>NC_000086.7:27549670-28149670 GCF_000001635.26 Mus musculus | reverse complement strand
AGAAGCTGGGAACCCCTGTGGTGGGAAAAGCTAGAAGAAGCTGAGGAAGAGGAGTTGAAGGAGGAGGACCAACAGTCTCAAATAACCTGGACCTCCCAGGATCTCTCAGACACTGAGCCACCAACCAGGCAGCATACACCAGCTGATATGAAGACCCAACACATATACAGACTTGAGGCCACAGGGAGTAGGGAGGTCTGGTGGGGTGGGGGTAGGATGGTGGGGACATCCTCTTAGAGATGGGGAGTTGGGGTGTGGGAGCATGAGGCAAGGAGGTATGGGATGTGGAACAATCAGAGGGTGGACAAGGAGGGGGATAAAGTCTAGACTTTAAAAAAAGATTAAGGAATAAATTTTAAATAATTCACTACATTAGTGTGTGGAAGTTCGGTACAAAGGACTATTTGCCACTCACTTATTCATTTAGATTTTGTTTGGAAGTTAATATAAAGAGGCTCTTACACTTAAACAAGAAAATGATTAAAGATGTTTAAAAATAAAGGAGTTCTATTTTGACTCTAAAGGTATACCTCCTAGTTAACTTTGTAATCACTTCACGGGGGTTAACTTCCTTCTTAGAATCATCAGAATTACAAGGATTAAAGAGCCTTTCAAACTCTGTTTCATAGGAGACAAAAATGTTAGTGAATTTTTTATTTGGTTACAAATGTACCAGCAAGTGAGAAATATGTATGCTTCATTAGTCTGAAGATGGGAAAGGAGAAGAGTACTTCAGAGTATGCTTCATAATGTCTCTTCACCATCTACATCAAAAAGCATATCGTAGTTGTTGGTCTCCATGTTCATCAAACCCTAAAACAGAAAAGCACTTCTTACTAAAGAAACTCCAAAGGATACAAATATGAAAGATTCTCTGCAAATGATGTATAGATGTGCTATGTTTAGTTAAGCAGGATAATTATAGTGTTAATAAACTATGAGGTACATCTGAGGTCAAATTCCCAATTTATCATTTCATGTCTTGAATAATTCCTACAAAGTCATTAGGATTTTACAGATAATATCAGTCACTTCAGTAAGAAATAATTCAAAATATCAAGTAGTTAAACTTTTTGATTCCTAAAACATATTTCGTTTCCTAAGGACATTTTATGGACCATGTGCAACATACCTCCATGGACTTCTCATGCATGTCTTCAATTGCTTCCAGGGTCAGATTCTGACTACATTCGGACAGTTTTAATGCTTGTTGTTCTTTTTGATAATTGTTCTACAAATGTAAAAGGAAAACATTACTGTAACAATTCTGTTCATTTTTGTTTTTACTGCCATGCAGCATGAATGCTAGGCTAACAACCAACCACTTAATGTATTTCCAATACTAAAATATTTACGTGAGCAAAAATAATTCCATATGAAATGTAAAAGGAATAGTTTTCCAAGTGATTTAACATTTTAACAACTATTATGACTAAATATACTTATATTTTTAAGTAACATGAAATACAATTATACTACCAATTGTGGGTTAATAAAACTTTTTTTTATGAGAAAGTGTTTGCCATGCTGCAGAGACTGGCCTTAGCCTCTCAAGTACTTAAGTTTATAGGCATGCACCATGTAAACATGAACTTGGTAAAATCCTAGCCCTGGAAGCTTAACTCTAGCTAGTGTTAATGCTTTTACCATATGGTGGCCTCCTTTTTCTAACCAGCAGAAGTAATCCCAGGAGGTGGTTCACTACCTCATCTCTGTATCTAGCCCCCACCTAAGGTGTATGTGCCATGTCTTCTACTTTCTTTTCCTTTCTTAAGGATGCCTTATACTTATTCTTTACTAAGTCCAATCTAGTGGTAGATTTGTTTTATCTAGGTTCCAATCTCAAGTAACAATGGAAGTAGTAATATAAATTTCTCTTTGTATTCTTTATGTTGGCAGACAACCATGGTAATTTGCATTTAAAAAATTAAGACAGGCTGTTTACACCTTTTCTCCTTCTGCTACTACATTCCTATTTTGTCCTTTATTCACAGTGATCAGTTTTGTACCTCACATTTCCACTCAAATCATCCTGATTAAGTACAATGACCTCCACTTTGTGAAGTTTCTCTTTAAAAAATGTACACGTGCATACATATGGAGACAAAGGATTAATATTGGGTGTCTTCTTTGGTTGCATCCCACTGTTTGGGAGACAGGGTCTCAATGAACCTAGAATTCATCCATTAGGCTACAACTGGTGGCTAGGAAGCTCTGGGAATCTTCTTATCTCTGAACTAAATCTGAGTTTGGTGGTTCTAAAATACTCACCACCACACCAACTTTTATTGTTGTGGTGGTTTGTTTTTAGTTTTGCTTGTTTGTTTTGTTGTTGGTGGTGTTGGTGGTAGTGATGGTGGTGGAGGTGTGTGCGTGCATGCTTACTCAGGGAATATAAACTCGAGTCTCCATGCCTACAGTGAGAAAGATTACCAAATAAACCATCTTCAAGCCCTGCAAATCTATTTTATTTGACCCATTAGCAGCATATGACAAAGTTAGTGAACTTTTCTTCCTTAAATGTTTTCCTTCACTCATAGTAGTTTTATTTGTACCAATTGTTCTCTTCCCTTTCTGGTTCACTCTCACCCCCTCACCCCCACCTCATGCAGAATTACAAATATTGAAGTACTCTGGGAGTCTGTCTTTAGACTCCTCATATACATGGATGATTACTCCCCCTTGAAATTTCATCCAGGGTTCAAGGTTTAAAAATTGCCTTCAATTGGAGTATTTATTTACTTTTTATCTTTAGTCCCTATCTCTTTCCAGAACTGACTCATAATGGCGGCTTCCTCAATGCCTTCCCAGGCAGGAATGGATCTCCTGTTCATTTCAAATTGAATACTTCTCAAACTATTAACCAATCAAATAAAAAATAGTTAATATGGTCATCATCTCAGATCTTACTTGGAAACTATGTGATGACTACAGTCATTGGTACAGTAATGGAGAGATGATCTAAAATAGTTTGGTGATATTCTTCCACAGGAATATTCTGCCAGGGCTGTTGAGAAAGGTTGTTTCTATCCACTGTTACTAAATTTGTACTAAGTTTAGGATTGTAAGAACTGATTTGCCAGTTTGAGATGGCTTTCGAATATTAACAACAGAGTCCAGATGACACCAGTAAGTAAGCTTTCTCTCTCCTTTCAACTGTACCTGAGGCTGACATAGTGTGCTTACTTTTGTAGAAACTGGTAATCCTCTCTTCATCTTTCAGCAAAAGTCTGCCTCTTGAAAATTTATAATCTGGTCTACAAGAAAATACCTAGTGGTTTTCATTGATATAGTATGTGATCATACTTCTCTGCTTTACAATTCAGTAGGACTAGAACAGAACCAAGGATAGATAGATAATGAAACTTAACTTCGTTTCATGTGCCCAACACAAGGCTAGTTTCTCCATTCCTACTTGATACTTAGTTATTCTAGGTTAATTATGAAGTTAGTTATGATACCAACCACTGATTTATCTTGTTCTTCATTGAATTTCTGTATATCCATATCAAACTTCTGCTCACACAATTTGTTGTTGATCTTCTTTCTGTAAAGCACAGTAATAAAAGCAGTCACATTTCATACCGATATGAAAAAGACCACTCAAAACAAATTAAATTGACCATTTCATACTATAAAAAGAAAAACAGCAGTAAAAAATTATCTAATGGGAAATCATTATAGTTTTTTTCCCTGAAAGATTATCAGAGAAGTCTTCTTTTATGTTTTAGCTTTTCAAAAATTAAAGAAGTTTTAATACATATATATCTTATTTTAGAATATTAATTGTATTTCAAAGTATTTTTTCATTATTTTCTATCAAATATAATGTCTAATTTATTTTCCTATATTGATTCAGTTAAGACTTAGTGCAAAACATAAGTCAATTAAAATATACAAATTGTCTGCATATGTAATTGATTTTTTTCCATATTGTTAAACATAATAAACAACAAATTACATTTCTAAGATTTTGTGTAAGACTTCTGTGTTTCCACAATTAATGTAAATCAAATTTTAAAATCTCATTAACAGGTACTTAAAGTAGAAAATAAAAATTTTCACAGATTTCTAAGAATTAGATTTAGTTTACTTGAAGGCATGAAGTTATATGGTTAACTGCTTAGACAAAATCAAAGACACACATTTTTACTAAAAGCTCAGTAATGTTTTTTTTTCAACTTCAGCCACATATAATTTTTAAAATGATACAAATGTGACACTACAAAACTAACAACTCTACCTCTCCCATTTGTTCGTTTGCCAAAGTCATTCTAATTTCTGGTTGCATTTTTTGAAAGAATCTTTGATATAAGTTTCCATGTGTTTTCTCTTTATGTGACTCCAGGTCCAAGGTGTCTGAAATAATCATCTTATATGTATGGGCAACAGGCACATATGTGGTGCACATATATACCTGTAAGCAAAACACTAATACACAAATATGTCTGAAAAATAGGTATTAAGAGCATTGTTTCTTAAGCCATGTAAGACGTTTTGGGTCTATGATCCTAGTCTAGGAAGCTTAGCAGGAGATTTCCAGTGTAAAGGACAACATAGATTACTTAGGAAAATTCCAGCCAGCCTGACATACATAGTGAGACTATATATCAAAGACAAATTATTATCCTCTAAGAAAGCTCATGCAACATTCAATTACATATAATTTAAAATAGATTCTTTGGGATCTGAGTTTCATTCCCTCACTGGTTAGTAAATTTGTCTTTCACTTTCAGTTACATAATTCATTTTATAAAAATCAGTGAGGGGATTGGTGAGATGATTCATCAGTTAAGAGCACTGGTTCCCTTCCAGAGATCTGAGAATGGATTCCCAGCATCCACAAGGTTGCTCACAACCTATAACTCCAGTTCCAGGGAATTCAATGCCTTCATCTGGCCTCCTCAGGTACAAGACATACAAGCTGTGTACATACACACAATCAAGCAAAACAAACATACCCATAAAATAAAATTTAAAAAAATAAGTAATAAGGGTTATATTAAAGAATTCATTTTTCCATTGTGTCATATAAAGAAAAGCACAGAGGAGTTTTAGAAAAGAAACTGACTTAATATAAAATTAATACTGGGTCAACGAAATACTGTTGCATGTACAGAATTTTGTATACATATCACTTAGCTTTGAATACATGGAATGTAGAAAAGTTTACATCATTTTTTTCCTCTAAAAATCCCTTCAATGCAGTTATGAAAATGCCTCAGTAATAAATAGGGTTTACTGTGAAAGGAGGACGTTCGCAAGTTTGATTCTAGTACCCATTTAGAAAACTAACCATGGATGGTTGCTTCTACAATAGCAGCACTGTGGTAGGCAGAGTGAGAATTGCTAGGACTTGCTGGCTGCTTATCTAGCTACATGTTCAGTGAAAGAGCAGGTCTTACGGGAATAAGGTGGAAAGAAATAGAGCAAAACCCAACATCCTCCTCTGCCCTCCACATGTGTATATATGCACCACAGACAGAAATATATGAAAAAAATAAAATTAAGTTTAATTAATGTCACACCTGTTGAAAAAGTACCATTTTCACTTCTGTACCACAGGCAAAAATAAGTCCATGATGCTAAATCAAAAATATTTGCAAGAGTCCATGTCATGAGTAGTTCTTGGGTGCTGACCTAGTCCCACAATACCCAGAGTAAGCTCAAATCCCAGGTGCTCTAACACTCCCAGGATCACAGGAATGGCCCCAACATCAGGAGTAACTGAGTCCCTAAGGATCCAGGGACACAGGAACTCCTGCCTTTCCAGTGGCATGGATTCCATCTGTTCTGAAACTGCACCTGGATCAGACCTGGGGTACTGGCTTTGCACCCACTCTTAAAACACCCAGAGGGAGCACGACTCTCAGGTATTCTGAAATGCTAAAGATCACAGGATCACAGAGGAAGCTCGACTCCCAGGAGATCAGACACACCCAGGAACACTGGAGTTCTGACAGAAGAGCAGAGCTGAGGGCACAATATCTTTCCCAACACCCTGTGTATCTGGGACGCCCACAAGAACCAGGGAAACAAAATCATCCTCCCGGCCAGAGGCACAGGTTCCTTGCAGTATGCAACTGTGTCTAGAGAAAACCTAGGGCTCTGGCACCTCACCAAATCTTGCAACACCAAGAAAAAGCTTAACCCCCAGGAGCTCTGACACAGCAGGATCTCAGGAGATTGGTCACACCAGGATTTCAAGATCCAAGAGGCAGCATGACTTCCAGGAGCTCAGACAAACCCAAAATATCAGGATCCCAGGATCCCAAGATCTCAGAGATAGCTGGACTCCTATGAGTTCTGACACAACTAGGATTACAGGAGGGACAGGCTCCAGACAGAGACAGCAAGGGAAGGTAGCACCAAAGAAAATGAGATGGCACGAGGTAAGTGCAAGAATATAAGCAATAGCAACCAAGACTAGTCGGTGTCATCAGAAACCAGTTTGGCCAACAGAGCAAGTCTTGAATACCCCAACACATTGGAAAAGAAAGATTCAGATTCAAAATCACATCTCATGATGATGATAGAGGTCTTTAAGAACAAAAATAGTTCCATTAAAGAAATACAGGAAAACAGCTAGAAGCCCTTAAAGAGGAAACACAAAAATCCCTTAAAAAGTTAAAGAAAACACAATCAAACAGGTGATGGAATTGAACAAATACCATCTAGATCTAAAAATGGAAATACAGAATAAAAACTCACAAAGAGAGATGAACCTGGAGAAAGAAAACCTAGGAGACATAGATGCAAGCATCTCCAACAGAATACAAGAGATAGAATAGAGAATCTCAGGTACAGAAGATACCATAGAAAACATTGACACAACAGTGAAAGAAAATGCAAAATGCAAAAATCTCCTAACCCTAAACATCCAGGAAATCCAGGACACAATGAGAAGACAAAACCTAAGGAAAATAGATATAGAAGAGAGAGAAGATTCCCAAGTCAAAGGGCCAGCAAATATCTTCAACAAAATTATAGAAGAAAACTTCCCAAACCTAAAGAAAGATGCACATGAACATGCAAGAAGCCTACAGAACTCCAAATAAACTGGACCAGAAAAGAAATTCCTGCCGACACATAATAATCAGAACAACAAATGCACTAAAGATAAAATATTAAAAGCAGTAAGGGAAAAAAGTCAAATATCATAAAAAGGCAGACCTGTTAGAAATACACCAGACTTCTCACCAGAGACTATAAAAGCCAGAAGATTCTGGACAGATGTTATATAGACCCTGAGAGAACACAAATGCCAGCCCAGGCTACTATACCCAGCAAAACTATCAATTACCGTAGATGGAGAAACCAAAGTATTCCATGTTAAAACCAAATACACACAATATCTTTCCACGAATCGAAACCTTCAAAAAAATAGATGGAAAACTACAACACAAGGAGGGAAACACTACACCATACAAAAATCAAGAAAGAAATCTTCTTTCAACAAACCCCAAAGAAGATAGCAATATAAACATAATTCCACCTCAAACAACAAAAGTAACAGGAAACAACCAACAGTCACTGGTCTTTAATATTTCTTCATAGAAATGGATTCAATTCCCCAATAAAAGACATAGAGTAATAGACTGGATACATAAACAGAACCCAGGATTTTGCTGCATACAGGAAACCCTCCTTAGTGACAAAGACAGACACTACCTCAGAGGAAAAGTCTGGAAAAAAATTTCCAAGCAAATATTTCCAGGAAACAAGATGGAATAGCCATTCTACTATGGAATAAAATCAACTTACAACCAAAAGGTTTTTGTTATTGTTTTTTTTTTGTTTGTTTTTTTTATTGTTTTTCTTTTGTTTTTGTTTTTGTTTTTTAAAGATAAGGACTGTCACTATACTTGTCAAAGGGTGAATCAACAAAGATGAACTCACAATTCTGAACATCCATGCTCCAAATGCAAGGGCAACCAAATTCATAAATGAAACTTTACTAAAGCTCAAAGTATATATTGTACCCTACATAATAATAGTGGGAAACTTCAACACCCCACTCTCAGCAATGAACAGATCCTGGAAACAGTAACAAAAGAGAGACACTGTGAAACTAACAGAAGTTATGAAACAAATTGTTTTAACAGATATCTATATCTATAGATATCATAGAACATTTTATCATAAAACAAAAGAATGTGCCTTCTTCTCAACACCTCATGATGCCTTCTCCAATACTGTCCATATAATGGGTCACAAAACAGGCTTCAACAGATATAAAATATTTAAATAATCCCATGCATCCTATCAAGTCACCACGGACTAAGGCTTATCTTCAATAATAATATAAATAAGCCAGGCATGGGGGCACATGCCTTTAATCCCAGCACTTGGGACACTGAGGCATGTGGATTACTGAGTTCAAGGCCAGCCTGGTCTACAAAGTGAGTTCCAGGACAGCCAGGGATACACAGAAAAACCCTGTCTTAACCCCCCAAATAATAATAATAATAATAATAATAATAATAACAACAACAACAACAACAACAATAATGATATAAATTATACAAAACCCATATATATATATATATATATATATATATATATATATATACACGTGGTAGTTGAACAACAGTCTAATCAACGATAACTTGGTCATGGAAGAAATTAAAGACTTTTAGAGTTTAATGAAAATGAAGCTACAACATATCCAAACTTATGGGACACAATGAAAGCATTCTAAGAGAAAAACTAATAGCTCTGAGTGCCTCCAAAAAAGAAACTGGAGAGAACATACACTAGCAGCCTGGCAGCACAGTTAAAAGCTCTAGAACAAAAGGAAGCAAATTCACCCAAGAGGAGTAGAAGGCAGGAAATAATCAAACTCAGGGCTGAAATGAAACAAGTGGAAACAAAAAGAACTATACAAAGAATCAACCAAACCAGGAGCTGGTTCTTTGAGAAAATCAACAAAATAGATAAACCCTTAGGTAGACTAAAGAGAGGGCACAGAGTCCAAATTAACAAAACCAGAAATGAAAAGAGAGACATAAAAACAGAAACTTAGGAACCCCCCCCCCAAAAAAAAATTATCAGATCCTACTATAAGAGCCTATACTTAACAAAACTGGAAAATTTGGATGAAATGGACAACTGTCTAGACAGATATCAGGTACCAATTTAAATCAGGATCAAATAGATCCTGTAAACACTCGTATAACCCCTAAAGAAATAGAAGCAGTCTTTAATAGGCTCCCACCCCCTCACCAAAAATAAAACCCCAGGATCGGATGGGTTTAGTACAGAATTCTATCAGACCTTCAAAGAAGACCTAATACCAATACTCTTCAAACTTTTATGCAAAATCAAAAGAGAAGGAACACTATTCAATTTTCTATGAAGCCACAATTACACTTATACCCAAAACATACAAAGACCCAAATGAAGAAAGGAAACTTGAGACCAGTTTCACTTATGAATATTGATGCAAAAATACTCAATAAAATTCTGGTAAACCCAAACAAAGAACACGTTAAAATGATCATCCTTCATGATCAAATGTTCTTCATCCCAGGGATACAGGGATGGTTCAATATGTGGAAATCCATCAGCGTAATCCACTATGTAAACAATCTTGAGGAAAAAAAACACAGTATTATCTCATTAGATGCTGAGAAATCATTTGCAAAAATTCAACAACTCTTCATGATAAAATTCTTGGAAAGATCAAGAAGCCAAGGCCCATACCTAAACATAGTAAAAGCAATATAGAGCAAACCAGTATCCAACATCAAAATAAATGGAGAGAAACTTGATGCAATCCCACTAATATCAGACAAGACAAGACCACTCTCTTCCTACCTATTCACAGTAGTATATAATATAGTAGTATTTTATAGTACTAGAAGTTATATCCATAGCAACTATATAACAAAAAGAGGTCAAAGGGATAAAAATTGGAAAGGAAGAATTCAAAATATCACTATTTGCAGATGATATGATAGTATATGTAAGTGACCCCCAAAATTCCAACAGAGAACCCCTAAACCTGATAAACAAATTCAGCAAAGTGGTTGGATATAAAATTAACTCAAGCAAATCAGTAGCTTTCCTCTACTCAAAGGATAAACAGGCTGAAAAAGAAATTATGGATACAACACCCTTCACAATAGTCACAAATTATAATACCTTGGTGTGACTCGAACCAAGCAAGCGAAAGATCTGTATGATAAGAACTTCAAGTCTCTGAAGAAAGAAATTGAAAATCTCAAAAGATGGAAAGATCTCCCATGCTCATAGATTGGCACAATTAATTTAGTAAAAATGGCCATCTTGCCAAAAGCAATCAACAGATTCAATGCAATCTCCATCAAAATTCAAACTCAATTCTTCATAGAGATAGAAAGAGCAATTTGAAAAATCATTTGGAATAACAGAAATCCAGTATATCAAAAAAATATTCTCAACAATAAAAGAACTTCAGGGGGAATCATTCCCGACCTCAAGCTGTATTATAGAGAAATAATGATAAAAATGTATGGTAATGGTACAGATACAATTACTTCATGAAATTCACAGGCAAATGGATGGATCTAAAATATATAATCCTGTGTGAGGTAACCCAATCCCAAAAGTACAAACATGGTATGCACTCACTGATAAGTGGATATTAGTCTAAAAGCTCAGAATACCCAAAATGTAATTCACAGACCAAAAGAAGCTCAAGAAGAAGGAAGACAAAAGTGTGGGTGTTTCAGTCCTTCTTAGAATGGGGAACAAAATACTCCTGGGAGGAAACATGGAGACAAAGTACAGAGCGGAGACTGAAGGAATGACCATCTAGAGTCTGCCCAAACTGTGTATCCATCCCATATACAGACACCAAACCCAGTCACGATTGTGGATGCCAACAAGTGCTTGCTGACAGGAGCCTAATATGACTTTCTCCTGAGAGGCTCTGACAGAGCTTGGCAAGAACAGAGGCTGATGCTCACAGCCAACCATCAGATTGATCATAGGATTCCCAGTGGAGGAGTTAGAGGAAGGACTGAAGGATTTGAAGGGGTTTGCAACCTTATAGGAAGAACAACCATATGAATGAACCAGACCTCCCAGAGCACCCAGGGACTAAGCCATCAACAAAAGAGGGGGTCCCATGGCTCCAGTGCATATATAGCAGAAGATGGCCTTGTCAGACATCAGTGGGAGGAGAGGTCCTTGGTCCTGTGAAGGTTCAATGCCCCAGTGTACCCACATGCGAGGGTGGGGAAGTGGGAGTGGGTGGGTGGGCAAACACCCTCATAGAAGCACAGGGAGGGGTAATGGAATAGGGAGTTTCTGGGGTGAAACCAGGAAAGGGCTATTATTTGAAATGTAAATAAAGATAATATCACATAATAAATAAATTAAATTAAAAAAAATATTCACAAAATACTACATATAAATAAGTCATTAAGATGTCATATAGTATATTAATCAATACTTCCTAATATATAAATTATGTTAATACTATATAGTTTAAACAAATTATATATCCAAAAATGTACCTTCAAAATTTCCCAGTATATTTTGTACTGGAGATCTGTGAAGTAATTAAAGCTTTACAAAGTAAGGATGCTGGGGATACTGTTTGATTGCTCAGCTTTTGTCCTACAAGCAGGACGATGAGAGTTTGACCCACAACATTACACCCTCCAAGAAAACCATTCAAATTAAGGATTAATCTTATAGAAATATTGTTTATAGTATATATCATATTCCAATTATTAATATACATTACTTGCTATACAATCAATTAAATTTTTCTGGAAGTACTTACACTAAGAAGGAAATAATAAGTTTGAACACATTACCATGTATCTCCAACTACTTCTTCAGGATTTGCATTCCCATCATCATGAGTTACTGGATTCTGTACTGGGTTCGTAATAAAACAAGATATTAAAACAATTATGTTATTTTGCAAATTTTAATGAAATACTTTGTGATCATTCAGGCATAGTGCCAACATTAGGTTTTAAAGCAGATCTATTATTTGCCTAGAAGTTAAACAAAATCAAGTAATGTCTAATTGTCATCTAAAAATATGTTTTAAGCTGTTTATTTATATGTTGTGATTAAAGACAAGAGATACAATATGAGATTTTTGATCTCCTTTACAAGCCTAAGAAGAACAACTGAGAAAAAAGGAAGTGTAACATCAATGCCCATCATTAAATATTTGGTACCTTCCATAAGGTCCAATTCTGAAGCATTCCTAACTTGCTGTTCACCACTTAACAAATTCCAGTTTTCCATTGGTGTCTCTACAGAACGTGCAAAACGCTGCCATTCCTCTGAGAAACTTACGTTTTCTGATTTAAAATAAAAAGAAATTTTCTCAAGCCATTTGAATTAAAAAAAATCACTTAAACTAATAAAATTGAAATATAAAATAACATTAAGGAATGATTTTTACAAAAACAGCACTTCATAATTGCATGAAGGGTTTAAAGATAAAACCATATTTCTATTACCCTCTGATTTAATACTAAAGACTTTAGTATTTAAACATGGAACATAATAGTTGGCTTCAAAGATAGCCATTAATAACCTTAACTTTAATATGTACACATTTTTAAAAAGAATTATTTAAGTTGAATAAAGTATCTTGGTCTTCCTTACTATAAAAGAATAGAGGTTTGTTATTTTTCAGTTTAAAACTCTCTCTCTCTCTCTCTCTCTCTCTCTCTCTCTCTCTCTCTCTCTTTCTCTCTTACATACACACACACACACACACACACACACACACACACACACACACACTATGATGGCTTTAACTGTGACTTCAAGTGGGTTTATATCTAAACATAAGAGGATCTGCATGTTGGTCCCATTCCTGCAAGGTTTTTGATGAGTTAGAGCAAATGTGTCTGCATCTCAATCTCCAAGTAAAATCATAGTTGCTATTATCACAACCAAGCTCCTCAATCTTTTTCATCGAAATACAAGTCTAAATTATAAAGTTCTGTCTGTCTGGACATATATTTCACTGCTACAGCAAGAAGCTCTGGGTTCAATCTTCAACTATGAAAAACCCCCACAAATTTTAAAAATAAAAAATAAAACAAGCATGTTTCCTCAGGCCCCAGTACATTTGTAAGGCTGAGGACTTCAGTTTCAAGGCCAGTTCAAGCTGCACATGAGGTTTCAGACACTCCTGAGATACAGAGTTAGAGCTTACTTTCCTAAACCAAAACAACACATAAATAAACACAGCCTGGCCTGAAGTATGTCTGAAGTTCCAGCACTTCAGAGGCTGAGAGGAGCCTCGGGATTTTGAGGCCGTTTGGATCCTATATATACAAATTTTGGCAATCTGGCCTTTCAACACCAGGTAGAAGAAAATGAAGACTCGTCTTCAGTTTGTTTTTTATGAATTTCTGGCGGGTAGCAGCAGCACAGAAAAGGTTCTAGTCTGTTTCTGCCACTAACTGACCCCCAGTTTACTCACACTTCACATCCCCAGGCCCAAGGATGACTTTCGGGGTCTCCAATTCCCTGGCCTTCCTGCTTTCTGCTAGATACTAGGCTGTTCAAACTCCTGCCCTTAGTGAAGTTCTCCGTTTTTCACCGCAGAGGTCTAAGTGGGTAAAGTCGATTGTGAACCCAGCAGCAGTGCTATCTGGAGTCCAGGGAGGGTCATCTCCTCTCCTTACTCTGGAAGTAACACCTCCGCCCCTCCACCTTCACCCCATCCGGACCCCCACCTGAACCATTATTAACCATCTTTTAACAGGTCACTGACTACCTCCACAGAGACTTCCCCCTACCATGCTTCCTCAAGAAACTTCCCTTCCTCAAGAACTCAGCTTCATGGCCACCACAAAGCATACTGGGTAACAGGGATTGGGCAGCTGGAAAACAATCTCAGCCAAGCCCCTTGCTGATTGGCCGTGTTTGCACATGCTTACTAAAGTGAGAGAGGCTCTATCAGTCATCTGTCATCCAAGCAGCAAATAAGAGATAGTATTTTAGCTGCCACTACTACCCAGAAGTTTTCCATTTTCCAAGTTTGCAATACTAACTTGAAAGTTAAAATAAAATGAACCCCAAAGAAGACTCTCCTACTTTGTTTCAGTTGAAGGGGCTGTTATGTGTATTTCGGATTTGTTTTATTTATTTAACTAACGTGCTTTTGCATGTTTGTATTTGTTCAACATGCATGTCTGGTGCTCATAGAAACTAGAATAGGATGCCAAATCCCCGGGATCTAGAATTACAAATGGTTGTGAGCCATTATATGGGTCCTAGGAACTAAACCTTGGTTTTCCCCAAGAGCAACAAGTGGTCTTAATTTCAAAGCTATCTTTCCATCCCTGTCCTGTGTGTGTTTTAAGGTATGCTGGATCATTTCTCTCGATAGATGTTTATTTTTAATATACAGTGGAGATTATAGAAATATGACACTTTCCTCATATTGTCTATTTCCAGAAAAAGAAAAAAAAACCATAATTTTAAAGGATTCTGTAAATCATAAAAAGAGATTCAGCAAAAATGATGTGTATACATTTCAGTATATGTGTGCAGAAGAAGACTGTATTCTCAATCATATTCCAACTTACATTTTTTGTTTGTTTGTTTTTCCAGACAGGGTTTCTCTATATAGCCCTGGTTGTCCTGGAACTCACCCTGTAGACCAGGGTTGCCTCAAACACAGAAATCCCCCTGCTTCTGCCTCCCAAATGCTGGGATTAAAGGCATGCGCCACCACTGCCTGATCCAACTTAAATCTTCAGAGACAGGGTCTCTCTGAATCTGCAGCTCACCGACGTCACTAGCCTGGCTAGCCAGCTAGCTATCTCTACCTACTCAGCACTGGACTGCAGCCTGCATTTTTAAAGTGGATTCTAGGCCCCCACCTTAAGTCCATATATTTTCAAGGAAAGCACTTTACCAAATGAGCCATAATTCTAGCCCCTCTGCAGGGTTTGTTATGTTGCTGTAGCCACTGTCTTTTTTTTTTGGGGGGGGGTGCATATTTCTCTAATCATGCCTAAATTTAAGTTCCTAAAATGCTTAATGCTGGTTTTGTTTGTTTCCTTACAATAGCCAATTGCATTTCTTGCTCACTTTACAGTTAATTGGGCAAACTGGAAAAACTAACATTTCATTTGCGAGGCTTATTGTTGTTTTTTGTTTGTTTGGTAGGTGTTTTGTTAATTTCGTGTGTTGGTTGGGTTTTTTTTTTCACCACTGAAGATGAAACTCATAGCTTTTACATGGTGCTGTACCACTGAGGTACACCTTCAGCTAATCTTTGTTTCTGAATGTTGGGTGAGTAGTCATCTGTATGTGTTTTAAAGAAAACTACAATTATTGTGAAACCTAAAATTATCCTCCTATGCTATAGGGTTTATAGAGATCTGATGCCATCTTCTGTCCTCTTCAAACAACAGGCAAATATCTCCAAAAACACCTACCTCCAGATTTATCCAACATACTGTCTTGTTCATCTCTGTGAAGAAAGGACAATAAAATTTTAAAGCTAGAAATATAGTGGACTGGTAGAGCATTTGCCTAGCACACACACAAAAAAAAACTTTACACAGGAACTTCTTTTAATTATTTAGAATAGATATATAATGTGTGGTTTGGAACAAATGTCATATGCATATAAAATACATGGTAGACAACCAAAGTGAACCTGAATTATTTACTTTTAACAATTCATACATTTATACCCCACAGTAGTTTATTCATAACTCTCCCACACTTGCTGAGACCCTTCTTCTTCCCAGATGGTCCCCCTCTTATTTTTATGATGTTTCTCCTTTTGTTTGTGTTTATTTCTGGGAAGATCCCATGCAGGTGGCTATATTGTCCAAGTTGCTATGTGTTTGTGATGGCAAGGAATTAAGGACCCCAAGCAGGGCTTGAACTCAATATATAGTTGCATCTGACCATGAATTGTTGATTTTCCTGAATCTACTCCTCCAGTGAAGGGATCACAAACACTACTTTTGAAGTACTCTATTGAACTGGGAAAAATTGAAAATATTACCTTATATCTTCATCTGCTTCTACGTGAGGCGGCATATTCTCATGTTTGCCAAATGCTGGCCTTTTTACTATATTGACAATAGAAAATGGAAACATTTGAAAGTATGCTATATAAGTAATAGTTAATAAAGTATTTTCAATTTGCATTTCTCTGGAAAAACTGCCCACGTGAGTTTTTGAAACAGCTTTTATAAATGAAATAATTACATCAAGGAAATTGAGGATACAAGGAGAAAACAAAACTTAAGGATAATAGGTATAGATGAGAAGTAAGATTTCCAACTTAAAGGGCCAGTGAATATCTTCAACAAAATTATAGAAGAAAACTTCCCTAACCTAAAGAAAGAGATGCCCATGAACATAAAAGAAGCCTACAGATCCCCAAATACTTTAGACCAGAAAAGACATTCCTGCCATCACATAATAATCAAAACACCAAATGCACACAACAAAGAGAATATTAAAAGCAGTAAGGGAAAAAAGTTCAAGTAACATATAAATGCAGACCTATCAGAATTTCACCTAACTTCTCCCCAGAGACTATGAAAGCCAGACGATCCAGGACAGTTGACATACAGACCCTAAGAGAGCACAAATGCCAACCAAGGCTACTATACACAGTAAAACTCTTTTACCATAGATGGCGAAACCAAGGTATTCTATGACAAAAGCAAAATTACACAATATCTTCCAAAAAATCATGCCCTTCAAAGTATAATGAAGGGAAAACACCAAAACAAGGAGGGAAATTACATTCTAGAAAAAGCAAGAAAGTAATCTTGCAGCAAACCTAAAAGAAGATGGCCACATGAACAAAATTCCATCTCTAAAAACAAATATAACAGGACCCAACAACGACTATTTCTTAATATCTCTTAATATCAGTGGACTCAAATCCACAATAAAAAGACATAGACTAATAGACTTAATGTGTAAGCATGACCCAGCATTTTGTTTCATACAAGAAACAAATCTCACAGACAAAGACAGATATTACCTCAGAGTAAAAGGCTAGAAAACAATTTTCCAAGCAGATGGTCACAAGAAACAGGCTGGAGTAGGCATTAGAATATCAAAAAAAAATTGACTTTCAACCCAAAGTTATCAAAAAAGACAAGGAGGAACACTTCATATTCATCAAAATTAAATTTACCAAGAGGAACTCCCAATTCTGAACATCTATGCTCCAAATGCAAGGGCAGCCACATTCATAAAAGAAACTTTAGTAAACCTCAAAATACACATTGCACTGCACACTATAATAGTGGAAGACTTCAACACCCCTCTCTCATCAATGGGCACATCCTGGAAACAAAAACTAAAAACAGACACAGTGAAACCAACAGGAGTTATGAAACAAATGGATTAGTTGATATCTATAGAAAACTTTATCCTAAATCGAAAGGATATCCCTTCTTCTCTGTACCTCATGAGGCCTTCTCCAAAATTGACCATATAATCAGTCACAAAACATGCCTCAACAGATATAAAAATATTGAAATAATCCCATGCATCCTATCAGATCACCACAGACTAATGCTGATCTTCAATAATAATATAAATAATAGAAAATCCACATATATGTGGAATGTGAACAACAACCTACTCAATGATAACTTGGTCAAGGAAGGAATAAAGAAGGAAATTAAAGACTTTTTAGAGTTTAATGAAAATGAAGCTACAACATAACCAAACATATGGTACACAATGAAAACAGTAATAAGAGAAAACTTCACAGCCCTGAATGCCTCTAAAAAGAAACTGGATAGAGGATACAGGAGCAGCTTGACAGCACAACTAAAAGCTCTAGAACAAAAGGAAGCAAATTCTCCCAAGAGGAATAGAAGGCAGGAAACAATCAAACTCAGGACTGAAATCAACCAAGTGGAAACAAAGGAACTATACAAAGAATCAACCAAACCAGGAGCTGGTTGTTTGAGAAAATCAACATGATAGGTAAACCCTTAGCCAGACTCACTAAAGGGCACAGGGACATCATCCTAATTAACAAAACCAGAAATGAAAAGGGAGACATAACAACAGAAACTTAGGAAATCCAAAAAATCATAAGATCCTACTACAAAAACCTATACTCAACCAAACTGGAAAATCTGGATGAAATGGACACTTTTCTAGCCAGATATCAGGTACCAAATATAATTCAGGATCAGATAAACCCTAGAAATACTCCCATAACCCCTAAAGAAATAGAAGCAGTCATTAATAGTCTCCCAAACAAAAGAGACAAGGATCTGATGGGTTTAGTACAGAATTCTATCAGATCTTCATGAAGACCTAATACCAATACTCTTCAAACCATTATGCAAAATCTAAAGAGAAGGAACATTATTCAATTTGTTCTATGAAGCCAGAATTACAATTATACTCAAACCATACAAAGACCCAATGAAGAAAGGAAACTTCAGACCAATTTCCCTTATGAAAATTGATGCAAAAATATTCAATAAAAGCCTTGCAAACTGAATCCAAGAATACATAAAAATGATCATCCATCATGATCAAGTACACTTGATACCTGTGATGAGGGATGGTTTAATATACAGAAATCCATCAACTTAATCCACTATAGAAACAAACTCAAAGA
This sequence comes from Mus musculus, assembly GCF_000001635.26. Lineage (NCBI taxonomy): Eukaryota > Metazoa > Chordata > Mammalia > Rodentia > Muridae > Mus > Mus musculus. Next base: position 28,131,066 of record NC_000086.7, on the reverse strand, counting down.
CAAAAATCACATGATCATTTCATTAGATGCTGAGAAAACATTTGACAAAATACAGCACCCATTCATAGTAAAAGTCCAGGATAGGTCAGGAATTCAAAGCCTATACCTAAACATAATAAAAGCAATAGATAGCAAACCAGTAGCCAACATCAAACTAAATGGTGAGAAACTGGAGGCAATCCCGCTGAAATCTGGGACTAAACAATGCTGCCCACTTTCTCCCTACCTATTCAACATAGTTCTTGAAGTCCTAGTCAGAGCAATTAGACAACAAAAAGAGAACAAATGAATACAAATTGGAAAGGAAGAAGACAAAATCTCACTATTTCCAGAAGATATGATAGTATATATAAGTGACCCCAAAAATTACACCAGAGAAATCCTAAATCTGATACACAGCTTCAGTGCAGTAGCTGAATACAAAATTAACTCAAACATATCAATGGCATTTCTCTACAAAAAGAATAAACAGGATGAAAAAGAAATTAGGGAAACAACACCCTTCAGAATTGTCACAAATAATATAAAATACGTTGGTGTGACTCTAACTGAGTAAGTGAAAGAAGGATCTGTATGATAAAAATGTCAAGTCTCTGAAGAAAAAATCAAAGAAAATCTCAGAAGATGGAAAGATCTCCCATGCTCATGGATTGGCAGGATTAATGTAGTAAAAATGGCTATCTTGCCGAAAGCAGTCTACAGATTTAATGCAATCCCCATGAAAATTCCAACACAATTCTTAACTGAGTTAGAAAGGGCTATTTGCAAATTCATCTGGAATAAGAACAAAACCTAGGATACAAAAACTCTTCTCAAAAATAAAAGAATCTCTCCTGGAATCACCGTGCCTGACCTCAAGCTGTACTATAGAGCAATTGTGATAAAAACTGCATGGTACAGGTATACTGATAGACAGGTAGATAAATGGAATAGAACTGAAGACACAGAAATGAACCCACACACCTATTGTCACTTGATCATTGACAAAGGAGCAAAAACCATCCAGTGGAAAAAAAGACAACATTTTCAACAAATGGTGCTGGCTCAATTGGCAGTTAGCATGTAGAAGAATGCAAATTGATCTATTTTCATCTCATTGCACAATGCTCAAGTCTAGGTAGATCAAGGAACTCCACATAAAACCAGAGACACTGAAACTTATAGAGGAGGAAGTGGGGAAGAGCTTCGAAGACATGGGCACAAGGGAAAAATTCCTGAACAGAACAGCAATGGCTTGTGCTGTAAGATTAAGAATAGACAAATGTGATCTTATAAAATTGCAAAGCTTCTATAAGTCAAAGGACACTGTCAATAGGACAAAACAGCAACCAATAGATGGGAAAAAATCTTTACCAATCCTAAATCAGATGGGGACTAATATCCAATATATATAAAGAGCTCAAGAATCTGGACTCCAGAAAATCAAATAACCCCATTAAAAAATGGGGACAGAGATAAACAAAGAATTCACAACTAAGGAAAACCGAATGGCAGAGAAGCACCTAAAAAATGTTCATCATCCTTAATTATCAGGGAAGTGCATGTCAAAATAAACCTGAGATTCCACCTCATACCAGTCAGAATGGCTCAGATCTAAAACTCAGATGACAGCAGATGCTGGCGAGAATGTGGTGAAATAGGAACACTCCTCCATTGCTGGTGAGATTGCAAGCTGGTAAAACCACTCTGGAAGTCAGTCTGGTGTTTCCTCAGAAAATTGGACATAGTTTTACTGGAAGATCCAGCAATACTCCTCCTGGGCATATTCTCAGAAGATATGCTAACTTGTAATACTGACATGCTTCACTATGTTCATAGCATCTTTATTTATAATAGCAAGAAGCTGAAAACAACCCAGATGTCCCTCTTCAGTGGAATGGATACAGAAAATGTGGTACATTTACATAATGAAATACTACACAGCTATTAAAAACAATGAATTCTTGAAATTCTTAGACAAATGGATGGATCTTGATGATATCTTCCTAAGGGAGATAACCCAATCACAAAAGAACACACATGATATGCATTCACTGATAAGTGGATATTATGCCAGAAGCTCACAATAACCAAGACACAACCTGCAAAACCCATGAAACTCAAGAAGAAGGAAGACCAAAGTGTGGATACGTCATTCCTTCTTAGAATGGGAAACAAAATGCCCATGGAAGGAGTTAAAGAGACAAAGTTTGCAGCTGAGACTGAATGAATCCAGAGACTGCCTCACTCAGGGATCAATCCAATAAATAACCAACAAACCCAGACACTATGGCAGATGCCAACAAGAGCTTGGGGACAGGAGACTGATATAGCTGTCTCCTGAGAGGATCTGTCAGTGCCTGACAAATACAGAAGTGAATGCTCACAGACATCCATTGTACTGAGCACAGGGTCCCCAATGATGGAGCTAGAGAAAGTACCCAAGGAGCATAAGGGGTTTGCAGCCCCATAGGAGGATAAACAATATGAACTAACCAGTACCCCCAGAGTTCCCTGGGACTAAAGCACCAATCAAATAAAACAGATGGTGGGACTTATGGCTCCAGCTGCATATGTAGGAGAGGATGGCCTAGTATGTCATCAACGGGAGGAGAGACCCTTGGTACTGTAAAGGTCCTATGCCCCAGTATTAAGGAATGCCTGGGCCAGGAATTGGGGGTGGGTGTGTTGGAAGCAGGGGGAGAGGTGAGAGGAGAGGGGATTTGCAGAGGGTAAATAGAAAAGGTGATAATATTTGAAATGTAAATAAAGAAAATATATAATAGAAAAAAGGAATGAAATAATTTATTTGCAGGTTTTATGAAATAAATTCATGTTTTGCTAACATATAGGAACACCGTTCAGATCTTTTTCTGGGGTAAAATCATAGCAAGTTATTGTTTCTCAACATATTATGTCTAAAGTGCCAAGAGTAGGTATATGCACTGCTAAAACTCGGGTATAGGAATATATAGATATAGGTAAAATTAGAAATGAAGTACATGAAAACTTAGAAAAGACTTCTTCCATTGCAGGTGAGTTGGGAAAAGTCTAATGAACTGCAGGACACAATCAATACTGAAGACTGGATACCTTCAGAATGAGCCTGCTCTTCTTCTTCATCTGAATCAAAGTCAAAAAGTAATAAGTAACCTTCCTTTGGTATCACCCGCAGTTTCTTAATAGACATTTTTCTATTAAGCGCTCAGTTGTCTTCTTAGTTAAAAAATATAAATAAAAAGGAAAAAAGAAAAAAAAAATAGTTATCTAAATCCAAAGGTATCATTTAAATAGTTAAAAATGTCAAAAAGTCAAATAATTATTTTAGCTCATTGAAAGATTGTTTCTTTTGTTTTTTAACACTTATATTTTTAATAATTTGTCTTTATCAGAGAGTTTTGCATACATATTCAATATGGTTACACGTGTATATGTGTATGTGTGTGTATGTGTATATGTATGTGTATGTGTATATGTATATGTATATATATACATACACACACACACACACACACATATATATATATGCTTCCCCTTACAATTTCCTTCATGTATCCCATTTATCATGTCCCTCTCCCTCCCAACTTTGTTTTAAAATCTTCTTTAACTTACTTATTTTAAATCCTTCTTTAGAACCCAAGTTAACAATCTGTCATTTCTCAGTTTAAAAAAGGCAAAAACAGGTCAGCCTTTAATACGTGAGTCCTCCCTTTCTCACCAAAAATGATGAGCAAAATGTGTTTGCATTTAAACTTTGAGGCATCTGAATTTTGGTACTATCTCCCAAAGATTCTTTTTAAACAAAACATCAGCAATTCCGATTTTCAGTATATCTCTGTTTTAAAGTAAATTCATAGTACTATCCAGAAAGATGATGAACATGGTAACTATATATTCATGTCAAGAATACCCAATGCTCAGTCTACAACAAACACTCACCACCATTACCCACACAGAAAATCCTTATATTGGAGAAATTTGGGATTGGGGGAAGCCGAGGATTTCAAACATCTGAAGATTGTAAGTTAAAGGCCAGCCCAAGCCAGAACAGCCTGAGCTACAAAGGAAGATCCCATCCTACAGAACTAAAACTGAGAGAAAAACCTGAACTTGGTGGTCCAAGTCTTTAATCCCAATACATGGGCGATTAGACAGGAGGATCCCTGTTCAGAATCCTTCCCAGATTACTTATTAATCTCTTGTAATGTCTCCTCTTCTTCTTTTCATTCATTCTTCCTACGCCACTCCCCTCTCTGCAATGTCCATACAGTCTATACCAAAGGAACACACCATAGAGAAGACAATGAAGAGGGAGGAATCCTCAGTGTGTTTCTAATGGATCCCGGACAGCACACAGGACAAGCGCCAAGTTGGACCCTAAGGCTCCTTACAGCACACAGGACAAGCGCCAAGGATCCTCACTCACAGCCCCATGCTCCCCCGACCCTCAATCCTGCAGCCAGCTCTCTGATCCTATTCCAAGGCCCCATGATTGTGTCCTCCAAGGGTTCACAATCTTCTAAGGCCCTGACCTGTTCAATCCTCTGCCATGAATATGGTCCTCCACCTTCACTTAACAATCAGAAGCCATAGGAAATGGCGATCATGAGGCATTTTCTCACCTAGTGGCAACCTGGGCCTGATATGCCCCACCCTGTCATACCTTGATTAACTGTCCAACAACCCTGAGCAGAGCCGATTATCACTTACAGGTTATCTCAGAGGTGAACACCTTCACAACTGCACCCTTCCATGCTCAACTCCTCAATGGTATAAAAACCTTTGTCAGCAGAGATGCCTGGACTGAGGATTCTTAGGACCCTTTGTGATGCAAGCTGGAGAAATCAGGTCTGTGCTGATTGGCTGAATATATCCTGCTCATGCGTACATGGAGTACCAGGCACCATCGCTTCAAAGGGAGTTTTCAGGAGGTGGGAATGAGCTACTACTGGCTTTAAGACAAATTCTAGGTTCATAAGCCCTTACATACTTGAAAAACTTGAACAAACGTGAAACATGAAACACTGCAAACGGCACTACTTTATTTCAACTGTAGAGTCTCTTGCATGCCATTTTGGTTTGTATTTATTCATGTGCGTAACATTGAATGTGTGTGCACTCTTTCTGAATGTACATACGCACACCACAAGAGTTTATTCTGTCCTAAGAGATCAGAAGGGAGCATCCAGATCCCCTATATCCCCTGGTACCCTCCTGTCTCCACCTTCCTAGTACTGACCTTGATTACAAGAACGTGCTAGACCCTTCTGGCCTTCTCTCGCACTTATGCCTCTGTTGCCTACAGAGGCTGGAAGTGTGCACTGATTCTCTGAAACTTTAGCTGTGCATAAATTGTGAGCCACGATGTGGGTGTTTTGTGCCCGGTCATCTGCATAGAACAGGTGCTTTTAACAGATGAGTCATTTTTCCAACTGAAGAATAAAGATAAAAAAATTACTGAACTCTTCCTCACCCCAGAGCCCGACCCCTCCCATCTAGAGATTGTTCCCAGAACACTCCTGAACTCTTCACCCCAGAATGCATTCCTGAACTCCTCACCCTAGAGTTCGAACCCTCCCAACTAAGGACTGTTCCAAGAACATTTTTGAGATAAGGGCCTCCTGGAACAACCTCAGAATGAACCGGGTACATTGCCAAATAATAGGACATGACCCCTTAGTTACGTAGAATTCCCTTGGCAGAACCCCTTGTCCCTTGGCAGAACCCCTTAGTTATGCAAACTTGTACTTTCCCTGCCCCGCTCTCCCCCCTTGAGTTTTTCCTATATAAGCCTGTGAAAAATTTGGCTCGAGGTCGATTCTCCTCTATACCATACTAGGTGTATGAGTTTCGACCCCAGAGCTCTGGTCTATGTGTTTTCTTGCTGTTACTTTATTAAATCTTGCCCACTACAATTTGAGTTCGGTCTCAGTGTCTTCTTGGGTCCGCGGCTGTCCCGAGGCTTGAGTGAGGGTCTCCCTTCGGGGGTCTTTTATTTGGGGGCTCGTCCGGGATTAGCGCGACCACCCAGAGGTCATAGACCCACTTTAAGGTAAGATTCTTTGACCTGCCTTGGTCTGGTGTCTGTGTTCTGTTTCTAAGTTTGGTGCGATCGCAGTTTCGGTTTTGCGGACGCTCAGTGAGACCGCGCTCCGAGAGGGAACGCGGGGTGGATAAGGATAGACGTGTCCAGGTGTCCACCGTCCGTTTGCCCTGGGAGACGTCCCAGGAGGAACAGGGTAGGACCAGTGACGCCTGGTGGACCCCTTTGGAGGCCAAGAGACCATCTGGGGTTGCGAGATCGTGGGTTCGAGTCCCACCTCGCGCCTTGTTGCGAGACCGTGGGTTCGAGTCCCACCTCGTGTTTTGTTGCGAGATCGTGGGTTCGAGTCCCACCTCGCGCAGAGGGTCTCAATCGGCCGGCCTTAGAAAGGCCATCTGATTCTTTGAGTTGCTTGTGGTTGACGCAAAGTCGCCGCCGTTTTTGGTTTCTTTTTTGTCTTAGTTTTGTGTTCGCTCTTGTTGTGTCTACTATTATTCTAGAAATGGGACAATCTGTGTCCACTCCCCTTTCTCTAACTCTGGAGCATTGGAAGGAGGTGCAGGTCAGAGCCCTCAACCAGTCGGTGGAGGTCAGAAAGGGTCCGTGGCAGAACTTTAGCGCCTCCGAGTGGCCGACCTTTGGAGTGGGCTGGCCACCAGAAGGTGCTTTTGACTTGTCACTAATCGCCGCCGTCAGGCGAATTGTTTTTCAGGAGGAAGGGGGTCACCCTGATCAGATCCCCTACATTGTGACCTGGCAGAATCTCATCCAATTCCCACCTCCATGGGTCAAGCCTTGGACCCCAAATTCTTTGAAACTGACGGTCGTGGTTGCCCAGTCTGATGCAGCTGGAAAGTCCGGCCCGTCAGCACCCACCAAGATTTATCCAGAGATTGACGACCTCCTCTGGATGGACTCCCAACCTCCCCCTTACCCCCTGCCCCAGCAGCCACCTGCAGCCGCCCCACCACAGGGACCAATAGCGAGAGGGGCTCAGGGACCGGCGGGAGGCACTCGCAGCCGCCGAGGCCGAAGCCCCGGGGAGGAAGGGGGGCCGGATTCAACAGTTGCCTTGCCACTTAGAGCACATGTGGGAGGGCCAGCGTCAGGACCTAATGATCTCATTCCTTTACAATACTGGCCTTTTTCCTCTTCTGATTTATATAATTGGAAAACTAACCACCCTCCCTTATCTGAGAACCCCTCTGGGCTTACTGGGCTCCTTGAGTCACTTATGTTCTCCCATCAACCCACTTGGGATGATTGTCAGCAGCTTTTGCAGGTTCTTTTCACCACAGAAGAAAGAGAAAGAATCCTGATGGAGGCGAGAAAAAATGTTCTAGGAGAGGACGGCACACCCACTGCCCTCCCTAATCTTGTGGACGAGGCTTTCCCCTTGAACCGCCCCAACTGGGACTACAACACCGCGGAAGGTAGGGGACGCCTCCTTGTCTATCGCCGGACTCTAGTGGCAGGTCTCAGAGGGGCCGCTAGACGGCCCACCAATTTGGCTAAGGTAAGAGAGGTCTTGCAGGGGCAGACTGAACCACCCTCAGTCTTCCTTGAGCGTCTCATGGAGGCATATAGGAGGTACACCCCTTTTGACCCCTCGTCAGAGGGGCAGAAAGCCGCTGTAGCCATGGCCTTCATTGGTCAGTCCGCTCCCGACATTAAGAAAAAGCTGCAAAGGCTGGAGGGGCTCCAAGATCATACGCTCCAAGATTTAGTAAAAGAAGCAGAGAAAGTCTATCATAAGAGGGAAACAGAAGAAGAGAGGCAGGAGAGAGAGAAGAAAGAAATGGAGGAGAGGGAAAATAGACGGGATCGCCGTCAGGAGAGAAATTTGAGTAAAATTTTGGCCGCAGTTGTAAATGATAGACAGTCAGGAAAAGGTAAAACAGGGCTCCTGGGCAACAGGGCAGTGAAACCGCCAGGTGGCAGAAAGATACCACTGGAAAAAGACCAATGCGCCTATTGCAAAGAGAAAGGACACTGGGCTAGAGACTGCCCTAAAAACCGGGAGCAATCCAAGGTCCTGACCCTAGAAGATGATTAGGGAAGTCGGGGCTCAGACCCCCTCCCTGAGCCTAGGGTAACTTTGTCCGTGGAGGGGACCCCCGTCAACTTCCTGATAGACACCGGAGCAGAGCATTCAGTACTCACTAGCCCCCGAGGCAAGCTAGGCTCTAAAAAGACCATGGTGATTGGAGCCACTGGTAGTAAATTTTACCCCTGGACGACCGAATGAGCCCTACAGATAAACAAGAACATAGTGACCCACTCCTTCCTGGTGATACCTGAGTGTCTTGCTCCCCTCTTGGGGCGCGATTTGCTAACCAAACTAAAGGCTCAAGTCCAATTTACTTCAGAAGGCCCACAAGTAAGCTGGGGAAAAGCCCCCGTTGCCTGCCTTGTCCTCAACACAGAGGAAGAGTACCGGTTGCATGAAGAGCAACCCAAAAATGCAGTCTCTTCAGGCTGGCTAACTGCGTTCCCCAATGTCTGGGCAGAACAAGCAGGAATGGGGTTGGCTAAACAAGTGCCTCCGGTTGTGGTAGAACTTAAAGCTGATGCCACCCCCATCTCGGTAAGACAATACCCCATGAGCAAGGAAGCTAGGGAGGGCATCTGGCCTCATATCCAGAGGTTGCTAGACCAAGGAGTTTTAGTGGCCTGTCAGTCCCCCTGGAATACACCACTTCTGCCAGTTCGAAAACCAGGGACCAATGACTATCGCCCGGTGCAAGACCTCCGGGAAGTTAACAAAAGGGTCCTGGACATTCACCCCACAGTCCCGAACCCGTACAATTTATTAAGCTCTCTCCCACCCGAGAGAACATGGTATACAGTCCTGGACTTAAAAGATGCCTTCTTTTGCCTGCGCTTGCACCCTAAGAGTCAGCTCCTGTTTGCCTTTGAATGGAGGGACCCAGAGGGCAGACAGACTGGTCAACTAACCTGGACTAGGCTACCACAGGGGTTCAAAAATTCCCCCACCCTGTTTGACGAGGCCCTCCATCGGGATCTCGCGCCTTTTCGCGCTCGAAACCCTCAGCTTACCCTACTACAGTATGTGGATGATCTCTTGGTCGCGGCGGCCTCGAAGGAGCTGTGTCACCAGGGAACTGAGAGGCTCCTCACAGAACTGAGTGACTTGGGGTATCGAGTTTCGGCTAAAAAGGCACAAATTTGTCAAACTGAGGTAACCTACCTGGGGTATACCCTCCGAGGGGGTAAAAGATGGCTCACAGAAGCCCGGAAGAAGACTGTTATGATGATCCCATCGCCAACCACCCCACGGCAAGTACATGAGTTTCTGGGGACTGCTGGCTTTTGTAGACTCTGGATTCCAGGCTTTGCAACCCTAGCGGCACCTCTATATCCTTTGACTAAAGAAGGGCTTCCTTTTGAGTGGAAAGAAGAGCACCAAAGAGCTTTTGAGGCTATCAAGTCGTCTCTAATGACTGCCCCCGCGCTAGCATTACCAGACTTGACTAAGCCTTTCGTCCTATATGTGGACGAGAGAGCGGGGTTAGCCAGGGGAGTGTTGACACAAGCACGGGGACCCTGGAAGAGACCTGTAGCCTATCTGTCAAAAAAATTAGATCCCGTTGCTAGTGGATGGCCCACATGTCTGAAAGCTATTGCAGCAGTAGCCCTGCTGATCAAAGATGCTGACAAATTGACAATGGGACAGCAGGTGACTGTTGTAGCCCCTCATGCCCTGGAAAGTATCGTGCGGCAGCCACCTGACAGATGGATGACAAATGCCCCAATGACACACTATCAGAGCCTGCTGCTAAATGAGCGTGTAACCTTTGCGCCCCCCTGCCATCCTCAACCCAGCTACCCTTCTCCCTCTAACAAATGATTCCGTCCCAGTACATCAATGTACAGACATCCTCGCTGAAGAAACTGGGACCAGAAGGGACCTGACTGACCAACCCTGGCCTGGAGCTCCCAGTTGGTATACGGACGGCAGCAGTTTCCTGATAGAGGGGAAGCGAAAGGCTGGAGCTGCGGTGGTGGACGGGAAAAAGGTAATTTGGGCAAGCGCTTTGCCTGAAGGAACATCGGCATAAAAGGCTGAACTTATAGCGCTTATACAAGCCCTCCGAGAGGCTAAAGGTAAGATCGTTAACATCTATACTGACAGCCACTATGCTTTTGCTACCACACACATCCATGGGGCCATCTACAGGCAGCAAGGGCTATTGACTTCGGCTGGTAAAGACATTAAAAACAAAGAAGAAATTCTGGCCCTGTTGGAAGCCATACATGCACCTAAGAAGGTAGCCATCATCCACTGCCCCGGCCACCAAAGAGGAGAAGACTTGGTGGCCAAGGGCAACCGAATGGCAGACTCAGTGGCAAAACAAGTTGCTCAAGGGGCCATGATCTTAACTGAAAAAGGTGATCTGCCCAAAAGCCCTGAGGATGAGAGGTATAACATAAAAGAGCTATTGTGGACCAGTGATCCCCTCCCATACTTTTTTGAAGGGAAAATAGAATTGACTCCCGAAGAAGGAATAAAATTTGTGAAAGGACTACACCAATTCACCCACCTGGGAGTTGAAAAGATGATGAGACTAATTAAAAATTCCCGATACCAAGTCCCCAACCTGAAGTCAGTGGCTCAAAAGATTATAGACTCCTGCAAACCATGTGCATTCACTAATGCGACTAGAGCCTACAAAGAACCTGGAAAGAGACAACGGGGAGACCGTCCTGGAGTGTATTGGGAGGTAGATTTTACTGAAGTTAAACCTGGAATGTATGGTAACAAGTATCTGTTAGTATTTGTAGACACCTTTTCAGGATGGGTTGAGGCGTTTCCCACTAAAACTGAGACTGCCCAGATTGTGGCCAAGAAGATCCTTGAAGAAATCCTGCCAAGATTTGGAATCCCTAAGGTAATCGGGTCTGACAATGGACCAGCCTTTGTTGCCCAGGTAAGTCAGGGCTTGGCCACTCAGTTGGGCATCGATTGGAAATTACACTGTGCTTACCGCCCTCAAAGCTCAGGACAGGTAGAGAGGATGAATAGGACCTTAAAAGAGACCTTGACTAAATTAGCCATTGAGACCGGCGGGAAAGACTGGGTGGCTCTCCTCCCTCTTGCGCTCTTCCGAGCCCGAAACACCCCTGGACGTTTCGGGCTCACTCCTTTTGAAGTTCTGTATGGAGGACCTCCCCCCTTAATGGAAGCTGGTGGAACATTGGTTTCCGACTCTGACCCTGTCTTACCCTCCTCTTTGCTTATTCATTTAAAGGCCCTAGAAGTGATTAGGACCCAAATTTGGGACCAACTGAAGGCAGCCTATACCCCAGGGACAACCGCAGTACCCCACGGGTTCCGAGTTGTAGACAAAGTCTTGGTCAGACGGCATCGAACCGGCAGCCTCGAGCCACGGTGGAAGGGACCCTATTTGGTGTTACTGACAACCCCTACTGCGGTAAAAGTTGACGGGATTGCCTCCTGGATCCACGCCTCCCACGTCAAGAGGGCCGCCAGTCAAGATGAAGAAAACCACGAAGACAATTGGACAGTGGCAGCCACTGACAATCCTCTTAAGCTTCGTTTGCACCGTAGGTGCCACCCTGAGCCTAGGGAACCACAACCCTCATGCTCTAATTCAACAGTCCTGGGAAGTGCTTAATGAGGAGGGAAACATTGTATGGGCAACCACTGCAGTCCATCCCCTCTGGACTTGGTGGCCTGATCTCACACCTGACATCTGTAAGTTAGCGGCAGGATCCCCCAATTGGGACCTCCCCGATCATACTGATCTTAGTAACCCACCCTCTGAACAGCGATGTGTCCCAGGCGGGATAGGGAACTCGTATGGATGTTCGGGGCAGTTCTACCGAGCTAATCTTAGAGCTGCACAATTTATGTTTGCCCTGGTCAGGGTCGGAGCAAAAGGCTTCAACAAGAATGTGGGGGGGGGGGCATCAGATTACTTTTGTGGTAAATGGACATGTGAAACGACAGGGGAAGCTTACTGGAAGCCCTCCTCTGACTGGGACCTAATCACGGTAAAACGAAGTAGTGGCTATGATAAGTCAAACCAAGGAGAAAGAAACCCCTATAAATATCCAGAGAATGGGTGCGCTTTTAAAAACAGCCCCCCAGGATCATGCAAAGGTAAATACTGCAACCCCCTACTTATAAAGTTCACTGAGAAAGGGAAACAACACCGTCTGAGTTGGCTTAAAGGAAATAGGTGGGGTTGGCGAGTATACATTCCACTAAGAGATCCTGGGTTCATTTTCACGATCAGACTGACAGTGAGAGACCCGGCGGTGACACTCGTAGGGCCCAACAAGGTCCTTATAGAACCAAGCCCCCCAGTCGTACCGGCTCCCCTAAAGGTCCCGGCCGTACCAGCTCCACCAACTCCACAGCCCAACACGGTGGTACCCTTCCTAGGGACTAATACTCCCCTCATAAAGCCTACCTTGGCTTCCCCACCACCCCTAGATACAGAGAGCCGTCTGGTCAGTCTAGTCCAGGGAGGTTTTTAGCTTTAAATAGGACTAACCCTAATATGACTCAATCATGCTGGTTATGCTATGCCTCGAGCCCCCCTTATTATGAAGGAATAGCTCAGATCAGGACTTATCATATTACTTCAGATCATTCTCAATGCCTTTGGGGAGAAAACAGAAAGTTGACTCTAGCAGCAGTTTCAGGAAGAGGGCTTTGTCTGGGCCAGGTACCTCAGGATAAAGGGCACCTCTGTAATCAGACCCAGAACATCCAGTCTAGTCAAAGTGGTCAGTATCTAGTGCCCCCCCCCAGACACAGTGTGGGCTTGCAATACCAGTCTCACTCCTTGTGTGTCTATGTCTGTTTTTAATAGTTCCAAAGATTTCTGCATTTTGGTTCAGCTTATTCCTAGACTCCTGTATCATGATGATAGCTCCTTTTTAGACAAATTTGAGCATCGGGTCCGCTGAAGAAGAGAACCCGTTACCTTAACTTTGGCAGTTCTATTAGGATTGGGAGTAGCGGCTGGAGTAGGTACAGGAACCGCTGCCTTAATTAAGACCCCCCAATACTATGAAGAACTACGTGCAGCTATGGATGTTGATCTTAGAACTATAGAACAGTCTATAACCAAATTAGAAGAATCTTTAACTTCCCTGTCCGAAGTGGTGCTACAGAATAGAAGGGGATTAGACTTATTATTCCTTAAAGAAGGAGGACTCTGTGCTGCCCTAAAAGAAGAATGTTGTTTTTATGTTGACCATTCAGGAGTAATCAAAGATTCTATGGCCAAACTTAGAGAACGCCTAGATATACGTAAAAGAGAAAGAGAAAGCCAACAAGGATGGTTCGAAAGCTGGTTTAATAAGTCCCCTTGGCTCACCACTCTCCTCTCCACCATAGCAGGACCTTTAATTACACTTATGCTTTTGCTTACTTTTGGCCCCTGCATCCTTACTAAGTTGGTAGCTTTTATTAGAGAAAGGATAAATGCAGTACAAGTTATGGTACTAAGGCAACAATATCGGGTCCTCCAAGAGGTTGAAAACTGGCTCTAAGATTAGAGCTATTTTCTAAAAGGAGTGGGGAATGAAGAATAAAGATAAAAAATTACTGAACTCTTCCTCACCCCAGAGCCCGACCCCTCCCATCTAGAGATTGTTCCCAGAACACTCCTAAACTCTTCACCCCAGAATGCATTCCTGAACTCCTCATCCTAGAGTTCGAACCCTCCCAACTAAAGACTGTTCCAAGAACATTTTTGAGATAAGGGCCTCCTGGAACAACCTCAGAATGAACCGGGTACATTGCCAAATAATAGGACATGACCCCTTAGTTACGTAGAATTCCCTTGGCAGAACCCCTTGTCCCTTGGCAGAACCCCTTAGTTTTGCAAACTTGTACTTTCCCTGCCCTGCTCTCCCCCCTTGAGTTTTTCCTATATAAGCCTGTGAAAAATTTGGCTTGAGGTCGATTCTCCTCTACACCATACTAGGTGTATGAGTTTCGACCCCAGAGCTCTGGTCTATGTGCTTTCTTGCTGTTACTTTATTAAATCTTGCCCACTAAAATTTGAGTTCGGTCTCAGTGTCTTCTTGGGTCCGCGGCTGTCCCGAGGCTTGAGTGAGGGTCTCCCTTCGGGGGTCTTTCACAACCACTGTTTTGTGCACTTATTTGCACTCCTATGGCCTCTTCAGGTACCAGGCATGCATCTGGTGTGTTTAAATTTATGTTGACCTAACACACACACACACACACACACACACACACACAAAAACCACTGATATTTTTTAATTTGCATATTTCTCTATAACTCCTTTTGTCCTATTTCACGACTTGTACAACTTCCTTGTGAGGTGTATTCCTTTTCTTTGTTTTTTGTTTGTTTTCAATTTTTTTACTAGATATTTTTTTTCATTTACATTTCAAATGCTATCCTGAAAGTCCGCTATACCCTTCCCCTCCCCGTCCTGCTCCCTTACCCATCCACTCATATTTCTTGGCTCTGGCACTCCCCTATACTGCAGCATATAAAGTTGGCAAGACCAACGGGCCTCTCTTCCCAGTGATGGCTGACTAGGCCATCTTCTGCTACATATGAAACTAGAGAAACAAGCTCTGGGGATACTGGTTAGTTCATATTGTTGTTCCACCTATAGGGTTGCAGACCCCTTCTGCTCCTTGAATACTTTCTCTAGCTCCTCCATTAGGACCCTGTGTTCCATCCAATAGATGACAGTGAAAATCCACTTCTGTATTTGCCAGGCACTGGCATATCCTCACACAAGACAGCTATATCAGAGTCTGTTCAGCAACATCTTACTGGCATGCGCAATAGTGTCTGCATTTGGTGGCTAATTATGGAATGGAAGCCCGGGTGGGGTAGTCTCTGGATGGTCCATCCTTTTGACTTAGCTCCAAACTTTGTCTCTGTAACTCCTTCCATGGGTATTTTGTTTCCTATTCTAAGGAAGTATGAAGTGTCCATGCGTTGTTTTCCTCCTTGATTTTCTTGTGTTTTTTTTTTTTTTTTTTTTTTT
Organism: Mus musculus; assembly: GCF_000001635.26. NCBI lineage: Eukaryota > Metazoa > Chordata > Mammalia > Rodentia > Muridae > Mus > Mus musculus. Next base: position 28,116,011 of record NC_000086.7, on the reverse strand, counting down.
TTTTTTTTGCAAATTGTATATTGGGTATTGTAAGTTTCTGAGCTAATATCCACTTATCAGTGAGTGCATTTCAAGTGACTTCTTTGTGATTGGGTTACCTCACTCAGGATGATGTCCTCCAGGTCCATCCATTTGCTTAGGAATTTCATAAATCCACTGTTTTAATAGCTGAGTAGTACTCCATTGTGTAAATGTACCACATTTTCTGTATCCATTCTTCTGTAGAGGGACATCTGGATTCTTTCCAGCTTCTGGCCATTATAAAAAAGGCTGCCATGAACATACTACTGCAGGTGTCATTTTCTGGGTATATGCCCAGGAAAGGAATTACTGAATCTTCAGATATTACTATGTTAAATTTTTTGAGAAACTGCCAGACAGATTTACAGAGTGGTTGTAAAAGCTTGCAATCCCACGAGCAAAGGAGGACTGCTCCTCTTTCTCCACATGCTCGCCAGCAGCTACGGTCACCCGAATTTTTGATCTTAGCCATTCTGACTGGTGTGAGGTAGAATCTCAGGGTTGTTTTTATTTCCATTTCCCTGATGGTTAAAGATGCTGAACATTTTTTCAAGTGCATCTCAAACATTCGGTATTCCTCAGTTGAGAATTTTTTTTTAGCTCTGTACCCAATTTTTTTGTGTTATTTGAATTTCTGGAGTCCAGCTTCTTGAGATACTTGTATATATTGGATATTAATCCCCTATCAGATTTAGGATTGGTTAAAATCCTTTTCCCAATCTGTTGGTGGCCTTTTTGTCCTATTGACAGTGTCTTTTACCTTACAGAATCTTTGCAATTTTATCAAGTCCCATTTGTTGATACTTGATCTTACAGCACAAGCCATTGCCGTTCTGTTCAGGAATTTTTCCACTATGCTCATATCTTCGAGGCTTTTCCCCACTTTCTCCTCTATAAAATTCAGTGTCTCTGATTTTATGTGGAGGTCTTTGATCCACTTGACTTAAGCTTTGTACAATGAGATAAGAATGGATCAGTTCTCATTCTTCTATATGATAACCACCTGCTGTGCCAGCACCATTTGTTGAAAATGCTGTCTTTTTTCCACTGGATGGTTTTAGCTCCCTTGTCAAAAATCAAGTGACCATAGGTGTGTAGGTTCATTTCTTTTTTTTTTAAGTTTTATTAGGTATTTATTTCATTTACATTTCCAATGCTATCCCAACAGTCGCCCACAACGCTCCCCAACCCACTCCCCCCCCACTCCCCTCCCCCACTCCCACTTCTTGGCCCTGATGTTACCCTGTACTGGGGCATATAAAGTTTGCACGACCAATGGGCTCTCTTTCCACTGATGGCCGAATAGGCCATCTTCTGATACATATGTAGCTACAGACATGAACTCCGGGGGTTACTGGTTAGTTCATATTGTTGTTCCACTTATAGGGTTGCAGATACCCCCAGATCCTTGGGTACTTTCTCTAGCTCCTCCATTGGGGGCCCTGTGATCCATCCAATAGTTGACTGTGAGCATCCACTTATGTGTTTGCTAGGCCCCGGGATAGTCTCTGAAGAGACAGCTATATCAGGGTCCTTTCAGCAAAATCTTGCTGGTATAGGCAATGGTGTCAGTGTTTGGAGGCTGATTATGGGATGGATACCCGGGTATGTCAGTCTCTAGATGGTCCATCCTTTCATCTCAGCTCCAAACTTTGTGTCTGTAACTCCTTCCATGGGTGTTTTGTTCCCAATTCTAAGAAGGGGCAACTTCTTGAGTTTCATGTGTTTCCAAATTGTATCTTATATTTTGGGTATTCTAAGTTTCTGGGCTAATATCCACTTATCAGTGAGTACATATTGTGTGAGTTCTTTTGTGATTAGGTTACCTCACTCATGGTGATGCCCTCCAGGTCTATCCATTTGCCTAGGAATTTCATAAATTCATTCTTTTTAATAGCTGATTAGTACTCCATTTTGTAAATGTGCCACATTTTCTGTATCCATTCCTCTGTTGAAGGTCATCTGGGTTCATTCCAGCTTCTGGTTATTATAAATAAAGCTTCTATGAACATAGTGGAGCATGTATCCTTCTTATTGGTTGGAACATCTTCTGGATATATGCCCAGGAGAGGAATTGCATGATCCTCTGGTAGTACTATGTCGAATTTTCTGAGGAACTGCCAGACTGATTTCCAGAGTTGTACAAGCTTGCAAACCCAACAATGGTGGAGTGTTCCTCTTTCTCCACATCCTGGCCAGCATCTGCTGTTAACTGAATTTTTGATCTTAGCCATTCTGACTGGTGGGAGGTAGAATCTCAGGGTGGATTCATTTCTGTGTCTTCAATTCTAATCCATTGATCTACCTGTCTGTTGCGGTACCAGTACCATGCAGTTTTTATCACAATTGTTCTGTGGTACAGCTTGAGGTCAGCCATGGTGTTTCCCCCAGAAGTTCTTTTATTATTGAAAATAGTTTTTGCTATCCTAGTTTTTTGTTTTTGTTTTTTTTTGTCTGTTTTTTGTTTTTGTTTTTGTTATTCCAGATGAATTTGCAAATTGCCTTTTCTAACTCAGTGAAGAATTGAGTTATAATTTTGATGAATATTGCATTGAATATGTAGATTTTGTTCGGCAAATAGACATTTTTACTATATTAACCCTGCCAATCCATGAGTATGGGAGATCATTTTACCTTCTGAGTTCTTCAATTTCTTTCTTCAGAGACTTGAAGTTCTTGTCATACAGACTTTTCACTTCCTTAATTACAGTCACACCAACGTATTTTATATTTTTTGACTGTTGTGAATTGTGTTGTATCCCTAATTTCTTTCTCATCCTCTTTATTCTTTGTGTAGGGAAAGGCCACTGACATGTTTGAGTTAATTTTATATTCAGCTACTGCACTGAAGTTGTGTATCAGGTTTAGGATTTATCTAGTGTAATTTTTGGGGTCACGGATACATGCTATCATATCTTATGGAAATAGTGATATTTTGCCATCTTCCCAACTTGTATTCATTTGTTTTCCTTTTGTTGTTGATTTGTTCTGGCTAGGACTTCAAGTACTATGTTGAATAAGTAGGGAGAAAGTGGGCAACCTTGTCTAGTCCCTGATTTTAGTAGGATTGCTTCAAGTTTCTCACCATTTAGTTTGATGTTGGCTACTGGTTTGCTGTCTCTTGCTCTTATTATGTTTAGGTATGGGCCTTGAATTCCAGATCTTTCCTCAACTTTTACTATAAATGGTGTAGTATTTTGTCAAATGCTTTCTCAGCATCTAATGAGATGATCATGTGGTTTTTGTCTTTCAGTTTGTTTTTCTAGTAGATTAAGGTGGTGGATTTCTGTATACTTAACTATCCCCGCATCGCAGGGATGAAGACTACTCCTTGATCATGATGTATTCTTGGATTCAGTTTGCAAGAATTTTATTGAGTATTTTTGCATTGATATTCATAAGGGAAATTGGTCTGAAGTTTCCTTTCTTCATTGGGTCTTTGCATGCTTAGAGTATAAATGTAATTCTGGCTTCATAGAACAAATTGAATAATGTTCCTTCTCTTTTGATTTTGCATAATATTTTGAATAGTATTGGTATTAGGTCTTCTTGAAGATCTCATAGAATTTTATACTAAACCCATCAGATCCTGGGCTTTTTTTGTTGTTGTTGTTTGGGAGACTATTGATGACTGCTTCTATCTCTTTAGGGGTTATGGGAGTATTTCCATGGTTTATCTGATCCTGGTTTTAATTTGGTACCTGATTTCTGTCTAGATAATTGTACAGTTCATCCAGATTTTCCAGTTTTGTTGAGTATAGGCTTTTGTAGTAGTATCTGATGATTTTTTTGGATTTCCTAAGTTTCTTTTGGTATGTCTCCCTTTTCATTTCTGGTTTTGATAATTTGGATACTGTCCCTGTGCCCTGTAGTTAGTCTAGCTAAGGGTTTGTCTATCATGTTGATTTTCTCAAACAACCAGCTCCTGGTTTGGTTGATTCTTTGTATAGTTCTTTTTGTTTCCACTTGGTTGATTTCAGTCCTGAGTTTGATTGTTTCCTGCCTTCTATTCCTCTTGGGAGAATTTGCTTCCTTTTGTTCTAGAACTTTTAGTTGTGCTGTCAAGCTGCTCCTGTATCCTCTCTCCAGTTTCTTTTTAGAGGCATTCAAAGCTATGAGTTCTCCTCTTAGGACTGCTTTCATTGTTTCCCATAAGTTTGGGTATGTTGTAGCTTCATTTTCATTAAACTCTAAAATGTCTTTAATTTCTTTCTTTATTTCTTACTTGACAGAGTTATCATAGAGTAGATTGTTGTTCACCTTCCACGTGTATGTGAGTTTTCTATTATTTGTATTTTTATTGAAGATCAGCCTTAGTCTGTGGTGATCTGATAAGATACATGGGATTATTTCAATATTTTTATATCTGTTGATGCATGTTTTGTGATTGATAATATGGTCAATTTTGGAGAAGGCATCATGAGGTGCTGAGAAGAAGGGATATCCTTTTGGTTTAGGATACAATGTTCTATAGACATCAACTAAATCCATTTGTTTCATAATTTCTGTTACTTTTATTGTGTGTCTGTTTAGGTTTTGTTTCCAGAATCTGCCCATTGATGAGAGAGGGTTGTTGGAGTCTATTATAGTGTGCAGTGCAATGTGTGTTTTGAGCTTTACTAAAATATCTTTTATGAATGTGGATGCCTTTGCATTTGGAGCATAGATGTTTAGAATTGAGATTTCATCTTGGTAGATTCTATCTTTTATGAGTATGATTCCCACCCCCTTGTCTTTTTTGATAACTTTGAGTTGGAAGTCAGTTTTATTCCATATTAGAATGGCTACTCCATCTTGTTTTTGGGACCATTTGCTTAGAAAATTGTTTTCCAGCCTTTTACTCTGAATTACTGTCTGTCTTTGTCCCTGAGGTGGGTTTACTGCAAGCAGCAAAATGTTGGGTCCTGTTTTTGTAGCCAGTCTATTAGTCTATGTCTTTTATTGGGGAAGTGAGTCCATTGATGCTAAGAGAAATTAAAGAAAAGTAATTGTTGCTTCCTGTTATTATTGTTGTTAAAGTTGCGATTTTGTTCTTGTGGCTGTCTTCTTTTAGGTTTGTTGAAGGATTACTTTCTTGCTTTGTCTAGGGTGTAGTTTCCATCTTTGTGTTGTTGTTTTCCCATTATTATCCTGTGAAGGACTAGATTCGTGGAAAGATATTGTGTGAATTTGTTTTTGTCGTGTAATACTTTGGTTTATCCATCTATGGTAATTGATAGTTTTGCTGGGTACAGTAGCCTAGGCTAACATTGGTGTTCTCTTAGTGTCTGTATAGCATCTGTCCATGATCTTCTGGCTCTCACAGTCTCTGGTGAGAAGTCTGGAGTAATTCTAATAGTTCTGCCTGTATATGTTACTTGAGCATTTCCCCTTACTGCTTTTGATATTTTTTCTTCATTTAGTGCATTTGTTGTTCTGATTATTATGTGTCAGGAGGAATTTCTTTTCTGGTGTAGTCTATGTGGAGTTTTGTATGCTTCTTGTATGGTCATGGCCATCTCTTTCTTAAGGTATGGGAAGTTTTCTTATATATTTTTTGATGATATTTCCTGGATCTTTAAGTTGAAATTCTTCATTCTCATCTACACCTATGTGGTCTGTGAATTTTTTCATGGGCATTCAGAACTTCTGGGCTAATGTCTACTCATCAGTGAGTGCATATCATGTGTTTTGTGATTGGGTTACTTCCCACAAGATGTTATCCTCCAGAGACATCCATTTGCTTAAGAATTTAATAAATTAATTTTTAATAGTTGAGTAGTACTCTATTGTATAAATATACCACATTTTCTTTATCCACTCCTCTGTTGAAGGACATCTGGGTTCTTTCCAGTTTCTGGCTATTATAAATAAGACAGCTATGAACATAGTGGAGCATGTGACCTTATTACAAATTGGAACATCTTCTGGGTTCATGCCTAGGAGTGGTATAGCTGGGTCCTTAGGTAGTACTGTGTCCAATTTTCTGAGGAACCACCAAAATGATTCCCAGAATGGTTGTACCAGCTTGCAGCCCCACCAGCAATGGAGGAGTATTCCTCTTTCTCCACATCCTTGCCAGCATCTGCTGTCACCTGAGTTTTTGATCTTAGCCATTCTGAATGGTGTGAGGTGGAATATCAGGGTTGTTTTGATTTCCATTTCCTTGATGACTAAGGATGTTGAACATTTCTTTAGGTGCTTCTCAGCCACTAGATATTCCCTAGGTGAGAATTCTTTGTTTAGCTCTGTACCCCATTTTTAATAGGGTCATTTTTTCTCTGGCATCTAACTTCTTGAGTTCTTTGTATATACTAGATTTTAGGTTTCTATTTGATGTAGGATTGTTAAAATTTTTTTCCCATTCTGTTGGTTTCCATTTTGTCCTATTGACAGTGTCCTTTGCCTTACAGAAGCTTTGCAATTTTATGAGGTCCCATTTGTTAACTCTTGTTGTTCAGGAAATTTTCCCCTGTGCCCATGTGCCCAAGACTCTTCCCCACTTACTTTTCTATTAGTTTCAATGTATCTGGTTTTATGAGGAGGTCCTTGATCCGTTTGGAATTGAGCTTTGTACGAGGAGGCAAAAATGGATCAATTTGCATTTTTCTACAAGCTAACTTCTACTTGAAACAGCACCATCTGTTGAAAATGCTGTCTTTTTTCTACTGGATTATTTTTAGCTCCCTTGTCAAAGAATATGTGACCATATGTGTGTTGATTCATTTCTAGTTCTTCAATCCCATTCCACTGGTCTACATGCCTGTCTCTGTACCAATACCATGCAGTTTTTTTTTTTTTTTTTTTTTTTTATTACGTTTGCTCTGTAATACAACTTGAGGTCAGGGAATGTGGTTCCACCAGAAGTTCTTTTATTGTTGAGAATAGTTTTCACTATGCTAGGTTTTTTGTTATTCCCAATGAATTTTCAAATTGTTGTTTCTTTTGAGATAACCCCCACTCTAGTTCTTCAGGACCCGCATGACGACCAAGCTGTACATCTACTACCTTTAAGCTGAGAGGCCTAGATCAAGCCTGTGTATTTTGTTAGTTACTTAGAAGCAGAATAGTTAATATAGTTTGTTGTTCACGAGCTTTGGCTTTATTCTTGCATTATTTGTTTATCTCTCTCATGGAACTATACACTTAGCATGTACACACTACATTTTCAACTCCCAAAGTGAATTCCATCAAATGTCCAAACTCACAAGTTATCAATGATTCCTATGTCTTTCTGTGGTGCTTTTTAAAAATTGGAGAAGATTGACAATCCCTGTGTAATCTCTATCAATCATGGTCTAATCTCTCAGTAAGCAAAATGCATGAGTGGTATTTGGATACTCCCTCTTTATCCCCTACTATCTTTTTATCATCTATTTTTATTTTATACCAACCCCAATTTCCCTTCTAGCTTTTGCACCAGTCACAATGTATTATGATGCAATCCTCCTAAGGCCAAGGGTACTCAGGCTTTAATGTCTCCAGGAACACACTATTTTAACTGTTTGGTCTTTTGTTACCTTATCCGCCTAAAAATTAATAATCATTATTTCATATCAATTGGTTCTATTTATTCACATACTGTGCATATATGTTATGTGATTATTATTATTAAAAAAGGCATAATTTTTATATTTTCAAAGGACTCTGTTGGATAAAGGTGAAGATTAGATTCCCCCAGAAATGATCAAATATGACACAGTAGAAATATACTGAGACTTCAATGTCTCCAGCTGTGCCAAACAAGTTCTCTTTCACACATAGTCTGTCTTTCTATGTTTCCATAATATTTTCTTATTCTTTTTTCATTGGTCCTTTTTTTCCTTTGTTCTGAGATCCAGTGAAGTCAGAAAAATGTTATTTTTCATCTTTATTTAAAGAGCATATTATTATTATTATTACCATTATCATTGTTTTATTTACATCTCAAATATTGTCCTGCTCCTGCACCCCCTTGCACAGTTCTTCACCTTATTCCCTCTCACTTTGCCTCTGAGATGGGTATCACCATGGGCATCCCCCTTCCCTGGGTCAGCAACTCTTTACAGGATTAGGCAGAACCTCTCCCACTAAGGCCAGTCAAGGCAGTCCAATGCTACATATATATTGGTGGCCTCAGACCAGACTTATTTGCTCTTTGATTGGTGAACTAGTCTTTGGGAGCTCCCAGTGGTACACATTAGTTGACACTGTTGGTCTTCCATGTTGCCAACCCCTTCAGTTCCTTCATTCCTCCCCCTAAATCTTCCATACATGTCTCTGACCTCAGTCTAGTAGTTGGATATATGCATCTACATCTGTCTCATTCAGTTGTTGGTATAGCATCTCAGAGGACATCCTTGCTAGGTTCCTCTCTGAAAGTACAACAGAGCATCAGTAATACTGTCAGGGTTTGGTACCTGCCCATGGGATAGATCCCAAGTTGGGCTGGTCACTGGTCTGCCATTCCTTTAGTTATTACTCCATTTCCCCCTGCATTTCTTTTACATAAGAACAATGTTAGGTTGAAAATGTATAGACTCAATACAATTTCCATCACTATTCCAATATAATTCCTCACAGACTTGGAAAGAACAATTTTGAACTTCATATGGGAAAACAAAAAACCAGGATAGCCAAAACAATTCTGAACAATAAAAGAATATCTAGAAGAATCACTTAAGAAAAAGTAATAATAATAATAATAATAATAACCCACATGGAGTTGGTACAGAGACAGACAGGTTGATCAATGAGATAAAAAACTAAAACCCTGGAATAAACACATACACCTATGGACACTTGATCTTTGATAAAAAAGCTAAAACCATACAGTGGAAAAAAATAAGGCATCAACAAATGGTGCTTGTCTAACTGGCAGTCTGCCTGTAGAAGAATGCAAACTGATTCATATTTATCACCATGAACAAAGCTTACATTCAAGTGGATCAAGGACCTCAACATGAAACCAGATACACTGAATTTAATAGAAGAGAAAGTGGAAAATAAACTCGAATATAATGGCATAGTGAGACATTTCCTGAATATAACACACCAATAGCTGAGACTCTAAGACCAACAATCCATAAATGGGACCTCATGGAACTGCAAAACTTCTGTAAGGCAAAGGACACTGTCAACAAGACAAAAAGCAAGGTACAGAAAATGTTAGTGTGTGTAGTCTTACTTCAACTAGATAAAACTAGTCTGTTTATTAGGAAATATGTAATCATATTTTGACCATTGTATCAAGGCCTGTAGTATTTTCAGAGGACTATTACTATAAACTCACTTGTTATTACCTTGCATCTGGTAGCTTATTTGTACCATTTATAGCAGTTGTCCTCAACCTTCCAAATGCTGGCAATCCTTTAATACTGTTCCTTATGTTGTGGTCACCCCAAACAAACATATATATATATATATATATATATATATATATATATATATATATTTCTTGCTTCTTTTATAATTGTAATTTTAAAAAAAAAATTGTTACATTTGTTCATGGTAAAATGTTTTATCAAGTTTGTGCAGAAGAATGGAGACTCCTTTATAGCCAATTATAATGTAACCATAAAAGGAAAGACTATGTTAATATCTCAAATTTGGTTCCTATTGAAACAAAGAAAACTAAATTCAAGACTTTAAAGCCCTACCCAGAAAGTTTATTCAAGGTCCATGTCTCATGCAGCTTGCTAGTTAGGAGGGCTTTTTGGGCTTAGAGCAAAGAACAAAGGATGTAAAGTCATCCCAGGAACCAACTAGCCTTTGAGGTAAGAAAGGCATGCAAGGATAATCCCCCAGACAAGCTCAAGATGAGTAGTGGACCACCTGCTGATATGGTTTGAGCTTAGCCAGATGTCCTGCCCACCAAGATAAACACCCTCCCTTTATAGTTACTCTCTGATGTTTAAATTGCCCATTTTTGTGTAACTGTGCCAATTCTTCCCCTACCCTCACTCCTTTATTATATAAACTTTTATATTTTATTTACCAATGAAGTTCTTTTCGTGGTTTTAATGTACATGTTGAATATAATAATATATGCAATGTTGGTTTGGTTTTATCAATATAAGCTTTATTATTTATTCGTGGAACCTGCTACCTTAAGATACATATCTTTATTAAGAATTAAATTTAGATAAATATTACTTCAATTGTTTTCCCATAAGTGCTTATTAGTGTAAGAGTAGTATTAAGTATCCTTTGGTTTTCAAAGTACCTTAATGACATTTCATTTTTCATTACTGTCAAATGATTTCAATGGTGTTCATTTTTCTTGTATTTTTATCAGTTTCTCTCCTGGTACTCTGTTCCTCCATCTTTCTCATGCACTCACTCATTCCTCCTGTTTTCATCCGCACCTGACTCAAATCTACCTACAAAATTTGTTTCCCTTCCTAAGGAGATCAATAAGTTCTCCCTCCTTGAGCTCTTAATGTTTTGCTTAGGCTCGCTGTATCTGAGGATTGTAGTATTATTTTCCTTTAAAGAAAAACGAATGTTCAAATATAAATGAGTACATTCCATGTGTGTTTTCCTGTGTCTGGGTTACCTCATTCAGTATAATTTTTTTCTAGTTCCATCCATTTGTTTTCAAATTTAAGGATGGTATCTTTTTTTTTTTCCTCACAGAATAGTGTTCCATTGTGTATATTCACCACTTTTTCTTTATTTACTATTCAGTTGAGGGACATCTAGGTTGTTTACAATTTCTGGCCACTATGAGTATAGCTGCAATGAAGATGATTAAGGAAGTGTCCTTGTGGTAATATGGAGAGTATTCTGGGTGTATGCTCAAGATAGGTATATCTGGATCTTGAGACAAAACAATTTCCAACAGTCTGAAGAACCATTATGTTGATTTTCATAGTGACTGTGCTAGTTTGCTCTTCCATCAGCAATAGAGACATATTCCCCTTGTTCCAACTGATTGCCACCATCTGCTATTCCTTGTGGTTTGAACTTAGGCATTCTGATAGGTGTAAGATGGAATCACAAAGTAGTTCTAAATTGCATTTTCCTGACGGCTATAGACATTGAGAATTTTTAAGTGTCTCTTGGCCACTTGATATCCTCTTGAGAATTCTCATTTTAGGTAAGGTAACCCATTTTTAATTGTATTAATAGGTTTCTTAATATCTGGTTCCTTGAGTTTCTTATACATTAGCTCTCAGTCAGATTTGGGCTTGATGAAAATATTTTCCCATTCTGTGGGTTACTGTTTTGCCACTCGGTGTTTTTCTCTGCCTTACAGAATCTTTTCTGCTTCACAGGGAACCATGACAGTTTCAGTATTTTATATGATGGATTACATTTCTGATTGTTGTATGTTGAATCACCTCTGCATCTTTGGGAGGAGATGTACCTTATCATGATGCGTGACATAATGTCTTTTTGTTTTGTGAGTATTTTATTATGAATATTTTTGCATTAATGTTCAGGAGGGAAATTGTTCTGTGATATACTTTCTTTGTTAAATATTTGTGTGGTTTAGGTGTCAGGATAAATGTTGCCTCATAAAATGAACTTGGAAATATTCTGTCTGTTTATATTTTGTGAATGGATTCCAGTAGTATTGGCATTATCAGTCCTTTAGCAGTCTGATAAGAATTTGTATAATTTAAGCTTTAATGCTGTTCATTTTGTTTACAAATGCCAGTAAACTTGAATTTATGGCACAGATGCTAAAAATTAAAAGATTACCTTGGTGAAACTTTTTTTTGATGAATATGAAGTATCTTTTTGTGTTTGCATTATTTTATTTTGGTTTGAAATCTCTCTCTCTCTCTCTCTCTCTCTCTCTCTCTCTCTCTCTCTTTGATATTAGAATGGATAAACCAAGTTGCTTCTTAGGTTCATTTGCTTATACACGTTATATCAGGATAGTGAGAGCTCATATCATGAACTGAAAGCAGAAAGCAGAGAGAATTAATTCGTGGTAGTGAGATGATAATTGCCCTGATATTCAGCCTGCAATAATGTACTCCTTCCAAACCCCAATTCTAAACCTGCAAGCAACATTAACCATTTGGGACCAATTGTATAAATTCTAAAGATTATGGGAAATATTTCTTACTTAAATCACAACACTACCTTCTTCTCTCAAGGTTCAGAGGTCACCATGGAGAAGATAGTTGAAAGATTGCAAGAACCAAAGGTAGTGAATGACTACAAAGAAAGTCTGTTTTCCAGAAACAATAAGGCATTTGTACATGTGAAATGATAGTGACTATAATTATATGTAGAAGACAAATTCAACATCAAGCCAGACAAAGCCCAGCATTTAGGGGTGAGATCTTTAGAACATCCCACTGCTAGCTAAGGAATTTTAACCACTTTTTATTTTTCTGGTCACTATTGGGAGATGGAAGTTAGCTTTTTTTTTTTTTCAGGATATGAAGCATGCACCTAATGACAGCAGAACCTCAATATGGTGGGTTAAATGAGAAATGTCTCCTATAGGCTTAGGCATTTGAATACTTCATCCTATTTTGTTTCTGGTATTTGCGGATGTGCAGTTATTTATGGTGATGCCTGAAGAAGCTGAAGAAGTGTGTAACTGGAGGCAGGCATTGAGAATACTTAACACTGCTGGATTTCCAATTTAGTACCCTTCTTTGTGCTTGTTAAAGAAGAGGGCTCAGTGTTTCCTCCTCATTCTATTCCTGACACTTGCTGACATACAATCCTACCATCATCAAGTCTTTTCTATCTGAAAGTTTATGGTCAAAATCTATTCCTTCTGTAAGGTGCCTTGGTCATGTTATTTTATCATAGCAGCTGGAAAGGAGCTAATACTTGGGTTTAACAGAAAGAACAGATAAAATATGAAGGAGACATTTACTCCTACAGGGATATGGAAGGAATAGAATGGATAAAACAGGGAGTGGATCCTAAACACCCTTGACCTTAGAATAAGAAAATTAAGTGACTTTAGTCAATAGATATTGGGCTTCTTATTAGATTCAAGGCTCACTACACAGGAGAGGAACCGTGCTCATTAATGCAAAATTGACCAAAAAGCAATAGCTCAGGGTGTGATAGGACATAGGGGAGAACCTATTGTTATTATTTTTAGCTATATGTATACAGTATCAATAAATCCCCACATAAAAACCATCATGCATATTTGGGTAATATTTAGCAGTAATATGAACCTAATTTTATTATTTGAGCAAAATATATATAAATAGAAAATGTTATATAATTTGAAATAAAAGATACATAAACAATTGCATACATTGGTTTAATAAGTAAATTGAAACTGTAAAGTTCTAATTAAACTGTACATGCTCATTCACTTATAGCTTATGTGAGGTATAGGTTTTTATGAAGTTAGTAGTGAGATTTATTATGACTTTTGCAGATATCCTTAGTTTATCTTACCTTCTTCCCTATTCCTTCTACATTAATCTTTCTCATTAGAACCTGACTCTCCAAAGTGTCTCCAGAAATTATGACAATCACAATTATCCATGCTGCCATCAGTAGCCATATTGAAACCCACATTTCATGTTGCTTCTGAAGATATTGTTAATGTCAAGGATCCCAGAAACCATCAGAATTTACAGTGAACTTCACAGTCAGTACTGTTCCCTCAGGTCATGTTGAGTTAAATGTTCTGAGATATGTTTTGTTGAGGTCACATATATACTGGCAAGAGACAATGTATGGCCATGATACTTTAGGCCTTTAGCAGCAATCATGTCAGTGATCCCTGCAGCATTATTGGACCAAATTAATATGACAGTCTTGTACTGAATTAGAATAATTACTGATGTCAATTATGTATAATTCTGCCACATTCATGATAAGTGTTCTGCCATTTATAAACATTTTTATGTCCATTTTCATTCTGTCACTAGATAAGAGGTTTCAGTCATGGTCATACCAGCTGGATGCTGTCACCAGTAACAAGATAGAGTCTATTTTTTAATATTTCTGATGGAGATCATGGTGATGACTATGATCTGTACTGCTTCTGGAGAAACTGCTGAATTCCATGGTCCATACTGATACACAAGATCATTATGAGGTAAGTATTCTGAGCTGGCACTGGATAACAGATCAGTGGCTGAGATTCTACATATCATAAGGAATCCTGTTGATGTTCTTGATTTATCAATTTCACCCTAAATTTCAAGCAAACAATGTATTTTGATGTTGTGGTCCTACCTGTGAGAAGCAGCTATACTGATGTCAGTGATGCATTTTGTGAACAGAAATTGGGCAGGAGTCCATTATATCTATTGCTGATGGAGATGCTGATGATGGCTATGATCTGTGTTGCTGCTTGAGAATCTGATAAATTCCAAAGTCCTTACTGATGCTTGAATTCATATTGAGGTAAATTTTCCTAGATGGCACTGAAGATCAGACTGATGTCTGAGATAATACCTGATACAGGAAATTCTCTTTATGTTTACTGATGAATGGATATAGCCCCAGATGTTAAAAATGAAATGTACTGTGATGTCTATGTTACTACCTGAAACATGAAGCTATATTAATGTCAGAGTGGCATGATAGGAATGGCAATAATGATGGAATCTATTCCTATTGATGATGGAGACCTAATTTATGGTGGTGATCTGTGTTGGTGCGATCTGGTGAATTTGACAGTCCATCCTGATTCTCAAGTTGATATTGAGGTAAGTAACTCTGAGCTAGCACTTGCAATCCAATTGATGTTTGAGATCAAGCATTCCACAGGAAATTCTGTTGAAGACTCTACTACATTCATGTTGGCCCATAGTTAACCATGTAATTTATAAGATCTATACTACTACCAAAAGAGACAGAGATGTCAAAAAAGAAATAAAACAAAACAAAATAAAAACAAAAACAAAACAAAACAAAACAAAACAAAACAAAACAAAAAACAAAAAACAAAAAACAAACAAAAAAAAAACTATCCTGCCACTGGATGTGCATGGCCATAATATCTTCTGCACTCTTAATCGATATTAAACATAGTGTTGTATACCTGGCAACAGATACCATGACACGATGTCATTGGCAACCACTTTGTCAGTGATCACTGTGCTACTGAGAGCCATTTTAATAACAGTAATCCAAAGTGCCTACAGAAACTATGTTGATGTCAATCATCATCCAGAAACCCCGTTTAAACCCATAGTACATGATGATTCTGGGGAGATTGTTAATGTCAAGGATCCCTGAGGCCAGCAACGTCCACAGAGAATTTAACAATACAGTTTTCTCAGAATATTTTTATTTTTGGGGTCTGAGATGTTATTTTGAGTAACATATATAGTGGCAACTATCACCATTGTATATCCATTAGACTTAGGGTTTTCAGCAGGTATGATGTCAGTTATCCCTGCTCCCATGTGGAACCATAAAAATATGAGTGTCTCTGAATATCAATGGAAATTTACTTACATCAGTTATCCATGTTCCTGTCAATTTTAGATGAAGAGTACACCCAGCCTAACCATTTTGATGTCATGATGCATCCTACCACTAGAGAAGAGGTTTCTCTACAAGGTCCTACTAGGTATCTGAAAATGTCTGAATGTGCATGATATTTCCTGGCAAAGATAAGATGGTATACCCAGATAAATGCTGCCATAGGCACCAAGGTCATGAGTTACCCTTACTGCCACTTTGGACCTTACTGCCACTTTGGACCACATCCCAACTGCTAAGGGAAATATATTGGTGTCACTCATCAGTGAGGCCACTGGTCCCCATGTAAAGAACCAAAGTCAGTGTTGTCCTGGAAGAGCTCCTTGATATGTGAGATCTTTGAACCAGAGGAGTCTTTTCTGTAATTCATGATCAGTAGTGCTGCCTAAATCACAATGATGTAAGTGCTATGTGCTGCTACTGGAGAGGAATTTGATGCCTGTGACCCTACCTAAAACATGAAGCTATTCTTATGTAAGTGCTGGAGCTGTGATCAGCAATCATGATGGAGTCACTGTTCTTATTAGTGATGGAGACCCTGGTAAAGGCTATGATTTATCTTGATTTTGGATAACATGCTGAATTCCAAGGTCTGTACTGACACAAGAGGTCATATTGAGGTAAGTATTAAGAATTGGCACTGGAGATCCAAAGTGTCAAAGGGAATTCTGTTGATGTTCCTTATCCATGCATATAGTCACCAAAGTCAAACATATAATTTATTTTGATGCCTATGATTATACGTGTAACAAGAAGCCTTGCTGATGTCAGTGGTGCATTCTCTGGACAACAACTGTGCAGAAGTCCATTATTCCTATTGGTGAGGGAGATCCTGGTGATGACTATGATCTGTGTTGCTACTTGAGAATCTGAAAAATTCCAAGGTCCCTACTAATTAATGCTGAAGGCATACTGAGGTAAGTGTTCTTAGCTGGCAATGGAGATCAGATTGATGTCACATCCTATCTTTAACAGGAAATTCAATTGATGTTCCTGATGCATGCATGTACTTCCTCCTGTTGATCATGTAGTATATAAAATCGCCACTGCCCCTAGAATTAGTAGTGATGTCTACTACCAATCCTGCCACTGGAGAAGAAGTTTATGCCCATAAATTTGTTTTCACCAAATTTATGCTGATGTCACATGTATATACCTGTCAATAGACACCATGGTATATATTGCCCATAGTCCATACTTCTTTTGGCAACATTGTTGTCAGTGATCCCTGCTGCCACTGGGACCCATGTTAAGATCAGTAAAGCAAAGTGTCTGAAGAAACGTGGATAAGGTTTATCATCCTTTTTCACCAGTATCTTTCTTTTTTTTTTTCATTTTTTTATTAAGTATTTTCCTCAATTACATTTCCAATGCTATCCCAAAAGTTCTCCATACCCTCCCCCCACTCCCCTACTCACCCATTCCCTGTTTTTGGCCCTGGCGTTCCCCTGTACTAGGGAATATAAAGTTTGCATATCCAATGGGACTTTCTTTCCAGTGATGGCCGACTAGGCCATCTTTTGATACATATGCAGCTAGAGTCAAGAGCTACAGGGAACTACTTAGTTCATAATGTTGTTGCATCTACAGAGTTGCAGATCTCTATAGCACCTTGAATACTTTCTCTAGCTCCTCCATTGGGGGCCCTGTGATCCATCCAATAGCTGACTGTCAGCATCCACTTCTGTGTTTTCTAGGCCGCAGCCTAGTCTCACAAGAGACAGCTATATCAAGTTCCTTTCAGCAAACGCTTGCTAGTGTATGCATTGGTGTCATCGTTTGGAGGCTGATTATGGGGTGAATCCCTGGATATGGCAGTCTCTAGATGGTCCATCCTTTCGTCTCTGCTCCAAACTTTGTCTCTGTAACTCCTTTCATGGGCGTTTATTCTCAATGCTAAGAAGGGGCAAAGTGTCCACACTTTGGTCTTCATTCTTCTACAGTTTCATGTGTTTTGCAAATTGTATCTCACATCTCGGGTATACTAAGTTTCTGGGCTAATATCCACTTATCAGTGAGTACATATCATGTGAGTTCTTTTGTGATTGTGTTACCTCACTCAGGATAATGCCCTCCAGGTCCAAACATTTGCCTAGCAATTTCATAAATTCATTCCTTTTAATAGCTTAGTAGTACACCATTAAGTAAATGTACCAAATTTTTTGTATCCATTCCTCTGTTGAGGGACATCTGGGTTCTTTCCAGCTTCTGGCTATTATAAATAATCCTGCTATGAACATAGGGGAGCATGTGTCCTTCTCACCAGTTGGAACATTTTCTGGATATATGCCCAGAAGAGGTATTGCAGGATTCTCCGGTAGTATTATGTGCAATTTTATGAGGAACCACCAGACTGATTTCCAGAGTGGTTGTAAAAGCTTGCAATCCCACCAACAATGGATGAGTGTTCCTCTTTCTCCACATCCTTGCCAGCATCTGCTGTCACCTGAATTTATGATCTTAGCCATTCTGACTGGTGTGAAGTGGAATCTCAGGGTTATTTTGATTTGCATTTCTCTGATGATTAAGGATGCTGAACACTTTTTCAGGTGCTTCTCGGCCATTCAGTATTCCTCAGGTGAGAATTCTTTTTTTAGCTCTGAGCCCCATTTTTTAATGGGGTTATTTGATTTTCTAGAGTCCACCTTCTTGAGTTCTTTATATATATTGGATATTAGTCCCATATCTGATTTAGGATAGATAAAGATCCTTTCCTAATCTGTTGGTGGCCTTTTTGTCTTATTGAAGGTGTCTTTTTCCTTGCAGAACCTTTGCAGTTTCATGAGGTCCCATTTGTCAATTCTCGATCTTACAGCACGATCCATTGCTGTTCTTCTCAGGAATTTTTCCCCGGTGCCCATATCTTCGAGGCTTTTCAACACTTTCTCCTCTATAAGTTTCAGTGTCTCTGGTTTTATGTGGAGTTCCTTGATCCACTTAGATTTGACCTTAGTACAAGGAGATAGGAATGGATCGATTCACATTCTTCTACATGATAACCACCAGTTGTGCCAGCACCATTTGTTGAAAATGCTGTCTTTTATACAATGGATGGTTTTAGCTCCCTTGTCGAAGATCAAGTGACAATAGGTTTGTGGGTTCATTTCTGGGTCTTCAATTCTATTCCATTGGTCTACTTGACTGTCACTATACCAGTACCATGCAGTTTTTATCACAATTGCTCTGTAGTACAGCTTTAAGTCAGGCATGGTGATTCTACCAGAGGTTCTTTTATCCTTGAGAAGAGTTTTTGCTATCCTAGGTTTTTTGTTATTCCAGATGAATTTGCAGATTGCTCTTTCTAATTCGTAGAAGAATTGAGTTGGAATTTTGATGGGGGTTGCATTGAATCTGTAGATTGCTTTTGGCAAGATAGCCACTTTTACAATGTTGATCCTGCCAGTCCAAGAGCATGGGAGATCTTTCCATCTTCTGAGATCTTCTTTAATTTCTTTCTTCAGAGACTTGAAGTTCTTATCATACAGATCTTTCACTTCCTTAGTTAGAGTCACGCCGAGATATTTTATATTATTTGTCACTATTCAGAAGTGTGTTGTTTCCCTAATTTCTTCCTCAGCCTGTTTATTCTTTGTGTAGAGAAAGGCCATTGACTTGTTTGTGCTAATTTTATATCCAGCTACTTCACCAAAGCCGTTTTTCAGGTTTAGGAGTTCTCTGGTGGAATTTTTAGGGTCACTTATATATATTATCCTTTCATCTGCAAAAAGTGATATTTTGACTTCATCTTTTCCAATTTGTATCCCCTTGATCTCCTTTTGCTGTCGAATTGCTCTGGCTAGGACTAAAAGTACAATGTTGAATAGGTATGGGGAGAGTGGACAGCCTTGTCTAGTTCCTGATTTTAGTGGGATTGCTTCAAGCTTCTCACCATTTACTTTGATGTTGGCTACTGGTTTGCTAGATTCCTTTTATCATGTTTAGGTGTGGGCCTTGAATTCCTGACCTTTCCAAGGCTTTTACCATGAATGGGTGTTGAATCTTGTCGAATGTTTTTCCAAATCTAAGGAGATGATCATGTCTTTTTTGTCTTTGAGTTTGTTTATATAATGGATTACATTGATGGGTTTCTGTAAATTAAACCATCCCTGCAACCCTGGAATAAAACCTACTTGGTCAGGATGGATGATTGCTTTAATATGTTCTTGGATTCGGTTAGCAAGAATTTTATTGAGTATTGTTGCATTGATATTCATAAAGCAAATTGGTCTGAAGTTCTCTATCTTTGTTGGATCTTTCTGTGGTTTAGGTATCAGAATAAACGTGGCTTCATAGAATGAGTTGGGTAAAGTTCCTTCTACTTCTATTTTGTGGAATAGTTTGTGCAGAACTGGAATTAGATCTTCTTTGAAGGTCTGGTAGAACTCTCCACTAAACCCATCTGGTCTTGGGCTTTTTTTTTTTTTTTTTTTTTTTTTTTTTTTTTTTTTTGGTTGGGAGACTATTAATGACTGCTTCGATTTCTTTAGGGGATATGGGACTGTTTAGATCGTAAACTTGATCCTGATATAACTTTGGTACCTGGTATCTGTCTAGAAATTTGTCCATTTCGTCCAGGTTTTCCAGTTTTGTTGAGTATAGCCTTTTGTAGAAGGATCTGATGGTGTTTTGGATTTCTTCAGGATCTG
The DNA here is from genome assembly GCF_000001635.26 of Mus musculus. Taxonomy (NCBI): domain Eukaryota; kingdom Metazoa; phylum Chordata; class Mammalia; order Rodentia; family Muridae; genus Mus; species Mus musculus. The sequence goes on along the minus strand of NC_000086.7, from coordinate 28,095,948 downwards.
TAGTTATGTGTTTCTTTTCATTTCTGATTTTTTAATTAGGATGATGTCCCTGTGCCCTCTAGTGAGACTAGCTAAGGGTTTATCTATCTTGTTGATTTTCTCAAAGAGCCAACTCCTCATTTGGTTAATTCTTTTAATAGTTCTTCTTGTTTCCACTTGGTTGATTTAGCCCCTGAGTTTGATATTTTCTGATGTCTACTCCTCTTGGGTGAATTTTCTTCCTTTTTTTCTAGAGCTTTTAGATGTGTTGTCAAGCTGCTAGTGTGTGCTCTCTCCAATTTATTTTTGGAGGCACTCAGAGCTATGAGTTTCCCTCTTAGAAATGCGTTCATTGTGTCTCATAATTTTGGGTATGTTGTGGATTCATTTTCATTAAACTCTAAAACGTCTTTAATTTCTTTCTTTATTCCTCCCTTGTCCTAGGTATCATTGAGAAGAGTGTTATTCAGTTTCCACGTGAATGTTGGCTTTCCATTATTTATGTTGTTATTGAAGATCAGCCTTAGTCCATGGTGTTCTGATAGGATGCATGGCATATTTTCAATATGTTTGTATCTGTTGAGGCCTGTTTTGTGACCAATTATTTGGTTAACTTTGGAGAAGGTCCCGTGAGGTGCTGAGAAGAGGATATATCCTTTTGTTTTAGAATAAAATGTTGTGTAGATATCTGTTAAGTCCATTTGTTTCATAACTTCTATTAGTTTCACTGTGTCCCTGTTTAGTTTCTGCTTCCACGATCTGTCCATTGATGAAAGTGGTGTGTTGAAGTCTCCCACTATTACTGTGTGAGGTGCAATGTGTGCTTTGAGCTTTACTAAAGTGTCTTTAATGAATGTGGCTGCCCTTGCATTTGGAGCATAGATATTCAGAATTGATAGTTCTTCTTGGAGGATTTTACCTTTGATGAATATGATGTGTCCCTCCTTGTCTTTTTTGATAACTTTTGGTTGGAAGTAGATTTTATTCGATACCAGAATGGCTACTCCAGCTTGTTTCTTGAGGCCATTTGCTTGCAAAATTGTTTTCCAGGCTTTCACTCTGACGTAGTATCTGTCTTTTTCCCTGAGATGGGTTTCCTGTAAGCAGAAGAATGTTGGGTCCTGTTTGTGTAGCCAGTCTGTTAGTCTATGTCTTTTTATTGGGGCTTGAGTCCATTGATATTAAGAGATATTAAGGAAAAGTAATTGTTGCTTCCTTTTATTTTTGTTGTTAGAGTTGACCTTCTGTTCCTGTGGCAGTCTTATTTTTGGTTTGTTGAGGGATTAATTTCCTGCTTTTTCTAGGGTGTGATTTCCGTCCTTGTATTTTTTTTGTTGTTGTTGTTGTTTTTTTGTTTTTTTTTTTTTTCTGTTATTATTCTTTGAAGGGCTGGATTCGTGGAAAGATAACATGTGAATTTGGTTTTGTTGTGGAATAGTTTGGTTTCTCCATCTATGGTAATTGAGAGTTTGGCTATGTATAGTAGCCTGGGCTGGCATTTGTGTTCTCTTAGTGTCTGTATAACATCTGTCCAGGCTCTTCTGGCTTTCATAGACTCTGGTGAAAAGTCTGGTGTAATTCTGATAGGCCTGCCTTTATATGTTATTTGACCTTTCTCGCTTACTGCTTTTAATATTCTATCTTTATTTAGTGCATTTGTTGTTCTGATTATTATGTGTCAGGAGGAATTTCTTTTCTGGTCCAGTCTATTTGGTGTTCTGTAGGCTTCTTGTATGATCATGGGCATCTCTTTCCTTAGGTTTGGGAAGTTTTCTTCTATTATTTTGTTGAAGATATTTGCTGGCCCTTTAAGTTGAAAATCTTTGTTCTCATCAACTCCTATTATCCATAGGTTTAGTCTTCTCATTGTGTCCTGGATTTCTTGGATGTTTTGAGTCAGGATTCCTTTCATTTTTGTATTTTCTTTGATTGTTGTGCCGATGTTCTCTATGGAATCTTCTGCACCTGAGATTCTCTCTTCCATCTCTTGTATTCTTTTGCTTATGCTCACATCTTTGGTTCCAGATTTCTTTCCTAGGGTTTCTATCTCCAGCGTTGAGTCACTTTGGGTTTTCTTTATTGTGTCTACTTCCCTTTTTAGGTCTAGTATGGTTTTGTTCATTTCTATCACCTTTTTGGATGTGTTTTCCTGTTTTTCTATAAGGACTTGTACCTGTTTGTTTGTGTTTTCCTGTTTTTCTTTAAGGACTTGTAACTCTTTAGCAGTGCTCTCCAGTATTTCTTTAAGTGAGTTGTTAAAGTCCTTCTTGATGTCCTCTACCATCATCATGACATATGCTTTTAAATCTGGGTCTAGATTTTCGGTTGTGTTGGGGTGCCCAGGACTAGGTTGTGTGGGAGTGCTACGTTCTGATGATGGTGAGTGGTCTTGATTTCTGTTAGTAGGATTCTTACGTTTGCCTTTCACCATCTGGTAACCTCTGAGGCTAGCTGTTATAGTTGTCTCTGGTTAGAGCTTGTTCCTCAGGTGACTCTGTTAGCCTCTATCAGCAGACCTGGAAGGCTAGCTCTCTCCTTAGTTTCAGTGGTTAGAGTATTCTCTGCAGGCAAGCTCTCTTCTTGCAGGGAAGGTGCCCAGATATCTGGTGTTCAAACCTGCCTCCTGACAGAAGTTGTTATCTACTCACCAGAGGTCTTAAGATCCCTTGGAGGGTCCTGTGCAGACCTTGGGGGTCTCCAGATACTCTGCGCAAAAGGAACCCCGGTGCTGGTGTGCACCAGAAGGGACTTGTGACCCTGATTTGCCGGCTTTTCTGCTTCTCTAATTACGGCAGTATCAGATCCCGCAAGATAGGATTGGAGCAGACGCTGTGTTCCACTCACCAGAGGTCTTTAGATACCATGGGGGGCAATGTGGGGGTCCTTGCGGGTGTCCGGAGACACTGTGAGCAAGGTACCCCGGTGCTGGTATGGACAGGAAGGGAATTGTGACCCTGATCAGGCTGTTTTTTCTGCTTCCCTAATTAAGGCAGTCTCAGGTCCCTCGTGATTGGATTGGAGTAGATGGTTTGTTCCACTCATCACAGGTCTTAAGATCCCGTGGGGGATCCTGTGGGGGTCCTTGCAGGTGTTCGGAGACTCTGTGGGCAAGGAACCCCGGTGCTGGAGTGGACCAGCAAGGCCACCAGTAGCTTTCTTGAAACATATAACCTACGTTGCTTCTGGAGGTATTGTTAATGCTAAGGGTCCCTGATACCATCAGAATAATGTGAAGTTCAAGTTCAATAGTGTTGCCTATTTTCATGTTGAATTAAATATTCTGGTATATGTTATTTTGAAAACATATCTATTGTGGTACCAGACACCGGTATATGTTCATGTTACTTCAGGCCTCCAGCATTCATGCCAGTAATACCTGATGCCATTTGGGACAATATTGATATGAGGGTGTCCAACAGTCAACGGAATTATTACAGATGTATGTTATCCATTTTTCTGCTCAATTTGTGCGAAGATTCTTACCATCTATAATAATTTTGATGTCACTATGCATCCTGCCTCTTGAATTACCTTGATGTCTCTGATTCTTCTTGGCAACAGACTTCACTTTGTATGCCAGATGCCTGTTGTCATAGGCATCCAGGTCAGGGGTGAATCTTACTCCCACTTTAGACTAATTAATGACACCAGAGACCTCAAAGCAAAGTGAATCTGGCTCCCAATTTAGATTAATTAATGACACCAGAGACCTCAAAGCAAAGTGAAGCTTGCTTTTACTTTGGACTAATTAATGACATCAGAGATCCCAAAGGACATATAGTCATTCATCCATGATGTCACTGGTAACCATGTTGAGATTTGTCGTCAGAGTTTGTAGCAGGAATGGTGTAGCAACAAGTGTTAACTTTGAAGAGGTCCATGACATCTGAGATGCCCCAATCATAAATGTCTATTGTGAAAATCATTGTCAGTACTGCTGCCTAAGTTTATAATGACAAAAGATCTGTGTACTGTTATTGAAGTTCCCCTTGATGTCAGTGATCACATCTGAATGCTGAAGCTATGCTGATATCATTGCTGTTTGCTGTGATAAGCAAGCATAATGGAATATATTACATGAAGTACCTATTACTAATGGAGACCCTGGTAATCGTTATGAGCAGTGTTGCTTCTGGAGAAACTGCTGAATTCCAAGGTAAATGCTGATACACAATGCCATATTGAGGTAAGTGTTTTTATCTGACACTGGATAGAAAATTGATGTCTGAGATCCTACCCACCACAGGAAGTTCTGTTGATGTCCCTGATGCATTCATGTAGCTCCTGATGTGAAACATGTATGGTATTTTCATTATTAAGATTCTACCTGTTACCAAAAAACAAAACAAAACAAAACAAAACAAAATAAAACTATGTTGATACCAGTGATGTGTGCTGTGATCAGCAATTTTGATGGAGTCCAAGTTTGATTTTATTCCTATTGCTAATGGAAACCCTACTGGTGGCTATGATCTGTGCTACTGCTTGAAAGTATAATGAACCTCAAGGTCCACAATAATGCCCAAGTTTATTTTGAGGGAAGTATTCTTATCTGGTTCTGGAGATCAGATTAAAATGTGGAAACCTACCTGCAACAGGATCATCAGTTGGTATTTCTAATGAATGTGTGTAGCTCACAACATCTAACATGTGATAAATATTGATACTTGTGATCCTGCTGGATACCTGAAGCTACTTTGAAGTCAGTGATGCAGCTATGACCAGCAATCATGATGGGGTCTTTTATTCCTGTTGCTAATTGAGACCCAGGTGATGGCTAAGATCTGTGTTGTTTCTTGAGAACCTGATGAATTCAAAGGCCCATAGTGAAATGATAGGTTATATTGAGGTAAGTGTTCTCAATAATGGAGATCAGATTGATATCTAAGATCCTAACAGCAACAACAAATTCTGTTGATTTCACTGATACATGAATACATTGCATGATGTTGACTATGTAATGTGCAAGATCTTTACTGCCACCTGAAATAATGTGGATATCAGTGATTTATCCTGCAACTAAATGAGGCAATTATGACAATGATTTATTCTGCCCTGTGAATTGAGGTTGATGTCATTGATATATAACTGTCTACACACCCCATGGGATTGCCCTAGGTCCATGCTACCATTCACAACCTGGTTGCCTGTGATCCCTGCTGTCCCTGGTTACCATGTTAATATCACTATTACATAGTTCCTGTAGAAACTATGGTGATATCAATCATCCATTCTGCCTCAAGTAGCCATGTTTAAACCCAAAGTCCATGATGCTTCTTGGATTATTGTTAATGTCAAGGATCCCTGAGGCTAGCACAGACTTATGTGAAATTTTAGATAAATTCTGCTGTGTCACATCATGTTGAATTATGTGTTCTGAGATATATTATGTGGCGGTCACATATAGTGTGGCAATGGACACTGTTGCTTGTTACATATACTTCAGGCATCCAGCACCATGGCAGTGATACCTTCTGCCTTATGGGCCCACATTAATATCACTGTCTCCTACTGCCAATGGAATCATTGTTGATGTCTGTTATCAATGCTTCAGTCAAATTTATGTCAAGTATACTGCTACCTGTAAACATTTTGATATCATGATTCAAAGTGCCACTAGGGGAGTTTCTTTACATGTTCATATCTACATTTGAAACTCTCTTGATATCCCTGGAAACTGATACCATGGTATATTTCAGATTCCTACTCACACAGGCAACCAGGCAGTGAGTGATCACTACTAACACTTTGGAACAAATTGATATCAGTGCTCCCAAATGCTAGGGAAACTGGCCAAGGGAATTGGGAAATTGATGTCATTCATCCATGCTGCCACTGGTAACCATGTTGAGATCCTCAGTCAGTGTCTTTGAAGATGATTTGATGTCTGTGATAACTCAACAAGAATAATGTGTTGTGAAGTTCACTGTCAGTACTGGTGCCTAAGGTCATAATGGTATAAGTGCTGTGTGCTGCTACTGGACACATCTTTGATGCCACTGAACATATTTGCAACCTGAAGCTATGTTGAGTTCAGTGTTGTATTCTGCAACCAGAAATCATGATGAACACAATTCTTATTGTTTATGGAAACCTTGGTGATATCTACGATCTGTGCTTTTTCTAGAGAACACACTGAATTCCAAAATTCATACTGACACTTGATGTCATGTTGAGGTAAGTGTTCTTATGTAGCACTGGAGATCAGATTGACGCCTGAGATCCAACCTGCCACAGGTAATTTTGTTGATGTCCCTGATACTTTCATGTAGCACCTGCTATCATCCATGAAATGTACAATATTCTTACTACCACCAAAAGAGGTAGTGATGTCAGTGATCTATCTTGTTCCTGGAAAAGCGTTTTATGACCCTAATTTTTTTATGCCCTCTGAATCAATGCTGATGTCACTAATATATACCTGGCAACAGACCCCATGGTATTGTCTGAGAATATTGTTGGCAATGGCAAAATTATTGTCAGTGATCCTAGCTGACACTGGAACCATGTTGACTTCAATAATGCACAGGTGCCAAAGAAATGTGGATGATGTGAATCATGCATCCTGCCTCTAGTAGCCATGTTGAAATCCATTGTCTGTGTTGCTCCTGAAGGGATTGCAAATGTGAAAAATCCCTGAGACCGTAAGAATCTTCAATGAAGTTCAGTCAATAATGCTATCTTAGGTCATGTGGAGTTACATGTTCTGAGGTAAGTTATGATGAGATATATGTGTGTGTGTGTGTGTGTGTGTGTGTGTGTGTGTGTGTGTGTGTGTGTGTAGTGGCATCAGATACCACTGTATGTCCATGATACTTCAGGCCTCTAGCAGAAAATATGTCAGTGATCCCTGATGACTCTTCTGCCCAAATTATGACTTTCATTAACTGAAAATGGAATTACTACTGATGACTGTTATCTATTCTTCTGTATAAAATCTCAGAAGTGTCTTGCCATTCATAAGCAATTTGATGTAACAATGCACCTGGCAAGCAGAAAAGAGATTTGTTTACATGAAACCCTCTGAAAGTATTTTTATGTCCCTTGTACTTACTGGCAATGGACACTATGTTATATCAGAGATCCCTGCTGACATAGATAAACAGATTAGGCGTGTTTTCTACTTCCAATTTGGACAGTATTGATGACATCTGTGATCCTGACTACCAAGGAAATTATATTGACATTACTGATTCATGATGTCACTGGTAACTATTTTGACACCCATAATCTGTGTGGTCATTGAAAAGCTACATGATGTCTATGATAAATCAACCATAAGAATCTGTTGTAAAGTCCATGGTAAGTATTGCTGCCTAAGTTCATAATGAGTTAAGTGCTGTTTGCTGTTACTGGAGACTAGTTTGATGCCTGTAATCCTAACTGGAACCTGAAAATACCTTGATGTGAGTGTTGCATGCTGTGACCAGCAATAATGATGGAGTCCATTTATTTTTCTATTGCTGATGAAAAACCTGGTGATGGCCATGATCTCTCTGGTTGTTTGAGAACCTGCTGACTTACACGGTTCATGTTGATGGTACAGGTCATATGGAGGTAAGTGTTCTGACATGACACAGTAGATCAGATTGATGTCTGAGATTCCATCTTCCATAAGAAATTCTGTTGATGTTCCTGCCTGCTATCAACCATGTAATGTACATGGTTGTTACTGCCCCTGGAATTGCATTGTCAAGATAAATAGTGCCACCTGATAAGAGGTTTATGATCATAATTTTTCTTCCCTTTTAATCTATGCTAATGCCATTGACATATAAATGGCAATAGATTCCATGGTATGGCCTTTGTTACTTGCTGTCATTGGCCACCTTGTCATTAGTGATCTCTGCTACCACTAAGAATTATATTAATGTCACTCACTCAAAGGGCCTACAGAAAATATGATGATATCCATTATGCTGCCTTCAGTGGCCTTGTTTAAACCCACAGTCCATGATGCTTCAGATGAGATTGTTAATGTCCAGGATCTATGAGAACATCTGAACATAAGGTGAAAATTTAGGTCATACTGTTCCTCCATGTCATGTTCAGTTTCATATTCTGTTACACTGGGGACACATAGTGACAAAAGATACCATTTTTATATTCATGACATTTCAGGCCTCAAGCAGCTGTGATCACAGTAATCTCTGCTAACTTATGGGGCAACATAAATATGAGCGTCTCAAACTGACTAGAAAATCTCTACTGATATCAGCTATCCAAATTTTTCTGCTGTTATTTATGAGAAGTATGCTTTCAGCTGCAACAATTTTTATGTCAAAGATCCATCCTGCCATCAGAGAAGAAGATTCTGTACATAGTTATTCATGCCCTCTTAAATATTTTGATGGCCTTGATACTTCCTGACAACAAACGAGGTGCTATATACCAGTTCTAAGCTTCCACTGGCAACCAGGACCTGAGGGATTCTTACTGCCTCTTTGGAACAGGTAATGACATCAGAGATCCCAACTTCCCAATTGCCAAGTTAAAAGTATTGACATTACTTATCCATAAAGCATCTGGTAAGCATGTTGAGATTCATAGATAGTCTTGACTTTGAAGAGTCTGACTTTGAATTCTGTCCTATCTATGAACCTTTAGTCAAAAAGTCGATTGTAAAGTTCATGATCAATATTGCTGCCTAATGTCATAATGAGGTAAGTGCTGTGTGCTGCTACTGGAGATACTTTTGACACCTGGGATGGTACTTGAAACCTGAAACTATGTTGATTTGGGTAATGAATGGTTTGATCAGCAATCATGATGGATTCCATTGTTTCTATTACTGAAGGTGATGGAGATCCTGATCATAAGGATGATCTCTGCTGCCGTTTAAGGTAATTCCATATTTTATGGTCCATACTGACACTGGATATCATATTGAGGTACAGGATCTGAGATGCAATGGAGATCACATTGATATCTGAGATCCTATTGGCCACAGGAAATTCTGTTGATATCCCTGATGTATGCATGTAGCCCCTGCTCTGGACCATGAGTTCACTAATATATACATCATGGGAAGACAAATTGTTCTATGTCTATACTCTTTGATACCACAAGCAACAATGTTGTCATTGATCCTTTCTCCCATTTAGTGCCACATTAATATGAGTGATTCCAACTGTCATTGGAATCTATACTGATGTCAGTGATACATGCTTCTCTCACTTGTGGGAATGTCCTTTATGAGATATATATACTCTTAGCTGTGATAATTTTGAAGTCAATGCTCCATTCTGACACTATAGATGTGATTTCTGTTCATGGTTCTCCCTGCTCTCTGAAACAATCACGATGTTCTGATTTTTCCAGGCAATAGACGCCATGGTATATCCAAGAACTTTGATGCCAGAGGCAACCAGGATGTTAATGATACCTACTGACACTTTGGACCAGATTGTGATACCAATTGCCCTATTTGCTAAGATAAATATGTTGATTTTACTCTCCCATTGTACCATTTGTATCCACATGTGCTGACTCTGAAGATCTTGGTAATGTCTATGATCACTGTGGACAAAAGCATCAATTATGAAATGTATGGTCAGAACTTCTGCCTAAGATCCCAATGAGGTTAGTAGTGTGTTTTCCTATTGGAAACTTGTTTCAAGCCTCTGATGTGACTTACAACCTGAACTGATGTTGCTGTCACTGCTATATGCTGAACCCAGGAAACATGATGGTATCCATAGTTTCTATGCCTTGGAAGACCCTATTGATGTCAATGATCTGTTTTGCTGCATGAGAACAGACTGAATTCCAAGGTTCATATTGATGTACAAAGTTATACGTTGAGGTGAATGTTCTGAGCTGGCATTGGGGATAAGCTTGATGTCTGAGAGCTTACCTGTTGCTGAAAACTGTGCTGATATATCTGATACATGAATGTATTTTCTTTTTGTAGACCTTGTTGTGGGTAATATCCATGCTGCTGCAAGAAGAGATTTGATGTAATTGATCCCTCCTGCCACCAGAGAAAAGATTTATGTCCATAATTGAATCTTTTCAATATCAGTGATACACTTGTCAGCAGACACCATACTATATCTACAATTCTTACCCCCAATAGCTCACATCATATTAGAGATTTGTACTGCCACTTTGGACCATGATGATATCAGTGATTCCCAACTACCTATAGTAAAATTATGATGATAGCCATCCATATTGATGCATGTAACTCTGTTCATATCTATAGACAGTGCTGCCTCTGAAGATCTTGCTAAAATCTATTATCCCTACTGCTAGAAGACTCAGTCTTGAAATTCTTGGTAAATACTGTTGCCTAAGTCATGTTTACTTAAGTGTACTGTGTTACAATCAGTTATGATTTTCATGCCTGTTACCTGACTGCCTTCTGACATCAGTAATCACGACAGTGATTATTGTTCCTCTCAAGATATTATGGGGTACGGGAATCTATGAAATGTCCATGATTTATGCATATAGCCCCTCCTGTTTTTTTTTTTAATCATTTATACGCACTTTACTGCAACCAGAAGAACTGATCACAGTATCATTGATCCATCTTGGCAATGGAGAAGATGCTTATGTTAATACTATTCCCAGGTTCTGAATCTATGCTAATGTCAAAGATACACCTGGAAACAGTAACCATTTTTTATTTCCCCCAAGATCTATGCTACCACAGGCAACCTTGATTTCAGTGACCCCTGTTGCAAATGAGTACCATATTATAATCAATAATTCAAAGTGCTGTCAGAAAGTATTTTGATATCCATAACCAATGATGGAACTAGCATCTATATTGAAATGTATGGTCTGTGTTGCTTCTGATGGAATTGTTTATATCAAGGAGCCCTGTGGCCACCAGTGTCTATTCTGAAGTTTAAGGTCAATACTGCTGCTTGAGGTCATGTTGTGAAGTGTTCTAAGATATGTTATATTGATTTCATTGATATAATGTGGGAAAAGATACCATTGTTGTATATCCACAATCCTTGATACCAGGATCATCCAGGATCATCCAGGATGTCCAGGTTCTCTGCTGCCACTTGGAACATTAATACAAGCTACTCCAAATGCCACCAAAATATATACTGATATCATCAATCTACACTTCTGCCATCTGACACCATGTTAGGTATATGATGTGTACTGCCAGCTCTAACCAATTTGATGTCAAAGGTCTATCCTGCCACTAGAGTGGACATTACTGTCTATGGTCTTAAATGTCCTCAAAAACTGTGTACATGCAAATGATACCTCCTGGCAACAAACAACATGGTTCATCTCAGATGATGGCTGCCATTAGCCACCAGAACATTAGGGATTCTTGCTGTCAGTTTAGACCCTATTGATTATATCATTGATCTCAGTTGCATAGGAAAATATCTTGATGTCACTTAATCCTGCTGCCTGTGGTAACCATGTTGATATCCCTAGTCAGTTTTTGCTCTCAAGAGCTTGGTGATGTCTGTGAGCCCTACTGCCAGAAGAATCTATCTTGAATTTCATGGACAGTACTGCTACCTACTTCATGTGGAGTGTTCTGAGTTCCACCTCAGAGATATGTGTGATCCTACTTACAACTGGAAGCTATACTAATATCAATAATACTTGCTTTTACCAGCAAAAAAGATGGTGTACATAGGTATTATTGAGATACTACCTGACACAAGTAACTATAGTGAATTCCTTGATGCATGTATGCAGCCCTCAATGCAGATCATATTAATTAAATACCCTTTTTGACACCAGATTCGCTATTGATGTCAATGATCCATCCTGCCACTGGAGAAGAAATTTATTTGAATGATCTCTTCTTCCCTCTGAGTCTATGATGATATCACTGATTTAACTTGCAATAAACACCATGGAATCTATACTGATGTTGGACCTGCACTCTGCAACAAATGTGTGCGAGCCCCAGGTTCAGCCTGTGTATGCTCCTTGGTTGCTAGTTCAGTATCTGAGAGCTTCAGTGATCCAAGTTGTTTGATTGGGTTGGTATTCCTTTGGAGTTCTTATCCCCCTTGGGGCCCTCAATTTTCTGCCCAACTCTACCATAAGAGACCCGAGCTCCATTCAATATTTGGCTGTGGGTGTCTGTGTCTGTCTGAGTCAGCTGCTGAGTAGAGCCTCCTAGAGGTCAACATGCTTCTGTCTGCAGTCCTATCACTGTATCATTAATGCTGTCAGTGATTGGTTGTTGCCCATGGGATAGGTCACTAGTTTGGGCAGTTATTGCTTTGCCATTGCATTAGTGTTTTTTCTATCCCTTGTCAATGTATTTCTCATAGACAGAATAAATTTTAGGTCCAAAGTTTGAAGATGTGTTGGTGTGACGATAGCTTCACTGGAGTTCCTACATAGACACAAGAGGTGGACCATTCAGATTCCATAGCACAATATTGTAAGTCGCAGTTGAGATCATCCACATTGATATTTGAGTGCCTTCCCTTTCCCAGGTCTCAGGTCATCCTCAACATGCCACACCCCTACACTCTATACACCTGCAAGTTTCAGTTTTCCCTTCATTCTCTTCTAGACATCTACCCTGCCCCTACCCACACTGGATTCTGAACACTGCCATGTCATTACCCATTCTTTCTCTCACTCACTTAATTTTGCCCATCTGCTGCCCATGATTTTTTAAAGTGAGATTCAAGCATCCTCACTTTGTCCTTTCTTCTAGTTTAGCTTCCTTGAGTCTGTGGAGTACAGCAATTTTATCCTGTATTTTAAGACTAATTTCAACTTATAAGTGACTACATGCCATACATGTCCTTTGGGGTCTGGGTTAATTAGCTCAGGATGATATTCTCCATTCCATCTATTTTTCTACAAAATCTATGATGTCTTTGTTTTTAATAGCTCTATAGTAATCCACTATGTAGATGTGTCACATTTTCTTTATCCATCTTTCAGTTGAGGGACATCTAGGCTGTTTCCAGTTTCTGGCTATTATGAATAAAGCTATGGACATGGTTGAGCAAGTGTCCTTTTCGGGACAGTGGGATATCTTTTGGGTATATGCAAAGGAGTGGTATAGCTGGCTCTTGAATAGAACTTAAATAGAATATTTACAGTTTTCTAAAAAACACCAAATAGATTTCCAAAGTTGATGCAGAAGTTTGCAGTTCCACCAGCAATTGAGGTATGTTCCCCTTGATCCACATCCTAACTAACATGCATTACCACTTAAATTTTTGATTTTAGCCAATATGACTATAGTATGATAGAATCTCAGAGATGTTTTGATTTGCATTTCCCTAATGACAAAGCACATTGAACATTTCTTTAAGTGTTTCTTGGCCATTCAAGATTCTTCTGCTGAGAATTATCTGTACCTAATTTTTCACCTAGGTTATTTGGTTTTTTGGAGGTTAACTTCTTGAGGTTTTGGTAAATTTTGGACATTAGTCCTCTATGGGATGTCCGTTAAGTGAAAAATTTTCATAATGTGTAGGATGCTGATTTGTACTATGGGCTATGTCCTTTGGTTTACAGAAGCTTTCCAGTTTCATGAGGTCCCATTTATCAGTTCTTGATCTTAGAGCCTGAAGTATTGGTGTTCTGTTCAGGAACTTGTTTCCTGTACCAATGTGTTGAACCTATTTCCTACTATCTCTTCTATGAGATTTAGTGTATCTGATTAATGTTGAGGTCTTTGGTCCATTTGTACTTCAGTTTTGTGCATGATAGATGTGGATCTATTTGCATTCTTCTATATGCAAACATCCAGTTAGACCAGCAATATTTGTTGAAGATGCCTCCTTTTTCCATGTATTGTTTTATCTTCTTCGTCAAAAATCAAATGTCCATAGGTTTGTGGGGCCATGTCAGGATCGTCCATTCAATTTAATTGATCCACCAGTTTTTTCCTATAATAATAGAATGGAGCTTTTAATATTATTTGTCTGTATTATAAATCAAGGACCGGTATGGTGGTACCTCTAGAAGTTCTTTTATTGGTTAAGATTGTTTTAGCTATCCTGGGTTTTTTTTATCTGTATGAATCTTAGAATTGTTCTTTCAATGTCTGGAAAGAATTGTGTTAGAATTTTGATAGGGATTGCATTAAATCTATAAATTGCTCTTGGTCAGATGATCATTTTCAATATGTTAGTCCTACTGCCCCATGAGCATTGAAGATCTTTCCATTTCTGATATGTTCATTAGTTTCTTTCTTCAGAGAATTTAAGTTCTTCTCATTTAAGTCCTTATACATGCTTGATTAGAGTTACACAAAGATATTTTATATTGTTCGTGTCTATTGTAAAGAGTTGTATTGTCCTAATTTATTTGTTGTCCCATTTATCATTTATCAAAGGAGGGCAGGCTATGTATTATTTTCGAAATAACTTTATATTCAGCTGTTTTGCTGGAGGTGTTTATCAGCTTGCTTATGTTTACTATAATATTATCTGCAAATAGTGATACATTGACCTCTTCCTTTCTACTTTGTATCTCTGTGAACTCCATCAGTTAACTTATTGCTCTGGGTTGAACGTTTAATACTATATTAAATAAATAGTGAGAGAGTGGGGTGCATTCACTTGTCTCCAATTCAGTGGAAATGTTTTAAGTTTCTCTACATTTAATTTTCTGTTGTCCATTGGCATTCCATATACTGCTTTGATTATGTTTATGTATGTGCCTTATATCCCTGATCTCAAACTTTTGACATGAAGGGGTGGTGAATTTTGTTGAAGGCCTTTTCATCATATTATGAGATGATCATGTGAATATTTTCTTTCAATTTGTTGATATGGTGGATTATGTTGATTGGTTTTCAGATATTGAGCCATCCCCACATCCCTGGGATGAAGCCTACTTGATCATCATGGATGATAGTCTTGATGTATTTCTGAATGGGGTCAAGGTCGCACTTAAAGAAATGTTCAAAGTTCTTAGTTATATGGGACTGCAAATCAAAACAACCCTGAGATTCCACCCTAAACCACACAGAATGCCTAAGAACAAGAGGTCATGTGACAGCACATGCTGGTGAGTATGTAGAACCCGAGGAACACTTCCTTATTGCTGGTGGGATTGCAGTTTGGTACAACCACTATGGGAAACAATCTGGCTATTCTTCAGAAAATTGGAAATAGTTCTACCTGAAGATTAAGCTCGACTAATTTGGGCATATATCCAAAATATGCCCCACCATTCCAAAGGGCCATATGCTCCACTATGTTCATAGTAGCCTTACATGTAATAGCTGGAAACAACCCAGATGTCCCTCAATAGAAGAGTAGAGACAGAAAATGTGGTTTCTTTACATAATGGAATATTATTCAGCTATTAAGAATGAGGAAATCATGAGTTTTTCAGGCAAATGGTTAGAACTGGAAATTATCATCATGAGTTAAGTATCTCAGACACAAAAGGACATTCATAGTATGTGCTCACGAGTAAGTGGATATTAGCCAAAAAGTACAGAATACCTAGGATACAACCTACTGAACTTAAGAAATTTAACAACAGAAAGGCACAAGTGAGGATACTTCAGTAACATTTGAGGGTGAAGAAAATAATCATAGGAGTCAGGGGGAAGGAGGAACCTGGGTGTGAGTGGGGAGATGGAACAGAAATGGGAAGAGGATCAGTTAGTTGGGACAGGAAAGAAGCCCAGAGTGGTAGAAGAATGAGTGGAAATATGCAGGTTTCAGGGTGGGGTTGAGGTACCATGGACCTCTAGAAAGTACCATGGACCTTGGAGTTAAGACTCTCAGGAATTATTGATATGCTCAACAGTGGGGAAAGGGAACTTAAATAGCATCCACCTCCAGTAGATAGACAGGGCTTCAGATAGTGGAATGCGGTTACCAAAACAAAGTTAAAATTTCTGACCCAGAATTGTTCCTGTGTAAAAGTACAAAAATGGAGAAGAGATGAAGGGAAAGGTGACCCTAAAAATTCCACCAGAGAATTCCTGAACCTGATAAATGGCTTCAGTACAGTAGCTGGATATAAAATTAACTCAAACAAATTAGTGGCCTTTCTCTACTCAAAGGCTAAACAGGCTGATAAAGAAATTAGTGAAACAACAGCCTTCACAACATCTTCACTTCTGTATTAGTCAGGGTTCTCTAGAGTCACAGAACTTATGGACAGTCTCTAGATAGTAAAGGAATTTATTGATGACTTACAGTCGGCAGCCCAATTCCCAACAATGGTTCAGTCGCAGCTGTGAATGGAAGTCCAAGGATCTAGCAGTTACTCAGTCTCACGTAGCAAGCAGGCGAAGGAGCAGGAGCTGAGTAGTATTCCCTTGTGTAAATGTACCACATTTTCTGTATCCATTCCTCTGTTGAGGGACATCTGGGTTGTTTCCAGCTTTTGGCTATTATAAATAAGACTGCTATGAACATAGTGGAGCATGTGTCCTCTTTACCAGTTGGAACAGCTTCTGGGTATATGCCCAGGAGATGTATTGCTGCATCTTCATGTAATACAATGTCTAATGTTCTCAGGAACCTCCAGACTGATTTCCAGAGTGGTTGTACAAGCTTGCAATTCCACCAGCAATGGAGGAGTGTTCCTCTTTCTTCACATCCTTGCCAGCATCTGCTGTCACCGGAATTTTCAAACTTAGCCATTCTGACTGGTGTGAGGTGGAATCTCAGGGTTGTTTTGATTTGCATTTCCCTGATGATTAAGGATGTTGAACATTTTTCAGGTGCTTGTCAGCCCTTCAGTATTCCTCACTTGGGAATTCATTGTTTAGCTCTGTACCACATTTTTAATGGGGTTACTTGAATTTCTGTGGTCCAGCTTCTTGAGCTCCATATATATATATATATATATATATATATTGGATATTAGTTTCCTATCAGATTTAGGATTAGAAAAAAATCCTTTCCCAATCTGTTGGTGGCCTTTTTTGTCTTATTGACAGTGTCTTTTGCCTTACAGAAATTTTGCAATTTTATGAGGTCCCATTTGTCAATTCTTGATCTTACTGCACAAGCCATTGCTGTTCTGTTCAGGAATTGTTCCCTTTTGCCTATAACTTCAAGGCTTTTACCCACTTTGTCTTCTATATAAAATTCAGTCTGGTTTTATGTGAAGTTCTTTGATGTACTTAGACTTGAACTTTGTACAAGAAGATAAGAATGGATCAATTTGCATTCTTCTAAATGATAACCTCCCATTTGCCAGCACCATTTGTTGAAAATGCTTTTTTTCCAATGGATGGTTTTAGCTCCCTTGTCAATGGTCAAGTGACCATACCTGTGTGAGTTCATTGCTGGGTCTTCAATTCTATTCCATTGATCTCCCTGTTTGTCGCTGTACTAGTACCATGCAGTTTTTATCAAAATTGCTCCGTAGTACAGCTTGAGATCAGGCATGGTAATTCCACCAGAGTTTCTTTTATTTTTGAGAATAGTTTTTGCTCTCTTAGCTTTTTTGTCATCCAGATGAATATGCAAATTGACCTTTCTAACTCAGTGAAGAATTGATTTGGATTTTTGATGGGAATTGCATTGAATCTTTAGATTTCTGTTGGCAGGATAGCCATTTTTCTATATTAATCCTGCCAATCCATGAGCATGGGATATCTTTTCTTCTTCTGAGATCTTCAATTTCTTTCGTCAGAGTCTTGAAATTCTTGTCATACAGATCTTTCACTTCCTTAGAATCACACCAATGTAGTGTATATTTTTGTAACTATTGTGAAGGCTGTTGTTTCACTAATTTCTTTATCAGCCTGTTTAGCCTTTGAGTAGAGAAAGGCCACTAATTTGTTTGAGTTAATTTTATATCCAGCTACTGTACTGAAGCCATTTATCAGGTTCGGGAATTCTCTGGTGGAATTTTTAGGGTCACTTATATATACAATCATATCATCTGCAAATAGTGATATTTTGACGTCTTTCCAATTTTTACCCCTGTGATCTCCTTTTGTTGTAGCATTGCTCTGGCTAGGACTTCAAGTGCTATATTGAATAGGTAGGGAGAAAGTGAGCAGCCTTGTCTATTCCCTGACTTTAGTGGGATTGCTTCCAGTTTCACTCCATTTGGTTTGATATCAGCTACTGGTTTGCTGTATATTGCTTTTATTTTGTTTAGGTATGGGCCTTCAATTCCTGATCTTTCTATGTCTTTTATCATGAAGGGTTGTTGAATTTTGTCAAATGCTTTCTCAGCACCCAATGATATTATCATGTGATTTTTGCTTTGGAGTTTGTTTATGTAGTGGACTATTTTTTAAATTGTTGCTGTAGGTGTGATATGATATGGGCTAAATTGCGATAGTGTTGACCTGGCGTTGATTCCACTAGGGGTTGACAGAGGAAAATGGGATTAGAAAATTCTAAACAGGCATTTGTCTGCAATCTTCAAGAGCTGCTTCAGGCTAGAGGAGTAGGGATTGAAGAACAATTGTTAGAATATTTTTCAGATTACATTGATAGCTTTCCGTATATTAAACCATCCCTGCATCCCTGGGATGTAGCCTTCTTGGTCTTGATGGATGATCATTTTGATGTGTTCTTGGATTTGGTTTTCGAGGATTTTATTGAGAATATTTTCATCGATATCCATAAGGAAAATTGATCTGAAGTTTTCTTTCTTAGATGGATCTTTGTGTGGTTTAGGTATTAGAGTATTTGTGGCTTCATATAATGAATTGGGTAGAGTACCTTCTGTTTCTATTTTGTGGACTAGTATGAGGAGAGTTGGAATTAGGTCTTCTTTGAAGGTCTGATAGAACCTAAACGCATCTGGTCCTGGGCTTTATTTTTTTTTGGGGGGGGGGGGAGACTATTAATGACTGCTTCTGATTCTTTAGGGAAAATGGGACTGTTCAGATCTTTAATCTGATCCTGATTTAACTTTATCTCCTGGTATCTGTCTGAGATGTTGTCCATTTCATCCAAGTTTTCTAGTTTTGTTGAATATAGACTTTTGTAGTAGGATCTGATGATGTTTTCGATTTCCTCAGGTTTTGTTGTTATGTCTCTGGTATCTGTCTGGGAAGTTGTCCATTTCATCCAGGTTTTCCAGTTGCGTTGAATATAGCCTTTTGTAGTAGGATCTGATGATGTTTTGGATTTCTTTAGGTTCTGTTGTTATATCTCCCTTTTAATTTTTGATTTTGTTAATTAGGATTCTTTCCCTGTGTCCCCTCCTTAGTCTGGTTAAGGGTTTATCTAACTTGTTGATTTTCTCAAAGAACCAGCTCCTGGTTTGGTTGAATCCTTGAATAGATCTTTTTGTTTCCACTTGGTTGATTTCTGCTCTAAGTTTGATTATTTCCTACTGTCTACTCCTCTTGGGAGAATTTGCTTCCTTTAGTTCTAGAGCTTCTAGGTCTGTTGTCAGGCTGCTAGTGTGTGCTCCCTCTAGTTTCTTTTTGGAGGCACTCAGGGCTGTGAGTTTTCCTCTTAGGTTTGCTTTCATTATGTCCCATAAATGTGGGTATGTTTTGGTGTCATTTTCATTAAATGTTAAAAAGTCTTTAATCTCTTTCTTTATTTCTTCCTTGACCAAGATATCATTGAGTAGAATGTTGTTCAGTCTCCACATGAATGTTGGTGTTCTCTTATTTATGTTGTTATTGAAGTTCAGCCTTAGTCCATCGTGACCTTTTGTATCTATTGAGGCCTGTTTTGTGACCCATTATATGGTCAATTTTGGAGGAGGTACCATGATGTGCTGACAAGAAGTTATATCCTTTTGTTTTAGGATAAAATGTTGTGTAGATGTCTGTTAAATTCATTTGTATCATAACTTCTGTTAGTGTCCATGAGTCTCTGTTTAGTTTATGTTTCTAGGATCTGTCCATTGGTGAGAGTGAGGTGTTGAAGTCTCCCACTATTTTTGTGTGAGGTACAATGTGTGCTTTGAGCTTTACTAAAGTTTCTTTAATGAATGTGGCTGCCCTTGCATTTGGAGCATAGATATTTAGAACTGATAGTTCCTTTTGGAGGATTTTACCTTTATGAGTATAAAGCACCCCTCCTTGTCTTTTTTGATATCTTTGGGTTGGACGTCAATTTTATTCGATATTTGAATGGCTAGTCCAGCTTAGAAAATTGTTTTTCAGCCTTTTACTCTGATGTAGAATTTGTCTTTCTTCTCGAAGTGGGTCATCTGCAAGTAGCAAAATGCTGGGTCCAGTTTGTGTAGTCAGTCTATTAGTCTATGTTTTTTAATTGGGGAATTTAGTCTATTGATGTTAAGAGAAATTAAAGAAAAGTAGTTGTTGCTTCCTGTTATTTTTGTTGTTAAAGTTGGGATTCTGTTCTTGTGGCTGTCTTATTTTAGGTTTGTTGAAGGATTACTTTCTTGTTTTTTCTCAGGTGTAGTTTCCATCTATGTGTTTGTGTTTTCCCTTTATTATCCTTTGAAGGGCTAGATTCATGGAAAGATATTGTGTGCATTTGTTTTTATCATGGAATTCTTTGGTTTCTCCATCTATTGTAATTGAAATTTTTGCTGGTGTATATTAGCCTGGGCTGGCATTTGTGTTCTCTTAGGGACTGTATAACATCCGTCCAGGATCTTCTGGCTTTCATAGACTCTGCAGATAAGTCTGGTGTAATTCTAATAGGTCTGACTTTATATGTTACTTGAGTGTTTTCCCTTACTGATTTTAATATTCTATCTTTATTTAGTGTATTTGTTGTTCTGAATATTACATGTCAGGAGAAATTTCTTTTCTGGTCCAGCCTATTTGGAATTCTCTGGGCTTCTTATATGTTCATGGGAATTTCTTTCTTTAGGTATTGGAAGTTTTCTTCTATAACTTTGTTGAAGATATTTGCTGGCCTTTTAAGTTGAGAATCTTCATTCTCATCTACTATTATCCATAGGTTTGGTCTTCTCATTGTGTCCTGGATTTCCTGAATGTTTTGAGTTGGGATCTTTTTGCATTTTCCATTTTCTTTGATTGTTGTGTTCATGTTACCTATGGAATCTTCTGCATCTGAGATTCTCTCTTCTATCTCTTGTATTCTCTTGATGATGCTCACATCTATGTTTCCTGATATCTTTCCTAGGATTTTTATCTCCAGAGTTGTTTCCCTTTAGGTTTTCTTCATTGTTTCTACTTCTATTTTTACATCTTGGATTTTTTTTTATTCAATTCCATCATCTGTTTGGTTGTGTTTTCCTGTAATTCTTTACGGGATTTTTGTGTTTCTTCTATCAGCTTAGCAGTGTTTACCTGTAGTTCTTTAAAGACTTGTACTTGTTTAGCAGTGTTCTCCTGTAATTCCTTGAGGGATTTCTGTGCTTCCTCTTTAAGGGCTTGTACCGGTTTAGCAGTGTTCTCCTGTAATTCCTTGAGGGATTTCTGTGCTTCCTCTTTAAGGGCTTCTAACTGTTTAGCCGTGTTCTCCTGTATTTCTTTAAGTAAGTTATTAATGTACATCCTAAAATCTTCTACCACCATCAAGAGATATGATTTTAAATCCAAGTCTTGCTTGTCGGGTGTGTTGGGGTATCCAGGACTTTCTGTGGTGGGCTTACTGGATTCTGATGATGCCCATTGTTCTTGGTTTATGTTAGTAAGATTTTTACCATTGCCTCTCGCCATTAGGTAATCTCTGGTGTTAATGTTCAAGCTGTCTCTGGCTGGAGCTTGGTCCTCCTGTGATTCTGTTAGCCTCTGTCAGCACTCCTGAGAATCCAACTCTCATCTGAGTCCCAGTCTCAGATTACTCTCTGCAGGCAAGTTCTCCTCTTGCAGGCAAGTGTCCAGAAAGTCTGGAGCTCTCATCCACCTCCAGAATCCAGGTGTCAGAGCCCTCCCTGTAAGCAGACTCTCCTCTGACAAGGAAGTTGCCCAGGTGTCAGGGTCTCAGCTCGGCCTCCTGGCTGAGGATGAAGGCCCGAAGGGACCCTGTCCAATAAGCTCTGTTGCTTCTGTTGCCCACATGCCCTCCAGTGCTCAAGAGGTCTTGGGTGTGCTAGAGGTCCTTCAGAGTGGAGAGTTCTCTGGGGCCCTCAACACCCTTGGCCGTGTTAACGCAGAAGATGGTGGGGCTGGCCCCCACTGGAAAGAATCCCAGCCTCTTGTTGGGCAGGTTTCCTTTGTCCCTGTTCCTGCTGGCAAAAGACCCTTCTCGACTCTTTGGACCTAATGTTGTGTTCCACTCACCTGTGATCCAGAGGTCCCAGGTGTGCTAGGGGTCCTGTGGCATGGAGAGTCCTCTGGGGCTCTTGGTGCCCTCTGGTAGGTTCAGTTGGTAGATGGCAGGGCTGGCCTGACCTGAATGGATCCCAGCCTCTATTCAGGTGGTGTTTCTTTGTCCCTATTCCTACTGACACAAGACCCTCTGTGATTCTTTGGACCTGATGTTGCATTCTACTCACTCATGATCCCAAGGTGATCCCGAGTTCCTGTGGCGTGGAGACTACTCTAGGGCCCTTGGCAGCCTCTGGCAGATTCAGTTAGAAGATAGTGGGGCAGGATGACAGTTTTGATCTTAGCCATTCCCACTGGTATGAGGTGGAGTCTCAGGGTTGTTTTGATATGCATTTCTCTAATGACTACAGATGTTTCTTTAGGTGCTACTTGGCCATTCATGTTTCCTCAGTTGAGAAATCTGTTTAGCTTTGTTCATTAATTTTAACTAGGGTTATTTGGTTCTCTGGAGTCTAACATCTTTTGTTCTTTATATATATTTTCCAAATAACACTTGCAAGGAAGTTGTTTGTTTGCTCCCCAACAATGTCAAGCTTGGGCACATTCCCTCCAGCTACACTATCAGGGTTCATGGGTATGGGTTTTCCTATTTTACCCCAATTTCAATGCTATATACATTGGGAAACATGGCTTTTGAGACACACTGGCCCTCAGTATGTGAGTTTCACACATATTTAACCAATTATACACAGGAAATATCTGTAAGAAAATAAGTCATCTGTATTGAACATTTCTTGACTTTTTTCTTTCATTCCCTAAATAATATGATACAACCATTTATATAGAATGTACATTGTATTATGTATTATAAATCTCCAAGAGGTAGTTTAGAGTATGTGGGAGGATTGTGCAGGTTACAGGCAAATACTGTGGTATTATAGAGGGGACTTGAGCACCTGGGGACTTTGTTATTTGTAGAGATTTCTGAAGCCAACCCTTGAGAGGAACAAGTATATGATGTGGTCCCGAATATGGCTTGAACAATATGAGATAGTAGCAAATAGTTGTAGCAAATCACAAGGATAATGCACATCGTGGCCTTCCAGTGGATAGATATGTGATGGAATTGAGCCTTTAGCGAAAACAACTTTGCAATTCCCTTTAAGGCAGGTAGACCATGGTCCTCTAAATCCTGGAGAATCCTGTGGGAAGATCTTCGGAGGTAAGTGCTGAAGGTTCTAAATAAGTGTTCTAAATAAGTCAAGCATAAAGAAGAAAGTTAAAATTACATTCTCCATAAATATCAGAATACCATTTATGATACATTTATCCACTGTATATATGATATGTATTTTCCCATATCCACATGATATATATATATATATCCATTCAAGCACTAAAATGACATGTATGGTACGCATTTGTTTAAATTTAGATGCTAGCATTTAAGTCTTTGATAAGTCACAATCCATATAACCACAGAGATTAGGTAAAGAGTATGGAACTAAAGTACAGGGAAGAATATTCAAAGGAGGAAAAATAGAATTATAGACTTATGGGTGGGGATATATGGGGATTGGAAATGAAGACTAAATAAAGATAGGGAAGGAACAGGAAGTGCAGTCGAGTGCCTATGGCGAGGGAGAGTTATAACTAAGGACAATTTGTGGGTGGGTGTATGTAGTTAATGGATGTAAAGACTAAATAGAGATGGAGAAGGAAGAGGAAGGGCAGATAAATGCCTATGGAGAGGGAGAGTTATAACTAAGGGCCATTTGTTGGGTCATATGAATCTTCTTAAAGTATATATGCATATGTAAGAAATGTAAATGGAATCACCAAATAAAGAGTAAAATAAACCAACTGGACACCACTCAGTACTAAATTAAACCCCAGTGGTTATAATGGGTTACATATAAGTGAGTTTTTGGCCAAAAGGGACATACACAAACCCACAAACAAAGAATCCAGGCTATTGAAAATGCTGTTTATTTGTTTTCCACAAACCAACGGTAATTCCCTATTGGTGACAATAATGCCTACATAAACCATTGAACCAAGAGAAATCAAGCTGGTGCTTAAATAGAGACCACACAAAATGACTAGTGCTGATGGTACTGGAAGGCACTCCTCAAGCTACCAAAGGAGGAAGGTAAATATCAATCCAGCTACAAAAGTTTTAACCTTTAATAGAAAAGTGTCTGCCAGATATACTTTTATAATAGTTTCACAAAAGTTCTAAGAGCAACCAACAAATATTTTTTCTTCATTTGAAGCCCAATCTGAAACCAAGAGAGTTATCTATACTCAAGAGAAACGTTCTGTGTTTGCTTACCTGTATCCTTCCTTTCCCTTCCTGCCTCCCCCACCTCCAAACAGGGACACAGACAACACAGATCTTTTTACACTCAGCTTCTCCCTGTGAATAAAGAATTGGGAGACAAAGGTACAAAGGTCTCCAGACCAGGTAATTCATTGATATAAAGAGAGAAATATAACCTCTTGATACTTAAAGATGGCATAAAGATATTCTCCTCTAATAATTCTTACAGGATACTCATATTTTGTCTAACGTGGGCGCAAAAGGAATTTTGTGTTTAAATACTGGTTTGACAGGCTGCCTCTTATAAGCTGGTGTAGCACTTAAAGATGGGAAATTTCACCTGTGGTTTGGGACTAGCTAGGGAGTATTAGTCACTGACTCCAAGTAGTGAGAGCAGTTATAATCACCTGCTATGAATAGGTATTAATAATACAGTCTGTGTCTCTAGGTAAAGAGCATAACAGATATTATAATAGGTATTACTTAAATAGATGTCTGTGGCTCCTGGTAGAGAGCACAGCAAATAGAGGGTTTAAATAAATGTCTGTAGCTCTTGGTAGAGAGCACAACAGAAAACAGAAAAGATAGCTGCTCTAGGAGGAAAGTGTATTATTCATGGGAAATTTCACCTGTGGTTCAGAACTAGATAGGGAATATTAGTCACTGACTCCAAGTAGAGCGGTGATAATCACCTGCTATGAACAGGTATTAATTAATAGAAGTCTGTAGCTCCAGGTAGAGAACATGACAGATAGCTGGTATAACGGGTATTAGTGGAAGGTTGAATTAATTCCTTTAAAGATGGTATAAAGATATACTGCTCTAATAAATATTACAGGGTACTCATATTCTTTCTAACGTGGGATTCTAGGGAATTTTTGGGGTTAAATACTGGTTTGATAGCTACTGCTTATAAGCAAATATAGAAAGGAAAGAAATGGGAAAAGGGAAAAGGGAAAAAGGGAAAAGGGAAAAAGGGAAAGGCAAAGGCAAAGAAAGGAAAGAAAGGGAAGAGTAAAGGAAAATGAAAAGGATAGGAAAGAGGAAATGAAAGGAAAGGAGAAAGGAAAGGGGAAAAGAAAGAAGACGAAAGAGGAAAGGAAAAGGAAAGGAAAATAGAAGTGTGAATCACTTGTTTTAAAGATAGTATAATAAAGTTTGAAGGAGAGTCATATTCTGTCTAATGTGGGTTCCATGGGAATTTTGGGATAATATCCTGTCATGACAAATTAGAAAGACCTAAATAGGCTAAAATGAGTGTGGTTTTGTGTATTGTGGTTGTTTTATTATTCTTTAAGGACAGAGGGCAACCTAAAGGTTTTCTTGGTTCCCAGCTGAAGGACATGCTAATTTGTGGAACAGGTTTAGTCATCTGTTTTTGGAAAAGGTGATGAAAGTACTTACACCTTCCAGA
Source organism: Mus musculus (assembly GCF_000001635.26). NCBI lineage: Eukaryota > Metazoa > Chordata > Mammalia > Rodentia > Muridae > Mus > Mus musculus. The sequence goes on along the minus strand of NC_000086.7, from coordinate 28,070,154 downwards.
GTTAGATAATAAGATTTGGTATAGGGAGACACCTAAGAATTAGATTCCAGAGAATCAAATAACAAGTTTGTCTTAGTCAGGGTTTCTATTCCTGCACAAACCTCATGACCAAGAAGCAAGTTGTGGAGGAAAGGGTTTATTCAGCTTAAAATTCCATACTGCTGTTTATCACCAAGGAAATCAGGACTGGAACTCAAGCAGATCAAAAAAAGGAGATGATGCAGAGGCCATGGAGGGATGTTCTTTACTGGCTTGCTTCCCCTGGCTTGCTCAGCCTCCTCTCTTATAGAACCCAAGACTAACAGCCCAGAGATGGTCCCACCGACAAGGGGCCTTTCCCCCTTGATCACTAATTGAGAAAATGCCTTACAATTGTATCTCATGGAGGCATTTCCCCAACTGAAGCTCCTTTCTCTGTGATAACTCCAGCTGTGTCAAGTTGACACAAAACTAGGCAGCACAAAGTTTATCTTGATGATATTAAAATTTTGTTTTGAGATTTATATATTACAGAATATACAGCCTTGGTGAATTTCAACATCAGACATGCTGAACTGACCTCCCTGAACCCCTGTTGTCTTGGATTGTCATCTGGATCCAGTCAGGACACAGACATCAGAGATGAATACAAACATTGGTATGGCCTTCATAAGGCCAACTATCTCTCACATTTCCCTACTCTTCCCCCTACCTTCAAACGTATCTCAACACCCATATTCAGCTTGAAAAAGTCATGAAAAGTTGTCATCCAAGTTCCCTAAGCTTCAGGGCTGGGGATGGTTAATATAGGTTGTCTTAGATACTAAAAATTTTGAAGTTCAGGGCTTAGACCCAGTCCTTCTGTTGCTGCTATTATAATCAGATCTGAGATGTATAAGCATGTGAGTTAAGGGCCAAATAGGAAATTCATGGCTATGAGGTTTGGGTGTTTTCAGTTATTTTAACTAGAAATGGCTGAGAGTAGTTAACAGACAACAGTCTAGACTACTTCACATAGATAGCTGGTTTTCAAAACATCAGAAGTCCACAGAATGTGAGCTTTAATATTATTTATTCACATGTTGTTAATACAAGTCTGCTGCTGTCTGCTTTCCCTTCTTTGATCAAAGATGAAACTGAATATCTTTGAGGAACTCCATTTTTGACAAAATAACCACTGGCAAGAATGGCCTCATTTCATCTACAGACATAATACAGTTCAAAGAAAGGATACAATTACAGGTTAGGACAGCTTGATTCTGATGAGACAGAGTAGGCTAGTCCTTAATATTAATGTATCTGAAAGTCTGTCAGATGACCCTGGCCAGTAGGCTGAATACCGATGCTCCAATGTGTTGAAGTAAGGCACTATCCAGGTGATCAGTTGTCTCTATAAATTGGCTAAGTTTTGGAAGCTGTTGTAGGCTTCCTATATATTTTCAGTTAATATCAGTGGTTCTTGAATTTCTGATGGGGTTGAAAAACTACATAGTCTCCTAGAGAACTGAGGCTTTTTACTTTAAGAGGAACAGATTTGAGAGGATGTTTTTCAGATGGCATTGTATCTAAAGCCCAGTGATAGCCAGGCGCAGAACCTGGCTTTATGTAAGGATAGATGACAGAGGTTCTAATTAATTAACAACCATAATGAACTGGGTGTTAGGTCTCTTGTAATTTATCAATAACAAAATAGTAATAGTTATGTTCAATTGTATCTGAGATAAAATAGTCTTTTAATAGTACAGAAAGGGGGAAATGTTGTGGGTAGCCATGGGGATAATTATATTTGATATTAATTCCATTCTCCTGTGAGTGGCTGCAAACAAGGAGGTAGTCAGCACTCAGGTGATTTCCTAAAAACCGGCTTCCCACCTTAAATTGTAAAATAAAGGAAAGCTGATGATTGGGCAGGTAAAAGGAAGGTGGAGTGGAAGGTGGGAGAGAGAAGAAGGAGAAAATGGAAGAGGGAGAGGATGCAGAGGTGGAGGAAAACAAAGAAAAGCAGAGCATAAGCCCATCACCTGGGGAAACTGCAAGTTCTAAGGGGTCTCATAAGCTGTGGCAGATGGTAGCATAGTGGTAGATCTGTCCAATCTTGGAGCACAGCATGTAATCATATTTGTTGTGTTTTCATTGCTGGGGCATATTTGGGAGGAGATTTACCTCAACACCATGGTATTACCACAATGCTGGTAAGAATGACTCTTTTGGGGTTTTCCTTATACACGGTGGTCATCCTGATAGCTGAGGGTACCAGGCCAATGTCCAGTTCTGGATGTTGTAATCCCCTAATGAAGCATAATGCAACTATAACCCTGTTTTCAGTGCCCATGATATTATTTCTGACATATTTACACACTTGGTGAAAAAGCAAGCTTTAAGAGTCACAAGCAATTTTACATGTATATCTTGATGGATAGAGCAAAGCATCAACCACTTTACATATATACTTATATTTGATATGGAACACAGCTCCAACTTTACTTTTCTCACACTGCTTACTTATCTGTGTAAAATCTTTCAGGTAGTATAAAATGCAAGGTGATTACTTTTTGTTTTCTTCTCGTGAATAATTATGAGTATATGTAAGGAAAAACATCTTCCAAATATACTCCCACAATGAGCTGTTTATAAATTATGGATAAAAAAACAAATTTCCTCCTAGAATCCACATATATTTATATCTAAGCAAGTTGTTATAGATTAACCATGTGTAAGCAAGCAAGGTAACTTTTTTTTTTGTCAGCCCGTTACTCTTACTGGTAGACTGCTATTCGCTGTTATAAAAAAGGGTCAATTACTTTATTATTTATCTCAAAAATTAATGCTATAAAAATCTTTTTTTTAATTAGGCACTTTCCTCATTTACATTTACAATGCTATCCCAAAAGTGCCCCATACCCTCCCCCCACTCCCCTACCCACCCTTTTTGGCCCTGGCGTTCCCCTGTACTGGGGCATATAGAGTTTGCAAGTCCAATGGGCCTCTCTTTCCAGTGATGGCCGACTAGGCCATCTTTTGATACATATGCAGCAGGAGTCAAGAGCTCTGGGGTACTGGTTAGTTCATAATGTTGTTCCACCTACAGGGTTGCAGATCCCTTTAGTTCCTTGGTTATTTTCTCTAGCTCCTCCATTGGGGGCACTGTGATCCATCCAATAGCTGACTGTGAGCATCCACTTATGTGTTTGCTAGGCCCCGGCATAGTCTCACCAGAGACAGCTCTATCAGGGTCCTCTCAGCAAAATCTTGCTAGTGTATAAAATGGTGTCAGCATTTGGAGGCTGATTATGGGATGGATCCCTGGATATGGCAGTCTCTAGATGGTCCATTCTTTTGTCTCTGCTCCAAACTTTGTTTCTGTAACTCCTTTTATGGGTGTTTTGTTCCCAAATCTAAGAAAGGGGAAAGTGTCCACACTTTGGTCTTCGTTCTTCTTTAGTTTCATGTGTTTTGCAAATTGTAACTTATATCTTGGATATTCTAAGTTTCTGGGATAATATTCACTTATCAGTGAGTACATATCATTTGAGTTCTTTTGTGATTGGGTGACCTCACTAAGGATAATGCCCTCCAGGTCCAACCATTTGCCTAGGAATTTCGTGAATTCATTGTTTTTAATACCTGGGTAGTACACCATTGTGTAAATATACCACATTTTTTGTATCCATTCCTCTGTTGAGGGACATCTGGGTTCTTTCCAGCTTCTGGCTATTATAAATAAGGCTGCTATGAACATAGTGGAGCATGTGTCCTTCTTACCGGTTGGGACATCTTCTGGATATATGCCCAGGAGAGGTATTGCGGGATACTCCAGTAGTACTATGTCCAATTTTTGGAGGAACCGTCAGACTGATTTCCAGAGTGGTTGTACAAGCTTGCAATCCCACCAACAATGGAGGAGTGTTTCTTTTTCCCCACATCCTCGCCAGCATCTGATGTCACCTGAATTTTTGATCTTAGCCATTCTGACTGGTGTGAGATGGAATCTCAGGGTTGTTTTGATTTGCATTTCCCTGTTGATTAAGGATGTTGAACATTTTTTCAGGTGTTTCTCAGCCTTTCGGTATTCCTCGGGTGAGAATTCTTTGTTCAGCACTGAGCCCCATCTTTTAAGGGGGCTATTTGACTTTCTGGAGTCCACCCTCTTGAGTTGTTTATATATATTGGATATTAGTCCCCTATCTGATTTAAGATAGGTAAAGATCCTTTCCCAATCTGCTGGTGGTCTTTTTGTATTATTGACGGTGTCTTTTGCCTTGCAGAAGCTTTGCAGTTTCTTGAGGTCCCATTTGTCAATCCTCGATCTTAAAGCACAACCCATTGCTGTTCTATTCAGGAATTTTTTCCCTGTGCCCATATCTTCGAGACTTTTCCCCACTTTCTCCTCTATAAGAAGCAGTGTCTCTGGTTTTATGTGAAGTTCCTTGATCCACTTAGATTTGACCTTAGTACAAGGAGAGAGGAATGGGGTGATTCGCATTCTTCTACATGATAACAACCAGTTGTGCCAGCACCAATTGTTGAAAAGGCTGTCTTTTTTCCACTAGATGTTTTTAGCTGCCTTGTTGAAGATCAAGTGACCATAGGTGTGTGCGTTCATTTCAGGGTCTTCAATTCTATTCCATTGGTCTACTTGTCTGTCACTATATCAATACCATGCAGTTTTTATCACAATTGCTCTGTAGTAAAGCTTTAGGTCAGGCATTGTGATTCCACCAGAGGTACTTTTATCCTTGAGAAGAGCTTTTGCTATCCTAAGTTTTTTGTTATTCCAGATGAATTTGCAAATTGCTCTTTCTAATTCGTTGAAGAATTGATTTGTAATTTTGATGGGGATTGCATTGAATCTGTAGATTGCTTTTGGCAAGATAGCCATTTTTACAATGTTGATCCTGCAAGTCCATGAGCATGGGAGATCTTTCCATCTTCTGAGATCTTCTTTAATTTCTTTCTTCAGGGACGTGAAGTTTTTATCATACAGATCTTTCACCTCCTTAGTTAGAGTCACACCAAGATATTTTATATTATTTGTGACTATTGAGAAGGGTGTTGTTTCCCTAATTTCTTTCTCAGCCTGCTTATTCTTTGTGTAGAGAAAGGCCATTGGCTTGTTTGAGTTAATTTTATATCCAGCTACTTCACCGAAGCTGTTTATCAGGTTTAGGAGTTCTATGGTGGAATTTTTAGGGTCACTTATATATACTATCATATCATCTGCAAAAAGTGATATTTTGACTTCATCTTTTCCAATTTGTATCCCCTTGATCTCCTTTTGTCAAATTGCTCTGGCTAGGACTTCATGTACTATGTTGAAGAGGTGGGGGAAAAGTGGGAAGCCTTGTTTAGTCCCTGATTTTAGTGGGACTGCTTCCAGCTTCTCACCATTTACTTTGATGTTGGCTACTGGTTTGCTGTAGATTGCTTGTATCATGTTTAGGTATGGCCCTTGAATTCCTGATCTTTCCAAGACTTTTATCATGAATGGGTGTTGGATCTTGTCCAATGCTTTTTCTGCATCTAACGAAATGATCATGTGGTTGTTGTCTTTGAGTTTGTTTATATAATGGTTTACATTGATGGATTTTCGTATATTAAACCATCCCTGCATCCCTGGAATAAAACCTACTTGGTCAGGATGGATGATTGCTTTAATGTGTTCTTGGATTCGGTTAGCAAGAATTTTATTGAGGATTTTTTGCATTGATATTCATAAGGGAAATTGGTCTAAAGTTCTCTATCTTTGTTGGATCTTTCTGTGGTTTAGGTATCAGAATAATTGTGGCTTCATAGAATGAGTTGGGTAGAGTTCTCTCTACTTCTATTTTGTGGAATAGTTTGTGCAGAACTGGGATTAGAACTTCTTTGAAGGTCTGGTAGAATTCTGCACTAAACCCACCTGGTCCTGGGCTTTTTTTTTTTTTTTTGGTTGGGAGACTATTAATGACTGCTTCTATTTCCTTAGTTGATATGGGACTGTTTAGATCGTTAACTTGATTCTGATTTAACTTTGGTACCTGGTATCTGTCTAGAAATTGGTCCAGTTCATCCAGGTTTTCCAGTTTTGTTGAGTATAGCCTTTTGTAGGAGGATCTGATGGTGTTTTAGATTTCTTCAGGATCTGTTGTTATGTCTCCCTTTTCATTTCTGATTTTGTTAATTAGGATGCTGTCCCTGTGCCCTCTAGTTAGTCTAGCTAAGGGTTTATCTATCTTGTTGATTTTCTCAAAGAACCAACTCCTCGTTTGGTTAATTCTTTGAATAGTTCTTCTTGTTTCCACTTGGTTGATTTCACCCCTGAGTTGGATTATTTCCTGCCATCTATTCCTCTTGGGTGAATTTGCTTCCTTTTTTTCTAGAGCTTTTAGATGTGTTGTCAAGCTGCTAGTATGTGCTCTCTCCCGTTTCTTCTTGGAGGCACTCAGAGCTATGAGTTTCCCTTGAAATGCTTTCATTGTGTTCCATAGGTTTGGGTATGTTGTGGCTTCATTTTCATTAAACTCTAAAAAGTCTTTAATTTATTTCTTTATTCCTTCATTAACCAAGGTATCATTGAGAAGAGTGTTGTTCAGTTTCCACGTGAATGTTGGCTTTCCATTATTTATGTTGTTATTGAAAATCAGCCTTACGCCATGGTGGTATGATAGGATACATGATACAATTTCAATATTTTTGTATCTGTTGAGGCCTGTTTTGTGACCAATTATATGGTCAATTTTGGAGAAGGTCCCATGAGGTTCTGAGAAAAAGGTATATCCTTTTGTTTTAGGATAAAATGTTCTGTAGATGTCTGTCAGATCCATTTGTTTCATAACTTCTGTTAGTGTCAATGTGTCCCTGTTTACATTCTGTTTCCACGATCTGTCCATTGATGAAAGTGATGTGTTGAAGTCTCCCACTATTATTGTGTGAGGTGCAATGTGTGTTTTGAGCTTTACTAAAGTGTCTTTAATGAATGTGGCTGCCCTTGTATTTGGAACGTAGATATTCAGAATTGAGAGTTCCTCTTGGAGGATTTTACCTTTGATGAGTATGAAGTGTCCCTCCTTGTCTTTTTTGATAACTTTGGGTTGGAAGATGATTTTATCCGATATTAGAATGGCTACTCCAGCTTGTTTCTTCATACCATTTGCTTGGAAAATTGTTTTCCAGCCTTTCACTCTGAGGTAGTGTCTGTCTTTTTCCCTGAGATGGGTTTCCTGTAAGCAGCAGAATGTTAGGTCCTGTTTATGTAGCCAGTCTGTTAGTCTATTTTTTTTTTTATTGGTGAATTGAGTCCATTGATATTAAGAGATATTAAGGAAAAGTAATTGTTGCTTCCTTTTATTTTTGTTGTTAGAGTTGGCATTCTGTTCTTGTGGCTGTCTTTTTTTTTGGTTTGTTGAGGGATTACTTTCTTGCTTGTTCTAGGGCGTGATTTCCGTCCTTGTATTGCTTCTTTTCTGTTATTATTCTTTGAAGGGCTGGATTCATGGAAAGATAATGTGTGAATTTGGTTTTGTCGTGGAATAGTTTGGTTTCTCCATCTATGGTAATTGAGAGTTTGGCCGGGTATAGTAGCCTGGGCTGGCTTTTGTGTTCTCTTAGTGTCTGTATAACATCTGTCCAGGCTCTTCTGGCTTTCATAGTCTCTGGTGAAATGTCTGGTGTAATTCTGATAGGTCTGCCTTTATATGTTACTTGACATTTTTCCCTTACTGCTTTTAATATTCTATCTTTATTTAGTGCATTTGTTGTTCTGATTATTATGTGTCGGGAGTAATTTCTTTTCTGGTCCAGTCTATTTGGAGTTCTGTAGGGTTCTTGTATGTTCATGGGCATCTCTTTCTTTAGGTTTAAGATCAAATTGAAAATCCCCTAGGGACCTTGGGGGTGTCTGCTGACTCTGCACCAAGGTGACTCATTGCTGGCACCAACGGGAAGCGCTGGAGCAGCCATCTAATATCGATTAAAATTGACTTCCAACCTAAAGATATCAAAAAAGACAATGAGGGCCACTTGATAGTCATTAAAGGTAAAACCTATGAAGATGAACTCTCAATTTTGAATATCTATGCTCCAAATGCAAGGGCAGCCACATTCATTAAAGAAAGTTTAGTAAAGATCAAAGCACACATTGCACCTCACACAATAATAGTGGAAGACTTCAAAACTCTGTTCTCACCAATTGACAGATCCTGAAAAAAGAAACTAAACAGAGACAGTAGAAACTATCAAAATCTATGAAAGAAATGGTTTTAATATATATCAATAGATTGTTTTATCCTAAAACCAAAGTATATACCATTTTTTCAGCATCTCATGGCACCTCCTCCAAAATAGACCATATAAATGGTCATAAAACAGTCCTCAACAGATAAAAAATATTGAAATTATCCCATGAATTCTATCTAATCATCATGGACTAAGGGTCATCATCAATAACAGCAAAAATAATGGAACGCTAATATTCAGAGGGAAACTGAACAACACTCTACTCAATGATACCTTGGCCAATGATGAAACAAAGAAAGAAATTAAAGACTTTTTACAGTTTAATGAAAATGAAGCCACAACATACCCAAACTTATGGGACACAATGAAGACAGTACTAAGAGAAAAACTCATAGCACTGAGTGCCTCCAAAAAGAAACTAGAGAGAGCATACATTAGCAGCCTGACAGCACACTAGAAACTCTAGAACTAAAGGAAGTAAATTCACCCAAGAGGAGTAGACAACAGGAAATAATCAAACACCAGGCTGAAATCATCCAAGGGGAAACAAACAAACAACAAACAAAACCTATTCAATGAATCAACCAAATAAGGAGCTGGTTCTTTGAGAAAATCAACAAGATAGATAAACCCTTAGCCAGACTAACTAGAGGGCACAGGGACAGTATCCCAATTAACAAAATCAGAAATGAAAAAGGAGAAATAACAACAGAACCAGAGGATATCCAAAACATCATCAGATCCTATGACAAAAGGCTTTACTCAACAAAACTAAAAAACCTGAATGAAATGGACAACTTCCTAGACAGATACCTGGTGCCAAAGTTAAATCAGGATCAGATTAATGATCTAAACAGTCCCATTTCTCCAAAGAAATAGAAGTAGCCATCAATAGTATCCCAACCAAAAAAGCACATGACAAAATGGGTTTAATGCAGAGTTCCATCACACCTTCAAAGAAGATCTAATTCCAACTCTCCTTAAACTATTCCACAAAACAGAAATGGAAGGTACTCTACCCAATTCATTCTATGAAGCCACAATTACTCTGATACCTAAACCACAGAAAGATCCAACAAAGAAAAAGAACTCCAGACCAATTTCACTTTTGGATATCGATGCAAAAATAATCTATAAAATCCTGGCAAACCGAATCCAAGAACACATCAAAATGACCATCCACCATGACCAAGTATGATTCCTCCAAGGATCACAGGGATGGTTTGACTCTGGAAATCTATCAACATTATACACTATATAAACAAAGTCAAAGAAAAAAAGCACACTATTGTCTCCTTAGAGGCTTAGAAAGCATTTGACAAAATGCAACATCCATTCATGATAAAAGTCATGGAAAGATCAGGAATTCAATGCCCAAACCTAAAGATAATAAGAGCAATATACAGCAAACCAGTAGCCAACCTCAAACTAAATGGAGAGAAACTGGAAGCAATACGACTAAAATCAGGGACTAGACAAAGCTGCCCACTTTCTCCCTTCCTAATCAATATAGTACTTGAAATCCTAGCCAGAGCAATTCAACAACAAAAGGAGATCAAGGGGATACAAATTGGTAAGGAAGAAGTCAAAATATCACTATTTGCAGATGATATGATAGTATATATAAGTGACCCTAAAAATCCCACCAGAGAACCCCTAATCCTGATAAACAGTTTCAGTGCAGTAATTGGATAAAAATTAACTCCAACAAATCAGTGGTCTTTCTCTCCTCAAAGGATAAACAAGCTGAGAAAGAAATTAGGGAAACAATACACTTCACAATAGTCACAAATAATATAAAATACCTTGGTGTGACTTTAACTAAGGAAGTAAAAGATCTGTAGGTAAGAACTTAAAGTCTTTGAAGAAAGAAATAGAAGAAGATCTCAGAAGATCGAAAGCTCTCCCATGCTCATGGATTGTCACGATTAATATAGTGAAAATGGCTATCCTGCCGAAAGCAATCTACAGATTCAATGCAATCCCCATCAAAATTCCAACTCAATTCTTCACTGAGTTAGAAAGGGCAATTTTCAAATTCATCTGGAATAACAAAAAACCTAGGATAGCAAAAACTATTCTCAATGATAAAAGAACCTCTGGTGAAATCACCATGCCTGACATCAAGCTATACTACAGAGAAATTGTGATTAAAAACTGCATGTACTGATACAGTGACAGACAGGTGTACCAATGCAATAGAATTGAAGACCCAGAAACGAGCCCACTTGCTGATGGTCACTTGATCTTTGACAAGGGAGCCCAAACTATCCAGTGGAAGAAAGACAGCATTTTCAACAAATGGTGCTGGCACAACTGGTGGTTATCATGTAGAAGAATGCAAATTGATCCATTCTTATCTCATTGTACAAAGCTCAAGTCTAAGTGGATCGACATAAAACCAGAGATATTGAAATTTATAGAGAAGAAAGTAGGAAAAAGCCTTAAAGATATGGGCACGGGGTGTGGTGGGGGTAGGATTCCTAAACAGAACAGCAATGGCTTATGCTGTAAGATCAAATATTGACAAATGGGACCTCATAAATTTGCAAAGCTTCTTTAAGGCAAAATACACTGTCAATATGACAAAAAGACCACCAACAGATTTGGAAAGGATGTTTTCTAATCCTAAATATGATAGGGGATTAATATCCAATACGTACAAAGAGCTCAAGAAGCTGGACTCCAGAAATTCAAATAACCCCATTAAAAATGGGGTACAGAGCTAAACAAAATATTATCAACTAAGGAAAACTGAAGGACTGAGAAGCACCTGGAAAAATGTTCAACATCCTTGATCATCAGGGAAATGCAAATCAAAACAACCCTATGATTCCACTTCACTCCAGACAGAATGGCTAAGTTAAAATGTTCATGTGAGAGCAGATGCTGGCGAGGATGTGGAGAAAGAGGAATAATCTTCCGTTGCTGGTGGGATTTCAAGCTTGTACAACCACTCTGGAAATCAGTATGGAATTTCCTCAGGTAATTGGACTTAGTACTACCACTAGATCCAGCAATTCCTCTTCTGGGCATATACCCAGAATATGTTCCAACTTGTAATCAGGACACATTCTGCACTATGTTCATAGCAGCCTTATTTATAATAGCCAGAAGCTGGAAAGAACCCAGATGTCCCTCAACAGAGGAATGGATACAGAAAATGTGGCACATTTACAAAATGGAGTACTACTCAGCTACTAAAAACAATGAATTTATGAAATTCTTATCAAATGAATGGAGATGGAGGATATCATCCTGAGTGAGGTAACCCAATAACAACAGAAGTCACTTGACATGCACTCACTGATAAGTGGATATTAACCAAGAAACTTAGAATAGCCAAGATATAATTTGCAAAACACAAGAAAATCAAGAAAATGGAAGACCAAAGTGTGGATTATTCATTCCTCCTTAGAATAAGGAACAAATTACCCAATGAAGGAGTTACAGAGGCAAAGTTTGGAGCTAAGATGAAAGGATGGACCATCCAGAGACTACAACACCCGGGCATCCATCCTATAATCTGCCACCAAACTCAGACACTATTGCTTAAGGCCCCTTGGTCTTATACACGTTATTTGCCCCAGTAAAGGGGAACACCAGGGCCAAGAAGAGGGAGTGGGTGGGTAGGGGAGCAGGGCAGGGGGAGGGTATAGGGAACTTTCAGGATAGCATTTGAAATGTAAATAAAGAAAATATCTAAAAAGAAAAAAAAAATCCTGTACTTTGCAAAATTTTAAAATCTTAACGAAAAAAGAGTTTTCTAGAAGATACCAATTATGAATGTTAAATCAATTACACATAAACACTTTAGACAGCCCAGTAACACTAAAGAAATAGAAGCAGGCATTAAAAATCTCCCAAACAAATACATAACTAAAATGTCAATGGTCAATTCAATTTAACACAGAATTCTACCAGAGTTTCAAAGAACTAACTCAATGTATGTTGAATTCTTTCAGAAAATGGAAACATAAGGAACACTTGCAAACTCATTCTCTGACTCGACAGCGACCCTCTGGTGTCATAGTTCTACCACAGTTCATAGCAACACCTTATTCATACAGAGACTCAACAGAGAAATAAAACTTTAGACTTATTTCTCTTATGAACATTGATGCAAAATTACTCAGTAAAATACTCAAACTGAATCCTGGAACATTACAAGATGCAACAAACCCAAACATATACTTTAATAACAAGACAGTATGTAGTAATCCACTAGTAGGAAAATGGTTCCACAAACAGGCAAAAGAGTCTTAGACAACCCCCTTCCCACTGGTAGGAGGACAACACAAACCCCAAGCTTCACAACTATATCATGAATGTAGAGGTCCTAGTACAGACCCACAGGGGCTCTGTAGTTGTTGCTTCCATATTAATGAACACCTAAGAGCCTTGATGAGTTGACGCTGTAGACTGTGATTTCCTGGTATCCTTGACCCCTCTTATTCCTGCAATCTTTTCTCCACATATCCCAAGGAATTTCCTGATCTCCACCTAATACTTGACAGTGGATCTCTGCACCCATCAGCTGCTATAGGAAGCTTCTCTAATGATTAGGCAATTTAGTGATCTAAATATCATCTTCTAGTGTCCTCTTTGATTTCTTTCTATAAACATTTAAAATATTTTGTCATACTCAACTTTTATTTGTGTGGGTACTTACCCAAGATGTTTTCTGTGGTTTGTGGCTGTTGTGGATGGTGTTATTTACCTGCTTCATTGGCTGGGCCATACCCCACAATAAATTTACCCACATCTTTGTATGTTTTCTTGGAGAATAGACCAACACTACCCCAATAGTGATATCCTATCCACATTGCCAGTGATGTCTAACTGCCATTAAAATCAACTTTTATCTGACTCCACACCCAGTTTGCATCAAGATTTATTAATTCTACTGCTATATTTAAAATATATTGTCCTTCTATATATTAAGATATACAATTCTACATACTAAATTCAGCTATGTCTTCCATAGAGAGACATGGGGACCCTTAGATAAAATATAAAAATAAAAATATACTCAGTAACCTTGAGGGGATGTGGTGGGGAGAAGTATTAGATTTCAATAGACCAGGAAATCATAATGGATGATGAGCAATCCCAAGGAGATCCCTATGGGTCAGTATGCAGAGCCCCACAGGCAGGAAGAAGCAGAGATGCAGCATTTTTCTTATGAAATATTTTTCTCTCAAGATAGGGATCGTGCATAACCTGTTATTTCACCACATACTTTGGGGGGATATTCCCTGATGAGCCATGAGCAAGCTGCAAAAGATGGCATTAAGTTGACACTCTAATCCATGCCTAGGGTACCTGATGGCATAGACTGTGGTCTTTGGACAATATGATAAAAGAGATTTGGCAATAAATGTCCTCTCTCATAAGAATCTGAACTCCTATCTGAGAAACACAAGACCTCAGAGGTAAAGACAATGGGGTAATTTTTCGCCTGTCTCTGCCTGAGACCTGCCTTCACCAAGGTTTGAAGCATTATCTCACACCATCCCTTATACAATGAAGGTGTCTGTCTCTGCATGTATGAATTTTCCCTTGTCCATTGATCTCTAAGACCTTGGTTGTGTAGTGTAACCATGGTGTACCACATTGCTGGTAAGACTGCCTTGGGGTTTTTCTTATACCCTGGGGTCAACCTGATAGCTGAGGGTCCTGGGCCAATGTCCAATTCAGGATATTGTAATTTTCTAACGAAGCATAATGGAACTATAAACCTGGTTTCAGTGTCCGTGGTTTTGTTTCTGAGGTTTTTGTGCAGGATGATCCATGTGTCCACAGGAGACCTGCCTTCAGCAAGTTTTGAAGCCACTTCTTGCTCTAAGCCCTGGTTGATGCAGGTACTTATATATGCAGTGGCACCTTCCCAACTTCATCTATATGCAGTGGTCTCTAAAAGCTTGGTTATAGTTCCACAGTGTCAGCACAGCACTGATGAGATATGTTAGTCTAGCATGCTACTGTCAAGATTACAGCTGAGGATGCTACACCAAGTCGGGATATTGCTGTAGCACAGTGAGAGGACCTGGGCCCAGTATTCATGGTTTGGTGTCTGAGGATTCTGTCTTCTATTTAAACTAAGAGTGGTGTTACTTTTGTCTTATATGTGTATAATCTCTACGCCTTAATGGTGTAATACCCATGACTGGATTGTCTCAGTCCAGTGGAAATGAGAGCCTTGTGTAGTCTTCGACCTAAAGGCCATTTACCTGACTCACTCTGGGAAATCCACCTGTAGCCTGAAATGCCTAAGATGCTAGGTTGCCACCTAGATGCCTGGTGACAGTCCACTTTTTAGGGTGTTTTTCTGAGCAAAGGTCCAAGGACCTAGGTAAAGGATAGTTTAGCATTCTAGACAAAATACTATCATGAAACCTAATTATCTTGCTGAGTCCCCCAGTGCTTTGCTTTGCTTTGCTTGGCATGTTTTGAGAGTGGCAGAGAGGCAGGGCAAAAGATTCCTTCAGTATTTCAAGTCCAGGGAGAAAGAAGGTTCTAGTGATTCTGGCAGCCAGAGTCAGTACAGGCTCCTCAAACAGACAGGGCTGCAGATCTCTTGGCCTACTAGATACAGAAGGCATAGTATACCACTTCCATTTGAGGCCATATTCATCAGAGATGGCCAACAATAGCAGCCCAGCAGTTTACACATATCCTCAGAGATATAGGAATATTGCCCTGGCTCCCTCTAAGTCTTTCTGATAGAAAACATAGTGCCCAAGCACACACATTTTACTACAGGATCCCTAGCTACTTTCTCTTCCCCTACTTGCAGCAAAGTTCATTTCTTATAGCTACAAGCTTCCCTGGATATTCTCACCTCAGCATATGGGATAGAGGAGACATGTCCTTCCCACCAAAGGCCTTTTGTTTTGTTTGTTTGATTGTTTTGTTCTGAGTGTTTCAAGCTTTCTTTTATTTATAAGATTTTTTTTTACATTTCAAATGTTATCCCCCTTTCCCATTTCCCCTCCAAAAACCCCAATCCCATCCCCCTTCTTCTGATCACCAACCCACCCACTCTCGCTTCCCTGTCCTGGCATTCCCCTACAGTAGGGCATCATGCCTTCATAGGACCAAAAGCCTCTCCTCCGATTGATGTCCAATAAGACCATCCTCTATTGCATATTCTTCTGGAGACCATGTGTCCTAGTTCCAGCTCACAGAAAAATCTTCCCCATTCCCTGTCCCCAGAATCCATCAAGTAATCCACTATATAAATAAACTCAAAGGAAAAAAATTATCATCTCAAAAGACCCTGAAAAAGCCTAGGCCAAAATCCAAAGCTCCTTCATGATAAAAGTCTTGTAGAGATCAGGAACTCCTGACACACAACTAATATAATATAATAAAACCAATATGAAGGAAACCAGCACCCAGTTACAATACAAGGCTGCCCACTCTCTCCCTATTTATTCAATGTAGTACTTGAAGTTGTCAGGAGTCATCATATGACAAGGTAATAAGTAATAAGTGATCTTCCTGAGATGGTCTGTCTTGGATTATAATCCACGAGAGATTTGCACCAATAGGCATGTCCCAGGAGAAAATCATTTCAGGAACGATTCCTGCTAATGCTTTTCTTGTTATTATTGAACATATAAATTGAACATAACACTAGGAATTAGCCCACACTTCTGAGCAGATCTCTGCAGATCTACAAAGATATTCTGGCTTGTAGTGATGCTATATATGAAAATACATGATCTCTTAAATCTTGAAGATGATCCTATCAGATTTCCTAAAGTTATATCAGTGTTTATTAAGCTCTTTTGTAGTGTGTCTGCTACTAGATCCTTTTGTGATAGTCAAAACTGCAATGAGAACTCTGCCAGTCTCCCATGTGTTACCAGTTAATTCCTCTACATAATAACCAGACTTTCTTCTTCTTCTTCTACTACTACTACTACTACTACTACTACTACTACTACTACATTGTACTACTACAATGTACTACTACTACATTCCAAATGGTTGTAAAATAATTAACCAAAGGTCGTAAAAATATAACTAACAATTAATTAAAGGCTCTGGTGTAGAAAATATAATATTGACTATGTTTACTATACAAAACTTCACTAATAACTTACTTATGGTTTTTACCTTTCAGTGAACCTTCTTAGCTGTGACAGGTGATGAATATTTAGCCAGATAATTACTCCTAGTGTATATGCATGTAAGCATTCTCTGTTGTAAAATTCTATTTCAATTTAAGATTTTATGTGTGAACATTTGATGATCTTTTTAACATGTGGTCATGTATTCTGTAAGATGTGTAAGTGCTGAGGATAAAGAGAAGAGAGAAGAAATGAGCTGAGAAATTTTCAGATAGAACAGTTTATGGACATAACAGAGCTGAAGAAGAACTTAGAAGTATAGAAATAGCATTGGAAGAGAAGAAGTTGAGAGAAAGGGGGCAAGAGAAGAGAGCAAGATTAGAAAAAATGCAGAGTGGAATAAATTCTAAAATATAGGTAACATTAAAAAAAACTAATAGAGCAATGTGCAGAATGCAGAGGGAAAGAGGAAAAGAAACCTGCAGAGATACCAGAAGTAGCAGGCAAGTTTCTCCTTCCTATGGACAGAACAGGTCTTTTCTTACTAAGGCAAGCTTAGCCTTATTAAAGAACAAAGCTTTCTTCTTAAAATCTTGTGTTAAATTTATTCAGCATTAAAAGGGTAGAAACTTTTTTCTTTATGCAATAAAGATTGGAGCACATTTTTCATCCAGAATGATTTAGTGTCCTGCACCAGTGCTTGATCTTTGCGTCATATGCATAGGTCTGTATGGATGTGTGCATGTAAGTATGTAATTGACACAATTCATGCAAGTTGAACCTAACGGGTTTGAATTGGAATGTATGAATTTGCATTTGTGTAACTCTATGTGAATTTATGTGTTTATGCATATTTTCTTATGCAAAATTTTTCCTTCTGTGAGCACTATTCACTTCGTCTCATCCAATAGAAGTTTATTGTTCCATGCTTCCCCCTAGACTGAGAAGTAAGAGGCATCTGGACAAAAGAGAAAAGTCTCTAGCAATTAATTCTTTACTTAATCCCATGCTATTTTAGGATGAGGTGTTAAGTGCCAGAGACCACAGTTTCGGGTCTCAGAGAAACACAGGAGGCAGGTCAGCTACAGCAGCAAAGTAACTTAGACTTAGATAAGTAAACTTTTTATTATTATACAGCAACTCTAGATATCTTGAAAGACAGTCTTACCCCTGTATCTTGTAATATGAAGACTTACACTCCACTGATGATCTCCCCACTCTGCTGCCTCACCAAAACAAACGAAAGAGAAGAACCTGCCAGGGCTGGCCACCAGCAAAGTTCTAGCTAGAGCAATAAGACAACAAAAGGAGATCTTAGGATATACAAATTGGAAAGGAAGAAGTCATGGTATGACTATTCATGGGTGATATGATACATAAATGTCCCTCAAAACTCTATCAGAGAACTCCTATGACAGATAAACAATTTCAGCAATGTGTCTAGATATTACATTGACTCAAACAAATCAGTTTCCTTCCTTTACACAAATGATAAAGTAGATGAGAAAGAAATTAGGGAACAACACCATTCAAGTAGCCACACATAACATAGAATACCTCAGTGTAACTCACCAATCAAGTGAAAGGCATGTATGAAATGTACTTCAAGTCCCTGGAGAAAGGAAGGGAAGAAGACCTCAGAAGACAGAAAGATCTCCCTTACTCATGAATCAGTAGGATTAACAGTGAAAATGGACATCTTACCAAATGTAATCCAATGATTTAATGCAAATACCATCAAAATTCCAAGACAATTCTTCACAAAAATAGAAAGAGCAATTCTTAATTTCAAACAAACAAAAACAGTATACCCAAAACATTATAAACAATAAAAGAACTTTTGGGGGAATCATTGTCACTGACATCAAAGTCTTTTCTAAAATTAAATATCTATATCAAGTGTTCCCTACTCCTTGTCCCTTAGAGAGACCCTACCACTATCCTGTATCGCTTTCTCTGAGAGGGCAGTGGCCTCCTGTGGGTATCCACCAACCCTTGTACATCGAGTCTCTGTAGGGCTAGGCAGAATTTCTCCCACTGTAACCAGACACGTCAAACTGTGTTGAGGAACAGATATCACAGTCAGGCTATAACTTTAGGGAAAGCCTCTGGTCCCCTAAAGGATTTTTTTTTCTTTGTTCTGCCTTTACTTTGCTGGTATTTTTTTTTCTTTTTTTCATTCTAATGTTTAATCTTGAATCCCATGTATGGACTGCTGACATTCCATGTAGGAGTATCACAGCTAATAATATTTTTTTGAATTTTATTTTTTTAAACTTTTTATAGACCAAAAATATATTTCATTAGATATTTACCTTATTTGCCTGTCAAATGTTGTTCCCTTTCCTGTATTCCTCTCCCCAAACCCCCTATCTCCTCCCCCTCCCCTTGCTCACCAACCTACCCACACCTGCTTCCTGGCCCTGACATTCCTCTACAGTAGGGCATAGAACAGACATAGAGCCTTTCCTCCCACTGAGGAATGACTAGGCTATCTTCTGCTACATATGCAGATAGAGCCATGATTCTCACAATGTGTACTCTTTGGTAGGTGATATAGTCCCTGGGAACTCTGGGGGTACTGGTTAGTTCATAATGTTATTCCTCTTTTGGGCTGCTAACCCCTTCAGCTCCTAATTTTCTTTCTTTCTTTTTCTTTACTTCTTTTTTTTTTTAAGACAGGTTTTAATCTATATCTTTGGCTTTCCTGGAACTCTTTATGTATAACAGGCTAGCTTCCAACTCTGATCTGTGACTGTCTCTGACTCCTGAATGCTGGGATTAAAGGTATGAGCCAGCACAACCAACTTCAAAGGTTTCTTTCATTTATTTATTTATTTATTTATTTATTTATTTATTTATTCAATTTACATCCCTTCCCCACTACTCCCTCCCTGTTTTCTCAGAGTAGAGGAAGTCCCCTCAGGTCTCACCCTGCCCTGGAACAGGTAGTCCCAGCCAAACTAAGCACATCCCCTCCCACTGAGGACCAACCAGGAAGGCCAGCCAGAGGAAGGAAATTTCATTCAATTTTTGAGATTATGCTATAATTACATTGTTTATCGCTTATCTTTTCTCCCTTCAGGCCCTCCCATATATACCTCCTTACTCTCTCTATACTAATCAGGACTCACCAGTATGATAGTTTAAACATGAGATGAAGATGGACAGGATATGTGGCAAAGTGGACATAGAACGCCCATAAGGCCTCAACCCTATACAAAAACTACAGCTAACTGTTGAATGTTGAGAGTGGGAGCAATATCTGCCCTAGAGAAGAGCACACAGTTTGGTTAGCAATTACTATCATTATTTTTCTTTTGTTAAGGAAACAGAATAACCACAGCATTTCCCCCTTCCAGCGTAAGATGAAATATATCCTATCCCATCCAGGTTTGAAGCTATTTAGGAGCCTAGTAACTAGTTGAGGTAGGTGATTGTGTCCCCCATGGCAGCGACCCATCTTTTTATGCTGTATGTTCTCTAGGACTTTGGGTGTGGTATGGACCACAGCGATAGCAAATCCTTGGCAGGCATGACCACCCTGGGCATCACTCTGCATTTGAGGAGTCAAGATAATAACTGAGGATCCTGTACCAACATCCAAGTGAGAGGGCCTGTGTTCAGCCCCTGGATCCAGTGTCCATGCTTTTGTATCTGAGGGTTCTGATCACTTTTCCAGAAAGGAAAAGATAGTTATATAGTATGGTTCCTGTCCCTTGGGAGAATTTAATTCTCACAGTACAGTGGAAATGGTGACACAACGGGGTCTTTGTCTCCCAGGTTGAGTCATATGACTCATTCTGAGAGGCACACATTAGCCAGAAGTAGCCAAGATACTGAGTAGCCAATGGTGAGTTTGGAAGGTAATGAGTTGGTGTGTTTTGCTCAGTAGAGGATCAGGTAGTGTGTGGCAATGCATTATTATGAAACAGCCTCTTACATCCCAGTTCTATGATACTAGGGTTGACTCAGCAGAAGGTAATATTGCTAAAGAAGCAGACACTGCATCAAGTGTAATAAGCACCTTGCCACTCAACTCCATCCCTAAATCCTAAAACAGTAAGAAATATGATTACTACCACTAAACAAAGTTTGTGATTTGGCTGGAATCTGTAATTTCAATCATAAAATTATACATAATTGAAATAATAAAGATTTCTGACAACTATGTTAACTCCTTCCACATAACCTTGATTTACTTGACAAAATCAAAAATCTGGTTCCACAGACAGATACTGAACTCAGTTGAATTTTTTAATAAACTTTATATTCGAGTTTCCATCAAACTTGTTCTCAAAAAAGACATTGTAGGCACAGTAGATGATGTTTCTAATTGGTTTACCAATTCCCCAACTTTTGACAGTCAAAGGATTCATGGCAAAGGTAATTCCCCCATCAAAGTACAGAATAAGTGTGTGCAAGCTTTCAAAGCAAAGCTGCCATTTTCAACTCTATATTTCCCCCTTACATTGCTCTCTTTAGGGTAGAAGTTTCTGTCTCAATGGAGTTGTAAAACTCTGTCCCAGAACATTCTTTCTCAAGGAGCTACTGAAAAACTCCTATCCAATGTTCTTGACTGGAAGGGTTTCTTGTTTCAGCACACTAATGAGTAATTAAGGGGACAAACATAAACATTTGTATTAGCTAATCCAAGAATAACTTCAGGAAGATCATATAGAGTTATACTTCAGCACCTGGAATACTCCTATCTCCTGTATTCCTGACAGTCTGGTAAATAGTTGACATGACCTCCTCTCTGTCAATGCCCATCCCCATTACTTTGATGCTCTTTAGCCTGGAGATTTGTCTCCTGCAATGGTCACTCAAAGCTGCCTTATTATTATTATTATTATTTATTATTATTATTATTGATTTACCGGACCAAATTACTATTCTTTTACATCCTAGTGATAAAGTTGTGCTTTTTCAGGGACTACTCGGCAATCAAGTGCTGACATCTGGCTTTCAAAATATATTCAAGGTCCCCACTTTCTGACAACGCTAGGTAATACAGCAATGTGCCCTAAAACAGAAAAATATCCCCCATATTGAATACCAAAATGCAATTGTTTGAATGTAGAAATGATTTTAGAGCACCCAAAACCCATCAGTGTTATATTATGTGCCACGCGCTCTGTTCGAGTCAGCTTAAGCTGAGAGGTTTGAAAGTCACTCATGAGGCAAAGAGCTTCAAGGAAGCTCTCCTCCTGGAGTCTGGCATTCACTCTAACCCATACATTAATTTTCCATTCCCGAGTTAGTCTAGTATATGGATCCACGTGCTCTCTTTCAGTATTTTCTTATTATAAGTGCCTTTTAAGATTTAATTCTGACATAGCTAAAGCCTTCTGCCAGTGTTCCAACAGTTCTAGAACGTCCTTGAGCAAGACCATGGGCTTGAAATTCAGCAAGAATGTTGCTGATCAGAATAGCCTCTGGTACTACACTATCAATTTGAATAAAAGCTAGGTCACTACCTTACACAGGAATTTACCATCACTGAGGAAGAAGGAAGTTTCAGACCAAAGGAGTAACCAGAATAGATACTTAGAACTATAGCGAAGTTACACCTATACACACACACACACACACACACACACACACACACACACGTATTTACAATGCCCTAAGGGGAAGGTGGACTATACAATAGACTAAAATAGGAACTATGGCAAGGGCGCAAAGCCCTTGACCCTGGCTTCTAAGATTAGTGAATCTTAGGTGGAGCCCTTGTTGATCCTAGTTGTTATGAATTCTATCCGAGGTGGTTCCCTTTAGACCTCTTGTGTTTGCATTACTCTGTTTTATGTAAGATTCTGGTTACCTCATTTGTACCTTATGAATATGTCACCCAACTTTCTTATTGTCTTCTGCATAAAAAGTCTGATGCTTGGTTTAAAAAAAAACATTCAAATTTCACACAAACTCTCCTGTGTGCATCTGTTTGTCAATTCATCCTATGCTTTGCCCACCTGCGACTAGAGACTGGTTCCACACAGACAAAGGGGCCCAGAGAGTCTGCGGCAATTATGGAAAATAAATATAAATGCATTTCCTTGGTGAATTTAACGAAGAATGATCCAAGATTTGAATTCTTTATTTCTCTCCCTCCATATCTTCCACTGTTTCTCTCTGTTGCATGAATCTGGGTCTGTACCAGCCTGAATAACTGAATCAATTTCTCTCTCTCTCTCTCTCTCTCTCTCTCTCTCTCTCTCTCTCTCTCACTCTCTCTCGCTCTCTCTCTACCTCTCGCTTGCTCTCGCTCGCTCTCGCTTGCTGTTTCCCTCTCTCGCCCTCTCTCTCCCTCTTCCCTCTCTTCTTTCTTTGTCTCTATCCCCATTGAGCCACACAGAAAGCACCATATGGGGAAAAATTAGTGATACCTAAAGAAATGTTTCACAGTGTTTTTCAAGTGAATAAATAACTGACTTCAATTGATCTGGATAAAAAACATTACAAATACCATTTTTTTCATGCACTATTTGTATGTTTTATTCAATATTTGTGGTGGGTATTCATTTTTAAAAACAGCTTTTATCCTATTTACCATTTTCCAAATGTGATCATTGTAACACTTACATAGATAAAAATTCATTACACTCTGGGTCAGAAGCATTGAAAAACATATTTTAAAATAACAGCTATGCCTTACATCAGATTATAATGATTGGTTACTTAAAACTCAAGGCAAGTAAGGTTGGTTGTTCCATTAGTCCCTTAAGGACAGGTTATACAAAGGAAAAGCATACACTGGCATTGTTCTACGTCTGAAGTAACCTCAGAGTATATTATTAACTCTGGTTTTGAGATTAAACAAAAAGGCCAGTCATAGTAAAAGAAATTTCTCCTGAGAAATTTTTATTAAAAATTCATTACCATTGGTGTAGACTTGAGATAAGGGTAACTTGGCCTTCACAGAGTGATGCTGACCTGAAGGAGAATTTTCTCATAGATGCCCCAAATATTTCCATTTGGTTTTCCTGGCTGGATTTGGGAAATGGGTTATTTGGGTCTCAGAAGTATGGGAAAGTAAATTCCCTCAGACTAAGGAGTCTTTAGGAAAACCAAGGACCAGGTTGACCTGTGGCAGCTTGGAAAAGTGCTGGCTCCTGAGGCAGGCAGTGCTCCAGATGAGTTAAAGTCATAGGAGATGCAGATACATTGACATCATGTGACAGCAATATTTGCCAAGTGAACCCGTTGCTCTCTTCTCAGTAGAATGCATCTGCCATTGAGGGATGTGATGAAATTTCCTGGGATAGCTTCCTGGCCTCTTTGCACATAAGAGTAATATGCAGCAATGCTTTGGATCCTTAGGTCTTCTCTGGGCTAAGCTGCTCACTCAAGGCTATTTTGAAGAAGTCACACCTTATGCTGGATATCCTTGGATCATCCCATGGTGTTTGGGGAACACAGACCTACCACATAAATAGCTCTTTATTTTTCCTTCCTCACTTTTCTCTCCTTCATTCTTGTCTCTTGCACTCTTATCTCCACATGTATACCTAGCCCCAGACATGAGTATGTGACTGTTTACAGAGGACATAGAAAGTCTTAAAGTGACTTAGGGACTTTGGAAAAACAGAAGACAGTGAAGTATCTTGAGTGATCCTTAGTGATTAGAGTAGGGTGTGATGGAGCTGTGGGCTGGGGAGAAGAGAGAGATTGTCACAGATCTCAAGATTCCTCATTATGATAGCATGGTTATGTGCAGGAGATGGTTCAGATGGGGGCCCAAATCCAGGGCATGGCAGGCATGAACGCAGGTGGTATGGAATGCTTCTTCTTTTGCTATGTCCTCTTCTGCACATAAGATTCATCGGCTTCCACTTCTCAACAATTGTTGTGAATGTACGCTGCTGCCCTCTGGTGGTAGGCGGGTTAGAAGACATGCTGCAGCATCAACCTGGACCCAGATGACCAGGTGCCTGAAGACTCAGACCTTAGTCAATGGAAAAAAGAATCAAAGGTATTGGCAGATATTCTTATCTCCTAGCATACTCCTGGCTCCAGCTTGAAAAATTGAATAGACCTGCCTGTGCTTTGCCCTGAATCCACCCCAGAGCTATATTCTGGTAGATTGAAGCTGCCTACTCTCCCAGGGGCCCAGCTGAAGTTGCTGGAATTCACCCTTTTGGCATTTGTTCATCTTCCCTTATACCCTTATCTCTCAGCCACAACCAAATCTCTCATCTACCAGCACAGGGTTCTCCTGGGAAGACTGGGGGACAAGCATCTTTAAACTTACAGCATTCTTGTGGTCTGAATTCCAAATTTTTGCACACTTATATAGCAAGCTTGGCAGCTGTACAGCAGGTACTTTATTGTAAATGACCTAGTCATAAGCCAGGTATCTTGGCCCTGAGAACAAAAAATTATTAATCTGAGCAAGCTCTCAGATAGGAAAATGGAAACTCTACTACCATATTGATGGACTTTGCTATGATTTTTACTACTCTGTCCACTGCATGTATGTATGAACGATAAAGTCTGCATCTTAACACTAGAAGAGAGGATATTAAAAACAAAGAGAATTTATTGAACTTTCTAGAGGTTATTCGACTTATCCTATGAACTGTGGTCCTCCACTGCCAGGTTGCTGACCTGACTCCCCAACAAACACCCCAAACACCTATTTATATTCTGATGACATAACCCAACCTGGTGCCACCTGAGACTCCATTGTAAAGAAGAAATATACAGCTCACATCCACAGGTTGATGGAGGACATCAGAGGCAAAGATCATTCTCACACAAACTACTGGAAAGATTGTTGGTAATTGACCTTCACCAGGCATCTGGGGTCCATGCAACTTTCTGAGTTACTCAGATTAAAGTACATTTCACTTAAACTGGACATCCTGGTTCAAGATTATGCCAGGTTTGTGTTCAAATAAATCTAAAACAGGGAGCCCTTACCTAGGAAGGGTTCCAAATATGAAATAAACACCTCAGCAACTTTAGGGAAACTGACTTCAGCAAGCTCCATCCTGCCAGGGGGTGGAAAACTTTACTTGCTAGGTTTGCAGGTACCTTTTGTTGAGGCCGGCCAGCAGCTCACATGTATGGGTTCAGCAATGCCTCTACAAGAATTATGCCAATTGTCACACCACAATTTGTGACTCTTAGGCTATATTGGGAGCTAGAGGTCACCCTCCTCATCTTTATTGTCTCTATGGCCTGATGAATCAGACCAAAAGCCACAATATATACTGGAATGCTTTTAGAATGAAAATTAGTAGCTGCCATCTGCACACTCTTGGGGGCAGGGATGCACACCTGGTACAGTCAGGCTGAAGGGTGTTGATTGACCTGCTTGAAAAACAAAATCCAGACAGTGAAAGGCAACAGTACACAGTTTCTTTGTGGAAGCCCAGGTACTTTATTCAGTTGCAAATTAGCAACAATCAAGCTCAGGCTCTGGCCTCCAGGTGTGTGGGAGCTGGTAAATCAGTAAAAAGGCCAGAGATTCTCTGGAAGTGGAGGCTGTGCTCTGAATTAACTTTGCTAGATAATCAAGATTTTTAGCTATCTTCAATAGGAATCTCTAATATTGGACTTATTACTAGACCAGTCCAAGACTGAGTTAGAATAACTGGTCACCTTTAAGAAAAGAGAAAAATCATCATGACTATTATATGACTAATCTTTCTAAGTCAGAATATACAGTCTCTGATGTTCATTTTGCCATAAAGTTTTAAAAGCTTGAAGCAAGAGAGTTTCACTAGTCCAAACTGGAAAAATGGCAAGCAAGGATGGGTCGAAAACATGTACCCAATTTAGCTTCCTTGTCACTTCAGTCAGGGCACTGAGCCAACTCACCTGCCAGCTTGTCAAACGAATTAGCCATCATGCTTCTGCAGTGTTCCATGGAGAGAACCTATGTTTTTCAATTCCCTAATAAGGTAGCTGTTTAGGATCAAACCATATGCCAATAAGTAGATCGTTTTAAGATACTATAAAGCATTAAGTTCTTTGACATCTAAATTTCAAAATTCTAAAATAAAAGTATGATTTAAATAATGTGCACAGCAATAAACTAAATAATATGCACAGGGATATAATTTCCCCTTTCTTTGTCTTTTAAGAAGTTAAAGGTTTTTTTTTTTTTTTTGTTTTTATCGTAAACTTTTTTTTAATTAGGTATTTTCCTCGTTTACATTTACAATGCTATCCCAGAAGTCACCCATACCCACCCCACCCCCCATTCCCCTACCTACCCACTCCCCCTTTTTGGCCCTGGTGTTCCTCTGTACTGGGGCATATAAAGTTTGCAAGTCCAAAGGGCCTCTATTTCCAGTGATGGCCAACTAGACCATCTTTTGATACATATGCAGCTAGAGACAAGAGCTCCGGGGTACTGGTTAGTTCATATTGTTGTTCCACATATAGGGTTGCAGTTCCCCTTAGCTCCTTGGGTACTTTCTCTAGCTCCTCCATTGGGGGCCGTGTGACCCATCCAATAGGTGACTGTGAGCATCTACTTTTGTGTTTGCTAGGCCCTGGCATAGTCTCACAAGAGACAGCTATATCTGGGTCCTTACAGCAAAATCTTGCTAGTATATGCAATGGTGTCAGCGTTTGGAAGCTGATTATTGGATGGATCCCTAGAAATGGCAATCACTAGATGGTCCATCCTTTCGTCACAGCTCCAAATTTTGTCTCTGTAACTCCTTCCATGGGTGTTTTGTTCCCATTTCTAGGAAGCGGCAAAGTGTCCACACTTTGGTCTTCATTCTTAAAGTTAAAGTTTTAAAGTTCCACAATATCTTGTCCTTTAGAATTAATTACTTGTTGACAAAACATCTCAAATACTTGACTGTTATAGTCAGTATTCACGTAACATGGGCAGTGATTAATAGCACTTTGAATTGTTTCTCTTAAAGAGTGGTTGATGTCTGGGATTCCACAGAAAGTTGTCTGCACAGACCAGAGTGTGGCCCACAGAAGCTAACAGCTTCTGGGACAGGCGAGAGCCACAGAGTTCTGAGGCAGCGCCGTTTTCGGGCTCCAGACATCCGGCCATCTCCCCGGCCAGAGGACAGGGTCTGCCCAGCCTGGGAGGCTAGGATTTTGACTCAGGAGCGGCAGGAGCCACCTTGGTTCCTGGACTCAGCAGAAAGCAGCCTGCACAGGTGACAGTGTGGACTACAGAAGCTAACAGATTCTGGGACAGGCAAGAGCCACAAAGCTTTTGAGGCAGCGCCATTTTCGGGCTTCAGATATCCGGCCACCTTCCCGGCCAGAGGTCAGGTGTCTGCCCGGCCGGGGAGGCCCTACCCTCAGGATCCTCGGGAGCCATTTTGGTTCCGGGACTTCACAGAAAGTAGTCTGCACAGATGAGAGTGTGGACTACTGAAATTAACAGCTTCTGGGACAGGTCAAAGCAACACAGCTTCTGGGAAAGGTTCTATTTTGGCCCTTCATCTTCGGCCAGGAGAAGGTCCAAACACCAGATAAGTGTGCACCTTCCCTGTAAGAGGTGAGCTTGCCTGCAGAGAGCGCTCTGACCACTGAAACTCAGAGGAGAGATCTAGTCTCCCAGGTCTGCTGATAGAGGGTAACAGAATCACCAGAGGAACATTCTCTAAATAGAGACAACTATAACAACTAACTCCAGGTATTACCAGATGGCGAAAGGTAAATGTAAGAATCTTACTAAGAGAAACCAAGACCACTCACCATCATCAGAACCCAGCACTCCCACTTTGCCAAGTCCAGGGCAAGCCAACACACCCGAAAAGCTAGACCCGGATTTAAAAGCATATCTCATGATGATGGTAGAGGACATCAAGAAAGACTTTAATAACGCACTTAAAAAATACAGGAGGGGCCACCTTCCTGGTGAGAGCACAGGGGTCCGCCCGGCCCGAGAGGTTTCTGCCACAGGCCCGGGCAGCGGGAGCCTCCTTGGCTCCGGGACCCCGCGGAGGGCAGGCTGCATGGGGGAGGGTGTGGAATACAGAGGCCAGCCGTTTCTGGAACAGGCGAGAGCCAGAGAGCTTCTGAGGCGCCGCCATCTTCGGCTCCAGACAACCGGCCACCTTCCTGGCCAAAGCAACACAGCTCCTGGGAAAGATCCTGTTTTGGGCCTTCATCTTCAGCCAGGAGGAGGTCCAAACACCAGATAACTGTGCACCTTCCCTGAAAGAGGAGAGATTGCCTGCAGAGACTGCTCTGACCACTGAAACTCAGAGGAGAGAACTAGTCTCCCAGGTCTACTGATAGAGGGTAACAAAATCAACAGAGGAACAATCTCTAAACAAAGACAACTATAATAACTAAATCCAGAGATTGCCAGATGGTGAAAGGTAAACGTAAGAATCCTACTAACAGAAACCAGGACCACTCACCATCATCAGAACCCAGAACGCCCACTTTGCGCAGTCCAGGGCATCCTAACACACCTGAAAAGGTAGACCTGGATTTAAAAACATATCTCATGATGATGGTAGAGGACATAAAGAAGGAATTTAATAACTCACTTAAAGAAATACAGGAGAACACTCCTAAAGAGTTACAAGTCCTTAAAGAAAAACAGGAAAACACAACCAAACAGGTAGAACTCCTTATAGAAAAACAGGAAAACACATCCAAACAGATGATGGAAATGAACAAAACCATACTAGACCTAAAAAGGGAAGTAGACACAATGAAGAAAACCCAAAGTGAGGCAACGCTGGAGGTAGAAACCCTAGGAAAGAAATCTGGAACCATAGATGCCAGCATCAGCAACAGAATACAAGAGATGGAAGAGAGAATCTCAGGTGCAGAAGATTCCATAGAAAACATCTGCACAACAATCAAAGAAAATGGAAAATGCAAAAAGATCCTAACTCAAAACATCCAGGAAATCCAGGACACAATGAGAAGACCAAACCTACACATAATAGGAGTGGATGAGAATGAAGATTTTTAACTCAAAGGACCAGCAAACATCTTCAACAAAATTATTGAAGAAAACTTCCCAAATCTAAAGAAAGAGATTTCCATGAACATACAAGAAGCCTACAGAACTCCAAATAGACTGGACCAGAAAAGAAATTCCTCCCGACACATAATAATCAGAACAACAAATGCACTAAATAAAGATAGAATACTAAAAGCAGTAAGGGAAAAATGTCAAGTAACATATAAAGGCAAGCCTATCAGAATTACACCAGATTTTTCATCAGAGACTATGAAAGCCAGAAGAGCCTGGACAGATGTTATACAGAAACTAAGAGAAAACAAATTCCAGCCCAGGCTACTATACCCAGCCAAACTCTCAATTACCATAGATGGAGAAACCAAAGTATTCCACGACAAAAATAAATTCACCCATTATCTCTCCACGAATCCAGCCCTTCAAAGGATAATAACAGAAAAAAACCAATACAATGACGGGAACCACGCCCTAGAAAAAACAAGAAGATAATCCCTCAACAAAACTAAAAGAAGACAGCCACAAGAACAGAATGCCAACTTTAACAACAAAAATAACAGGAAGCAACAATCACTTTTCCTTAATATCTCTTAATATCAATGGTCTCAACACCCCAATAAAAAGACATAGACTAACAAACTGGTGACACAAACAAGACCCCACATTTTGCTGCTTACAGGAAACTAATCTCAGAGAAAAGGATAGACACTACCTCAGAATTAAAGGCTGGAAAACAATTTCCAAGCAAATGGTATGAAGAAAGAAGCTGGAGTAGCCATCCTAATATCTGATAAGATTGACTTCCAACCAAAAGTCATCAAAAAAGACAAGGAGGGGCACTTCATACTCATCAAAGGTAAAATCCTCCAAGAGGAACTCTCAATTCTGAATATCTATGCTCCAAATACAAGGGCAGCCACATTCATTAAAGAAACTTTAGTAAAGCTCAAAGCACACATTGCACATGACACAATAATAGTGGGAGACTTCAACACACCACTTTTGCCAATGGACAGATCATGGAAACAAAAACTAAACAGGGACACAGTGAAACTAACAGAAGTCATGAAACAAATGGACTTAACAGATATCTACAGAACATTTTATCCTAAAACAAAAGGATATACCTACTTCTCAGCACCTCATGGAACCTTCTCTAAAATTGACCACATAATTGGTCACAAAACAAACCTCAACATATACAAAAATATTGAAATTGTCTCATGCATCCTATCAGACCACCATGGTCTAAGGCTGATCTTCGATAACAAAATAAATAATAGAAAGCCAACATTCACATGGAAACTGAACAACACTCTTCTCAATGATACCTTGGTCAAGGAAGGAATAAAGAAAGAAATTAAGGGCTTTTTGGAGTTTAATGTAAATGAAGCCACAACATACCCAAACTTATGGGACACAATGAAAGCATTCCTAAGAGGAAAACTCATAGCTCAGAGTGCCTACAGAAAGAAACTAGAGAGAGCACACATTAGCAGCTTGACAACACACTTAAAACGTCTAGAAGAAAATGAAGCAAATTCACCCAAGAGGGGTAGAAGGCAGGAAATAATCAAACTCAGGGGTGAAATCAACCAAGTGGAAACAAGAAGAACTGTTCAAAGAATCAACCAATCAAGGAGCTGGTTCTTTGAGAAAATCAACAAGATAGATAAACCCTTAGCCAGACTAACTAGAGGGCACAGGGACAGTATCCCAATTAACAAAATCAGAAATGAAAAGGGAGACATAACAACAGATCCTGAAGAATTCCAAAACACCATCAGATCCTTCTACAAAAGGCTGTACTCAACAAAACTGGAAAACCTGGACGAAATGGACAAATTTCTGGACAGATACCAGGTACCAAAGTTGAATCAGGATCAAGTTGACCATCTAAACAGTCCCATATCCCCTAAAGAAATACAAGTTATTAATAGTCTCCCAGCCAAAAAATGCCCAGGACCAGATGGGTTTAGTGCAGAGTTCTATCAGACCTTCAAAGAAGATCTAATTCCAGTTCTTCACAAACTATTCCACAAGATAGAAGTAGAAGGTAATCTACCCAACTCATTTTATGAAGCCACTATTACTCTGATACCTAAACCACAAAAAGACCCAACAAAGATTGAGAACTTCAGACCAATTTCCCTTATGAATATCGATGCAAAAATCCTCAATAAAGTTCTTGCTAACCGAATCCAAGAACACATCAAAACAATCATCCATCCTGACCAAGTAGGTTTCATCCCAGGGATGCAGGGATGGTTCAATATACGGAAATCCATCAATGTAATCCAGTATATAAACAAACTCAAAGACAAAAACCACATGATCATCTCCTTAGATACTGAGAAGGCATTTGACAAAATCCAACATCCATTCATGATAAAAGTCTTGGAAAGATCAGGAATTCAAGGCCCATACCTAAACATGATAAAAGCAATCTACAGCAAACCAATAGCCAACATCAAAGTAAACGGTGAGAAGCTGGAAGCAATCCCATTAAAATCAGGGACTAGACAATGCTATCCACTCTCGCCCTACATATTCAACATTGTACTTGAAGTCCTAGCCAGAGCAATTAGACAACAAATGGAGATCAAGGGGATAAAATTGGAAAGGAAGAAGTCAAAATATCACTTTTTGCAGATGATATGATAGTATATATAAGTGACCATAAAAATTCCACCAGAGAACTCCTAAGCCTGATAAACAGCTTTGTTGAAGTAGCTGGATATAAAATTAACTCAAACAAGTCAATGGCCTTTCTGTACACAAAGAATAAACAGGCTGAGAAAGAAATTAGGGAAACAACACCCTTCTCAATAGTCACAAATAACATAAAATACCTTGGCGTGACTCTAAATAAGGAAGTGAAAGATCTGTATGATAATAAATTCAAGTCTCAAAAGAAAGAAATTAAAGAAGATCTCAGAAGTTGGAAAGATCTCCCATGCTCATGGATTGGCAGGATCAACATTGTAAAAATGGCCATCTTGCCAAAAGCAATCTACAGATTCAATGCAATCCCCATCAAAATTCCAACTCAATTCTACAACGAATTAGAAAGGGCAATCGGCAGATTCATCTGGAATAACAAAAAACCTAGGATAGCAAAAACTCTTCTCAAGGATAAAAGAACCTCTGGTGGAAACAACATGCCGGACCTAAACCTGCACTACAGAGAAATTGTGATCAAAACTGCATGGTACTGGTATAGTGACAGACAAGTAAACCAATGGAACAGAATTGAAGACCCAGAGATGAATCCACACATCTATGGTCACTTTATCTTTGACAAGGGAGCTAAAAACATCCCGTGGAAAAAAGACAGCATTTTCAACAAATGGTGCTGGCACAACTGGCGGTTATCATGTAGAAGAATGTGAATTGATCCATTTCTATCTCCTTGTACTCAGGTCAAATCTAAGTGGATTAAGGAACTCCACATAAAACCAGAGACACTGAAACTTATAGAGGAGAAAGTAGGGAAAAGCCTCGAAGATATTGGCACAGGGGAAAAATTCCTGAGTAGAACAGCAATGGCTTGTGCTGTAAGATCAAGAATCGATACGTGGGACCTCATAAAATTGCAAAGCTTCTGCAAAGCAAAAGACACAGTCAATAAGACAAAAAGCCACCAACAGATTGGGAAAGGATCTTTACCTATCCCAAATCAGATAGGGGACTAATATCCAATATATATAAAGAACTCAAGAAGGTGGACTCCAGAATATCAAATAAGCCCATTAAAAAATGGGGCTCAGAGCTGAACAAAGAATTCTCACCTGAGGAATACCGAATGGAAGAGAAGCACCTGTAAAAATGTTCAAAATCCTTAACCATCAGGGAAATGCAAAT
Organism: Mus musculus; assembly: GCF_000001635.26. Classification (NCBI taxonomy): domain Eukaryota; kingdom Metazoa; phylum Chordata; class Mammalia; order Rodentia; family Muridae; genus Mus; species Mus musculus. Next base: position 28,037,085 of record NC_000086.7, on the reverse strand, counting down.
CAAAACAACACTGAGATTCCACTTCACTCCAGTCAGAATGGCTAAGATCAAAAAATCAGGTGGCAGCAGATGCTGGCGAGGATGTGGAGAAAGGGGAACACTCCTCCATAGTTGGTGGGATTGCAAGCTTGTACAACCTCTCTGGAAATCAGTCTGGCGGTTCCTCAGAAAATTGGACATATTACTACCGGAGGATCCCACAATACCTCTCCTGGGCATATATCCAGAAGATGTCCCAACCGGTAAGAAGAACACATTCTCCACTATGTTCATAGCAGCCTTATTTATAATAGCCAGAAAGTGGAAATAACACAGATGCCCCTCAACAGAGGAATGGATACAGAAAATGTGGTACATTTACACAAAGAAATACTACTCAGCTATTTACAAAAATGAATTTATGAAATTCCTAGGCAAATGGATGGACCTGGAGGGTATCATCCTGAGTGAAGTAAGCCAATCACAAAGGAACTCGCACAATATGTACTCACTGATAAGTGGATATTAGCCCAGAAACTTAGGATACCCAATATATAAGATACAACTTGCCAAACGCATGAATTTCAAGAAGAACGAAGACCAAAGTGTGGACACTCTACCCTTTCTTTAAAATGGGAACAAAACACCCATAGAAGGAGTTACACAGACAAAATTTGGAGCTGTGACGAAAGGATGGACCATCTAGTGATTTCCATATGCAGGGATCCATCCCATAATCAGCTTCCAAATGCTGACACCATTGCATACACTAGCAAGATTTTGCTGAAAGGACCCAGATATAGCTCTCTCTTATGAAAGTATGCCGGGGCCTAGCAAACACAGAAGTGGATGATCACAGTCAGCTATTGGATGGGTCACACGGCCCCTTATTGAGAAGCTAGAGAAATTACCCAAGGAGAAAAAGGGAACTGCAACCCTATATGTGGAACAACAATATGAACTAACCAGTACCCGGGAGCTCTTGCCTTTAGCTGCATATGTATCAAAAAATGGCCTAGTCAGTCATCACTGCAAAGAGAGGCCCATTAGACTTGCAAACTTTATATGCCCCAGTACAGGGGAACACCAGGGACAAAAAGGGGCAGTGGGTGGATAGGGGATTGGGGGAGTGGGTATGGGGGACCTTAGGGATAGCATTGAAAATGTAACGAGGAAAATACCTAATTAAAAAAAAAAAAGAAATACAGGAGAACACTGCTATAGAGCTACAAGTCCTTAAAGAAAAACTGGAAAACACAAACCAACAGATAGAAGTCCTTACAGAAAAACAGGAAAACACATCCAAACAGGTGATGGAAATGAACAAAACCACACTAGACCTAAAAAGGGAAGTAGACACAATAAAGAAAACCCAAAGTGAGGTGACGCTGGAGATAGAAAACCTAGGAAAGAAATCTGGAAACATAGATGCGAGAATCAGCAACAGAATACAAGAAATGGAAGACAGAATATCAGGTGCAGAAGATTCCATAGAGAACATAGGCACAACAATCAAAGAAAATGCAAAATGCAAAAAGATCCTAATTCAAAACATCCAGGAAATCCAGGACACAATGAGAAGACCAAACCTATGGATAATAGGAGTGGATGAGAATGAAGATTTTCAATTCAAAGGACTAGCAAATATCATCAACATTATCATAGAAGAAAACTTCCCAAATCTAAAGAAAGAGATACCCATGAACATACAAGAAGCCTACAGAACTCCAAATAGACTGGACCAGAAAAGAAATTCCTCCCAACACATAATAATCAGAACAACAAATGCACTAAATAAAGATAGAATACTAAAAGCAGTAAGTGAAAAAGGTCAAGTAACATATAAAGGCAAGCCTATCAGAATTACACCAGAATTTTCACCAGAGACTATGAAAGCCAGAAGAGCCTGGACAGATGATATACAGACACTAAGAGAATACAAATTCCAGCCCAGTCTACTATACCCAGCCAAACTCTCAATTACCATAGATGGAGAAACCAAAGTATTCCACAACAAAACCAAATTCATGTATTATCTTTCCACAAATCCAGCCATTCAAAGGATAATAACAGAAAAAAACACAAATACAAGGACTGGAACCACGCCCTTGAAAAAACAAGAAGATAATACCTCAACACACCAAAAAGAAGACAGCCACAAGAACAGAATGCCAACTTTAAGAACAAAAATTACAGGAAGCAACAACTACATTTCCTTAATATCTCTTAATATCAATGGACTCAACTCCTCAATAAAAAGACATAGACCAACAAACTGGCTACACAAAGTAGTCCCAACATTTTGCTGCTTACAGGAAACTCATCTCAGAGAAAAAGATACACACTACCTCAGAATGAAGGCTGGAAAACAATTTTCCAAGCAAATGGTATGAAGAAACAAGCTGGAGTAGCCATTCTAATACTGAATAAAATTGACTTCCAACCCAAAGTCATCAAAAAAGACAAGGAGGTGCACTTCATACTCATCTAAGTTAAAATCCTCAAAGAGGAACTCTCAATTCTGAATATCTATGCTCCAAATACAAGGGCAGCCACATTCATTAAAGAAATTTTAGCAAAGCTCAAAAAAACACATTGCACCTCACACAATAATGGTTGGAGACTTCAACTCACCAATTTCACCAATGGACAGATCATGGAAACAGAAACTGAAAAGGGACACAGTGAAACTAACAGAAGTTATGAAACAAATGGATCTGACAGATATCTACAGAATATTTTATCCTAAAACATAAGGATATATCTTCTTCTCAGCACCTCATGGTACCTTTTCCAAAATTGACCATATAATTGATCACAAAACAAGCCTCAACAGATACAAAAATATTGAAATTGTCCCATGCATCCTATCAGATAACCATGGAATACAGTTGATCTTCAATAACAAAATAAATAATAGAAAGCCAACATTCACGTGGAAACTGAAAAACATTCTTCTCAATGATAACTTGGTCAAAGAAGGAATAAAGAAAGAAATTAAAGACTTTTTAGAGTTCAAAGAAAATGAAGCCACAACATAACCAAACTTATGGGATACAATGAAAGCATTTCTAACAGGAAAACACATAGCTCTGAGTGCCTCCAAAAAGAAACTAGAGAAAGCACACATTAACAGCTTGACAATACACCTAAAAGCTATAGAACAAAATGAAGCAAATTCACCAAAGAGGAGTACATGACAGGAAATAATCAAACTCAGGGGCGAAATCAACAAAGTGGAAACAAGAAGAACTATTCAAAGAATCAACCAAATGTGGAGCATGTTCTTTGAGAAAATCAACAAGATAGACAAACCCTTAGCCAGACTCACTAGAGGGCACAGAGAAAGCATTCAAATAAACAAAATCAGAAATGAAAAGTGAGACACAACAACAGATCCTGAAGAAATCCAAAACTCCATCAGATCCTTCTACAAAAGGCTATACTCAACAAAACTGGAGAACCTGGATGAAATGGAGAAGTTTCTAGACAGACACCAGGCACCAAAGTTGAATCAAGATCCGGTTAATGATCTAAACAGCCCTATATCCCCAAAAGAAATAGAAGCAATCATTAATAGTCTCTGAACCAAAAAAAACCCAGGACCAGATGGGTTTAATGCAGAGTTCTATCAGACCTTCAAAGAAGATCTAATACAGGTTCTTCACAAACTATTCCACAAAATAGAAACAGAAGGTACTCTACCCAACTCATTCTATGAAGCCACAATTATTCTGATACCTAAACAGCAAAGAGACCCAACAAAGATAGAGAACTTCAGACCAATTTCCCTTATGAATATTAATGCAAAATACTCAATTAAGTTCTTGGTAACTGAATCCAAGAACACATCAAAATAATCATCCATCCTGACCAAGTAGGTTTCATCCCAGGGATGCAGGGATGGTTCAATATACGGAAATTCATCAAGGTAATCCATTATATAAACAAACTCAAAGACTAAAACCACATGATCATCTCCTTAGATGCTAAGAAAGCATTTGACAAAATCCAACACCCATTCATGATAAAAGTGTTGGAAAGATCAGGAATTCAAGGCCAAAACCTAAACATGATGAAAGCAATCTACAGCAAACCAGTAGTCAACATCAAAGTAAATGGTGAGAAGCTGGAAGCAATCCCACTAAAATCAGGGACTAGACAAGGCTGACCACTCTCTCCCTACCTATTCAACATTGTACTTGAAGTCCTAGCCAGAGCAATTAGACAACAAAGGGAGATCAAGGGGATACAAATTGGAAAAGAAAAAGTCAAAATATCACTTTTTGCAGATGATATGATAGTATATATAAGTGACCCTAAAAATTTCACCAGAGAACTCCTAAGCCTGATAAAAAGTCAGTGAAGTAGCTGGATATAAAATTAACTCAAACAAGACAATGGCATTTCTGTATACAAAGGATAGACAGGCTGATAAAGAAATTAGGGAAACAACACCCTTCTGAATAGTCACAAATAATATAAAATACCTTGGTGTGACTCTAACTAAGGAAGTGAAAGATCTATATGATAAGAACTTCATGTCTCTGAAGAAAGAAATTAAAGAAGATCTCAGAAGATAGAAAGATCTCCCATGCTCATGGATTGGCAGGATCAATATAGTAAAAATGGCCATCTTGCCAAAAGCAATCTACAGATTCAATGCAATCCCCATCCAAATTCCAACTCAATTCTTCAACGAATTAGAAAGGGCAATCGGCAGATTCATCTGGAATAACAAAAAACCTAGGATAGCAAAAACTCTTCTCAAGGATAAAAGAACCTGTGTTGGAATCACCATGCCCGACCTAAAGCTGTACTACAGAGCAACTGTGATAAAAACTGCATGGTACTGGTATAGTGACAGACAAGTAGACCAATGGGACAGAATTGAAGACCCAGAGATGAAACCACACACGTATGGTCACATGAACTTTGACAAGAGAGCTAAAACCATCCAGTGGAAAAAAGACAGCATTTTCAACAAATGGTGCTGGCACAACTGGCTGTTATCATGTAGAAGAATGCGAATTGATCAATTCCTATCTCCTTGTACTAACGTCAAATCTAAGTGGATTAAGGAACTCCACATAAATCCAGAGACACTGAAACTTATAGAGGAGAAAGTAGGGAAAAGCCTCAAAGATATGGGTACAGCAGAAAAATTCCTGAATAGAACAACAATGGCTTGTGCTGTAAGAGTGAGAATCAATAAATGGTACCTCATAAAATTGCAGAGCTTTTGCAAGGCAAAAGACACCGTCAATAAGACAAAAAGACCACCAACAGATTGGGAAAGGACCTTTACCTATCCCAAATCAGATAGGGGACTAATATCTAATATATTTATGAATTCAAGAAGTTAGACTCCATAAAATCAAATAACCCCATTAAAAATGGGGCTCAGAACTGAAAAAAGAATTCTCACCTGAGAAATACAATTGGCAGAGAAGCACCTGAAAAAAATGTTCATCATCCTTAATCAAAAGGGAAATTCAAATCAAAACAACCCTGAGATTTCACATCACACCAATCAGAATGGCTAAGATGAAAAATTCAGGTTACAGCAGATGCTGGCGAGGATGAGGAGAAAGAGGAACACTCCTCCATTGTTGGTGGGATTGCAAGCTTGTATAACCACTCTGGAAATCTGTCTGTTGATTCCTCAGAAAATTGGACATAGTACTACCAGAGGATCCTGCAATAACTCTCCTGGGCATATATCCAGAAGATGTCCTAACCGGTAAGAAGGACACATGCTCCACTATGTTCATAGCAGCCTTATTTATAATAGCCAGAAGCTGGAAAGAACCCAGATGCCCCTCAACAGAGGAATGGATACAGAAAATGTTGTACATTTACACAATGGAGTACTACTCATCAATTAAAAGGAATGAATTTATGAAATTCCTAGGCAAATGGTTGGACCTTGAGGGCATCATCCTGAGTGAGATAACCCTATCCAAAGGAACTCACAGATCATGTACTCACTGATAAGTGGATATTAGCCCAGAAACTTAGGATACCCAAGATATAAGATATAATTTGCTAAATGCATGAAACTCAAGAAGAACGAAGACCAAAGTGTGGACACGTTGCCCCTTCTTAGAATTAGGAACAAAACACCCATGGAGGGAGTTACAGAGACAAACTTAGGTGCCACAGGCCCTCTGGTCCCCTGTGCCTGCGTAAGAAAGGGTCTCTAGAGTAGATGGGCAGAGATAAGATGTAGTGACAGACAGTCGAACACGGAGAATGGTGTTGGATCTGAATGTATTCTTCTGGTTGAGCTTCAGACTTATATAACAACGAATTATCAGAGGATACAAATCACAAAAAGACAAGATACACTGAAATTCACCAGTTACAGCAGAAAGGAATTTGCAGGGGCTAATTAAATGTTTACATTAGGGATAACAAGCCCTGCCTAGGATCAGCCTAATGCCAGGCAAGAATTTCACACTTTAAGGTTAAAAGCATCAGGGGGTTGTTAACTCTTGACAGGCCTTAAGAGTAATGCGTTATCACAGAGCTCTAAATTCTTAGGTCTAGTAAAACTTATCTTGTCTGGAGAGTTCCCCCTTATCAGGGTAGTATATCAACTTATACTTGACATAGAATGTAGCCTGTAGTAAAAGATTTCTATCTCAGTGAGACTTTTAGTCTCTATCTACAGACAGCTGAGTAAATGACAGATGTTTATATTGTTTTATGATACAGCTAATTAGTTACTAAATAGGTTAAGCTCCTTGCTGCTATCTGGAATCTAAGAACACTGGAAAAAGGCTTTAGCTATGTTAGAATACAATCTTAAAAGGCATTTACTATAAGGTAATACTATATAGAGTGCACGTGAATCTATACACTAGATTAATGTGGGAATGGAAAAATTAATTTTATGGTTTATATAGATTAGGGAGAAAATGCCAGGCCCCCGGGAAGGGAGTTTCCTTGAAACTCTTTGCTTCATGAACCAGCTTCCCAGCTTTCGCTTTGTCAAGCTGACTCCACCAGAGTCCCTGGCATTCCACTCTTTTTTTTAATAATTGATAATTTATCTTTATTTTTCAGCCAAAGTTCCAGGATGTCTCGCTTCGTCGTAGCTACAGATCTCAGGAACACTCTAAAGATGAGTGGAAACACAATGATTACTAATAAAACAATGCCAAAAATAATCACAAGTAGGATGATATATTGAACCCAATCCAGGGGGTTCAATGTATTTAAGTTGTTTTTTAAATCTCTGGCCAATTTATCAATGTTCCCAGTGTCCAGATGGCTTTTACTAATATCTGAAATTTTTACCTTTAACTGTTCTAAGTCATGAGAAATATCAGTATCTTTCTATATACCCTGTAAATGTGTTATTGTCTTTTCCCAATCAGTGATTGTAAGGTAAAGGAGTGACACAAATGTATTGGAAAAAAGCATGACATTTAGTAGCTAACCTGGTCTTGATATTAGCAATATCTTGTCCTATTGCCAGCATGACTTCTTTTAGGGCGTTAACCTTTGCTTCCAATTTTTTATCTATAAAATATAACTCTGACAAAGCTACAGAGATATTTTTATGCATGTCATTAACAAAGTGAGCAGTATGTTGTTGCTGTACTAAGGCTGTGGTGGATAACGTAAAGGAAGCTAAAATAGCAATTAAAGCAGTAATTCCCAGGATCAAAGCTGCTACAAATCTCTTAGGTCTAATAAGTTCGTTTAGTCTTTTTAAAGTTTGCAATTAAGAATTTTTAAACCAAGGATCGTTTCCTAACTCTACAGGCAGTAAAACATATGCAGAATCTTTTTAACAAAATCATAACAGTAGATTTCTTATTTAAATTAGGATCTACACAATTAGTTAAATGACAGGAATTACAATGTATATAAAAAGACTTGTCAAGATTGGTGATCTTAACTCTTAAAATCATTTAACAATAAGCATACAGGTAAGGTACACAAGCTTTTACAGCTATAGGGGACTGGCCTGAATGGCCAAAATCAGTCTCTGATGAAATCTTGTCTAATACTTTGTAGCAGTCTTTGCGCCTCACGAGTCAGCTTTTTCAGTTGTCTCCAAGTTGACACCAGGTCTGCTCTCCTTGTTGTAGTCCATGGCCGAGATAGGAAGAGTTTCTTTATTTTGTTTGTGAGTGGCTGTTTTCTGATTTCTGTTTCTTCTGTGCACTCAATACAGCTTTCTGGTCACCACTGTCAGGGCACTCAGGAACTCACAGGTCAGCCTGTCACATGAATCATTTTGGGAGCTAGCATGCTCTTGTAGCATTCTGTGGAAAAAACAGAAATATTGCCCCCTTTTCCCCATATTAAGTATCTGAACAGGATCATGCCATGTGCCAATAAGTGGATCTCTTCATCTTATGAGTATGTTTGATTGTAGGGTGTCATAGACACTTAGAGAGATTTTTGACATTTAAAATTTTTTTTAAAAGATATAGATTTAAAGTTCCACAGTACTGTTTCCTTGGGAATAATAAAAATCTCAGTAACATGGATAACATTAAATTGTTGATAAAACATCTCAAATGCTTGGCTATAATAGCCAGTTTTAATTTGATTTGGAACACCAAGTAAAAAATAATCAACATAGGCAACTATATTTTTAGTTGCTATTTTTATTAGAGCAGTTGTAATTAGATTAAAAAGTTATCAATAGTCACATGTGCATATTTTATTTTTGTAAAATTAAAAAGTATCTATTTGTAATAAATGATTAAGTATACGTCCTCAAGAATTAATACCAATGTGTGGAACAGGTAGAAACTGAGGACACTGAGATCAAATCTTTACAATATGACATGTACATTAATTAATTAATTAATTAATTTATTTATTTATTTTAAATACCAAATTATTATCTCAAGCCATTACTATTTTGATGATGTAAAGAATGAGATTATATGGCCAATTATTTTTGTATAAGATCTATAATTTACCTGGGATAGAAATCTAGCATGGCATTGCCTTAAGAGGTTTTTACCAGGCAATCTTTAACATTTTAAAATACCATTTACAGCACATAATTTAATTATTTGTGCTGAAGTAGGCAGAAACTCAAAAGAATAAACATGTGATCCAATTTACATATATTTTTCTTTCCATAGAAAGGTTGTTTTTAAATACAGTAAATGGGATGCATGTATGTATGAATTTACAAAAGCATATATAATAAGCAATTAGCTTATTTTTAGGATGAATATTAATTTTATTTAAAATGATGGTATGCAATAGGTTAAATATCAATATTTTGTAATAACTAATAGCTGTTTGGAAAAAAGAATTTTAAATTTTTAATTAGTACCACAGCAGCCTTATATATAATAGGATGTTAAAACTTTGAGGTGAAGAAAGATGACTTTTACATTAATGTTTTCTTTTGTCAAAGAATAGCTGTGGACACATTTAATAACAATAACTAGAATATGTAGCTAATATTTGATTACCATCAATTACAATCGATATCAATATATTATAGAAGTTTTCTCTACTTTCTGTTAAAGCCTTTTTAGTTCTCTCCAGTTAATTTGAACTTTATTTGATAGCACTAAACAAAGGCTTAGGTTTTCTTGTGGTGAATTTAAGGTGAGGTCTTAGTCAATTAACATCTCCTGGAAGCTTTTTGAAAATAAAATTTTGAAGTAAATTTGTACCAATTTTTTAATATAACTAAAACCCTAGATATTAAAAAAATATTGTCTCTGAATCTTATGAAGCAACAACTATTTTACAGAACTTTAAACTTCTCTTTAGAGACATTAGTTAATAAAATACTTTCCACTTAGGAAACAATATATACTGAAAGATTTAAACTTTTTGTTTTTTGTATTGAAGCCTGGACAATGAAAATTTCTTACATAATATAAGACTATATTAGCCATACCTAGGGGCAAAAACCTTTAATGGTCACCAGTTTACTAGAAATAAACTTTTTACAAATGGAAAAAATAGACATTCAAATCTATAATAATATGAAGTAGGCAAGTTATCTTGTAATGCCTTTATAAGTTTTATAGCCTGATTGACTTTTTATAAATCTTGAGTTTAGACTTAATTATGAACAACACTTGGGTAGATCTGAAAAGAAAAAATGTTGTTTAGCTAAAAGAAATTTTCCCTGAAGGCAGGGAGGGTGAAGTTTCAAGAACTTTTCTAGGCGCAGTCTGTAAAACGTAAGAAACTTTGTACAAGCTTCTCTGAGGCTGCTTTAAGCTTTGTATTAACCCAAATGTATATATTTTTTAATTTGAGCATCTTGCCCTCCTGCAATGAGGACAGATTCTAAAGGAGCAATTTAACTGTTTGTCCATGCCTCTGATTTTGGACAATCTTTCTTAAGATGACTTATACCTTAAACATTTTCTTTTATGACCTTTTATGGTCCTACAAGGCCGCAGCCATAGTCAAACTGATTGTGTGAGGGTCTAATTTCTGTACAAAGATGAATATATCTAGTTAATTCTGTTTTGCTTTGTATGGCTGAATGGCCCAAGTGAGCAGCATTAGCTCTCTTATAAGTTGATTATTCTAGTAATAATCTTAATTATGGGTGAGTTAAAAGTCTTAAGCTTTTGATTAAACTGCAAACTGCAGTCAATGGGACACTGGCAATTTTAATCAGAATTTTTAAGTTTTTGTTGTAATATTAGAACATATCTATAACTTTTGGTAAGTAAGACCCAATTTTAAACAATTTATTCTCCTTAAAATCAATACTAAAAACATCACTATCACGTTACAAAATTTGGCTGTTAATTCATTAATGTATGACAGTTTAAATTTTAATGTTTCATTAAAGAGACATTGTTTTAAAATCTTATCTTTATAAGTCTATCTTTTAGGATAAGAATTACATAAAATGTTATCTCAATTTAGAAGTATCTTTAGAGGACTAGTTCTCTGGGCTGATTTATGTCAGGTGCTTTTATTTGAAAATGACTCTATCTTTGAGTTACTACTTTTAAGTTAACTTTGTAACCAGTGTTACATCTTTTTAATTATACCCAAATAACTTATAAACCAATTCTCTATGACCAAGACATGTTAGATCATATTTATACCTTTAAGACCAATCAAAGACCAAATGAAGTGGTTACATGAATCTTATAGATTTAGATCAATTAAAGAGTTTTACCTTTTATAGCTATACTTGTAAGATAAAAAAGCAATTTGTTATTTGCTAAACACAATGATCACAAACTTGTAGAGAAAGTTTTAGGAAAAAACAACTATCAGCTTATTTGCCTTAGAACTAAGAGGTTGCAGATTCCTTTTTTTTAAAAAAACAGTTTCTAGCAGGGCCTCTCTTGCAGTGCTTGATTTATGGCTATAGTGAAGGCTCTCTCTCAGCCTCTTTTGTGTAAACTGAGAGTGAATTAGCAGGTAAAGTTTTAACCATTATTTTTGTTTAATTTTTTTTTAACATGAAACATAAAACAGTCATTCAGACAACAACACAATCATTCAGACAATGAAACAAAAAAGATATACATGAATTGACATGATTGGTGCACCGAACATTAGACAACACATATAGTGGGTAAAGAATTTCTCCTGTAGGGGCCAGAGAGAATGAAACAGGGCGTCCCCCGATTTCTCTCTGTCCCTGGGAGAATTCTAAAATCTATTTGTTTTTATCCCTTTCTTTTCTTTTCCTGCTTGTAAGAGACAGGTTGTCAAATCAAGATTAAAATCCAAAATTTTCTAACAGCTCTGGCAAGCATCCAAACTTCTAATTTATTTAATCTGAGGGCAAATTTTTGAGAAAACACACAATCTCTATACGCTAAATGTCTCAAATAGCCAAAAAGTTTACCATGCTGAATCTTATTGAAGCCATCATCAGTCCACACTTAGTCATATATTTTATAGTCACCTGCAAAAAATGCTATTTTCTGCAACCAACAAAAATACCATTTATGGAATGAATTATATATGTTTTAGGAGATTACTTAACTTTCAATAGAGCCTTTTCTACAAATTTTTAGCACAATGTAAGATTGGGAAATTGTAAATAAGGTAACAGTAAGAAGTGACCTATATTTTGACTTTTATGAAGTCTCTTTTTATACTTTGACCATAATTTAACCATAACTTTTAATTTAGTCTAAAGTATCAGAATTCACAACTTGAAGTTTTTCTTCTAACTGGAGCTGTGTCTTATAATGAGCTCCACAGTTTCTGAACAGGGCTAAGAGACTGCCCCTTTAGTTTTTCGCCTTACCTGCTTTTTAGTGAGCAGAGTCCCATCCTTATGGGACTTTGATCTGCAATCATTCCCCCAACGTTTCCACCGCAGCCTGGACAGAGACCTGGAGAAAGGCCCTTCTTTCCCCGAGGGATTTTTACAATCTTTACTCAGGTGCCCCAGTTTTTCACAACCGAAACATGCAGTTCTATAGTTCTTTGTCTTTCCAGCTTCTCTAGTGAGCTGAGTCCCATCCTTATGGGACTTTGATTTACATTCACTTCTCCAGTGCTTGTCACAACACTGGGAGGGACCCAAAGGAATGCTCTTCTTGTCTCCTGAGAGATTTTTACAATCTTTTTTCAGGTGCCCCGGTTTTTTACAACCGAAACATGTAATTCCACACGTAGCGCCGAATTTTTTCCCTTTCCTTGCTGTGGCGTAAGCTAATTTCTGCATTACAGCCAGTGAGGCATCTATACACGCTTTAATATTCCCTTTTGATTTTGACTGCCCCATGATAAAAACTTACTCGTTTCTTAACTGATATACGTATCAGCCCGTCTGCAGCGCGTTGACGAGGTCCTATCTTTGCCTGAGAAAATAAAGAATAGAAAGAAAGAAAAGAAAAGACTAATCTACTCTGGTGTCCCTGTTCGGGCGCCATCTGCCACAGGCCCTCTGGTCCCCTGTGCCTGCGTAAGAAAGGGTCTCTAGAGTAGATGGGCAGAGATAAGATGTAGTGACAGACAGTCGAACACGGAGAATGGTGTTGGATCTGAATGTATTCTTCTGGTTGAGCTTCAGACTTATATAACAACGAATTATCAGAGGATACAAATCACAAAAAGACAAGATACACTGAAATTCACCAGTTACAGCAGAAAGGAATTTGCAGGGGCTAATTAAATGTTTACATTAGGGATAACAAGCCCTGCCTAGGATCAGCCTAATGCCAGGCAAGAATTTCACACTTTAAGGTTAAAAGCATCAGGGGGTTGTTAACTCTTGACAGGCCTTAAGAGTAATGCGTTATCACAGAGCTCTAAATTCTTAGGTCTAGTAAAACTTATCTTGTCTGGAGAGTTCCCCCTTATCAGGGTAGTATATCAACTTATACTTGACATAGAATGTAGCCTGTAGTAAAAGATTTCTATCTCAGTGAGACTTTTAGTCTCTATCTACAGACAGCTGAGTAAATGACAGATGTTTATATTGTTTTATGATACAGCTAATTAGTTACTAAATAGGTTAAGCTCCTTGCTGCTATCTGGAATCTAAGAACACTGGAAAAAGGCTTTAGCTATGTTAGAATACAATCTTAAAAGGCATTTACTATAAGGTAATACTATATAGAGTGCACGTGAATCTATACACTAGATTAATGTGGGAATGGAAAAATTAATTTTATGGTTTATATAGATTAGGGAGAAAATGCCAGGCCCCCGGGAAGGGAGTTTCCTTGAAACTCTTTGCTTCATGAACCAGCTTCCCAGCTTTCGCTTTGTCAAGCTGACTCCACCAGAGTCCCTGGCACTTAGGGGCAGTGATGAAAGTATGGACCACCTTGTGATTGCCATATCCAGGGATCCATCCCATAATCAGCTTCCAAACGCTGGCACCATTGCATTCACTAGCAAGATTTTGCTGAAAGGACCCAGATATAGCTGTCGCTTGTGAGACTATGCCATGTCCTAGCAAACACAGAAGTCGATGCTCACAGTCAGCTATTGGATGGATCACAGTGCCTCCAATGGAGGAGCTAGAGAAAGTACCCAAGGAGCTGAAGGGAACTGCAACCATATATGTGGAAGAACAATATGAACTAACCAGTACCCCGGAGCTCTTGTCTTTAGCTGCATATGTATCAAAAGATGGCCTAGTCGGCCATCACTGCAAAGAGAGGCGCATTGGACTTGCAAACTTTATATGCCCCAGTACAGGGGAATACCAGAGCCAAAAAGTGGGAGTGGGTGGATAGGCAAGTCGTGGGGGGAGGGTATGGGAGACTTTTGTGATAGCATTGGAAATGTAAATGAGGAAAATACCTAATAAAAATAATTAATGACAATTGTAAAAGCTTTCATTATTTTCTGCAAAGCCTTCTGTAGTAAACTAAAACCCTAAGTAATAAAAAGTTATTGCCTCTGAATCTTTTCAGGAGCAACAGCTACTCCCCAGAACTTAAAAGCTCCTTGTGTGAGAGCAAGGATTTAAAGTAAATTTCCCTTGAGAGGCATTAGCTAATAAAATGTTTCTACTTAATAAACAATATACCCTGGAAGATTCAAACTTTTGGCTTCTTGAATAGAAGCAGAAAAGATAAAAATTTCTCACATAATGTAGATCAATATTTAGCCATATCTAGAGGCAAAATATTCCAGTTATTATAAACTTACTTGAAGCAAAACCTTTACAATCATTAAGATGCAAAGGAGAGAGAGAAAAAAGAAACACACTCTTATATCTATAATAACTATATAAAATGTAGGCAAGCCAGATTATAATGCCTTTATAAATTTTACAGTCTGATTGACCCTTTATGAACTATGGATGTGAACTTTATTAAAACAGCATCTGACTAGATCTGTAAAGGTGCTCTTTTAGCTAAAAGGAATTTCCCCTAGAGGCAAATCTCCAGAGCTTCCCTAGGCACTGTTTGCAAGACAAAGGAAAGTCACACAAACCAAGCAAAAGCTGCTCTGAGCTTAGTTCCTCTTGCCATGAGGATGATATTAGAATTACTAAGTTTCTTTTGCAACATTAGATTATAACTATAATTTTGGGAAAGCAAAACCCAATTTCAAAACAATTTATCACTTTAAGAATCAACATTAAAACTTCACTACTACATTGCAAAATTTGGCTGCCAATTTATATCTATGAATGCATGACAATGTAAGATTTAACGCTTCATTAAAGAGACATTGCTTTAAATTTTATCTTAATCTTACTTTCGAGGATAACAATCACAATTAAATATTATCTCAGTTAAAAGTATCTTAGGAGGCCCAGTTTTTTGGCCTGCTCTGCCACATGTTTGAAAAGACTCCTGAGTTGCCAATTTAAGGCTAACCTTCTGTTACCAATATAACAATTATTTAATCTTAACCAATAACTTATGAGCTGATTGTGAAGACACGCAGAGCATATTACTAGTTAAAAAAAAGAAGAAAAAGGAGCTATACCAGCACTTTTCTAAATTTCACATAGTTCTAAACACATACAAAAAACACACAAAGCAGAAACCAACAGCTCCAGACACGTGGAACCCCTACTTATCCTCAACGAGCAGGCAAAAGAATTAGAAGGGTAAGCTTCCATTTCATAAACAAAACTTGGTCCATCTTGACCGATCTCTGGAGAACACCAGGTGACTCTTGCTCTCCCAGTTCCCAGGGTGTCCCCTGGTAAGGTGACGGTCTTCCTAGCACATCTGCTGACCACAGCCTGAAGGGACAGCTGCAAATACCAAGCACACATTTCATAAAATCCCATTGTCTATAAACACCAGAGAAAACAGACTCAGGTGGATCTAAACTCAGACTTCACCATGTTTCAGAGTCACGAGACTAAACACAGACAACAAACCAATACAACAAACACATGTTCAATTCCAGAAACATAAGACAGATACTTAGAATGAAGACACTAGCTGGCACACACACAAGAGGGGGATTCCCCAATTTTCTCTCTGACCCTGTGAGAGATTCAATATCCACTTTCCTCCCGCCTAATGCAGTTTCCAACTGCGGCCATCTGCCTGATTATTAAATCCCTTTTATTAAGCCCTAATATTTCTCTCTCCAAATAAAGCAGCTTCTAGAAGCTGCGGCCAACTGCCTGCCTGTTGAGTTCCTAGTTCCCGATAGCTCACTGCTAAACCTAAGTGAATCCAGTGTGCGGGTTTAGCACTGATCCATCTTAGAACATACCAACCTTCTGTGGTACGAATTTTAATTCTTTTCTTCTTGCATGGAGCTACAAATCAGCAGTGTTTCTTCCAAATGTCCTCTGCCTTTCTCAGGTCCTGCATTGGTTCGCCAAATTGTTGAGGCTGGCCAGTGGCTCACATGTCCGGGTTCGAGCCTGGAAGGCATCTTGGAATCTGGAAGAAAAGAGGGAATCTAGGCTATGAGAGAAAGGATGGAACCAAGACAATAGTCTGATCAAGGTTCAATTTTAATATAGGGGAACACGTGCTTATAAAGAGGGGGGCCCACTCCCACTGAATCATCCTTGGAGTCCAGCTGCATGTGTCCACATGTAGGCAATGGAACAGCTAGGCAGCAGGTAGCAGCAGCAGCAGTGGTTGAATAATAGGGTGGCAGGCTCCACTCCAGGTGATCTCCTAGTGACAAGTCAAGCCTGCTCAGCCTGTTTTCAGGCTGTGGGGGGGAAGTTACACCTTTTCCAGGTGGGTTGAAGCATTCATCTGGAATAAACATGCTCAGATAGTAGCTTAAAATCTCCTCCAGGAACTGGTCTCCTGATTATCTTCTAGCAATGGCATCTGACAGTGACCCAGCATTCATAGCCATAACTTCACAATTAACAAAAGATTTGCACACATATTGAAAACATTATTATGCATATAATCCTCAGAATTTGGGCAGGTTAAAATAAAAGAGGACATTAAGAGAAACTTTAGCAAAGCTCTCATTAGAGTCCAGCAAATGTTGAATAGACCTTCCTTTGCTTTGGGCTTCTGTACCCCATATAGATAATAAATTAGTCCCTATGAGATTACATTTGAAAGATTTCCCCCACTGCTTCCCAAGCTCAGAGGCCAGCAGTTGATAGATCTCTCTAATGTTCATTATCAAGCTACTACAAGATCTCTAGTTCCCCATAAAGAGTATTTATCAGGATATCTGAGAGATTCAGCCTACATCTAAAGCCATCACCAGTTTCTGCTTGTTCAAATCTGGAGATAAAGTATGGGTCAAACAGGTAGCCATAGGGGCACTGAAAACAGCTGGAACCAGCTTGGAAGGGATGCTACATGGTGATTTTCTCCATGAGAAATATGATTATGAAGGTAGCTGCTGACATTACGCCATGGATCCACCCTTTCCAGATCAAGAAATTAGAAGCCATGGATGTTCCTGCCAAATGGAATATATCTTGGAGTATGGGTACATCTCATTAGTCCCAAGATTCTTCCACTCCCTGGTCTTCTATTCTTATGTTTTGCCCTATTGGTATGAGGATAGGGTAATCATCCAAACCCATGGCACTCAGGACTGGACTTGGAAACTAAGGAAGACAAATGCAGGGAAGGTATTAGCTAGCATGACTATAGACCAGAAACCCATATTTTTCTTGACTTTTGTCATTGATATCTACTTTATATGTCTGGTTGCACTGGAAAAAGGAAAGATGTTGAAATTTAGTTTTTTGGGGATTGGAATACAGAGTTTACAGTTCTATGCAAGCCCTGTAGCTGCCCCCAGAAACAGAGAATCCATTTCAAAAATTCGGGTTGTAAAATAGAGGCTTCCTAAAAATACACAGAAAAATATATAGAAAGTCCCTTCCCCCCAAAAAATACACCATAGAAAAATATAATTCAATGGTCATAAAATAAAAACATCTAAAATTTTTGGTGAAAAAAAATCTTGCATTTGGAGAACAAGGAAAACCTGGAGAAACAAGATTCTGTTCCAAGGGATGGGATCTGAGGAATGAAATTGATTATTATCCGCCAGAAATGTGCCAAGAATGCTGGCTATGCTTAGATATCAAGCCATTCCCTAATTAACTAGTCTGTCAGTCCACTAACCTACAAAACTTATTGTGACTGGGGCAGCCCAAATTAACATTAGAGGATTTATAAGGGGATGAGACTTGTCTAATATCCAACACCTTTTACTTAGGCATTTCTCCTTACTCTGATGCCTATTATTCTGCTGTAGCCTCCCCTCCCCCAGCCTGAAACCTGCTTGCTCAAGGGTGGAGCTTCCCGCTCATTCTTTCTGCCACGCCCACTGATGGAATCTGCTGCTTTGCTGTTCGGAACCACACACGTGCTCACCTTTCTTTTTTTTTTTTTTTTCCTTCTTGAATCCTTTTCCATTTTTTATTAGGTATTTAGCTCATTTACATTTCCAATGCTATACCAAAAGTCCCCCATATCCACCCACCCCCACTCCCCTGCCCACCCACTCCCCCTTTTTGGCCCTGGTGTTCCCCTGTATTGGGGCATATAAAGTTTGCAAGTCCAAAGGGCCTCTCTTTCCAGTGATGGCCGACTAGGCCATCTTTTGATATATATGCAGCTAGAGTCAAGAGCTCCGGGGTACTGGTTAGTTCATAATGTTGTTCCACCTATAGGGTTGCAGATCGCTTTAGCTCCTTGGCTACTTTCTCTAGCTCCTCCATTGGGAGCCCTATGATCCATCCATTAGCTGACTGTGAGCATCCACTTCTGTGTTTGCTAGGCCCCGGCATAGTCTCACAAGAGACAGCTACATCTGGGTCCTTTCAATAAAATCTTGCTAGTGTATGCAATGGTGTCATCGTTTGGATGCTGATTATGGGGTGGATCCCTGGATATGGCAGTCTCTACATGGTCCATCCTTTCATCTCAGCTCCAAACTTTGTCTCTGTAACTCCTTCCATGGGTGTTTTGTTCCCAAATCTAAGGAGGGGAATAGTGTCCACACTTCAGTCTTCATTCTTCTTGAGTTTCATGTGTTTAGCAAATTATATCTTATATCTTGGGTATCCTAGGTTTGGGGCTAATATCCACTTATCAGTGAGTACATATTGTGTGAGTTTCTTTGTGAATGTGTTACCTCACTCAGGATGATGCCCTCCAGGTCCATCCATTTGGCTAGGAATTTTATAAATTCATTCTTTTTAATAGCTGAGTAGTACTCCATTGTGTAGATGTACCACATTTTCTGTATCCATTCCTCTGTTGAGGGGCATCTAGGTTCTTTCCATCTTCTGGCTATTATAAATAAGGCTGCTATGAACATAGTGGAGCATGTGTCCTTCTTACCAGTTGGGGCATCTTCTGGATATATGCCCAGGAGAGGTATTGCTGGATCCTCCGGTAGTACTATGTCCAGTTTTCTGAGGAACCGCCAGACTGATTTCCAGAGTGGTTGTACAAGCCTGCACTCCCACCAACAATGGAGGAGTGTTCCTCTTTCTCCACATCCACGCCAGCATCTGCTGTCACCTGAATTTTTGATCTTAGCCATTCTGACTGGTGTGAGGTGGAATCTCAGGGTTGTTTTGATTTGCATTTCCCTGTTGATTAAGGATGTTGAACATTTTTTCAGGTGCTTCTCTGCCATTCGATATTGCTCAGGTGAGAATTCTTTGTTCAGTTCTGAGCCCCATTTTTTAATGGAGTTATTTGATTTTCTGAAGTCCACCTTCTTGAGTTCTTTATATATGTTGGATATTAGTCCCCTATCTGATTTAGGATAGGTAAAGATCCTTTCCCAATCTGTTGGTGGTCTTTTTGTCTTATTGACGGTGTCTTTTGCCTTGCAGAAACTTTGGAGTTTCATTAGGTCCCATTTGTCGATTCTCGATCTTACAGCACAAGCCATTGCTGTTCTGTTCAGGAATTTTTCCCCTGTGCCCATATCTTCAAGGCTTTTCCCCACTTTCTCCTCTATAAGTTTCAGTGTCTCTGGTTTTATGTGAAGTTCCTTGATCCACTTAGATTTGACCTTAGTACAAGGAGATAAGTATGGATCGATTCGCATTCTTCTACACGATAACAACCAGTTGTGCCAGCACCAATTGTTGAAAATGCTGTCTTTCTTCCACTGGATGGTTTTAGCTCCCTTGTCGAAGATAACATGACCATAGGTGTGTGGGTTCATTTCTGGGTCTTCAATTCTATTCCATTGGTCTACATGTCTGTCTCTATACCAGTACCATGCAGTTTTTATCACAATTGCTCTGTAGTAAAGCTTTAGGTCTGGCATGGTGATTCCGCCAGAAGTTCTTTTATCCTTGAGAAGACTTTTTGCTATCCTAGGTTTTTTGCACAGTGGTCTGCACTTCCCTTTCCCTCCTTGCTCTAAGCCAGAATTCTTAGTGACCACACCTTCCGCTGTGTCTTTAAATCCATTTCATAAGGGGAATTGACCTCCTTTCCCTGAGAAACAGCTTGGCACTCACAAAAGACCAGCGGGGGAGGGGAGCCACTGCCTGCCTTTTCCACCACCTGACCCGCAGCTGCCACAGAACCCACAAAATTTAAAATAAGTGAACTGTGCCACTTCCACACGCCTTATAGTCCAGGCTTCCACGCTCCCATTTTACTGGTTCGCTAAAAATTCCCACGCAGACACCAGTATACCATCAGTAGGGCTCATCAGTGGGGAAGGGCCTCCACTTCCCCGAACAGAGCCTGGCCAGTTCTGCCTGAGAACTAAGGGGCTAGCGTTCCAGCTGACATAGAAGCAGACATTGCCCATCTGGATCCTGTTCTCCTGAAAGTTGCTCTCTCTCCTCAGGGCTCTAGCTGCTGGCTGAAATCCCTTGCCAGGGTGGAGCACTTTCCACAGTAAGTCCAGGGCTTACTGGGTAGCCACTAGAGGTCCTCGTGAGGACTTGTGCACTCTAGCCTGGTTGATTTCCTTTTTGGTTTCTGAGCTGTTCACAGAATGCTGGTATGAACACCAGGAACCTCCAGAATACGGGCAACAACGTGTCTTCAAACGTATCATCAGATACACCACTGGGATGTCTCCTAGGAAATCTTAAGTCTTTGAAGCTGACGCCTCCTTTAAAGGCATCAAAATTAAAAGAATCTTTATACATACTGCCAGCAAACTGGTAAATGAGAAGAGGTTATCTATGTAAAATCTTTCATTCATCTCCGTTCCAATCATGCTATGTTTTCTTCTTGCTCTCCAAATCAACTTCTGTTACCATAAATCCTGAACAACTCCCACTAAATGATACTACGATACTGGACCCAACATATGAACCACCTCCTCTTCGCAGTAGGCCAGCTTCTGTGAAATTTATAACCCAAACTGCTGCCTTGGTTTCCCCCCTTCTGAGACTCCCCAGGGCCTGCCACCCCCAGCTCTCCTCCTTCTACACTATCTACAGGTCCCACCCAATGTTCTACCTTAGCACCTACTTTCACACCACCTATCACTCACTCTAAGGCCACGACCAAAACCCCAAGCTCTCCACCCCTAAAGGAATCCAACCCAGCAACTGTCCTTCTCTTAAGGGAGGTTGCAGGGGTAGATGCAATGTTCAGACGGTCAGAGTACACGTTCCCTTCTCACTGAGCAAACTTTCTTGGATAGAGAAGAGATTGGGCTCCTATACTTCTAATTCTTCTGTGTTTATCAAAGAATTTCAGTTTATCACTCAGATGTACAGTTTGACTTCTCATGGTATACACATGATACTTACAAACAATTTGCTTCCCAAGGAACGTGGGCGACTTTGGGAACTAGCGAGAGAACATGCAGATGAGATTCATCAAAAGATAGAGCATATCTAATGAGAGCAGAGACAGTACCTGGTCCAGATGATCAGTGGAATTATAATTCCCCAGGTGTTATTCTAGCAAAGGACAGGTTATTTACATGTCTTTTGGCGGGTCTGAGAAAAGCAGCTTTATTATTTTTTTATTATTAGGTATTATTTCATTTATATTTCCAATGCTATCCCAAAAGTCCCCTCTCAGCTCCAAATTTGTCTCTGTAACTCCATTCCATGGGTGTTTTGTTCCCAATTCTAAGAAGGGGCAAAGTATCCACACTTTGTTCATCATTCTTCTCGCGTTTCTTGTGTTTCGCAAATTGTATCTTATATCTTGTGTATCCTAAGTTTCTGTGATAATATACACTTATCAGTGAGTACATATGATGTGAGTTCTATTGTGATTGTGTTACCTCACTCAGGATGATGCCCACCAGTTCCATCCATTTGCCTAGGAATTTCATAAATTCATTCTTTTTAATAGCCGAGTAGTACTCCATTTTGTAAATGTGCCACATTTTCTATATTCTTTCCTCTGTTGAGGGGCATCTGGGTATAAATAAGACTGCTATGAACATAGTGGAGCATGTGTCCTTCTTACCAGTTGGGACATCTTCTGGATATATGCCCAGGAGAGGTATTGCGGGATCCTCTAGTAGTACTATGTCCAATTTTCTGAGGAACCGCCAGACTGATTTCCAGAGTGGTTGTACAAGCTTGCACTCCCCCCAACAATGGAGGAGTGTTCCTCTTTTTCCACATCCTCACCAGCATCTGCTATCACCTGAATTTTTGATCTTAGCCATTCTGACTGGTGTGAGGTAGAATCTCAGGGTTGTTTTGATTTGCATTTCCCTGATGATTAAGGATGCTGAACATTTTTTTTTTTCAGGTGCTTCTCAGCCATTCAGTATTCCTCGGGTGAGAATTCTTTGTTTAGCTCTGAGCCCCATTTTTAATGGGGATATTTGATGGATAGTTCAATGCATCTTAGAAGCTGGGAACAAAAGAGCAATGGAAGTAGTTACAGAGACAAAATGTGGAATGGAGACTGAAGAAATGACCATCCAGAGACTTATTTACCTGGGGATCCATCTGTGATGGTTTGTATATTCTTGGACCAGGGAGTAGCACCATTTGGAGGTGTGGCCTTGTTGGAATAGGTGTGACCTGGTTGGTGTAGGTGTGTCACTGTGGGTGTGGGCATAAGATCCTCACCCTAGATTCCTGGAAGTCAGTCTTCCACTAGTAGCCTTTGAATGAAGATGTAGAACTCTCAGCTCCTCCTGCACCATGCCTGCCTGAATGCTGCCATGCTCCCACCTTTATGGTAATGAATTGAACCTCTGAATCTATAAGCCAGCCCCAATTAAATGTTGTTTTTTATAAGACTTGCCTTGGTCATGGTTTATGTTCACAGCCATAAAACCCTAACTAATATACCATCTCATATACAATCACCAAACCCAGACACTGTTGTGGATGCCAACAACTGCTTACTGACAGGAGCCTTATATAGCTCTCTCCTGACAGGCTCTGCCAGAACCTTACAAATACATAAGTGGATCCTCACAGCCATGCACATAGGGTCCCCATTTAAGAGGCTAGAGAAAGGACCTAAGGAGTTGAAGAGTTTGAAGACCCATAAGAGGAACAACAGTATGAACTAGCCAGTATCCCCAGAGCTCCCAGGCACTAAACCACCAACCAAAGAGCACATATGGTGGGACTCGTGGTTTCAGCTGCATATACAGAACAGGATGGCCTAGTTAGACATCAATGTGGGGAGAGGCCCTTTGTCCTATGAATGTTCTATGACTCAATGTGGGGGGAATGCCAGGGCCAGGAAGCTGGAGTGGCTGGGTTGGTAAGCAAGGGGAGGGAGGATAAGGGGAAGGTGTTTTTCAGAGAGGGAACCAGGAAAGGGGATAACATTTGAAATGTATATAAAGAAAATATCCAATAAAATATTAGAGAAATTTCATATTAGCACTTTAAAAGAACACCCAAAAGCTCTAGAACAAAAAGAAAAAAATGACACCCAAAAGAAATGGTGGCAGGAAATAGTAAAACTTGGGGTGGAAATCAATAGAATAGAAAGAGAAAAAATATTTTTAAAATCCATGAAATAAGTATAGGTTCTTTGACAAGATCACTAAGATGAAAAACACTTATCCAAATTAACGAAAAGACAAAGAAATAATATCCAAATTATTAAAACCAAAAATCAAGAGAAGGACATAACAGACACCTGATAGTTTGGAAAGATTCCCAAAATGCTTTCATCTTACCATAAGGATACTTGCTCAACCATGTTAATTGCTGCTGTATTCATAATAGTCTGTAACTGGAAACAATCTGCATGTCCATAAGCTGAAGAGTTGGTAAAAATGTGGTATATCTAAACAATGGAATATTACTCACCTGTTATGAAAAAATTGACATAAGGAATCTGCAGGCAAATGCATGGAAATAGAAAAAAAATCTTCCTGAGTAAAATAACCTAGTCCAAGGAAGATAGATATGCTATGTATTGATTTATATGTTGATATTGACTGGGCTGTATTGTTTTTGTCAATTTGCCACAATGTAAAGTATTCTGAGAGAAGGAAACCTCTTTTGATAAAATGTCCATAAGATTAGGCTGTTCAGGCAAGACTGCAGGGCATTTTCTTAATTAGTGATTGATGGGGAGGGATCCTGCCCATTGTTGTTACTGCCATCAATGTGCTTGTGGTTTTGAGTTATCTATGAGAAAGCAGACAGAGCAAATCATGTGGAACCAGCCACTAAGAAGTACCCATCCATGACCTTTGTATCAGTTCCAGCCTCCAGGTTCCTGGCCCATTTCAGTTCCTGTTCTGTATGTCTTCAATGATGAACAACAATGAAGAAGTGTAAGCCAAATAAGTCCTACCCTCCCCAACTTGCTCTTTTGTCATAGTGTTTTGTGACAGCAATAGAAACACTAAGACATTCAACATTACATAAGTGATGACCAGTCTATAATTGGTAGATCCACCGAAGTTAGATATAGAGGAAGGGACTGGCACAAACACATGGATGCCCATGGTATGGGGAAATAGAATGGTTTTATTAGTGGACCAAGGTGGACAAGAAAGAGATCAGGTGACATGGTGAAGGGAGATGGGGTTGAGGAAGGGAATGCAGGGAGAGATAGTTGAAAGAGAGGGGAATTTGATGAATGATGACAGAAAGGAAGTAGATTTGGAAGGGAGGGGAAGTAGAAAAAGAACTGTGGGGAGAAAAATTTGTGGGGACAGTAAGCAGGGTAATATTACTTGAGAATTTACTTTACTTTAAATTTTACTACAAAGAAAAATAAATTAAACATGGCAGAGGGGCTCTCAGGACTGTACATTTTACCTCTGAACTATTGGGCTTTGATGGATTCTTGGTAAGGTAAACCATATGAAAATTGAAGTGTACACATTCCATGGGTAACAGGGGCAATCGATGATATCATGTACATTTGGGAATAAGAGTTTACATAATCCTTTAAGTCTGTTTTTACAACACAGTATTGGGACTGTATAGATAGATAAGTGGTAATTGCAGCCATGCTAACTAATCTGTGTTTTATCCTCAAAATGTGTATGGTAGAAGGAAAGACAAGACATTATGACATGTACTTCTAAATTCCATATGTATGTTATAAAACCTGAAGCAACATACTAGATAGATAGATGTTTGGTGCTATGCAAAAGGAACAGCAAAACCATTAGAACGTATGGAATGTTGCCCCGCAGTTAGCCCAAGCAAGGTGTGCCTGAGAGAGGCAGAACACCGAGGACTGTGTCCTGAGGACTTCATGCTGTTGTGGGTTTTGTTCTGCTTGCTATGATCACCATCACATTCCTTATAATCTATTAGTTGTATAAAAACTCTAAGGGGGAGGCGGTTCCAACCCCTTACTGGCCAATGTCATTGTCACCCAAAGTGTCAGTTTGATTGAACATTTTCAAGCATTGCTGCTGGAGCAGATTAATAATTAAATCATTACACTTGGAAAGAATTACTGTGAAAAAACATGCTTTGTTTTTTTTTTTTTTTTTTTTTTTTTTTTTTTTTTTTTTTTTTTTTTTTTTTGCAAAATCTGAGATGGTGATCAGGTGATGATTAATTCCTTACCCACTTTTTCCCCTCAGTTTCCTGATATGATTTAATAAAAACATGGTTAATGAATACATGTGCACTCTGAGGATTCAAAGTAGAAAGAGCTGATTTTTTTTTGTATAAAAGTTTAGTTCTGTGGTTCTATTAAGATTTTTATAGCACCCTTCCAGTCCCGTCAGCACCAGGGTAGCATGGGCATTGAGTCGGCTGACACCCGCAAGCTACCCACAAGACCCACCAAGGGACCTTAAGACCTCTGGTGATTGGAACACAGTGTCTGCTCCAATCCACTCACAAGGAACCTGAAACTGCATTAATTAGGGAAGCAGAAAATCTGACCTGATCAGGGGTACAAGTCACTTCCATTCCTCGCCAGCACTGGGGTAGCTAGGGCCCAGAGTAGGCTGACACCCGTAAGGTATACACAGGACCCTCCACGGGATCTTAAGACCTCTGTGAGTAGATCACAACTTCTGCCAGGAGGCAGGTTTGAACACCAGATATCTGGGCAATTTCCCTGCAAGAGGAGAGCCTACCTACAGAGAGTATTCTGAAATCTGAAACTCAGGAGAGATCTAGTCT
Source organism: Mus musculus (assembly GCF_000001635.26). Lineage (NCBI taxonomy): Eukaryota > Metazoa > Chordata > Mammalia > Rodentia > Muridae > Mus > Mus musculus. The sequence continues at coordinate 28,010,708 of NC_000086.7, read as the reverse complement.
CCAAGGTCTGCTGATAGGGGCTAACATAAATACCTGAGGAACAGGATCAAACCAGAGACAACTACAACAACTAACTCCAGAGATTACCAGATGGTAAAAGGCAAACATCAGAATCTTCCTAACAGAAACCAAGACTACTCACCATCATCAGAACGCATCACTCACACCCCACCCAGTCCTGTGCATCCCAACACACCCAAAACACTAGACCTGGATTTTATAAGCATATCTCATGATGATGGTAGAGGACATCAAGAAGAACTTTAATAACTCACTTAAAGAAATACTTGAGAACACTGCTAAACAAATAGAAGATCTTAAAGAGGAAGCACAAAAAACCCTTGAAGTATTGCAAGAAAACATGACCAAACAGGTGATAGAATTGAATAAAACCATCCAAGACCTAAAAAGGGAAGTAGACACAATAAATAAAACACAAAGTGAGGCAGCACTGGAGATAGAAACCCTAGGAAAGAAATCTGGAACTGTAGATACAAGCATCAGCCACAGAATACAAGAGATAGAAGAGAGAATCTCAGGTACAGAAGATTCCATAGAGAACATTGGCACAACAATCAAAGAAAATACAAAATGCAAAAAGATCCTAACTCAAAACATCCAGGAAATCCAGGACACAATGAGAAGACCAAACCTATGGATAATAGGAATAGATGAGAATGAATATTTTCAACTTAAAGGGCCAGCAAATATTTTCAACAAAATTATCGAAGAAAATTCCCAAACCTAAAGAAAGAGATGCTCATGAACATACAAGAAGCCTACAGAACTCCAAATAGACTTGACCAGAAAAGAAATTCCTCTTGACACATAAAAATCAGAACAACAAATGCACTAAATGAAGAGAGAATATTAGAAGCAGTAAGGAATTAAGGTCAAGTAACATATAAAGGCAGGCCTATCAGAATTATACCAGAATTTTCACCAGAGACTATGAAAGCCAGAAGATCCTGGACAGATGTTATACAGAACCTAAGAGAACACAAATGCCAGCGCAGGCTACTATACCCAGCCAAACTGTCAATTACCATAGATCGAGAAACCAAAGTTTTGCACAACAAAACCAAATTCACACATTATCTTTCCACGAATCCAGCCCTCCAAAGGATAACAACAGGAAAAGCAAAAAAAAAAAAAAAAAAACAAAAAACAAAAAAAAACAAAAACAAAAAAAAAACCAACAACAACAAATCAATACAAGGACTGAAACCATGCCCTAGAAAAAGCAAGAAAGTAACCCCTCAACAAACCAAAAAGAAGACAGCCACAAAAACAGAATGCCAACTCTAAAAACAAAAATAATAGGAAGCAACAATTACTTTTCCTTAATATCTCTTAATATCAATGGACTCAATTCCCCCAATAAAAAGACATAGACTAACAGACTGGCTACACAAACAGAACCCAACATTCTGCTGCTTACAGGAAACACATCTCAGGGAAAAAGACAGAGACTACCTCAGAGTGAAAGAGTGGAAAACAATTTTCCAAGCAAATGGTCTGAAGAAACAAGCTGGACTAGCCATTCAAATATCAGATAAAATCGACTTCAAACCTAAAGTTATCAAAAAAGACAAGGAGGGACACTTCATACTCATCAAAGGTAAAATCCTCCAAGAAGAACTCTCAATTCTGAATATCTATGCTCCAAATGCAAGGGCAGAAACATTCATTAAAGAAACTTTAGTAAAGCTCAAAGCACATATTGCACCTCACACAATAATAGTGGGAGATATAAACACAGCACTTTCATCAATGGACAGATCGTGGAAACAGAAACTAAACAGGGACACAGTGAAACTAACAGAAGAGATGAAACAAATGGACTTAACAGATATCTACAAAACATTTTATTCTAAAACAAAAGGATATACCTTCTTCTCAACACCTCATGGTACCTTCTCTAAAATTGACCACAAAATTGGTCAAAAAACAGGCCTCAACAGATACAAAAATATTGAAATCGTCCCATGCATCCTTTCAGACTACCATGGACTAAGGCTGATCTTCAATAACAACATAAATGATGGAAAGCCAACATTCACATGGAAACTGAACAACACTCTTCTCAATGATACCTTGGTCAAGGAAGAATAAGGAAAGAAATTAAAGACATTTTAGAGTTTAATGAAAATGAAGCTACAAAATACCCAAACTTATGGGACACTATGAAAGCATTTCTAAGAGGGAAACTCATAGCTCTGAGTGCCTCCAAAAAGAAACTAGAGAGAGCACACACTAGCAGCTTGACCACACACTTAAAAGCTCTAGAAAAAACAAGGCAAATTCACCCAAGAGCGGTAGACGGCAGGAAATAATCAAACTCAGTGGCAAAATCAACCAAGTGGAAACAAGAACTATTCAAAGAATTACCCAAACCTGATAAACAGCTTCAGTGAAGTACATGGATATAAAATTAACTCAAACAAGTCAATGGCCTTTCTCTACACAAAGAATAAACAGGCTGAGAAAGAAATTAGGGAAACAACACCCTTCTCAATAGTCACAAATAATATAAAATACCTTGGCGTGACTCTAACTAGGGAAGTGAAAGATCTGTATGATAAGAACTTCAAGTTTCTGAAGAAAGAAATAAAAGAAGATCTCAGAAAATGGAAAGATCCCCCATGCTCATGGATTGTCAGGATCAACATTGTAAAAATGGCTATTTTGCCAAAAGCAATCTACAGATTCAATGCAATCCCCATCAAAATTCCAACTCAATTCTTCAATGAATTAGAAAGAAAAATCTGCAAATTCACCTAGAATAACAAAAAACCTAGGATAGCAAAAACTCTTCCCAAGGATAAAAGAACCTCTGGTGGACTAACCATGCCTGACCTAAAGTTTTACTACAGGGTAATTGTGATAAAAAAAACTTCATGGTACTGGTATAATGATAGAAAAGTAGAACAATGGAATAGAATTGAAGACCCAGAAATGAACCCACACACCTATGCTCACTTGATCTTCCACAAGGGAGCCAAAACCATCCAGTGGAGAAAAGACAGCATTTTCATTAAGTGGTGCTGGCACAACTGGTGGTAATCATGTAGAAGAATGGGAATTGATCCATTCCTATCTCCTTGTACTAAGTTTAAATCTAAGTGGATCAAGGAGCTCCACATAAAACCAGAGACACTGAAACATATAGAGGAGAAAGTGGGGAAAAGCCTCGAAGATATTGGCACAGGGGAAAAATTCCTGAATAGAACAGCAATGGCTTGTGCTGTAAGATTGAGAATTGACAAATGGGACCTCATGAACTTGCAAAGCTTCTGTAAGGCAAAAGACACTGTCAATAAGACAAAAAGGCCACCAACAGATTGGGAAAGGATCTTTACCTATCCTAAATCAGATAGAGGACTAATATCCAATATATATAAAGACCTCAAGAAGGTAGACTCCAGAAAAACAAATAACCCCATTAAAAAATGGGGCTCAGAGCTAAACAAAGAATTCTCACCTGAGGAATACCGAATGCCTGAGAAACACCTAAAAAAAATGTTCATTATTCTTAATCATCAGGGAAATGCAAATCAAAACAACCCTGAGATTCCATCTAACACCAGTCAGAATGGCTAAGGTAAAAAATTCAGGTGACAGCAGATGCTGGTGAGGATTTGGAGAAAGAGTAACAGTCCTCCACTGTTGGTGGGATTGCAAGCTTGTACAACCACTCTGGAAATCTGTCTGGAGGATTCTCAGAAAACTGGACATGGTACTATCGGAGGATCCCTCATTACCTCTCCTGGGAATATATGCAGAAGATGTTCCAACTAGTAAGAAAGAAACATGCTCCACTATGTTCATAGCAGCCTTATTTATAATAGCCAGAAGCTGGAAATAACCCAGATGCCCCTCAAAAGAGGGATGTATACAAAAATTGCGGTACATTTTCACAATAGAGTACTACTCAGCTATTAAAAAGAATGAATTTATGAAATTCTTAGGCAAATTGTTGGACCTGGAGGGCATTAGCCTGAGTGAGGTAACCCAATCACAAAAGAACTCAAATGATATGTACTCACTGATAAGTGAATATTAGCCCAGAAACTTAGAATACTGAAGATATAAGTTACAATTGCCAAACACATGAAACTCAAGAAGAACTAAGACCAAAGTGTGGACACTTTGCTCCTTCTTAGAATTGGGAACAAAACACCCATAAAAGGAGATACAGAGACAAAGTTTGGAACAGAGACAAAAGAATGGACCATCTAGAGACTGCCATATCCAGGGATCCATCCCATAATCAGCCTCCAAACGCTGACACCATTGTATACACTAGCAAGATTTTGCTGATAGGACCCTGATATAGCTATCTCTAGGGAGACTATCCTGGGGCCTAGCAAACACATAAGTGGATGCTCACAGTCAGCTATTGGATGGATCACAGTGCCCCCAATGGAGGAGCTAGAGAAAATACCCAAGGAACTAAAGGGATCTGCAACCCTATAGGTGGAACAACATTATGAAGTAACCAGTACCCCAGAGCTCTTGACTCCTGCTGCATATGTATCAAAAGATGACCTAGTCGGCCATCACTGGAAAGAGAGGCCCATTGGACTTGCAAACTCTATATGCCCCAGTACAGGGGAACGCCAGGGCCAAAAAGGGTGGATAGGGGAGTGGGGGGGAGGGTATGGGGCACTTTGGGATAGCATTGGATATGTAAAGAGAAAAATGCCTAATTTAGAAAAAGATTTTTATAGCATTAATTTTTGAGATAAATAATAAAGTAATTGACCCTTTCTTTATAAAAGCAAATAGCAGGCTACCAGTAAGAGTAACTGGCTGAAAAAAAAAAGTTACCTTGCTTGCTTACACATGGTTAATCTATAACGAGATGCTTAGATATAAATATATGTGGATTCTAGGAGAAAATTTGTTTTTTTTTATCCATAATGTATAAACAGATCATTGTTGGAGTATATTTGGAAGATGCTTTTCCTTACATATACTCATAAGTATTCACGAGAAGAAAACAAAAAGTAATCACCTTTCATTTTATACTATCTGAAACATTTTACACAGATAAGTAAGCAGTGTGAGAAAAGTAAAGTTGGAGCTGTGTTCCATATCAAATATGACTATATATGTAAAGTGGTTGACGCTTTGCTCTATCCATCAAAATATACATGTAAAATTGCTTGTAATTCTTAAAGCTTGCTTTTTTCAACAAGTGTGTAAATATGTCAGAAATAATATCATGGGCACTGAAAACAGGGTTATAGTTGCATTATGCTTCATTAGGGGATTACAACATCCAGAACTGGACATTGGCCTGGTACCCTCAGCTATCAGGATGACAACCAAGTATAAGGAAAACCCCAAAAGAGTCATTCTTACCAGCATTGTGGTAACACCATGGTGTTGATGTAAATCTCCTCCCAAATATGCCCCAGCAATGAAAACACAACTCAGTTAATATGGTTACATGCTGTGCACCAAGATTGGACAGATCTACCACTATGCTACCATCTTCCACAGCTTATGAGACCCCTTAGAACTTGCAGTTTCCCCAGGCGATGGGCTTCTGCTCTGCTTTTCTTTGTTTTCCTCCACCTCTGCATCCTCTCCCTCTTCCATTTTCTCCTTCTTCTCTCTCCCACCTTCCACTCCACCTTCCTTTTACCTGCCCAATCATCAGCTTTCCTTTATTTTACAAATTAAGGTGGGAAGCCGGTTTTTAGGAAATCACCTGAGTGCTGACTACCTCCTTGTTTGCAGCCACTCACAGGAGAATGGAATTAATATCAAATATAATTATCCCCATGGCTACCCACAACATTTCCCCCTTTCTGTCCAATTAAAAGACTATTTTATCTCAGATACAATTGAACATAACTATTACTATTTTGTTATTGATAAATTACAAGAGACCTAACACCCAGTTCATTATGGTTGTTAATTAATTAGAACCTCTGTCATCTATCCTTACATAAAGCCAGGTTCTGCGCCTGGCTATCACTGGGCTTTAGATACAATGCCATCTGAAAAACATCCTCTCAAATCTGTTCCTCTTAAAGTAAAAAGCCTCAGTTCTCTAGGAGACTGTGTAGTTTTTCAACCCCATCAGAAATTCAAGAACCACTGATATTAACTGAAAATATATAGGAAGCCTAAAACAGCTTCCAAAACTTAGCCAATTTATAGAGACAACTGATCACCTGGATAGTCCCTTACTTCAACACATTGGAGCATCGGTATTCAGCCTACTGGCCAGGGTCATCTGACAGACTTTCAGATACATTAATATTAAGGACTACCCTACTCTGTCTCATCAGAATCAAGCTGTCCTAACCTGTAATTGTATCCTTTCTTTGAACTGTATTATGTCTGTAGATGAAATGAGGCAATTCTTGCCTAGTGGTTATTTTGTCACAAATGGAGTACCTCAAAGATACTCAGTTTCTTCTTTGAATCAAAGATTGGAAAGCCTTCAGGAGTAGACTTGTCTTAACAACATGTGAATAAATAATATTAAAGCTCACATTCTGTGGACTTCTGAAGTTTTGAAAACCAGCTATCTATGTGAAGTAATCTAGACTGTTGTCTGTTAACTACTCTCAGCCATTTCTAATTAAAATAACTGAAAACACCCAAACAATTATCTCATAGCCATGAATTTCCTATTTGGCCCTTAACTCACCTGCTTAAACATCTCAGATCTGATTATAATAGCAGCAACAGAAGGACTGGGTCTAAGCCCTGAACTTCAAAAATTTTAGTATCTAAGAAAACCTATAATAACCACCCCCAACCCTGAAGCTTAGGGAACTTGGATGACAACTCTTCATGACTTCTTCAAGCTGAATATGGGTGTTGAGATACGTTTGAAGGTAGGGGGAAGAGTAGGGAAATGTGAGAGTTAGTTGGCCTTATGAAGGCCATACCAATGATTGTATTCATCTCTGATGTCTGTGTCCTGACTGGATCCAGATGAAAATCCAAGACAACAGGGGTTCAGGGAGGTCAGTTCAGCATGTCTGATGATGAAATTCACCAAGGCTGTATATTCTGTAATATATACATCATAAAACAAAATTTTAGTATCATCAAGATAAACTTTGTGCTGGCTAGTTTTGTGTCAACTTGACACAGCTGGAGTTATCACAGAGAAAGGAGCTTCAGTTGGGGAAATGCCTCCATGAGATACAAGTGTAAGGCATTTTCTCAATTAGTGATCAAGGGGGAAATGCCCCTTGTCGGTGGGACCATTTCTGGGCTGTTAGTCTTGGGTTCTATAAGAGAGCAGGCTGAGCAAGCCAGGGGAAGCAAGCCAGTAAAGAACATCCCTCCATGGCCTCTGCATCAGCTCCTGCTTCCTGACCTGCTTGAGTTCAAGTCCTGACTTCCTTGGTGATAAACAGCAGTATGGAATTTTAAGCTGAATAAACCTTTTCCTCCCCAACTTGCTTCTTTGTCATAAGGATTGTGCACGAATAGAAACCCTGACTAAGACAAACTTGTTATTTGATTCTCTGGAATCTAATTTTTAAGTGTCTCCCTCTACCAAATCTGATCCATATAACTTGGAAGGTTTAAGTACTTTAATCACCTTTTCCAAAAACAGATGACAAAACCTGTTCCACAAATTAGCATATCCTTCAGCTGGTAACCAGGAAAACCTTTTGGTTGCCCTCTGTCCCATAGGAATTATAAAACAACCACAATACACAAAACCACACACATTTTAGCCTATTTAGGTCTTTCTAATTTGTCATGTCAGGATATTATCCCAAAATTCCCATGGAGTCCACATTAGACAGAATATGACTCTTCTGCAAACTTTATTATACTATCTTTAAAACAAGTGATTCACACTTCTATTTTCCTTTCCTTTTCCTTTCCTCTTTCCTTTTCTTTCTTTTCCCCTTTCCTTTCTCCTTTCCTTTCATTTCCTCTTTCCTATCCTTTTCATTGTCCTTTCCTCTTCCCTTTCTTTCCTTTCTTTCCCTTTCCCTTTCCCTTTTTCCCTTTCCCTTTTTCCCTTTTCCCTTTTCCCTTTTCCCTTTTCCGTTTTCCCTTTCCCTTTTCCCTTTTCCCTTTTCCCTTTTCCTTTCCTTTCTATATTTGTTAATAAGCAGTAGCTTTTCAAATCAGGATTTAACCCCAAAATTCCCTAGAAGCCCACGTTAGACAGAATATGAGTACCCTGTAATACTTATTAGAGCAATATATCTTTATACCATCTTTAAAGGAATTAATTCAACCTTCCACTAATACCTGTTATACCAGCTATCTGTTATGCTCTCTACCTGGAGCCACAGACTTCTATTAAATAATACCTGTTCATAGCAGGTGATTATCACTGCTCTATTGGAGTCAGTGACTAATATTCCTTATCTAGTTCTGAACCACAGGTGAAATTTCCCATGAATAATACACTTTCCTTCTAGAGCAGCTATCTTTTCTGTTTTCTGTTGTGCTCTATACCAAGAGCTACAGATATTTATTTAAGCCTTCTATTTGTTGTGCTCTCTACCAGGAGCCACAGACATCTATTTAATTAATACCTATTATAATATCAATTATGCTCTTTACCTAGAGACACAGACTTTATTATTAATACCTATTCATAGCAGGTGATTATAACTGTTCTCACTACTTGGAGTCAGTGACTAATACTCCCTAGCTAGTTCCAAACCACAGGTGAAATTTCCCATCTTTAAGTGCTACACCAGCTTATAAGAGGCAGCCTGTCAAACAAGTATTTAAACCCAAAGTTCCTGTGGCACCCACGTTAGACAAAATATGAGTATCCTGTAAGAATTATTAGAGGAGAATATCTTTATGCCACCTTTAAGTATCAAGAGGTTATATTTCTCTCTTTATATCAATGAATTACCTGGTCTGGAGACCTTTGTACCTTTGTCTCCCAATTCTTTATTCACAGGGAGAAGCTGAGTGTAAAAAGACCTGTGTTGTCTGTGTCCCTCTTTGGAGGTGGGAGAGGCAAGGAGGGAAAGGAAGGATACAGGCAAGCAAACACAGAAAGGTTCTCTTGAGTATAGATACCTCTCTTTGTTTCAGATTGGGCTTCAAATCAAGAAAATAATATTTGTTGGTTGCTCTTAGAACTTTTGTGAAACTATTATACAAGTATATCTGGCAGACACTTTTCTATTAAAGGTTAAAACTTTTGTAGCTGGATTGATATTTACCTTCCTCCTTTGGTAGCTTGAGGAGTGCCATCCAGTACCATCAGCACTAGTCATTTTGGGTGGTCTCTATTTAAGCACCAGCTTGATTTCTCTTGGTTCAATGGTTTATGTAGGCATTATTGTCACCAATAGGGAATTACCGTTGGTTTGTGGAAAACAAATATACAGCATTTTCAATAGCCTGGATTCTTTGTTTGTGGGTTTGTGTGTGTCCCTTTTGGCCAAAAACTCACTTATATGTAACCCATTCTAACCACTGGGGTTTCATTTGGTACTGCGTGGTGTCCAGTTGGTTTATTTTATTCTTTATTTGGTGATTCCATTTACATTTCCTACATATGCATATATTTTAAGAAGATTCATGTGTCCCAACAAATGGCCCTTAGTTATAACTCTCCCTCTCCATAGGCATTTATCTGCCCTTCCTCTTCTTTCTCCATCTCTATTTAGTCTTTACATCCATTACCTACATACACCCACCCACAAATAGTCCTTAGTTATAATTCTCCCTCGCCATAGGCACTTGTCTGCACTTCCTGTTCCTTCCCCATCTTTATTTAGTCTTCACTTCCAATCCCCATATATCCCCACCCATAAGTCTATAATTCTATTTTTCCTCCTTTGAATATTCTTCCCTGTACTTTAGTTCCATACTCTTTACCTAATCTCTGTGGTTATATGGGTTGTGACTTATCAAAGACTTAAATGCTAGCATCTGTATTTAAACAAATGCATACCATACATGTCATTTTAGTGCTTGAATGGAGATATATACATCATATGGATATGGGAAAATATATATCATATATACAGTGGATAAATGTATCATAAATGGTATTCTGATATTTATGGAGAATGTAATGTTAACTTTCTTCTTTATGCTTGACTTATTTAGAACACTTAGCTCTCTCCTGCTCATGTGCTGTTATTAACAAACTTATTCCAGGTTTTCAAGAGATTTCATCCTGCTGGTCATGATGGTACAGGGAGATCTTTGGATGTAGGGGTGTGAGGATCAGAAATTAAAGGCTAACTGTGAGTGCATGGTATGTCTGAGAGACTGGAGAGATCACTGGGTAAGTAAAGAGTGATTGCTGCTCTTCTAGAGGACCAGAATTCAGTCCCACACACCCATATTGGGCAGCTCATAACTGCCCATAGCTCCAATGGGTCTGACACCCTCTTTTAGTCACCATGGAGAGCTGTACACATGTGACGCTTATATAAACAATAACACACATATACACATGAATAAAAATAAATCTTTAGAAAAAAATAATGATTCTGAGTAACTCCTAGTCTATGTGATATCCTACTTTAAAAAAAATAAGAAGGAAGGAAGGAAGGAATGAAGGAAGGAAGGAAGGAAGAGAAAAAGAGATTTTAAAAAATTTGATTCCTGCTTTCATCTGGGTTGCTTTAGTTTATTTTAAAATTTGTGAGACTTTAAAAAAAATTTTATATATAAATGCTTAGCTCACATATATGCATGGGTCCCACACTTGTGCCTTGTGCCTGCAGAGCTCAGAAGCCAGCATTAGTTTCCCTGAAACTGGAGTTAAAGACAGTTGTTAGCTGCAATGTGGGTGCTGGGAATTCACTGTGAGTCCTCTAGAAAAAGAAATAGTTCTTTCAACAGCTGAGCCATCTCTCCAGCTCCTTTAGTTTTATTTAAAAGTGATGTTAACCTTCACTTTCTTTTCTGTTCAGATCCATGTATTTTCTCTATCAGTTGTATTGATGATGATTGGCAGGAAGCAAATTCAAGGGTGTGTGCAGAGTAGTGAAAGAAATCCTTAACAAAAGAGACGTTGCTTCCTCCCCAATACATCCCTGCCTAACCTCCAGCACTTACCTCCGAAGATCTTCCCACAGGATTCTCCAGGATTTAGAGGACCATGGTCTACCTGCCTTAAAGGGAATTGCAAAGTTGTTTTCGCTAAAGGCTCAATTCCATCACATATCTATCCACTGGAAGGCCACGATGTGCATTATCCTTGTGATTTGCTACAACTATTTGCTACTATCTCATATTGTTCAAGCCATATTTGGGACCACATCATATACTTGTTCCTCTCAAGGGTTGGCTTCAGAAATCTCTACAAATAACAAAGTCCCCAGGTGCTCAAGTCCCCTCTGTAATACCACAGTATTTGCCTGTAACCTGCACAATCCTCCCACATACTCTAAACTACCTCTTGGAGATTTATAATACATAATACAATGTACATTCTATATAAATGGTTGTATCATATTATTTAGGGAATGAAAGAAAAAAGTCAAGAAATGTTCAATATAGATGACTTATTTTCTTACAGATATTTCCTGTGTGTAATTGGTTAAATATGTGTGAAACTCACATACTGAGGGCCAGTGTGTCTCAAAAGCCATGTTTCCCAATGTATATAGCATTGAAATTGGGGTAAAATAGGAAAACCCATACCCATGAACCCTGATAGTGTAGCTGGAGGGAATGTGCCCAAGCTTGACATTGTTGGGGAGCAAACAAACAACTTCCTTGCAAGTGTTATTTGGAAAATATATATAAAGAACAAAAGATGTTAGACTCCAGAGAACCAAATAACCCTAGTTAAAATTAATGAACAAAGCTAAACAGATTTCTCAACTGAGGAAACATGAATGGCCAAGTAGCACCTAAAGAAATATCTGTAGTCATTAGAGAAATGCAAATCAAAACAACCCTGAGACTCCACCTCATACCAGTGGGAATGGCTAAGATCAAAAACTGTCATCCTGCCCCACTATCTTCTACCTGAACCCGCCAGAGGCTGCCAAGGGCCCTAGAGTACTCTCCACACCACAGGAACTCAGGAATACCTTGGGATCATGGGTGAGTAAAATGCACCATCAGCTCCAAAGAATCACAGAGGGTCTTGTGCCAGCAGGAACAGGGACAAAGGAACAACACCTGAACAGAGACTGGGATCCATTCAGGTCAGGCTAGCCCTGTCATTTTCCGAATGAACCTACCAGAGGGCACCAAGAGCCCCAGAGGACTCTCCATGCCACAGGACCCCTAGCACACCTGGGACCTCTGGATAACAGGTGAGTGGAACACAACATCAGCTCCAAAGTGTTGAAAAGGGTCTTTTGCCAGCAGGAACAGGGACAAAGGAAACCTGCCCAACAAGAGGCTGGGATTCTTTCCAGTCGGGGCCAGCCCCACCATCATCTGCGTTAACACGGCCAAGGGTGTTGAGGGCCCCAGAGAACTCTCCACTCTGAAGGACCTCTAGCACACCCAAGACCTCTTGAGCACTGGAGGGCATGTGGGCAACAGAAGCAACAGAGCTTATTAGACAGGGTCCCTTCGGGCCTTCATCCTAAGCCAGGAGGCCGAGCTGAGACCCTGACACCTGGGCAACTTCCTTGTCAGAGGAGAGTCTGCTTACAGGGAGGGCTCTGACACCTGGATTCTGGAGGTGGATGAGAGCTCCAGACTTCTGGACACCTGCCTGCAAGAGGAGAACTTGCCTGCAGAGAGTAATCTGAGACTGGGACTCAGGTGAGAGTTGGATTCTCAGGATTGCTGACAGAGGCTAACAGAATCACAGGAGGACCAAGCTCCAGCCAGAGACAGCTTGAACATTAACACCAGAGATTACCTAATGGCGAGAGGCAATGGTAAAAATCTTACTAACATAAACCAAGAACAATGGGCATCATCAGAATCCAGTAAGCCCACCACAGAAAGTCCTGGATACCCCAACACACCCGACAAGCAAGACTCGGATTTAAAATCATATCTCTTGATGGTGGTAGAAGATTTTAGGATGTGCATTAATAACTTACTTAAAGAAATACAGGAGAACACGGCTAAACAGGTAGAAGCCCTTAAAGAGGAAGCACAGCAATCCCTCAAGGAATTACAGGAGAACACTGCTAAACCAGTAGAAGCCCTTAAAGAGGAAGCACAGAAATCCCTCAAGGAATTACAGGAGAACACTGCTAAACAAGTACAAGTCTTTAAAGAACTACAGGTAAACACTGCTAAGCTGGTAGAAGAAACACAAAAATCCCGTAAAGAATTACAGGAAAACACAACCAAACAGATGATGGAATTGAATAAAAAAAAATCCAAGATGTAAAAATAGAAGTAGAAACAATGAAGAAAACCTAAAGGGAAACAACTCTGGAGATAAAAATTCTAGGAAAGATATCAGGAAACATAGATGTGAGCATCATCAAGAGAATACAAGAGATAGAAGAGAGAATCTCAGATGCAGAAGATTCCATAGGTAACATGAACACAACAATCAAAGAAAATGGAAAATGCAAAAAGATCCCAACTCAAAATATTCAGGAAATCCAGGACACAATGAGAAGACCAAACCTATGGATAATAGTAGATGAGAATGAAGATTCTCAACTTAAAAGGCCAGCAAATATCTTCAACAAAGTTATAGAAGAAAACTTCCAATACCTAAAGAAAGAAATTCCCATGAACATATAAGAAGCCCAGAGAATTCCAAATAGGCTGGACCAGAAAAGAAATTTCTCCTGACATGTAATATTCAGAACAACAAATGCACTAAATAAAGATAGAATATTAAAATCAGTAAGGGAAAATACTCAAGTAACATATAAAGTCAGACCTATTAGAATTACACCAGACTTATCTGCAGAGTCTATGAAAGCCAGAAGATCCTGGACTGATGTTATACATAAGAGAACACAAATGCCAGCCCAGGCTAATATACACCAGCAAAAATCTCAATTACAATAGATGGAGAAACCAAAGAATTCCATGATAAAAACAAATGCACACAATATCTTTCCATGAATCTAGCCCTTCAAAGGATAATAAAGGGAAAACACCAACACATAGATGGAAACTGCACCTGAGAAAAAAACAAGAAAGTAATCCTTCAACAAACCTAAAATAAGACAGCCACAAGAACAGAATCCCAACTTTAACAACAAAAATAACAGGAAGCAACAACTACTTTTCTTTAATTTCTCTTAACATCAATAGACTAAATTCCCCAATTAAAAAACATAGACTAATAGACTGACTACACAAACTGAACCCAGCATTTTGCTACTTGCAGATGACCCACTCCGAGAAGAAAGACAGATTCTACATCAGAGTAAAAGGCTGAAAAACAATTTTCTAAGCAAATGGTCTGAAGAAACAAGCTGGACTAGCCATTCAAATATCGAGTAAAGTTGACGTCCAACCCAAAGATATCAAAAAAGACAAGGAGGGTTGCTTCATACTCATAAAGGTAAAATCCTCCAAAAGGAACTATCAGTTCTAAATATCTATGCTCCAAATGCAAGGGCAGCCACATTCATTAAAGAAACTTTAGTAAAGCTCAAAGCACACATTGTACCTCACACAAAAATAGTGGGAGACTTCAACACCTCACTCTCACCAATGGACAGATCCTAGAAACATAAACTAAACAGAGACTCATGGACACTAACAGAAGTTATGATACAAATGAATTTAACAGACATCTACAAAACATTTTATCCTAAAACAAAAGGATATAACTTCTTCTCAGCACCTCATGGTACCTCCTCCAAAATTGACCATATAATGGGTCACAAAACAGGCTTCAATAGATACAAAAGGTCACGATGGACTAAGGCTGAACTTCAATAACAACATAAATAAGAGAACACCAACATTCATGTGGAGACTGAACAACACTCTACTCAATGATATCTTGGTCAAGGAAGAAATAAAGAAAGAGATTAAAGACTTTTTAACATTTAATGAAAATGACACCACAACATACCCACATTTATGGGACATAATGAAAGCAGACCTAAGAGGAAAACTCACAGCCCTGAGTGCCTCCAAAAAGAAACTAGAGGGAGCACACACTAGCAGCCTGACAACAGACCTAGAAGCTCTAGAACTAAAGGAAGCAAATTCTCCCAAGGGGAGTAGACAGTAGGAAATAATCAAACTTAGAGCAGAAATCAACCAAGTGGAAACAAAAAGATCTATTCAAGGATTCAACCAAACCAGGAGCTGGTTCTTTGAGAAAATCAACAAGTTAGATAAACCCTTAACCAGACTAAGGAGAGGGCACAGGGAAAGAATCCTAATTAACAAAATCAAAAATTAAAAGGGAGATATAACAACAGAACCTAAAGAAATCCAAAACATCATCAGATCCTACTACAAAAGGCTATATTCAACAAAACTAGAAAACCTGGATGAAATGGACAATTTCTAAGACAGATACCAGGTGACAAAGTTAAATCAGGATCAGATTAAAATCTGAACAGTCCCATTTCCCTAAAGTATTAGAAGCACTCATTAATAGTCTCCCAACCAAAAAAACAAAAAAAAGCCCAGGACCAGATGCGGTTAGGTTCTATCAGACCTTCAAAGAAGAACTAATTCCAACTCTCCTCATACTAGTCCACAAAATAGAAACAGAAGTTACTCTACCCAATTCATTATATGAAGCCACAAATACTCTAATACCTAAACCACACAAAGATCCATCTAAGAAAGAAAACTTCAGATCAATTTTCCTTATGGATATCGATGAAAATATTCTCAATAAAATCCTCGAAAACCAAATCCAAGAACACATCAAAACGATCATCCATCAAGACCAAGAAGGCTACATCCCAGGGATGCAGGGATGGTTTAATATACGGAAAGCTATCAATGTAATCTGAAAAATATTCTAACAATTGTTCTTCAATCCCTACTCCTCTAGCCTGAAGCAGCTCTTGAAGATTGCAGACAAATGCCTGTTTAGAATTTACTAATCCCATTTTCCTCTGTCAACACCTAGTGGAATCAGCGCCAGGTCAACCCTATTGCAATTTAGCCCGTATCATATCACTCCTACAGCAACACTTTAAAAAATAATCCACTACATAAACAATCTCAAGAACAAAAATCAAATGATAATATCATTAGGTGCTGAGAAAGCATTTGACAAAATCCAACAACCCTTCATGATAAAAGGCATAGAAAGTTCAGGAATTGAAGGCCCATACCTAAACATGATAAAAGAAATATACAGCAAACCAGTAGCCGATATCAAACCAAATGGAGTGAAACTGGAAGCAATCCCACTAAAATCAGGGAATAGACAAGGCTGCCCACTTTCTACCTACCTATTCAATATAGTACTTGAAGTCCTAGCCAGAGCAATACTACAACAAAATGAGATCAAGGGGATAAAAATTGGAAAGAAGTCAAAATATCACTATTTGCAGATGATATGATTGTATATATAAGTGACCCTAAAAATTCCACCAGAGAATTCCTGAACCTGATAAATGGCTTCAGTACAGTATCTGGATATAAAATTAACTCAAACAAATCAGTGGCCTTTCTCTACTCAAAGGCTAAACAGGCTGAGAAAGAAATTAGTGAAACAACACCCTTCACAATAGTTACAAAAAATATAAACTACCTTGGTGTGATTCTAAGGAAGTGAAAGATCTGTATGACAAGAATTTCAAGTCCCTGACAAAAGAAATTGAAGATCTCAGAAGGAAAAATATCCCATGTTCATGGATTGGCAGGATTAATATAGAAAAATGGCTATCCTGCCAACAGAAATCTACAGATTCAATGCAATTCCCATCAAAAATCCAAATCAATTCTTCACTGAGTTAGAAAGGTCAATTTGCATATTCATCTGGATGACAAGAAAGCTAAGAGAGCAAAAACTATTCTCAAAAATAAAAGAAACTATGGTGGAATTACCATGCCTGATCTCAAGCTGTACTACAGAGCAATTTTGATAAAAACTGCATGGTACTAGTACAGCGAGAGAGGGAGATCAATGTAATAGAATTGAAGACCCAGCAATGAACTCACACACGTGTGTTCACTTGAACTTTGACAAGGGAGCTAAAACCATCCATTGGAAAAAAAGCATTTTCAACAAATGGTGCTGGCACAATGGGAGGTTATCATTTAGAAGAATGCAAATTGATCCATTCTTATCTTCTTGTACAAGGTTCAAGTCAAAGTACATCAAAGAACTCCACATAAAACCAGACTGAAATTTATAGAAGACAAAGTGGGTAAAAGCCTCGAAGTTATAGGCAAAAAGGAACAATTCCTGAACAGAACAGCAATGGCTTGTGCAGTAAGATCAAGAATTGACAAATGGGACCTCATAAAATTGCAAAATTTCTGTAAGGCAAAAGACACTGTCAATAAGACAAAAAAGGCCACCAACAGATTGGGAAAGGATTTTTTTCTAATCCTAAATCTGATAGGAAACTAATATCCAATATATATATATATATATATATATATATATATATATATATATATATATATATATATATATATGGAGCTCAAGAAGCTGGACCACAGAAATTCAAGTAACCCCATTAAAAATGTGGTACAGAGCTAAACAATGAATTCCCAAGTGAGGAATACTGAAGGGCTGACAAGCACCTGAAAAAATGTTCAACATCTTTAATCATCAGGGAAATGCAAATCAAAACAACCCTGAGATTCTACCTCACACCAGTCAGAATGGCTAAGTTTGAAAATTCAGGTGACAGCAGATGCTGGCAAGGATGTGAATAAAGAGGAACACTCCTCCATTGCTGGTGGCATTGCAAGCTTGTACAACCACTCTGGAAATCAGTCTGGCGGTTCCTGAGAACATTGGACATTGTATTACTTGAAGATGCAGCAATACCACTCCTGGGCATATACCCAGAAGTTGTTCCAACTGGTAAAGAGGACACATGCTCCACTATGTTCATAGCAGTCTTATTTATAATAGCCAAAAGCTGAAAACAACCCAGATGTCCCTCAACAGAGGAATGGATACAGAAAATGTGGTACATTTACACAAGGGAATACTACTCAGCTCCTGCTCCTTCGCCTGCTTGCTACGTGAGACTGAGTAACTGCTAGATCCTTGGACTTCCATTCACAGCTGCGACTGAACCATTGTTGGGAATTGGGCTGCCGACTGTAAGTCATCAATAAATTCCTTTACTATCTAGAGACTGTCCATAAGTTCTGTGACTCTAGAGAACCCTGACTAATACAGAAGTGAAGATGTTGTGAAGGCTGTTGTTTCACTAATTTCTTTATCAGCCTGTTTAGCCTTTGAGTAGAGAAAGGCCACTAATTTGTTTGAGTTAATTTTATATCCAGGTACTGTACTGAAGCCATTTATCAGGTTCAGGAATTCTCTGGTGGAATTTTTAGGGTCACCTTTCCCTTCATCTCTTCTCCATTTTTGTACTTTTACACAGGAACAATTCTGGGTCAGAAATTTTAACTTTGTTTTGGTAACCGCATTCCACTATCTGAAGCCCTGTCTATCTACTGGAGGTGGATGCTATTTAAGTTCCCTTTCCCCACTGTTGAGCATATCAATAATTCCTGAGAGTCTTAACTCCAAGGTCCATGGTACTTTCTAGAGGTCCATGGTACCTCAACCCCACCCTGAAACCTGCATATTTCCACTCATTCTTCTACCACTCTGGGCTTCTTTCCTGTCCCAACTAACTGATCCTCTTCCCATTTCTGTTCCATCTCCCCACTCACACCCAGGTTCCTCCTTCCCCCTGACTCCTATGATTATTTTCTTCACCCTCAAATGTTACTGAAGTATCCTCACTTGTGCCTTTCTGTTGTTAAACCTCTTAAGTTCAGTAGGTTGTATCCTAGGTATTCTGTACTTTTTGGCTAATATCCACTTACTCGTGAGCACATACTATGAATGTCCTTTTGTGTCTGAGATACTTAACTCATGATGATAATTTCCAGTTCTAACCATTTGCCTGAAAAACTCATGATTTCCTCATTCTTAATAGCTGAATAATATTCCATTATGTAAAGAAACCACATTTTCTGTCTCTACTCTTCTATTGAGGGACATCTGGGTTGTTTCCAGTTATTACATGTAAGGCTACTATGAACATAGTGGAGCACATGCACCTTTGGAATGTTGGGGCATATTTTGGATATATGCCCAAATTAGTCGAGCTGATTCTTCAGGTAGAACTATATTCCAATTTTCTGAAGAATAGCCAGATTGTTTCCCATAGTGGTTGTACCAACCTGCAATCCCACCAGCAGTAAGGGAGTGTTCCTCGGGTTCTACATACTCACCAGCATGTGCTGTCACATGAGCTCTTGTTCTTAGGCATTCTGTTTGGTTTAGGGTGGAATCTTAGGGTTGTTTTGATTTGCAGTCCCATATAACTAAGAACTTTGAACATTTCTTTAAGTGCAACTTTGACTCCATTCAGAAATACATCAAGACTATCATCCATGATGATCAAGTAGGCTTCATCCCAGGGATGTGGGGATGGCTCAATATATGAAAACCAATCCACATAATCCACCATATCAACAAATTGAAAGAAAATATTCACATGATCATCTCATAATATGATGAAAAGGCTTTCAAAAAAATTCACCACCCCTTCATGTCAAAAGTTTGAGATCAGGGATATAAGGCACATACATAAACATAATCAAAGCAGTATATGGAAAGCCAATCAACAACATAAAATTAAATGTAGAGAAACTTAAAACAGTTCGACTAAATTGGAGACAAGTGAATGCACCCCACTCTCTCACAATTTATTTAATATAGTATTAAACGTTCTACCCAGAGCAATAAGTTAACTGATGGAGTTCACAGAGATACAAAGTAGAAAGGAAGAGGTCAATGTATCACTATTTGCACATGATATTATAGTAAACATAAGCAAGCTGATAAACACCTCCAGCAAAACAGCTGAATATAAAGTTATTTAGAAAATAATACATAGCCTGCCCTCCTTTGATAAATGATAAATGGGCCAACAAATAAATTAGGAAATCAACTCTTTACAATAGACACGAACAATATAAAATATCTTTGTGTAACTCTAATCAAGCATGTATAAGGACTTAAATGAGAAGAACTTCAATTCTCTGAAGAAAGAAACTGATGAACATATCAGAAATGGAAAGATCTTCAATGCTCATGGGGCAGTAGGACTAACATATTGAAAATGATCATCTGACCAAAAGCAATTTATAGATTTAATGCAATCCTTATCAAAATTCTAACACAATTCTTTCCAGACATTGAAAGAACAATTCTAAGATTCATACAGATAAAAAACAAATAAAAAAACAGGATAGCTAAAACAATCTTAACCAATAAAAGAACTTCCAGAGGTACCACCATACCTGTCCTTGATTTATAATACAGAGAAATAATATTAAAAGCTGCATTCTATTACTATAGGAACAAACTGGTGGATCAATTAAATTGAATGGACGATCCTGAGATGGCCCCACAAACGTATGGACATTTTCTTTTTGACAAAGAAGATAAAACAATACATGGAAAAAGGAGGCATCTTCAACAAGTATTGCTGGTCTAACTGGATGTTTGCATATAGAAGAATGCAAATAGATCCACATCTATCATGCACACACCTGAAGTCCAAATGGACCAAAGACCTCAACATAAATCATATACACTAAATTTCATAGAAGAGATAGTAGGAAATAGGTTCAACACATTGGTACAGGAAACAAGTTCCTGAACAGAACACTAATACTTCATGCTCTAAGATCAAAAACTGATAAATGGGACCTCATGAATCTGGAAAGCTTCTGTAAACCAAAGGACATAGCCCATAGTACAAATCAGCAACCTACACATTATGAAAATTTTTCACTTAACGGACATCCCATAGAGGACTAATGTACAAAATTTATCAAAAACTCAAGAAGTTAACCTCTAAAACACCAAATAACCTAGGTGAAAAATTAGGTACAGATAATTCACAGCAGAAGAATCTTGAATGGACAAGAAGCACTTAAAGGAATGTTCAATGTGCTTTGTCATTAGGGAAATGCAAATCAAAACATCTCTTAGATTCTGTCATACTATAGTCATATTGGCTAACATCACAAATTTAAGTGGTAATGCATGTTAGTTAGGATGTGGATCAAGGGGAACAAACCTCAATTGCTGGTGGAACTGCAAACTTCTGCATCAATTTTGGAAATCTATTTGGTGTTTCGTAGAAAACTGTAAATATTCTATTTAAGTTCTATTCAAGAGCCAGCTATACCACTCCTGTGCATATACCCAAAAGATATTCCACTGTCCCGAAAAGGACACTTGCTCAACCATGTCCATAGCTTTATTCATAATAGCCAGAAACTGGAAACAGCCTAGATGTCCTTCAACTGACAGATGGATAAAGAAAATGTGACACATCTACACAGTGGAGTACTATAGAGCTATTAAAAACAAACACATCATGGATTTTGTAGGAAAATAGATGGAATGGAGAATATCATCCTGAGCTAGTTAACCCAGACCCCAAAGGACATGTATGGCATGTAGTCACTTATAAGTTGAAATTAGTCTTAAAATACAGGATAAACTTGCTGTGCTCCACAGACCCAAGGAAGCTAAACAAGAAGAAAGGACAATGTGAGGATGCTTGAATCTCACTTTAAAAAATCATGGGCAGCAGATTGGCAAAATTAAGTGAGTGAGAGAAAGAATGGGTAATGACATGGCAGTGTTCAGAATCCAGTGTGGGTAGGGGCAGGGTAGATGTCTAGATGACCATGAGAAATAAGGAAAACTGAAATTTGCAGGGGTATAGAGTGTAGGGCTGTGGCATGTTGAGGATGAGACTGAGACCAGGGAAAGGGAAGGCACTCAAATATCAATGTCGATGATCTTAACTGTGACTTACAATATTGTGCTATGGAATCTGAATGGTCCACATCTTGTGTCTATGTAGGAACTCCAGTGAAGCTATCGTCACACCAACACATCTTCAAACTTTGGACTTAAATTTTATTCTGTCTATGAGAAATACATTGACAAAGGATAGAAAAAAACACTAATGCAATGGCAAATCAATAACTGGCCAAACTAGTGACCCATCCCATGGGCAACAAACAATCCCTGACAGCATTAATGATACAGTGATAGGACTGCAGACAGAAGCATGTTGACCTCTAGGAGGCTCTACTCAGCAGCTGACTCAGACAGACACAGACATTCACAGCCAAATATTGAATGGAGCTTGGGTCTCTTATGGTAGAGTTGGGGAGAAAATTGAGTAAGGGAAAAAGGTCAAGTAACATATAAAGGCAAGCCTATCAGAATTACACCAGATTTTTCACCAGAGACTATGAAAGCCAGAAGAGCCTAGACAGATGTTATACAGACACTAAGAGAACACAAACTGCAGCCCAGGCTACTATACCCAGCCAAACTCTCAATTATCATAGAGGGAGAAACCAAAGTATTCCACGACAAAACCAAATTCACGCATTATCTCTCCACAAATCCAGCCCTTCAAAGGATAATAACAGAAAAAAACCAATACAAGAACGGGAACAATGCCCTAGAAAAAACAAGAAGGTAATCCCTCAACAAACCTAAAAGAAGACAGCCACAAGAACAGAATGCCACCTTTAACAACTAAAATAACAGGTAGCAACAATTACTTTTCCTTAATATCTCTTAACATCAATGGTCTCAACTCGCCAATAAAAAGACATAGACTAACAAACTGGCTACACAAACAAGACCCAACATTTTGCTGCTTACAGGAAACTCATCTCAGAGAAAAAGATAGACACTACCTCAGAATGAAAGGCTGGAAAACAATTTTCCAAGCAAATGGTATGAAGAAACAAGCAGGAGTAGCCATCCTAATATCTGATAAGATTGACTTCCAACCCAAAGTCATCAAAAAAGACAAGGAGGGACACTTCATTCTCATCAAAGGTAAAATCCTCCAAGAGGAACTCTCAATTCTGAATATCTATGCTCCAAATACAAGAGCAGCCACATTCACTAAAGAAACTTTAGTAAAGCTCAAAGCACACATTGCGCCTCACACAATAATAGTGGGAGACTTCAACACACCACTTTCACCAATGGACAGATCATGGAAACAGAAACTAAACAGGGACACACTGAAACTAACAGAAGTGATGAAACAAATGGATCTGACAGATATCTACAGAACATTTTATCCTAAAACAAAAGGATATACCTTCTTCTCAGCACCTCATGGTACCTTCTCCAAAATTGACCACATAATAGGTCACAAATCAGGCCTCAACAGATTCAAAAATATTGAAATTGTCCCATGTATCCTATCAGATCACCATGCACTAAGGCTGATCTTCAATAACAAAATAAATAACAGAAAGCCAACATTCACATGGAAACTGAACAACACTCTTCTCAATGATACCTTGGTCAAGGAAGGAATAAAGAAAGAAATTAAAGACTTTTTAGAGTTTAATGAAAATGAAGCCACAACGTACCCAAACCTTTGGGACACAATGAAAGCATTTCTAAGAGGGAAACTCATAGCTATGAGTGCCTTCAAGAAAAAACGGGAGAGAGCACATACTAGCAGCTTGACAACACATCTAAAAGCTCTAGAAAAAAAGGAAGCAAATTCACCCAAGAGGAGTAGACGGCAGGAAATAATCAAACTCAGGGGTGAAATCAACCAAGTGGAAACAAGAAGAACTATTCAAAGAATTAACCAAACGAGGAGTTGGTTCTTTGAGAAAATCAACAAGATAGATAAACCCTTAGCTACACTCACTAAAGGGCACAGGGACAAAATCCTAATTAACAAAATCAGAAATGAAAAGGGAGACATAACAACAGATCCTGAAGAAATCCAAAACACCATCAGATCCTTCTACAAAAGGCTATACTCAACAAAACTGGATAACCTGGACGAAATGGACAAATTTCTGGACAGATACCAGGTACCAAAGTTGAATCAGGATCAAGTTGACCTTCTAAACAGTCCCATATCCCCTAAAGAAATAGAAGCAGTTATTAATAGTCTCCCAGCCAAAAAAAGCCCAGGACCAGACGGGTTTAGTGCAGAGTTCTATCAGACCTTCAAAGAAGATCTAACTCCAGTTCTGCACAAACTTTTTCACAAGATAGAAGTAGAAGGTATTCTACCCAACTCATTTTATGAAGCCACTATTACTCTGATACCTAAACCACAGAAAGATCCAACAAAGATAGAGAACTTCAGACCAATTTCTCTTATGAACATCGATGCAAAAATCCTTAATAAAATTCTCGCTAACCGAATCCAAGAACACATTAAAGCAATCATCCATCCTGACCAAGTAGGTTTTATTCCAGGGATGCAGGGATGGTTTAATATACGAAAATCCATCAATGTAATCCATTATATAAACAAACTCAAAGACAAAAACCACATGATCATCTCGTTAGATGCAGAAAAAGCATTTGACAAGATCCAACACCCATTCATGATAAAAGTTCTGGAAAGATCAGGAATTCAAGGCCAATACCTAAACATGATAAAAGCAATCTACAGCAAACCAGTAGCCAACATCAAAGTAAATGGAGAGAAGCTGGAAGCAATCCCACTAAAATCAGGGACTAGACAAGGCTGCCCACTTTCTCCCTACCTTTTCAACATAGTACTTGAAGTATTAGCCAGAGCAATTCGACAACAAAAGGAGATCAAGGGGATACAAATTGGAAAAGAGGAAGTCAAAATATCACTTTTTGCTGATGATATGATAGTATATATAAGTGACCCTAAAAATTCCAACAGAGAACTCCTAAACCTGATAAACAGCTTCGGTGAAGTAGCTGGATATAAAATTAACTCAAACAAGTAAATGGCCTTTCTCTACACAAAGAATAAACAGGCTGAGAAAGAAATTAGGGAAACAACACCCTTCTCAATAGCCACAAATAATATAAAATATCTCGGCGTGACTCTAACGAAGGAAGTGAAAGATCTGTATGATAAAAACTTCAAGTCCCTGAAGAAAGAAATTAAAGAAGATCTCAGAAGATGGAAAGATCTCCCATGCTCATGGATTGGCAGGACCAACATTGTAAAAATGGCTATCTTGCCAAAAGCAATCTACAGATTCAATGCAATCCCCATTAAAATTCCAACTCAATTCTTCAACGAATTAGAAGGAGCAATTTGCAAATTCATCTGGAATAACAAAAAACCGAGGATAGCAAAAACTCTTCTCAAGGATAAAAGAACCTCTGGTGGAATCACCATGCCTGACCTAAAGCTTTACTTCAGAGCAATTGTGATAAAAACTGCATGGTACTGGTATAGAGACAGACAAGTGGACCAATGGAATAGAATTGAAGACCCAGAAATGAACCCACACACCTATGGTCACTTTTTTGCTGGTAAAATCAAGTATTATTAATATTAGTATAGCTTTCCATTGTAAGTAGGAACACACACATATCTGAGGTGGAAGTCAGAACACTCCACATGAAGTAGGTAGCAGTACTGTCCATGAACTTCAAGATAGATTCTTCTGGCAGTAGGGCTCACAGACATCACCAAGCTCTTGAGAGCAAAAACTGACTAGGGATATCAACATGGTTAACAAAGGCAGCAGGATTAAGTGACATCAAGATATTTTCCTATGCAACTGAGATCAATGATATAATCAATAGGGTCCAAACTGACAGCAAGAATCCCTCATCTTCTTGTGGCTAATGGCAGCCATCATCTGAGATGAACCATGTTGTTTGTTGCCAGGAGGTATCATTGGCATGTACACAGTTTCAGAGGACATATAAGACCATAGACAGTAATGTCCACTCTAGTGGGAGGATAGACCTTTGACATCAAATTGGTTAGAGCTGGCAGTACACATCATATACATAACATGGTGTCAGTTGGCAGAAGTGTGGATTGATGATATCAGTATATATTTTGGTGGCATTTGGAGTAGCTTGTATTAATGTTCCAAGTGGCAGCAGAGAACATGGACATCCTGGATGATCCTGGATGATCCTGGTATCAAGGATTGTGGATATACAACAATGGTATCTTTTCCCAAATTATATCAATGAAATCAATATAACATATCTTAGAACACTTCACAACATGACCTCATGCAGCAGTATTGACCTTAAAGTTCAGAATAGACTCTGGTGGCCACAGGGCTCCTTGATATAAACAATTCCATCAGAAGCAACACAGACCATACATTTCAATATAGATGCTTGTTCCATCATTGGTTATGGATATCAAAATACTTTCTGACAGCACTTTGAATTATTGATTATAATATGGTACTCATTTGCAACAGGGGTCACTGAAATCAAGGTTGCCTGTGGTAGCATAGATCTTGGGGGAAATAAAAAATGGTTACTGTTTCCAGGTGTATCTTTGACATTAGCATAGATTCAGAACCTGGGAATAGTATTAACATAAGTGTCTTCTCCATTGCCAGGATGGATCAATGATACTGTGATCAGTTCTTCTGGTTGCAGTAAAGAGCGTATAAATTATTAAAAAAACCAGGAGGGGCTATATGCATAAATCATTGACATTTCATAGATTCCTGTGCCCCATAATATCTTGAGAGGAACAATAATCACTGTCGTGATTACTGATGTCAGTAGGCAGTCAGGTCACAGGCATGAAAATCATAACTGATTGTAACACAGTACACTTAAGTAAACATGACTTAGGCAAGAGTATTTACCAAAAATTTCAAGACAGAGTCTTCTAGCAGTAGGGATAATAGATTTTAGCAAGATCTTCAGAGGCAGCACTGTCTATAGATATGAACAGAGTTACATGCAGCAATATGGATGGCTATCATCATAATTTTACTATAGGTAGTTGGGAATCACTGATATCATCATGGTCCAAAGTGGCAGCACAAATCTCTAATATGATGTTTGCTATTGGGGGTAAGAATTGTAGATATAGTATGGTATCTGCTGACAAGTGTATCACTGATATTGAAAAGATTCAATTATGGACATAAATCTTTTCTCTGGTGGCAGGAGGGATCAATTACATCAAATATCTTCTTGCAGCAGCAAGGATATTACCCACAACAAGTTCTACAAAAGAAAATACATTCATGTATCAGATATATCAGCACAGTTTTCAGCAGCAGGTAAGCTCTCAGACATCAAGCTTATCCCCAATGCCAGCTCAGAACATTCACCTCAATGTATAACTTTGTACATCAATATGAACCTTGGAATTCAGTCTGTTCTCATGCAGCAAAACAGATCATTGACATCAATAGGTTCTTCCAAGGAATAGAAACTATGGATACAATCATGTTTCCTGGGTTCAGCATATAGCAGTGACAGCAACATAGGTTCAGGTTGTAAGTCACATCAGAGGCTTAAAACAAGTTTCCTATAGGAAAACACACTACTAACCTCATTGGGATCTTGGGCAGAAGTTCTGACCATGCATTTCATAATTGATGCTTTTGTCCACAGTGATCATAGACATTACCAAGATCATCAGAGTCAGCACAAGTGGTTACAAATGGTACAATGGGAGAGTAAAATCAACATATTTATCTTAGCAAATAGGACAATTGGTATCACAATCTGGTCCAAACTGTCAGTAGGTATCATTAACATCCTGGTTGCCTGTGGCATCAAAGTTCTTGGATATACCATGGCGTCTATTGCCAGGAAGAATCAGAACATCGTGATTCTTTCAGAGAGCAGGGAGAACCATGAACAGAAATCACATCTATAGTGTCAGAATGGAGCATTGACTTCAAAATTATCACAGCTAAGAGTATATATATATCTCATAAAAGCCATTCCCACAGGTGAGAGAAGCATATATCACTGACATCAGTATAGATTCCAATGACAGTTGGAATCACTCATATTAATGTGGCCCTAAATGGGAGAAAGGATCAATGACAACATTGTTGCTTGTGGTATCAAAGAGTATAGACATAGAACGATTTGTCTTCCCATGATGTATATATTAGTGAACTCATGGTCCAGAGCAGGGGCTACATGCATATATCAGGGATATCAACAGAATTTCCTGTGGCCAATAGGATCTCAGATATCAATGTGATCTCCATTGCACCTCAGATCCTGTACCTCAATATGATATCCAGTGTCAGTATGGACCATAAAATATGGAATTACCTTAAACAGCAGCAGAGATCATCCTTATGATCATGGTCTCCATCACCTTCAGTAATAGAAACAATGGAATCCATCATGATTGCTGGTCAAACCATTCATTACCCAAATCAACATAGTTTCAGGTTTCAAATACCATTCCAGGTGTCAAAAGTATCTCCAGTAGCAGCACACAGCACTTACCTCATTATGACATTAGGCAGCAATAGTGATCATGAACTTTACAATCGACTCTTTGACTAAAGGATCATAAACAGTACAGTATTCAAAGTCAGACTCTTCAAAGTCAAGACTATCTATGAATCTCAACATGTTTACCAGATGCTTTATCGATAAGTAATGTCAATACTTTTAACTTGGCAATTGGGAAGTTGGGATCTCTGATGTCATTACCTGTTCCAAAGAGGCAGTAAGAATTCCTCAGTACCTGGTTGCCAGTGGCAGCTTAGAACTGGTATATACCACCTTGTTTGATGTCAGGAAGTAGCAAGGCCATCAAAATATTTAAGAGGGCATGAATAACTATGTACAGAATCTTCTTCTCTGATGGCAGGATGGATCTTTGATGTAAAAATTGTTGCAGCTGAAAACATACTTCTCATAAATAACAGCAGAAAAATTTGGATAACTGATATCAGTAGAGATTCTATAGGCAGTTGGAGACGCTTATATTTATGTTGCCCCATAAGTTAGCAGAGATTATTGTGATCACTGCTGCTTGAGGCCTGAAATGTCATGAATATAAAAATGGTATCTTTTGTCATTATGTGTCCTCAGTGTAACAGAATATGAAACTGAACATGACATGGAGGAACAGTATGACCTAAATTTTCACCTTATGTTCAGATGGTCTCATAGATCCTGGACATTAACAATCTCATCAGAAGCATCATGGACTGTGGGTTTAATCAAGGCCACTGATGGCAGCATAATGGATATCATCATATTTTCTGTAGGCACTTTGAGTGAGTGACATTAATATAGTTCTCAGTGGTAGCAGAGATCACTAATGACAAGGTGGCCAATGACAGCAAGTAACAAAGGCCATACCATGGAATCTATTGCCATTTATATGTCAATGGCATTAGCATAGATTAAAAGGGAAGAAAAATTATGATCATAAACCTCTTATCAGGTGGCAATATTTATCTTGACAGCGCAATTCCAGGGGCAGTAACAACCATGTACATTACATGGTTGATAGCAGGCAGGAAGATCAACAGAATTTCTTATGGAAGATAGAATCTCAGACATCAATCTGATCTACTGTGTCACCTCAGAACACTTACCTCAATATGACCTCTACCATTAACATGAACCTTGTAAGTCAGAACGTTCTCAAACGACAGGAGAGATCATGGCCATCACCAGGTTTTTCATCAGCAATAGAAAAATAAATGGACTCCATCATTATTGCTGGTCACAGCATGCAGCACTCACATCAAGGTATTTTCAGGTTTCAGTTAGGATTACAGGCATCAAAATAGTCTCCAGTAACAGCGAACAGCACTTACCTCATTATGAACTTAGGCAGCAATAATTACCATGGACTTTACAACAGATTCTTATGGTTGATTTATCATAGACATCATGTAGCTTTTCAATGACCACACAGACTATGGGTGTCAAAATAGTTACCAGTGACAGCATGAATCAGTAATGCCAATATATTTTCCTTGGTAGTCAGGATCACAGATATCTTCAATATTGTCCAAAGTGGGAGTAGAAAACACTCCTAATCTGTTTGTCTATGGCAGCAGGGATCTCTGATATAACATAGTATCCATTGCCAGTAAGTACAAGGGACATAAAAATACTTTCAGAGGGTTTCATGCAAACAAATCTCTTTTCCAATTGCCAGGTGCATTGTTACATCAAATTGCTTATGGATGGCAAGATATTTCTGAGATTTTATACAGAAGAATAGATAACAGTCATCAGTAGTAATTCCATTTTCAGTTAATGAAAGTTATAATTTGTGCAGAAGAGTCATCAGGGACCACTGACATATTTTCTGCTAGAGGCCTGAAGTATCATGGACATACAGTGGTATCTGATGCCACTACACACACACACACACACACACACACACACATATATATATATATATATATATATATATAATATATCATCATATCATACCTCAGAACATGTAACTCCACATGACCTAAGATAGCATTATTGACTGAACTTCATTGAAGATTCTGACGGTCTCAGGGATTTTTCACATTTACAATCCCTTCAGGAGCAACACAGACAATGGATTTCAACATGGCTACTAGAGGCAGGATGCATGATTCACATCATCCACATTTCTGTGGCACCTGTGCATTAGTGAAGTCAACATGGTTCCAGTGTCAACTAGGATCACTGACAATAATTTTGCCATTGTCCACAATATTCTCAGACAATAACATGGGGTCTGTTGCCAGGTATATATTAGTGACATCAGCATTGATTCAGAGGGCATAAAAAAATTAGGGTCATAAAACGCTTTTCCAGGAACAAGATAGATCACTGACATCACTACCTCTTTTGGTGGTAGTAAGAATATTGTACATTTCATGGATGATAGCAGGTGCTCCATGAAAGTATCAGGGACATCAACAAAATTACCTGTGGCAGGTTGGATCTCAGGCGTCAATCTGATCTCCAGTGCTACATAAGAGCACTTACCTCAACATGACACCAAGTGTCAGTATGAATTTTGGAATTCAGTATGTTCTCTAGAAAAAGCACAGATCATAGACATCACCAAGGTTTCCATAAGCAATAAGAATTGAGTTCATCATGATTTCTGGTTGCAGAATACAACAATGACCTCAACATAGCTTCAGGTTGCAAATATGTTCAGTGGCATCAAACATGTGTCCAGTAGCAGCACACAGCACTTATATCATTATTACCTTAGGCACCAGTACTGACAATGAACTTCAGAACACATTATTCTTGTTGATTTATCATAGACATCACGACATCTTTAAAGACACTGACTGAGGATCTCAACATGGTTACCAGTGGCAGCATGGATGAGTGACATCAATTTCCCAATTCCCTTGGCCAGTTTCCCTAGCATTTGGGATCACTGATATCAATTTGTTCCAAAGTGTTAGTAGTGATCACTCACTGCCTGGTTGCCTGTGTGAGTAGGAATCTGAAATATACCATTGTATCAGTTTCCAGGGATATCAAGAGAGTTTCAAATGTAGATATGAACATGTAAAGAAACTCCCCTAGTGG
The DNA here is from genome assembly GCF_000001635.26 of Mus musculus. NCBI lineage: Eukaryota > Metazoa > Chordata > Mammalia > Rodentia > Muridae > Mus > Mus musculus. The sequence goes on along the minus strand of NC_000086.7, from coordinate 27,979,327 downwards.
CACTTTGAATCATGATATCAAAATGTTTACAGGTAGCAGGATACTTGACATAAATTTGACAGAAGCATTGATAACAGACATCAACAATGATTCAATTGGCAGTAGGAGACAGTGATATTAATGTGGTCCCATAAGGCAGAAGGTATCACCGCCATGGATGATGGATGCTTAAAGTATATGTAACAAGCAACAGTGTCCATTGCCACACTATATGTGACCTCCACATAATATATCTCTGAACATGTAATTCAACATGATGTGACACAGCAGAATTTATCTAAAATTTCACCTAAGTCTCTGCTAGCTTCAGGGATCCTTGACATTAACAATAATCCAAGAAGCATCATGAACTTTGGGTTTAAACATGGCTACTTGAGGCAGAATGGATGATTGATATCACCATAGTTTCTACAGGAACTATGTAATAGTGATATTAACATGGTAACCAGGGACAGCAGGGATCACTGGCAACCAGGTTGCGAATGGTAGCATGGACCTAGCGGCAATCCCATAGGGTGTGTAGACAGTTATATATTAATGATATCAACCTCAAATCACAGAGAAGAATAAATCATTATCATAATTGCCTCATTTAGTTGCAGGATAAATCACTGATATCCACATTATTTCAGGTGGCAGTAAGGATCTTGCACATTACTTAGTCAACATCATGCAATGTATTCATGTATCAGTGAAATCAACAGAATTTGTTGTGGCTGTTAGGATCTTAGATATCAATCTGATCTCCATTATTGAGAACACTTACCTCAATATAACCTATCATTTCACTATGGGCCTTTGAATTCATTAGGATCTCAAGAAACAACACAGATCATAGCCATCACCAGGGTCTCAATTAGCAACAGGAATAAAAGACCCCATCATGATTGCTGGTCATAGCTGCATCACTGACTTCAAAATAGCTTCAGGTATCCAGCAGGATCACAAGTATCAATATTTATCACATGTTAGATATTGTGAGCTACACATACATGAGAAATACCAATTGATGATCCTGTTGCAGGTAGGTTTCCACATTTTAATCTGATCTCCAGAACCAGATAAGAATACTTCCCTCAAAATAAACTTGGGCATTATTGTGGACCTTGAGGTTCATTATATTTTCAAGCAGTAGCACAGATCATAGCCACCACTAGGGTTTCCATTAGCAATAGGAATAAAATCAAACTTGGACTCCATCAAAATTGCTGGTATCAACATAGTTTTGTTTTTTTTTTTTTTTTTTTTTTGGTAACAGGTAGTATCATAATAATGAAAATACCATACATGTTTCACATCAGGAGCTACATGAATGCATCAGGGACATCAACAGAACTTCCTGTGGTGGGTAGGATCTCAGACATCAATTTTCTATCCAGTGTCAGATAACAACACTTACCTCAATATGGCATTATGTATCAGCATTTACCTTGGCATTCAGCAGTTTCTCCAGAAGCAACACTGCTCATAACCATTACCAGGGACTCCATTAGTAATAGGAAATTTATGTAATAGATTCTATTATGCTTGCTTATCACAGCAAACAGCAATGATATCAGCATAGCTTCAGCATTCAGATGTGATCACTGACATCAAAGGGAACTTCAATAACAGTACACAGCTCTTTTGTCATTATAAACTTAGGCAGCAGTACTGACAATGATGTTCACAATAGACATTTATGATTGGGCATCTCAGATGTCATGGACCTCTTCAAAGATAACACATGTTGCTACACCATTCCTGCTACAAACTCTGACTATAAATCTCAACATGGTTACCAGTGGCATCATGGATGAATGACTATATGGCCTTTGGGATCTCTGATGTCATTAATTAGTCCAAAGTAAGAGCAAGCTTCAATTTGCTTTGGGGTCTCTGGTGTCATTAATTAGTCTAAAGTGGGAGCCAGATTCACTTTGCTTTGAGGTCTCTGATGTCATTAATTAGTCTAAAGTGGGAGTAAGATTCACCCCTGACCTGGATGCCTATGACAACAGGCATCTGGCATACAAAGTGAAGTTTGTTGCCAAGAAGAATCAGAGACATCAAGGTAATTCAAGAGGCAGGATGCATAGTGACATCACAATTGTTATAGATGGTAAGAATCTTCGCACAAATTGAGCAGAAAAATGGATAACATACATCTGTAATAATTCCATTGACTGTTGGACACCCTCATATCAATATTGTCCCAAATGGCATCAGGTATTACTGGCATGAATGCTGGAGGCCTGAAGTAACATGAACATATACCGATGTCTGGTACCACAATTGATATGTTTTCAACATAACATATGCTAGAATATGTAATTCAACATGACAATAGGCAACACTATTGTACTTGAACTTCACATTTTTCTGATGGTCTCAGGGACCCTTAGCATTAACAATACCTCCAGAAGCAACATAGGTTATATGTTTCAAGAAAGCTACTGGTGGCCCTGCTGGTCTACTCCAGCACTGGGGTTCCTTGCCCACAGAGTCTCTGGACACGTGCAAGGACTCCCACAGGATCCCCCACGGGATCTTAAGACCTGTGATGAGGGGAACAAACCATCTACTCCAATCCAATCACGTGGGACCTGTGACTGCCTTAATTAGGGAAGCAGAAAAACCAGCCTCATCAGGGTCACAATTCCCTTCTTGTCCATACCAGCACCGGGGTACCTTGCTCACAGTGTCTCCGGACACCCGCAAGGACCCCCACAGTGTCCCCCACGGGATCTTAAGTCCTCTGGTGAGTGGAACACAGCATCTGCTCCAATCCAATCGTGCGGGATCTGAGACTGCCTTAATTAGGGAAGCAGAAAAACTGGCAAATCACGGTCACAAGTCCCTTCTGGTCCACACCAGCACTGGGGTTTCTTGTGCGCAGAGTATCTGGAGACCCCCAAGGTCCACACAGGACCCTACAAGGGATCTTAAGACCTCTGGTGAGTAGATAACAACTTCTGTCAGGAGGCATGTTCGAACACCAGATATCTGGGCACTTTCCCTGCAAGAAGAGAGCTTGCCTGCAGAGAATACTCTAACCACTGAAACTGAGGAGAGAGCTAGCCTTCCAGGTCTGCTGATAGAGGCTAACAGAGTCACCTGAGGAACAAGCTCTAAACAGAGACAACTATAACAGCTAGCCTCAGAGGTTACCAGATGGAGAAAGGCAAACGTAAGAATCCTACTAACAGAAATCAAGACCACTCACCATCATCAGAACGCAGCACTCCCACCCCACCTAGTCCTGGGCACCACAACACAACTGAAAATCTAGACCCAGATTTAAAAGCATATGTCATGATGATGGCAGAGGACATCAAGAAGGACTTTATTAACTCACTTAAAGAAATACAGGAGAGCACTGCTAAAGAGTTACAAGTCCTTAGAGAAAAACAGGAAAACACAAACAAACAGGAAGACGTCCTTATAGAAAAACAGGAAAACACATCCAAAAAGGTGATAGAAATGAATAAAACCATACTAGACCTAAAAAGGGAAGTAGACACAATAAAGAAAACCCAAAGTGACTCAACGCTGGAGATAGAAACCCTAGGAAAGAAATCTGGAAACATAGATGTGAGCATCAGCAACAGAATACAAGAGATGGAAGAGAGAATCTCAGGTGCAGAAGATTCCATAGAGAACATCGACACAACAATCAAAGAAAATACAAAATGCAAAGGGATCCTAACTCAAAACATCCAGGAAATACAGGACACAATGAGAAGACCAATCCTATGGATAATAGGAGTTGATGAGAACAAAGATTTTCAACTTAAAGGGCCAGCAAATATCTTCAAGAAAATAATATAAGAAAACTTCCCAAACCTTAAAAAAGAGATGCCCATGATCATACAAGAAGCCTACAGAACACCAAGTAGACTGGACCAGAAAAGAAATTCCTCCCCACACATAATAATCAGAACAACAAATGCACTAAATAAAGATAGAATATTAAAAGCAGTAAGCGAGAAAGGTCAAATAACATATAAAGCAGGCCTATCAGAATTACACCATACTTTTCACCAGAGTCTATGAAAGCCAGAAGGGCGTGGACAGATGTTATATAGACACTAAGAGAACACAAATGCCAGCCAAGGCTACTATACGTGGCCAAACTCTCAATTACCATAGATGGAGAAACCAAACTATTCCAGGACAAAACCAAATTCATACATTATCTTTCCACGAATCCAGCACTTCAAAGAATAAAAACAGAAAACAACAACAACAACAACAACAAAAATACAAGGACAGAAATCAGACCCTAGAAAAAGCAAGAAATTAATCCCTCAACAAACCAAAAAGAAGACTGCCACAGGAACAGAATGTCAACTCTAACAACAAAAGTAAAAGGAAGCAACAATTACTTTTCCTTAATATCTCTTAATATCAATGGACTTAATTCCCCAATAAAAAGACATAGACTAACAGACTGGCTACACAATCAGGACCCAACATTCTTCTCCTTACAGGAAACCCATCTCAGGGAAAAAGACAGACACTACCTCAGAGTGAAAGGCTGTAAAACAATTTTGCAAGCAAATGGCCTGAAGAAACAAGCTGGAGTAGCCATTCTGGTATCGAATAAAATCTACTTCCAACCAAAAGTTATCAAAAAAGACAAGGAGGGACACATCATACTCACCAAAGTTAAAATCCTCCAAGAAGAACTCTCAATTCTGAATATCTATGCTCCAAATGCAAGGGCAGCCACATTCATTAAAGACACTTTAGTAAAGCTCAAAGCACACATTGCACCTCACACAGTAATTGTGGGAGACTTCAACACACCACTTTCATCAATGGACAGATCGTGGAAACAGAAACTAAACAGGGACACAGTGAAAATAATAGAAGTTATGAAACAAATGGACTTAACAGATATCTACAGAACATTTTATTCTAAAACAAAAGGATATATCTTCTTCTCAGCACCTCACGGGACCTTCTCCAAAATTGACCATATAATTGGTCATAAAAGAGGCCTCAACAGATACAAAAATATTGAAAATGTGCCATGCATCCTATCAGACCACCATGGACTAAGGCTGATCTTCAGTAACAACATAAATAATGGAAAGCCAACATTCACGTGGAAACTGAATAACACACTTCTCAATGATACCTAGGTCAAGGAAGGAATAAAGAAATAAATTAAAGACTTTTTAGAGTTCAATGAAAATGAAGCCACAACATACCCAAACCTATGAGACACAATGAAAGCATTTCTAAGAGGGAAACTCATAGCTCTAAGTGCCTCCAAAAATAAATTGGAGAGAGCACACACTGGCAGCTTGACAACACATCTAAAAGCTCTAGAAAAAAAGAAAGTAAATTTACCCAAGAGTAGTAGACAGCAGGAAGTATCAAACTCAGGGGCTAAATCAACCAAGTGGAAACAAGAAGAACTATTAAAAGAATTAACCAAACAAGGAGTTGGTTCTTTGAGAAAATCAACAAGATAGATAAACCCTTAGCAAGTCTCACTAGAGGGCAGAGGGACATCATCCTAATTATCAAAATCAGAAATGAAAAGAAAGACATAACAACAAATCCTGAAGAAATCCAAAACACCATCAGATCCTTCTACAAAAGGCTATACTCAACAAAACTGGAAAACCTGGATGAAATGGACAAATTTCTAGACAGATACCAGGTACCAAAGTTAAATCAGGATCAATTTTATGATCTAAACAGTCCTATATCCCCTAAAGAAATCGAAGCCGTCATTAATAGTCTCCCAGCCAAAAAACAAAAAAAAACAAAAAAACAAAAAAAAAAAACAAAAACAAAAAAAAAAGCCCAAGACCAGATGGGTTTAGTGCAGAGTTCTACCAGACCTTCAAAGAAGATCTAATTCCAGTTCTGCACAAACTATTCCACAAAATAGAAGTAGAAGGAACTTTACCCAACTCATTCTATGAAGCCACATTTACTCTGATACCTAAACCACAGAAAGATCCAACAAAGATAGAGAACTTCAGACCAATTCGCTTTATGAATATCGATGCAACAATACTCAATAAAATTCTTGCTAACCGAATCCAAGAACATATTAAAGCAATCATCCATCCTGACCAAGTAGGTTTTATTCCAGGGATGCAGGGATGGTTTAATTTACGGAAATCCATCAATGTAATCCATTATATAAACAAACTCGAAGACAAAAAAACACATGATAATCTCCTTAGATTTGGAAAAAACATTCGACAAGATTCAACACCCATTCATGATAAAAGCCTTGGAAAGGTCAGGAATTCAAGGCCCATACCTAACCATGAGAAGAGCAATCTAGCAAACCAGTAGCCATCATCAAAGTAAATGGTGAGAAGCTTGAACCAATCCCACTAAAATAAGGAACTAGACAAGGCTGTCCACTCTCCCCATACCTATTCAACATGGTACTTTTAGTCCTAGCCAGAGCAATTCGACAGCAAAAGGAGATCAAGGGGATACAAATTGGAAAAGATGAAGTCAAAATGTCACTTTTTGAAGATGATAGGATAGTATATATAAGTGACCCTAAAAATTCCACCAGAGAACTTCTAAATCTGAAAAACGGCTTCGGTGAAGTAGCTGGATATAAAATTAACTCAAACAAGTAAATGGCCTTTCTCTACACAAAGAATAAACAGTCTGAGGAAGAAATTAGGGAAACAATACCCTTCTGAATAGTCACAAATAATATAAAATACCTTGGCGTGACTCTAAATAAGGAAGTGAAAGATCTGTATGATAAGAACTTCAAGTCTCTGAAGAAAGAAATTAAAGAAGATCTCAGAAGTGGGAAGATCTCCCATGCTCTGGGACTGGCAGGATCAACATTGTAAAAGTGGCTATCTTGCCAAAAGCAATCTACAGATTCAATGCAACCCCCATCAAAATTCCAACTCAATTCTTCAACGAATTAGAAAGAGCAATCTGCAAATTCATCTGGAATAACAAAAAACCTAGGATAGCAAAAACTTTTCTCAAGGATAAAAGAACCTCTGGTGGAATCACCATGCCTGACTTAAAGCTGCACTACAGAGCAATTGTGATAAAAACTGCATGGTACTGGTATAGTGACAGTCAAGTAGACCAATGGAATAGAATTGAAGACCCAGAAATGAACCCACAAACCTATTGTCACTTGATCTTCAACAAGGGAGCTAAAACCATCCAGTGGAGAAAAGACAGCATTCTCAACAAAGGGTGCTGGCACAACTGGTGGTTATCATGTAGAAGAATGTGAATTGATCGATTCCTATCTCCTTATACTAAGGTCAAATCTAAGTGGATCAAGGAACTCCACATAAAACCAGAGACACTGAAACTTATAGAGGAGAAAGTGGGGAAAAGCCTCGAAGATATGGGCACAGGGGAAAAATTACTGAGAAAAACAGCAATGGATTGTGCTGTAAGATTGAGAATTGACAAATGGGACCTCATAAAACTGCAAAGGTTCTGCAAGGAAAAAGACACCTTCAAAAAGACAAAAAGGCCACCAACAGATTAGGAAAGGATCTTTGTCTATCCTAAATCAGATAGGGGACTAATATCCAATATATATAAAGAACTCAAGAAGGTGGACTTCAGAAAATCAAATAACCCCATTAAAAAATGGGTCTCAGAGCTAAACAAAGAATTCTCACCTGAGGAATACCGAATGGCTGAGAAGTACCTGAAAAAATGTTCAGCATCCGTAATTATCAGAGAAATGCAAATCAAAACAACCCTGAGATTCCATCTCACACGATTCAGAATGGCTAAGATCAAAAATTCAGGTGACAGCAGATGCTGGCAAGGATGTGGAGAAAGAGGAACACTCCTCCATTGTTGGTGGGATTGCAAGCTTGTACAACCACTCTGGAAATCAGTCTGGTGGTTCCTCAGAAAATTGGACATATTACTACCAGAGAATCCTGCAATACCTCTTCTGGACATATATCCAGAAGATGTTCCAACCGGTGAGAAGGACACATGCTCCCCTATGTTCATAGCAGGATTATTTATAATACCCAGAAGCTGGAAAGGACCCAGATGTCCCTCAATAGAGGAATGGATAAAAAAAATTTGGTACATTTACATAATGGAGTACTACTAAGCTATTAAAAGGAATGAATTTATGAAATTGGTAGGCAAATGGTTGGACCTGGAGGGCATTATCCTGAGTGAGGTAACACAATCACAAAAGAACTCACATGATATGTACTCACTGATAAGTGGATATTAGCCCAGAAACTTAGTATAGCCTAGATGTGAGATACAATTTGCAAAACACATGAAACTGAAGAAGAATGAAGACCAAAGTGTGGACACTTTGCTCCTTCTTAGAATTGGGAATAATCGCCCATGGAAGGAGTTACAGAGACAAAGTTTGGAGCAGAGACGAAAGGATGGACCATCTAGAGACTGCCATATCCAGGGATCCACCCCATAATGTGCCTCCAAACGATGACACCAATGCATACACTAGTAAGCATTTGCTGAAAGGAACCTGATATAGCTGTCTCTTGTGAGACTAGGCTGCGGCCTAGCAAACACAGAAGTGGATGCTCACAGTCAGCTATTGGATGGATCACAGGGCCCCCAATGGAGGAGCTAGAGAAAGTATTCAAGGAGCTATAGAGATCTGCAACCCTGTAGGTGCAACAACATTATGAACTAAGTAGTTCCCTGTAGCTCTTGACTCTAGCTGCATATGTATCAAAAGATGGCCTAGTCGGCCGTCACTGGAAAGTCCCATTGGACATGCAAACTTTATATTCCCTAGGACAGGGGAACGCCAGGGCCAAAAACTGGGAATGGGTAGGTAGGGGAGTGGGAGGAGGGTATGGGGAACTTTTGGGATAGCATTGGAAATGTAATTGAGGAAAATACTTAATAAAAAAATGAAAAAAAAAAGAAAGCTACTGCTAAAAAGGATGATAAACATTATCCACGTTTCTTCAGACACTTTGGTTTACTGATCTTAACATGGGTCCCAGTGGCAGCATGGATCACTGACCACAATGTTGACAAAGGAAGTATGTATTATGGGCAATAAATACCATGGTGTCTATTGCCAGGTATATACATGTGACATCAGCATAAATTTGGTGAAAACAAATTTATGGGCATAAACTTCTTCTCCAGTGGCAGGATTGGTAGTAGACATCACTACTAATTCTGGGGGCAGTGGCGATTTTATATACTACATGATCAACAGCAGAAAGTACATGCATGCATCAGGAACATCAATTGAATTTCCTGTTAAAGATAGGATGTGACATCAATCTGATCTCCATTGCCAGCTAAGAACACTTACCTCAGTATGCCTTCAGCATTAATTAGTAGGGACCTTGGAATTTTTCAGATTCTCAAGTAGCAACACAGATCATAGCCATCACCAGGATCTCCCTCACCAACAGGAATAATGGACTTCTGCACAGTTGCTGGCCAGAGAATGCACCACTGACATCAGCAAGGCTTCTTGTTACACGTATAATCATAGGCATCAAAATAAATTATATGTTTGACTTTGGTGACTATATGCATGGATAAGGAACATCAACAGAATTCCCTTTGACACTTTGGATCTCCAGTGCTAGTTCTTAATACTTACCTCAATATGACCTCTTGTGTCAGTACAGACCTTGGAATTCAGCATGTTATCCAAAATCAAGATAAATCATAGCCTTTACCAGGGTCTCCATCACTAATAAGAACAGTGTATCCATCATGATTGCTGATCACAGCTCCAGCACTTTCATAAGAATAGCTTCATGTTTTCGGTAGGGTCACAGGCATCAAATTTCTCTCCAGTAGCAGCACACAGCACTTATGTCATTGTGATTTAGACAGCACTACTGAGCATGAATTACAGAAAAGACTCCTCTGGTTCAAAGATCTCACATATCAAGGAGCTCTTCCAGGACAACACTGACTTTGGTTCTCTACATGGAGACCAGTAGCCTCACTGATGAGTGACACAAATATATTTCCCTTTGCAGTTGGGATCTAGTCCAAAGTGGCAGTAAGGTCCAAAGTGGCAGTAAGGGTCACTCATGACCTTGGTGCCTATGGCAGAATTTATCTGGGTATACCATCTTGTCTTTGCCAGGAAATATCATGCACATTCAGACATTTTCAGATACCTAGTAGGACCTTGTAGAGAAACCTCTTTTCTAGTGGTAGGATGCATCATGACATCAAAATGGTTAGGCTGGGAGTACACTTCATCTAAAATAGACAGGAACATGGATAATTGATGTAAGTAAATTTCCATTGATATTCAGAGACACTCATATTATTATGGTCCCACATGGGAGCAGGGATAACTGACATCATACCTGCTGGAAACCTGAAGTCTAATGGATATACAATGGTGATAGTTGCCACTATATATGTTACTCAAAATAACATCTCAGACCCCAAAAATAAAAATATTCTGAGAAAACTGTATTGTTAAATTCTCTGTGGACGTTGCTGGCCTCAGGGATCCTTGACATTAACAATCTCCCCAGAATCATCATGTACTATGGGTTTAAATGGGGTTTCTGAATGATGATTGACATCAACATAGTTTCTGTAGGCACTTTGGATTACTGTTATTAACATGGCTCTCAGTAGCACAGTGATCACTGACAAAGTGGTTGCCAATGACATCGTGTCATGGTATCTGTTGCCAGGTATACAACACTATGTTTAATATCCATTAAGAGTGCAGAAGATATTATGGCCATGCACATCCAGTGGCAGGATAGTGTTTTTTTTTGTTTTTTGTTTTTGTTTTGTTTTGTTTTTGTTTTTATTTTGTTTTGTTTCCTTTCTTTTTTGACATCTCTGTTTCTTTTGGTAGTAGTATAGATCTTATAAATTACATGGTTAACTATGGGCCAACATGAATGTAGTAGAGTCTCCAACAGAATTTCCTCTGGATTGTTTGATCTCAAACATCAATTGGATTGCAAGTGCTAGCTCAGAGATACTTACCTCAATATCACCTTGAGAATCAGGATGGACTGTCAAATTCACCAGATCGCACCAACACAGATCACCGCCATAGATTAGGTCTCCATCATCAATGGGAATAGATTCCATCATTATTGCCATTCCTATCATGCCACTCTGACTTTAATATAGCTTCAGGTTTCAGGTAGTAACATAGGCATCACAGTACATTTCATTTTTAACATCTGGGGCTATATCCATTCATCAGTAAACATAAAGAGAATTTCCTGTATCGGGTATTATCTCAGACATCAGTCTGATCTTCAGTGCCATGTAGGAAAATTTACCTCAATATGAATTCAAGCATCAGTAAGGACTTTGGAATTTATCAGATTCTCAAGCAGTAACACAGATCATAGCCATCATCAGCATCTCCATCAGCAATAGATATAATGGACTCCTGCCCAATTTCTGTTCCCAAAATGTATCACTGACATCAGTATAGCTGCTTCTCACAGGTAGGACCACAAACATCAAAATACATTGTTTGCTTGAAATTGAGGTTGAAATTGATAAATCAAGAACATCAACAGGATTCCTTATGATATGTAGAATCTCAGCCACTGATCTGTTATCCAGTGCTAGCTCAGAATACTTACCTCATAATGATCTTGGGTATCAGTATGGACCATAGAATTCAGCAGTTTCTCCAGAAGCAGTACAGATCATAGTCATCACCATTATCTCCATCAGAAATATTAAAAATAGACTCTATCTTGTTACTGGTGACAGCATCCAGCTGGTATGACCATGACTGAAACCTCTTATCTAGTGACAGAATGAAAATGGACATAAAAATGTTTATAAATGGCAGAACACTTATCATGAATGTGGCAGAATTATACATAATTGACATCAGTAATTATTCTAATGCAGTACAAGACTGTCATATTAATGTGGTCCCATAATGCAGCAGGGATCACTGACATGATTGCTGCTAAAGGCCTAAAGTATCATGGCCATACATTGTCTGTTGCCAGTATATATGTGACCTCAACAAAACATATATCAGAACATTTAACTCAACATGACCTGAGGGAACAGTACTGACTGTGAAGTTCACTGTAAATTCTGATGGTTTCTGGGATCCTTGACATTAACAATATCTTCAGAAGCAACATGAAATGTGGGTTTCAATATGGCTACTGATGGCAGCATGGATAATTGTGATTGTCATAATTTCTGGAGACACTTTGGAGAGTCAGGTTCTAATGAGAAAGATTAATGTAGAAGGAATAGGGAAGAAGGTAAGATAAACTAAGGATATCTGCAAAAGTCATAATAAATCTCACTACTAACTTCATAAAAACCTATACCTCACATAAGCTATAAGTGAATGAGCATGTACAGTTTAATTAGAACTTTACAGTTTCAATTTACTTATTAAACCAATGTATGCAATTGTTTATGTATCTTTTATTTCAAATTATATAACATTTTCTATTTATATATATTTTGCTCAAATAATAAAATTAGGTTCATATTACTGCTAAATATTACCCAAATATGCATGATGGTTTTTATGTGGGGATTTATTGATACTGTATACATATAGCTAAAAATAATAACAATAGGTTCTCCCCTATGTCCTATCACACCCTGAGCTATTGCTTTTTGGTCAATTTTGCATTAATGAGCACGGTTCCTCTCCTGTGTAGTGAGCCTTGAATCTAATAAGAAGCCCAATATCTATTGACTAAAGTCACTTAATTTTCTTATTCTAAGGTCAAGGGTGTTTAGGATCCACTCCCTGTTTTATCCATTCTATTCCTTCCATATCCCTGTAGGAGTAAATGTCTCCTTCATATTTTATCTGTTCTTTCTGTTAAACCCAAGTATTAGCTCCTTTCCAGCTGCTATGATAAAATAACATGACCAAGGCACCTTACAGAAGGAATAGATTTTGACCATAAACTTTCAGATAGAAAAGACTTGATGATGGTAGGATTGTATGTCAGCAAGTGTCAGGAATAGAATGAGGAGGAAACACTGAGCCCTCTTCTTTAACAAGCACAAAGAAGGGGACTAAATTGGAAATCCAGCAGTGTTAAGTATTCTCCATGCCTGCCTCCAATTACACACTTCTTCAGGCATCACCATAAATAACTGCACCTCCGTAAATACCAGCACCAAAGTAGGATAAAGTATTCAAATGCCTAAGCCTATAGGAGACATTTCTCATTTAACCCACCATATTGAGGTTCTTCTGTCATTAGGTGCATACTTCATATCCTGAAAAAAAAAAAAAAAAGCTAACTTCCATCTCCCAATTGTGACCAGAAAAATAAAAAGTGGTTAAAATTCCTTAGCTAGCAGTGGGATGTTCTAAAGATCTCACCCCTAAATGCTGGGCTTTGTCTGGCTTGATGTTGAATTTGTCTTCTACATATAATTATAGTCACTATCATTTCACATGTACAAATGCCTTATTGTTTCTGGAAAACAGACTTTCTTTGTAATCATTCACTACCTTTGGTTCTTGCAATCTTTCAACTATCTTCTCCATGGTGACCTCTGAACCTTGAGAGAAGAAGGTAGTGTTGTGATTTAAGTAAGAAATATTTCCCATAATCTTTAGAATTTATACAATTGGTCCCAAATGGTTAATATTGCTTGCAGGTTTAGAATAGGGGTTAGGAAGGAGTACATTATTGCAGGCTGAATATCAGGGCAATTACCATCTCACTACCACGAATTAATTCTCTCTGCTTTCTGCTTTCAGTTCATGATGTGAGCTCTCACTATCCTGATCTAACATGTAAAAGCAAATGAACCTAAGAAGCAACTTGGTTTATCCATTCTAATATCAGAGAGAGAGAGAGAGAGAGAGAGAGAGAGAGATTTCAAACCAAAATAAATTAATGCAAACACAAAAAGACACTTCATATTCATCAAAAGAAAAAGTTTCACCAAGGTAATCTTTTAATTTTTAGCATCTATGCCATAAATGGAAGGGTACTGGCATTTGTAAACAAAATGAACAGCATTAAAGCTTAAATTATACAAATTCTTATCAGACTGCTAAAGGACTGATAATGCCAATACTACTGGAATCCATTCACAAAATATAAACAGACAGAATATTTCCAAGTTCATTTTATGAGGCAACATTTATCCTGACACCTAAACCACACAAATATTTAACAAAAAAAGTATATCACAGAACAATTTCCCTCATGAACATTAATGCAAATATACTCATAATAAAATACTCACAAAACAAAAAGACATTATATCACACACCATGATAAGGTACATCTCCTCCCAAAGATGCAGAGGTGGTTCAACATACAACAATCAGAAATGTAATCCATCATATAAAATACTGAAACTGTCATGGTTCCCTGTGAAGCAGAAAAGATTCTGTAAGGCAGAGAAAAACACCGAGTGGCAAAACAGTAACCCACAGAATGGGAAAATATTTTCATCAAGCCCAAATCTGACTGAGAGCTAATGTATAAGAAACTCAAGGAACCAGATATTAAGAAACCTAATAATACAATTAAAAATGGGTTACCTTATCTAAAATGAGAATTCTCAAGAGGATATCAAGTGTCCAAGAAACACTTAAAAATTCTCAATATCTATAGCCGTCAGGAAAATGCAATTTAGAACTACTTTGTGATTCCATCTTACACCTATCAGAATGCCTAAGTTCAAACCACAAGGAATAGCAGATGGTGGCAATCAGTTGGAACAAGGGGAATATGTCTCTATTGCTGATGGAAGAGCAAACTAGAGAGCCAGAGAACCGGACAGCTTCTGGGACAGGCGGAAGCACAGAGCCGCTGAGGCAGCACCCTTGGCGGGCCACAGACAGCCGGCCACCGTCCGGACCAGAGGACAGGTGTCTGCCTGGCTCGGGAGGCAGCCTCAGCCTCAGGAGCAGCGGTTGCCATCTTGGTTCCAGGACTCCCTGGAACTTAGGAATTTAGTCTGCACAGGTGAGAGTCTGCACCACAGAAGCTGACAGCTTCTGGGAACTGCCAAAGCAACACAGCTTCTGAGAAAGGCCCTGTTTTGGGCCTTCTTCTTCGACCAGGAGGAGGTCCAAAAACAAGATATCTGCGCACCTTCCCTGTAAGAGAGCTTGCCAGCAGAGAGAGCTCTGAACACTGAAACTCAGAGGAGAGAATCTGTCTCCCAGGTCTGCTGATAGACGGTAACAGAATCACCAGAAGAACAATCTCTAAACAGAGTCAACTATAACTACTAACTCCAGAGATTACCAGATGGCAAAAGGTAAATGTAGGAATCCTACTAACAGGAACCAAGACCACTCACCATAATAAGAACCCAGCACTCCCACTTTGCCCAGTCCAGGGCACCCCAACACACCCGAAAACCTAGACCTAGATTTAAAAGCATATCTCATGATGATGGTAGAGGACATCAAGAAGGACTTTAATAAATCACTTAAAGAAATACAGGAGAACACTGCTAAAGAGTTACAAGTCCTTAAAGAAAAACAGGAAAACACAATCAAACAGGTAGAAGTCCTTACAGAAAAAGAGGAAAAAACATACAAACAGGTGATGGAAATGAACAAAACCATACTAGACCTAAAAAGGGAAGTAGACACAATAAAGAAAACTCAAAGTGAGGCAACACTGGAGATAGAAACCCTCGGAAAGAAATCTGGAACCATAGATTTGAGCATCAGCAACAGAATACAAGAGATGGAAGAGAGAATCTCAGGTGCAGAATATTCCATAGAGAACATTGGCACAACAATCAAAGAAAATGGAAAATGCAAAAAGATCCTAACTCAAAATATCCAGGAAATCCAGGACACAATGAGAAGACCAAACCTCCAGATAATAGGAGTGGATGAGAATGAAGATTTTCAACTCAAAGGACCAGCAAACATCTTCAACAAAATTATTGAAGAAAACTTCCCAAATATAAAGAAAGAGATACCTATGAACATACAAGAAGCCTACATAACTCCAAATAGACTGGACCAGAAAAGAAATTCCTCCCGACACATAATAATCAAAACAACAAATGCACTAAATAAAGATAGAATACTAAAAGCAGTAAGGGAAAAAGGTCAAGTAACATACAAAGGCAAACCTATCAGAATTACACCAGATTTCACCAGAGACTATGAAAGCTAGAAGAGCCTGGACAGATGTTATACAGACACTAAGAGAACACAAACTGCAGCCCAGGCTACTATACCCAGCCAAACTCTCAATTATCATAGAGGGAGAAACCAAAGTATTCCACGACAAAACCAAATTCACGCATTATCTCTCCACAAATCCAGCCCTTCAAAGGATAATAACAGAAAAAAAAAAATACAAGAATGGGAACAATGCCCTAAAAAAAAAAAGAAGGTAATTCCTCAACAAACCTAAAAGAAGACAGCCACAAGAACAGAATGCCAACTTTAAAGACAAAAATAACAGGAAGCAACAATTACTTTTCCTTAATATCTTTTAACATCAATGGTCTCAACTCCCCAATAAAAAGACATAGACTAACAAACTGGCTACACAAACAAGACCCAACATTTTGCTGCTTACAGGAGACACATCTCAGAGAAAAAGATAGACACTACCTCAGAATAAAAGGCTGGAAAACAATTTTCCAAGCAAATGGTATGAATAAACAAGCCAGAGTAGCCATCCTAATATCTGATAAGATTGACTTCCAACCCAAAGTCATCAAAAAAGACAAGGAGGGGCACTTCATTCTCATCAAAGGTAAAATCCTCCAAGAGGAACTCTCAATTCTGAATATCTATGCTCCAAATACAAGGGCAGCCACATTCATTAAAGAAAATTTAGTAAAGCTCAAAGCACACATTGCACCTCACACAATAATAGTGGGAGACTTCAACACACTACTTTCACCAATGGACAGATCATGGAAACAGAAACTAAACAGGGTCAAGTTGACATTCTAAACAGTCCCATATCCCCTAAAGAAATAGAAGCAGTTATAAATAGTCTCCCAGCCAAAAAAACCCAGTACCAGACGGATTTAGTGCAGAGTTCTATCAGACCTTCAAAGAAGATCTAATTCCAGTTCTGCACAAACTTTTTCACAAGATAGAAGTAGAAGGTACTCTACCCAACTCATTTTATGAAGCCACTATTACTCTAATACCTAAACCACAGAAAGATCCAACAAAGATAGAGAACTTCAGACCAATTTCTCTTATGAATATTGATGGAAAAATCCTCAATAAAATTTTCGCTAACCGAATCCAAGAACACATTAAAGCAATCATCCATCCTGACCAAGTAGGTTTTATTCCAGGGATGCAGGGATGGTTTAATATATGAAAATCCATCAATGTAATCCATTATATAAACAAACTCAAAGACAAAAACCACATGATCATCTCGATAGATGCAGAAAAAGCATTTGACACCCATTCATGATAAAAGTTCTGGAAAGATCAGGAATTCAAGGCCCATACCTAAACATGATACAAACAATCTACTGCAAACCAGTAGCCAACATCAAAGTAAATGGAGAGAAGCTGGAAGCAATCCCACTAAAATCAGGGACTAGACAAGGCTTCCCACTTTCTCCCTACCTTTTCAACATAGTACTTGAAGTATTAGCCAGAGCAATTCGACAACAAAAGGAGATCAAGGGGATACAAATTGGAAAGGAGGAAGTCAAAAATATCACTTTTTGCAGATGATATGATAGTATATATAAGTGCCCCTAAAAATTCCACCAGAGAACTCCTAAACCTGATAAACAGCTTCGGTGAAGTAGCTGGATATAAAATTAACTCAAACAAGTCAATGGCCTTTCTCTACACAAAGAATAAACAGGCTGAGAAAGAAATTAGGGAAACAACACCCTTCTCAATAGTCACAAATAATATAAAATATTTTGGTGTGACTCTAACTAAGGAAGTGAAAGATCTGTATGATAAAAACTTCAAGTCTCTGAAGAAAGAAATTAAAGAAAATCTCAGAAGATGGAAAGATCTCCCATGCTCATGGATTGGCAGGATGAACATTGTAAAAATGGCTATCTTGCCAAAAGCAATCTACAGATTCAATGCAATCCCCATCAAATTTCCAACTCGATTTTTCAATGAATTAGAAGGAGCAATTTGCAAATTCATCTGGAATAACAAAAAACCTAGGATAGCAAAAACTCTTCTTAAGGATAAAAGAACCTCTGGTGGAATCACCATGCCTAACCTGAAGCTTTACTACAGAGCAATTGTGGTAAAAACTGCATGGTACTGGTATAGTGACAGACAAGTAGACCAATGGAATAGAATTGAAGACTCAGAAATGAACCCACACACCTATGGTCACTTGATCTTCGACAAGGGAGCTAAAACCATCCAGTGGAAGAAAGACAGCATTTTCAACAATTGGTGCTGGCACAACTGTTTGTTATCATGTGGAAGAATGCGAATCGATCCATACTTATCTCCTTGTACTAAGGTCAAATCTAAATGGATCAAAGTACTTCACATAAAACCAGAGACACTTAAACTTATAGAGGAGAAAGTCGGGAAAAGCCTTGAAGATATGGGCACAGGGGAAAAATTCCTGAACAGAACAGCAATGGCTTGTGCTGTAAGATCGAGATTTGACAAATGGGAACTAATGAAATTCCAAAGATTCTGCAAGACAAAAGACACCGTCAATAAGACAAAAAGACCACCAACAGATTGGGAAAGGATCTTTACCTATCCTAAAACAGATAGGGGACTAATATCCAATATATATAAAGAACTCAAGAAGGTGGACTTTAGAAAATCAAATAACCCCATTAAAAAATGGGGCTCTGAAATGAACAAAGAATTCTCACCTGAGGAATACCGAATGGCAGAGAAGCACCTGAAAAAATGTTCAACATCCTTAATCATCAAGGAAATGCAAATCAAAACAACCCTGAGATTCAACCTCACACCAGTCAGAATGGCTAAGATCAAAATTTCAGGTGACAGCCGATGCTGGCGAGGATGTGGAGAAAGAGGAACACTCCTCCATTGTTGGTGGCTTGTACAACCACTCTGGAAATCTGTCTGGCGGTTCCTCAGAAAATTGGACATAGTACTACCGGAGGATCCAGCAATACCTCTCCTGGGCATATATCCAGAAAATGCCCCAACTGGTAAGAAGGACACATGCTCCACTATGTTCATAGCAGCCTTATTTATAATAGCCAGAAGCTGAAAAGAACCCAGATGCCCCTCAACAGAGGAATGGATACAGAAAATGTGGTACATCTACACAATGGAGTACTACTCAGCTATTAAAAAGAATGAATTTATGAAATTCCTAGCCAAATGGATGGACCTGGAGGGCATCATCCTGAGTGAGGTAACACATTCACAAAGGAACTCACACAATATGTACTCACTGATAAGTGGATATTAGCCCAAAACCTAGGATACCCAAGATATAAGACACAATTTTCTAAACACATGAAACTCAAGAAAAATGAAGACTGAAGTGTGGACACTATGCCCCTCCTTAGAAGTGGGAACAAAACACCCTTGGAAGGAGTTACAGAGACAAAGTTTGGAGCTGAGATGAAAGGATGGAACATGTAGAGACTGCCATATCCAGGGATCCACCCCATAATCAGCATCCAAACACTGACACCATTGCATACACTAGCAAGATTTTATCGAAAGGACCCAGATATAGCTGTCTCTTGTGAGACTATGCCGGGGCCTAGCAAACACAGAAGTGGATGCTCACAGTCAGCTAATGGATGGATCACAGGGCTCCCAATGGAGGAGCTAGAGAAAGTACCCAAGGAGCTAAAGGGATCTGCAACCCTATAGGTGGAACAACATTATGAACTAACCAGTACCCCGGAGCTCTTGACTCTAGCTACATATGTATCAAAAGATGGCCTAGTCGGCCATCACTGGAAAGAGAGACCCATTGGACACGCAAACTTTATATGCCCCAGTACAGGGGAACGCCAGGGCCAAAAAGGGGGAGTGGGTGGGTAGGGGAGTGGGGGTGGGTGGATATGGGAGACTTTTGGTATAGCTTTGGAAATGTAAATGAGCTAAATACCTAATAAAAAAATGGAAAAAAAAAGAGCAAACTATTACAGCCACTATGAAAATCCACATCATGGTTCCTCAGACTATTGGAAATTGTTTTGTCTCAAGATCCAGATATACCTATCTTGAGCATACACCCAGAATACTCTCCATATTACCACAAGGACACTTCCTTAATCATCTTCATTGCAGCTATACTCATAGTGGCCAGAAATTGTAAACAACCTAGATGTCCCTCAACTGAATAGTAAATAAAGAAAAAGTGGTGAATATACACAATGGAACACTATTCTGTGAGGAAAAAAAAAGATACCATCCTTAAATTTGAAGACAAATGGATGGAACTAGAAAAAATTATACTGAATGAGGTAACCCAGACACAGGAAAACACACATGGAATGTACTCATTTATATTTGAACATTCGTTTTTCTTTAAAGGAAAATAATACTACAATCCTCAGATACAGCAAGCCTAAGCAAAACATGAAGAGCTCAAGGAGGGGGAACTTATTGATCTCCTTAGGAAGGGAAACAAATTTTTAGGTAGATTTGAGTCAGGTGCGGATGAAAACATGAGGAATGAGTGAGTGCATGAGAAAGATGGAGGAACAGAGTACTAGGAGAGAAACTGATAAAAATACAAGAAAAATGAACACCATTGAAATCATTTGACAGTAACAAAAAATGAAATGTCATTAAGGTACTTTGAAAACCAAAGGATACTTAATACTACTCTTACACTAATAAGCACTGATGGGAAAACAATTGAAGTAATATTTATCTAAATTTAATTTTTAATAAAGATTTGTATCTTAAGGTAGCAGGTTCCACGAATAAATAATAAAGCTTATATTGATAAAACCAAACCAACATAGCATATATTATTATATTCAACATGTACATTAAAACCATGAAAAGAACTTCATTGGTAAATAAAATATAAAAGTTTATATAATAAAGGAGTGGGGGTAGGGGAAGAATTGGCACAGTTACACAAAAATGGGCAATTTAAACATCAGAGAGTAACTCTAAAGGGAGGGTGTTTGTCTTGGTGGGCAGGACATCTGGCTAAGCTCAAACCATATCAGCAGGTGGTCCACTACTCATCTTGAGCTTGTCTGGGGGATTATCCTTGCATGCCTTTCTTACCTCAAAGGCTAGTTGGTTCCTGGGATGACTTTACATCCTTTGTTCTTTGCTCTAAGCCCAAAAAGCCCTCCTAACTAGCAAGCTGCATGAGACATGGACCTTGAATAAACTTTCTGGGTAGGGCTTTAAAGTCTTGAATTTAGTTTTCTTTGTTTCAATAGGAACCAAATTTGAGATATTAACATAGTCTTTCCTTTTATGGTTACATTATAATTGGCTATAAAGGAGTCTCCATTGTTCTGCACAACCTTGATAAAACATTTTACCATGAACAAATGTAACAATTTTTTTTAAAATTACAATTATAAAAGAAGCAACAAATATATATATATATATATATGTTTGTTTGGGGTGACCACAACATAAGGAACAGTATTAAAGGATTGCCAGCATTAGGAAGGTTGAGGACAACTGCTATAAATGGTACAAATAAGCTACCAGATGCAAGGTAATAACAAGTGAGTTTATAGTAATAGTCCTCTGAAAATACTACAGGCCTTGATACAATGGTCAAGATATGATTAGATATTTCCTAATAAACAGACTTGTTTTATCTAGTTGAAGTAAGACTACACACACTAACATTTTCTGTACCTTGCTTTTTGTCTTGTTGAGAGTGTCCTTTGCCTTACAGAAGTTTTGCAGTTCCATGAGGTCCCATTTATGGATTGTTGGTCTTAGAGTCTCAGCTATTGGTGTGTTATATTCAGGAAATGTCTCACTATGCCATTATATTCGAGTTTACTTTCCACTTTCTCTTCTATTAAATTCAGTGTATCTCGTTTCATGTTGAGGTCCTTGATCCACTTGAATGTTAGCTTTGTGCATGGTGATAAATATGAATCAGTTTGCATTCTTCTACAGGCAGACTGCCAGTTAGACAAGCACCATTTGTTGATGCCTTATTTTTTTCCACTGTATGGTTTTAGCTTTTTTGTCAAAGATCAAGTGTCCATAGGTGTATGTGTTTATTCCTGGGTTTTCGTTTTTTATCTCATTGATCAACCTGTCTGTCTCTGTACCAACTCCATGTGGGTTATTATTATTATTATTTTTTTATTATTAATTTTTCTTAAGTGATTCTTCTAGATATTCTTTTATTGTTCAGAATTGTTTTGGCTATCCTGGTTTTTTGTTTTCCCATATGAAGTTGAAAATTGTTCTTTCCAAGTCTGTGAGGAATTATATTGGAATAGTGATGGAAATTGTATTGAGTCTATACATTTTCAACCTAAAATTGTTCCTATGTAAAAGAAATGCGGGGGAAAATGAAGTAATAACTAAAGGAATGGCAGACCAGTGACCAGCCCAACTTGGGATCTATCTCATGGGCAGGTACCAAACCCTGACAGTATTACTGATGCTCTGTTGTACTTTCAGAGAGGAACCTAGCAGAGAGGAACCTGATCTCTGATATGCTATACCAACAACTGAATGAGACAGATGTAGATGCATATATCCAACTACTAGACTGAGGTCAGAGACATGTATGGAAGATTTAGGGGGAGGAATGAAAAAACTGAAGGGGTTGGCAACATGGAAGACCAACAGTGTCAACTAATGTGTACCACTGGGAGCTCCCAAAGACTAGGTCACCAATCAAAGAGGAAATAAGTCTGGTCTGAGGCCACCAATATATATGTAGCATTGGACTGCCTTGACTGGCCTTAGTGGGAGAGGTTCTGCCTAATCCTGTAAAGAGTTGCAGACCCAGGGAAGGGGGATGCCTATGGTGATACCCATCTCAGAGGCAAAGTGAGAGGGAATAAGGTGAAGAACTGTGCAAGGGGGTGCAGGAGCAGGACAGTATTTGAGATGTAAATAAAACAATGATAATGGTAATAATATGCTCTTTAAATAAAGATGAAAAATAACATTTTTCTGACTTCACTGGATCTCAGAACAAAGGAAAAAAAGGACCAATGAAAAAAGAATATGAAAATATTATGGAAACATAGAAAGACAGACTATGTGTGAAAGAGAACTTGGTTGGCACAGCTGGAGACATTGAAGTCTCAGTATATTTCTACTGTGTCTTACATGATCATTTCTGGGGGAATCTAATCTTCACCTTTATCCAACAGAGTCCTTTGAAAATATAAAAATTATGCCTTTTTTAATAATAATAATCACATAACATATATGCACAGTGTGTGTATAAATAGAACCAATTGATATGAAATAATGATTATTAATTTTTAGGCAGATAAGGTAATAAAAGACCAAACAGTTAAAATAGTGTGTTCCTGGAGACATTAAAGCCTGAGTATCATTGGTCTTAGGAGGATTGCATTATAATACATTGTGACTGGTGCAAAAGCTAGAAGGGGAATTGGGGTTGGTATAAAATAAAAATAGAAGATAAAAAGATAGTAGGGGATAAAGACTGAGTATCCAAATACCACTCATGCATTTTGCTTACTGAGAGATTAGACCATGATTGATAGAGATTACAAATGGATTGTCAATCTTTTCCAATTGTTAAAAAGCACCACAGAAAGACATAGGAATCAGTGGACTACTCATTGATAACTTGTGAGTTTGGAGATTTGATGGAATTCACTTTGGGAGTTGAATGTGTAGTGTGCACATGCTAAGTGTATAGTTCCATGAGAGAGATAAACAAATAATGCAAGAATAAAGCCAAAGCTCCTGAACAACAAACTATATTAACTATTCTGCTTCTAAGTAACTAACAAAATACACAGGCTGGATCTAGGCCTCTCAGCTTAAAGGTAATAGATGTACAGCTTGGTCGTCACGCGGGTCCTGAAGAACTAGAATGGGGGTTATCTCAAAAGAAACAACAATTTGAAAATTCATTGGGAATAACAAAAAACCTAGGATAGTGAAAACTATTCTCAACAATAAAAGAACTTCTGGTGGAACCACATTCCCTGACCTCAAGTTGTATTACAGAGCAATTGTAATTAAAAAAAAAAAAACTGCATGGTATTGGTACAGAGACAGGCATGTAGACCAGTGGAATGGGATTGAAGAACTAGAAATGAGTCAACACACATATGTTCACGTGTTCTTTGACGAGGGAGCTAAAAATAATCCAGTAGAAAAAAGACAGAATTTTCAACAGATGGTGCTGTTTCAAGTAGAAGTTAGCTTGTAGAAAAATGCAAATTGATCCATTCTTGCCTCCTCGTACAAAGCTCAATTCCAAATGGATCAAGAACCTCCTCATAAAACCAGATACATTGAAACTAATAGAAAAGTAAGTGGGGAAGAGACTTGGGCACATGGGCACAGGGGAAAATTTCCTGAACAACAAGAGTTAACAAATGGGACCTCATAAAATTGCAAAGCTTCTGTAAGGCAAAGGACACTGTCAATAAGAAAAAATGGAAACCAACAGAATGGGAAAAAAATTTTAACAATCCTACATCAAATAGAAACCTAAAATCCAGTATATACAAAGAACTCAAAAAGTTAGATGCCAGAGAAAAAATGACCCTATTAAAAATGGGGTACAGAGCTAAACAAAGAATTCTCAACTAGGGAATATCTAGTGGCTGAGAAGCACCTAAAGAAATGTTCAACATCCTTAGTCATCAAGGAAATGGAAATCAAAACAACCCTGATATTCCACCTCACACCATTCAGAATGGCTAAGATCAAAAACTCAGATGACAGCAGATGCTGGCAAGGATGTGGAGAAAGAGGAATACTCTTCCATTGCTGGTGGGGCTGCAAGCTGGTACAACCATTCTGGGAATCATTTTGGTGGTTCCTCAGAAAATTGGACACAGTACTACCTAAGGACCCAGCTATACCACTCCTAGGCATGAACCCAGAAGATGTTCCAATTTGTAATAAGGTCACATGCTCCACTATGTTCATAGCTGTCTTATTTATAATAGCCAGAAACTGGAAAGAACCCAGATGTCCTTCAACAGAGGAGTGGATAAAGAAAATGTGGTATATTTATACAATAGAATACTACTCAACTATTAAAAATTAATTTATTAAATTCTTAGGCAAATGGATGTCTCTGGAGGATAACATCTTGAGGGAGGTAACCCAATCACAAAACACATGATATGCACTCATTGATGAGTAGACATTAGCCCAGAAGTTCTGAATGCTCATGAAAAAATTCACAGACCACATAGGTGTAGATGAGAATGAAGAATTTCAACATAAAGGTACAGGAAATATCATCAAAAAATATATAAGAAAACTTCCCATACCTTAAGAAAGAGATGGCCATGACCATACAAGAAGCATACACAACTCCAAATAGACTAGACCAGAAAAGAAATTCCTCCTGACACATAATAATCAGAACAACAAATGCACTAAATAAAGAAAGAATATCAAAAGCAGTAAGGGGAAAAGCTCGAGTAACATATACAGGCAGAACTATTAGAATTACTCCAGACTTCTCACCAGAGACTGTGAGAGCCAGAAGATCATGGACAGATGTTATACAGACATAAGAGAACACAAATTTTAGCCTAGGCTACTGTACCCAGCAAAACAATCAATTACCATAGATGGATTAACCCAAGTATTCCATGACAAAAACAATTTCACACAATATCTTTCCACAAATCTAGTCCTTCAAAGGATATTAATGGGAAAACACCAACACAAAGATGGAAACTACATCCTAGAAAAAGCAAGAAAGTAATCCTTCAACAAACCTAAAAGAAGACAGCAGCAAGAACAAAATCGCAACTTTAACAACAATAATAACAGGAAGCAACAATTACTTTTCTTTAATTTCTCTTAGCATCAATAGACTCTCTTCCCCAATAAAAGACATAGACTAATAGACTGGCTACAAAAACAGGACCCAACATTTTGCTGCTTGCAGTAAACCCACCTCAGGGAAAAAGACAGACAGTAATTCAGAGTAAAAGGCTGGAAAATAATTTTCTAAGCAAATGGTCCCAAGAAACAAGATGGAGTAGCCATTCTAATATGGAATAATATTGACTTCCAACCCAAAGTTATCAAAAAAGACAAGGTGGTGGGAATCATACTCATAAAAGATAAAATCTACCAAGATGAAATCTCAATTTTAAACTTCTATGCTCCAAATGCAAAGGCATCCACATTCATAAAAGATATTTTAGTAAAGCTCAAAACACACATTGCACTGCACACTATAATAGTGGAAGACTTCAACAACCCTCTCTCATTAATGGGCAGATTTTGGAAACAAAACCTAAACAGACACACAATAAAAGTAACAGAAATTATGAAACAAATGGATTTAGTTGATGTCTATAGAATATTGTATCCTAAACCAAAAGGATATCCCTTCTTCTCAGCACCTCATGATGCCTTCTCCAAAATTGACCATATAATCAATAACAAAACATGCATCAATAGATATAAAAATATTGAAATAATCTCATGCATCCTATCAGATCACCACAGACTAAGGCTGATCTTCAATAAAAATATAAATAATAGAAAACTCACATACACGTGGAAGGTGAACAACAATCTACTCTATGATAACTCTGTCAAGTAAGAAATAAAGAAAGAAATTAAAGACATTTTAGAGTTTAATGAAAATGAACCTACAACATACCCAAACTTATGGGAAACAATGAAAGCAGTCCTAAGAGGAGAACTCATAGCTTTGAATGCCTCTAAAAAGAAACTGGATAGTGGATACAGGAGCAGCTTGACAGAACAACTAAAAGTTCTAGAACCAAAGGAAGCAAATTCTCCCAAGAGGAATAGAAGGCAGGAAACAATCAAACTCAGGACTGAAATCAACCAAGAAGAACAAAAAGAACTATAAAAAGAATCAACCAAACCAGGAGCTGGTTGTTTGAGAAAATCAACATGATAGACAAACCCTTTGCTAGACTAACTACAGGGCACAGGGACAGTATCCAAATTATCAAAACCAGAAATGAAAAGGGAGACATATCAAAAGAAATTTAGGAAATCCAAAAAAATCATCAGATTCTACTACAAAAGCCTATACTCAACAAAACTGGAAAATCTGGATGACTTGTACAATTATCTAGACAGATATCAGGTACCAAATTAAAACCAGGATCAAATAAACCATGGAAATACTCCCATAACCCCTAAAGAGATAGAAGCAGTCATCAATAGTCTCCCAAACAACAACAACAAAAAAAGCCCAGGATCTGATGAGTTTAGTATAAAATTCTATGAGATCTTCAAGAAGACCTAATACCAATACTATTCAAAATATTATGCAAAATCAAAAGAGAAGGAACACTATTCAATTTGTTCTATGAAGCCGGAATTACAATTATACTCTAACCATACAAAGACCCAATGAAGAAAGAAAACTTCAGACCAATTTCCCTTATGAATATCAATGTAAAAATACTCAATAAAATTCTTGCAAACTGAACCCAAGAATACATCATGATCAAGTAGTAGTCTTCATCCCTGCGATGAGAGGATAGTTAAGTATACAGAAATCCACCAACTTAATCTACTAGAGAAAAAAACTCAAAGACAAAAACCACATGATCATCTCATTAGATGCTGAGAAAGCATTTGACAAAATACTACACCATTTATAGTAAAAGTTGAGGAAAGATCTGGAATTCAAGGCCCATACTTAACATAATAAAAGCAAGAGACAGCAAACCAGTAGCCAACATCAAACTAAATGGTGAGAAACTTGAAGCAATCCTACTAAAATCAGGGACTAAACAAGGTTGCCCACTTTCTCCCTACTTATTTAATATAGTACTTGAAGTCCTAGCGAGAACAAATCAACAACAAAAGGAGAACAAATAAATACAAATTGGGAAGATGGCAAAATATCAATATTTCCAGAAGATATGATAGCATGTATCAGTGACCCCAAAAATTACACCAGATAAATCCTAAACCTGATACACAACTTCAGTGCAGTAGCTAAATATACAATTAACTGAAACATGTCAGTGGCCTTTCCCTACACAAAGAATAAAGAGGATGAGAAAGAAATTAGGGATACAACACACTTCACAACAGTCAAAAAATATAAAATACGTTGATGTGACTGTAACTAAGGAAGTGAAAAGTCTGTATGACAAGAACTTCAAGTCTCTGAAGAAAGAAATTGAAGAACTCAGAAGATAAAATGATCTCCTATACTCATGGATTGGCAGGGTTAATATAGTAAAAATGTCTATTTGCCGAACAAAATCTACATATTCAATGTAATACCCATCAAAATTCTAACTCAATTCTTGACTGAGTTAGAAAAGGCAATTTGCAAATTCATCTGGAATGACATAAACAAAAACAAAAAACAGAAAAAAAAACAAAAACAAAAAACTAGGATAGCAAAAACTATTTTCAATAATAAAAGAACCTCTAGGGGAATCACCATGGCTGACCTCAAGCTGTACCACAGAACAATTGTGATAAAAACAGCATGGTACTGGTACAGCAACAGACAGGTAGATCAATGGAATAGAATAGAAGACACAGAAATGAATCCACCCTGAGATTCTACCTCCCACCAGTCAGAATGGCTAAGATCAAAAATTCAGGTAACAGCAGATGCTGGCAAGGATGTGGAGAAAGAGGAACACTCCTCCATTGTTGGGTTTGCAAGCTTGTACAACTCTGGAAATCAGTCTGGCGGTTCCTCAGAAAATTCGACATAGTACTACTAGACGATCATGCAATTTCTCTCCTGGGCATATATCCAGAAGATGTTCCAACCAATAAGAAGGACACATGCTCCACTATGTTCACAGAAGCCTTATTTATAATAGCCAGAAGCTGGAAAGAACCCAGATGACCCTCAACAGAGGAATGGATACAGAAAATGTGGCACATTTACAAAATGGAGTACTAATCAGCTATTAAAAAGAATGAATTTATGAAATTCCTAGGCAAATGGATAGACCTGGAGGCCATCACCATGAGTGAGGTAACCCAATCACAAAAGAACTCACACAATATGTACTCACTGATAAGTGGATATTAGCCCAGAAACTTAGAATACCCAAAATATAAGATACAATTTGCGAAACACATGAAACTCAAGAAAAACGAAGACCAAAGTGTGGACACTTTGCCCCTTCTTAGAATTGGGAACAAAACACCCATGGAAGGAGTTACAGACACAAAGGTTGGAGCTGAGGTGAAAGGATGGACCATCTAGAGACTGACATACCCGGGGATCCATCCCATAATCAGCCTCCAAACACTGACACCATTGCCTATACCAGCAAGATTTTGCTGAAAGGACCCTGATATAGCTGTCTCTTGTGAGACTATCCCGGGGCCTAGCAAACACATAAGTGGATGCTCACAGTCAACTATTGGATGGATCACAGGGCCCCCAATGGAGGAGCTAGAGAAAGTACCCGAGGAGCTGGGGGTATCTGCAACCCTATAAGTGGAACAACGATATGAACTAACCAGTAACCCCCGGAGTTCATGTCTGTAGCTACATATGTATCAGAAGATGGCCTATTCGGCCATCAGTGGAAAGAGAGCCCATTGGTCGTGCAAACTTTACATGCCCCAGTACAGGGTAACATCAGGGCTGAGAAGTGGGAGTGGGGGAGGGGAGGGGGGGAGTGGGTCGGGGACCGTGTGGGGGGCTGTTGGAATAGCATTGGGAATGTAAATGAAATAAATACCTAATAAAACTTAAAAAAAAAGAAATGAACCCACACAACTATGGTCACTTGATCTTTGACAAGAGAGCTAAAACCATCCAGTGGAAAAAAGACAGCATTTTCAACAAATGGTGCTACCACAACAGGTGGTTATCATGTAGAAGAATGAGAACTGATCCATTCTTATCTCCTTGTACGAAGTTTAAGTCAAGTGGATTAAAGACCTCCACATAAAATCAGAGACACTGAATTTTATAGAGGAGAAAGTGGGGAAAAGCCTCGAAGATATGGGCATAGTGGAAAAAATTCCTGAACAGAACAGCAATGGCTTGTGCTGTAAGATCAAGTATCAACAAATGGCACCAGATAAAATTGCAAAGATTCTGTAAGGTAAAAGACACTGTCAATAGGACAAAAAGGCCACCAACAGATTGGGAAAGGATTTTTACCAATCCTAAATCTGATAGGGGATTAATATACAATATATACAAAGATCTCAAGAAGCTGGACTCCAGAAATTCAAATAACCCAAAAAAATGGGGTACAGAGCTAAAAAAGAATTCTCAACTGAGGAATACCGAAGGTTTGAGATGCACTTGAAAAAATGTTCAGCATCTTTAACCATCAGGGAAATGCAAATAAAAACAACCCTGAGATTCTACCTCACACCAGTCAGAATGGCTAAGATAAAAAATTCGGGTGACCTCAGATGCTGGCGAGGATGTGGAGAAAGAGGAGCACTCCTCCTTTGCTCGTGGGATTGCAAGCTTTTACAACCACTCTGTAAATCAGTCTGGCAGTTTCTCAAAAAATTTAACATAGTAATATCTGAAGATTCAGTAATTCCTTTCCTGGGCATATACCCAGAGAAGGACACGTGCAGTAGTATGTTCCTGGCAGCCTTTTTTATAATGGCCAGAAGCTGGAAAGAATCCAGATGTCCCTCAACAGGGGAATGGATACAGAAAATATGGTACATTTACACAATGGAGTACTACTCAGCTATTAAAACAGTGGATTTATGAAATTCCTAAGCAAATGGATGGACCTGGAGGACATCATCCTGAGTGAGGTAACCCAATCACAAAGAAGTCACTTGAAATGCACTCACTGATAAGTGGATATTAGCCCAGAAACTTACAATACCCAATATACAATTTGCAAAAAAAAAAAAAAAAAAAAACACAAGAAAATCAAGAAGGAAAACAACGCATGGACACTTCATACTACCTTAGAATAGGGAACAAAATACCCATGGAAGGAGTTACAGAGACAAAGTTTGGAGCTAAGTCGAAAGGATGGACCATCCAGAGACTACCCCACCCAGGCATCCATTCCATAATTAGCCACCAAATGCAGACACTATTGCACATGCCAGCCAGATGTTGCTGAACAGACTCTGATATAGCTGTCTTGTGTGAGGATATGCCAGTGCCTGGCAAATACAGAAGTGGATTTTCACTGTCATCTATTGGATGGAACACAGGGTCCTAATGGAGGAGCTAGAGAAAGTATTCAAGGAGCAGAAGGGGTCTGCAACCCTATAGGTGGAACAACAATATGAACTAACCAGTATCCCCAGAGCTTGTTTCTCTAGCTTCATATGTAGCAGAAGATGGCCTAGTCAGCCATCACTGGGAAGAGAGGCCCGTTGGTCTTGCCAACTTTATATGCTGCAGTACAGGGGAGTGCCAGAGCCAAGAAATATGAGTGGATGGGTATGGGAGCAAGACGGGGAGGGGGAGGGTATAGGGGACTTTCAGGATAGCATTTGAAATGTAAATGAAAAAAATATGTAGTAAAAAAATTGAAAACAAACAAAAAACAAAGAAAAGGAATACACCTCACAAGGAAGTTGTACAAGGCATGAAATAGGACAAAAGGAGTTATAGAGAAATATGCAAATTAAAAAATATCAGTGGGTTTTGTGTGTGTGTGTGTGTGTGTGTGTGTGTGTGTGTGTGTGTGTTAGGTCAACATTAATTTAAACACACCAGATGCATGCCTGGTACCTGAAGAAACCATAGGAATGCAAATAAGTGCACAAAACAGTGGTTGGAAAAATGACTCATCTGTTAAAATCACCTGTTCTATGCAGATGACCAGGCACAAAACACCCACATCGTGGCTCACAATTTATGCACAGCTAAAGTTTCAGAGAATCAGTGCACACTTCCAGCCTCTGTAGGCAACAGAGGCATAAGTGAGAGAGAGGGCCAGAAGGGTCTAGCATGTTCTTGTAATCAAGGTCAGTACTAGGAAGGTGGAGACAGGAGGGTACCAGGGGATATAGGGGATCTGGATGCTCCCTTCTGATCTCTTAGGACAGAATAAACTCTTGTGGTGTGCTTATGTACATTCAGAAAGAGTCCACACACATTCATTGTTACGCATATGAATAAATACAAACCAAAATGGCATGCAAGAGCCTCTACTGTTGAAATAAAGTAGTGCCATTTGCAGTGTTTCATATGTTTCACATTTGTTCAAGTTTTTCAAGTATGTAAGGGCTTAAAACCTAGAAATTGTCTTAAAGCCAGTAGTAGCTCATTCCCACCTTCTGAAAACTCCCTTTGAAGCGATGGTGCCTGGTACTCCATGTACGCATGAGCAGGATATATTCAGCCAATCAGCACAGACCTGATTTCTCCAGCTTGCATCACAAAGGGTCCTCAGAATCCTCAGTCCAGGAATCTCTGCTGACAACGGTTTTTTACCATTGAGGAGTTGAGCACGGAAGGGTGCAGTTGTGAAGGTGTTCACCTCTGAGATAACCTTTAAGTGATAATCGGCTCTGCTCAGGGTTGTTGGACAGTTAATCGAGGTATGACAGGGTGGGGCATATCAGGCCCAGGTGGCCACTAGGTGAGGGAATGCCTCATGATCGCCATTTCCTATGGCTTCTGATTGTTAACTGAAGGTGGAGGACCATATTCATGGCAGAGGATTGAACAGGTCAGGGCCTTAGAAGATTGTGAACCCTTGGAGGACACAATCATGGGGCCTTGGGATAGGATCAGAGAGCTGGCTGCAGGATTGTGGGTCGGGGGAGCATGGGGCTGTGAGTGAGGAGCCTTGGCGCTTGTCCTGTGTGCTGTAAGGAGCCTTAGGGTCCAACTTGGCGCTTGCCCTGTGTGCTGTCCCGGATCCAATTAAAACACACTGAGGATTCCTCCCTCTTCATTGTCTTCTCTACGGTGTGTTCCTTTGGTATAGACTGTATGGACATTGCAGAGAGGGGAGTGGCGTAGGAAGAATGAATGAAAAGAAGAAGAGGAGACATTACAAGAGATTAATAAGTAATCTGGGAAGGATTCTGAACAGGGATCCTCCTGTCTAATCGCCCATGTATTGGGATTAAAGACTTGGACCACCAAGTTCAGCTTTTTCTCTCAGTTTTAGTTCTGTAGGATGGGATCTTCCTTTGTAGCTCAGACTGGTCTGGCTTGGGCTGGCCTTTAACTTACAATCTTCAGATGTTTGAAATCCTCGGCTTCCCCCAATCCCAAATTTCTCCAATATAAGGATTTTCTGTGTGGGTAGTGGTGGTGAGTGTTTGTTGTAGACTGAGCATTGGGTCTTCTTGACATGAATATATAGTTACCATGTTCATCATCTTTCTGGATAGTACTATGAATTTACTTTAAAACTGAGATATACTGAAAATCAGAATTGCTGATGTTTTGTTTAAAAAGAATCTTTGGGAGATAGTACCAAAATTCAGATGCCTCAAAGTTTAAATGCAAACACATTTTGCTCATCATTTTTGGTGAGAAAGGGAGGACTCACGTATTAAAGGCTGGCCTGTTTTTGCCTTTTTTAAACTGAGAAATGACAGATTGTTAACTTGGGTTCTAAAGAAGGATTTAAAATAAGTAAGTTAAAGAAGATTTTAAAACAAAGTTGGGAGGGAGAGGGACATGATAACTGGGATACATGAAGGAAATTTTAAGGGGAAGCATATATATATATATATATATATATATATATATATGTGTGTGTGTGTGTGTGTGTGTGTGTGTGTGTATACATATACACATACACACACACATACACATGTACACGTGTGACCATATTGAATATGTATGCAAAACTCTCTGATAAAAACAAATTATTAAAAATATAAGTGTTAAAAAACAAAAGAAACAATCTTTCAATGAGCTAAGATAATTATATAATTATTTGACTTTTTGACATTTTTAACTATTTAAATGATACCTTTGGATTTAGATAACTACATTTTTTTCTTTTTTCCTTTTTATTTTTATTTTTTAACTAAGAAGACAACTGAGCGCTTAAGAGAAAAATGTCTATTAAGAAACTGTGGGTGATACCAAAGGATGGTTACTTATTACTTCTTGACTATGATTCAGATGAAGAAGAAGAGCAGGCTCATTCTGAAGGTATCCAGTCTTCAGTATTGATTGTGTCCTGAAGTTCATTAGACCTTTCCCAACTCACCTGCAATGGAAGAAGTCTTTTCTAAGTTTTCATATACTTCATTTCTAATTTTACCTATATCTATATATTCCTATACCTGAGTTTTAGCAGTGCATATACCTACTCTTGGCACTGTAGACATAATATGTTGAGAAACGATAACTTGCTATGATTTTACCCCAGAAAAAGACATGAACGTTGTTCCTATATGTTAGCAAAACATGAATTTATTTCATAATACCTGCAAATAAATTATTTCATTCCTTTTTTCTATTGTATATTTTCTTTATTTACATTTCAAATATTATCCCCTTTTCTATTTCCCCTCTGCAAATCCCCTCTCCTCTTACCTCTCCCCCTGCCCCCAACACACCCACCCCCAATTCCTGGCCCAGGCATTCCTTAATACTGGGGCATAGGACCTTTTCAGTACCAAGGGTCTCTCCTCCCGTTGATGACATACTAGGCCATCCTCTCCTACATATGCAGCTGGAGCCATAAGTCCCACCATCTGTTTTATTTGATTGGTGCTTTAGTCCCAGGGAACTCTGGGGGTACTGGTTAGTTCATATTGTTCATCCTCCTATGGAGCAGCAAACCCCTTATGATCCTTGGGAACTTTCTCTAGCTCCATCATTGGGGACCCTGTGCTCAGTACAATGGATGTCTGTGAGCATTCACTTCTGTATTCGTCAGGCACTGACAGATCCTCTCAGGAGACAGCTATATCAGTCTCTTGTCCCCAAGCTCTCGTTGGCATCTGCCATAGTGTCTGGGTTTGTTGATTATTTATTGGATTGATCCCTGAGTGAGGCAGTCTCTGGATTCATTCAGTCTCAGCTGCAAACTTTGTCTCTATAACTCCTTCCATGGACATTTTGTTTCCCATTCTAAGAAGGAATGGCGTATCCACACTTTGGTCTTCCTTCTTCTTGAGTTTCATGGGTTTTGCAGATTGTATCTTGGTTATTCTGAGCTTCTGGGATAATATCCACTTATCAGTGAATGCATATCATGTGTGTTCTTTTGTGATTGGGTTATCTCCCTTAGGAAGATATCATCCAGATCCATCCATTTGTCTAAGAATTTCATGAATTCATTGTTTTTAATAGCTGTGTAGTATTTCATTATGTAAATGTACCACATTTTCTGTATCCATTCCACTGAAGAGGGACATCTGGGTTGTTTTCAGCTTCTTGCTATTATAAATAAGGATGCTATGAACATAGTGAAGCATGTCATTATTACAAGTTGGAATATCTTCTGAGAATATGCCCAGGGAGGAGTATTGCTGGATCTTCCAGTAGAACTATGTCCAATTTTCTGAGGAAACACCAGACTGACTTCCAGAGTGGTTTTACCAGCTTGCAATCTCACCAGCAATGGAGGAGTGTTCCTATTTCACCACATTCTCGCCAGCATCTGCTGTCATCTGAGTTTTAGATCTGAGCCATTCTGACTGGTATGAGGTGGAATCTCAGGTTTATTTTGACATGCACTTCCCTGATAATTAAGGATGATGAACATTTTTAGGTGCTTCTCAGCCATTCGGTTTTCCTTAGTTGAGAATTCTTTGTTTATCTCTGTCCCCATTTTTTAATGGGGTTATTTGATTTTCTGGAGTCCAGATTCTTGAGCTCTTTATATATATTGGATATTAGTCCCCATCTGATTTAGGATTGGTAAAGATTTTTTTCCCATCTATTGGTTGCTGTTTTGTCCTATTGACAGTGTCCTTTGACTTATAGAAGCTTTGCAATTTTATAAGGTCACATTTGTCTATTCTTAATCTTACAGCACAAGCCATTGCTGTTCTGTTCAGGAATTTTTCCCCGGTGCCCATGTCTTCGAAGCTCTTCCCCACTTCCTCCTCTATAAGTTTCAGTGTCTCTGGTTTTATGTGGAGTTCCTTGATCTACCTAGACTTGAGCATTGTACAATGAGATGAAAATAGATCAATTTGCATTCTTCTACATGCTAACTGCCAATTGAGCCAGCACCATTTGTTGAAAATGTTGTCTTTTTTTCCACTGGATGGTTTTTGCTCCTTTGTCAATGATCAAGTGACAATAGGTGTGTGGGTTCATTTCTGTGTCTTCAGTTCTATTCCATTTATCTACCTGTCTATCAGTATACCTGTACCATGCAGTTTTTATCACAATTGCTCTATAGTACAGCTTGAGATCAGGCATGGTGATTCCAGGAGAGATTCTTTTATTGTTGAGAATAGTTTTTGTATCCTAGGTTTTGTTCTTATTCCAGATGAATTTGCAAATAGCCCTTTCTAACTCAGTTAAGAATTGTGTTGGAATTTTCGTGGGGATTGCATTAAATCTTTATATTGCTTTCGGCAAGATAGCCATTTTTACTACATTAATCCTGCCAATCAATGAGCATGGGAAATCTTTCCAACTTCTGAGATTTTCTTTGATTTTTCTTCAGAGACTTGACATTTTTATCATACAGATCCTTCTTTCACTTACTCAGTTAGAGTCACACCAACGTATTTTATATTATTTGTGACTATTGTGAAGGGTGTTGTTTCCCTAATTTCTATTTCATCCTGTTTATTCTTTTTGTAGAGAAAGGCCACCGATATGTTTGAGTTAATTTTGTATTCAGCTACTGCACTGAAGCTGTGTATCAGATTTAGGATTTCTCTGGTGTAATTTTTGGGGTCACTTATATATACTATCATATCTTCTGGAAATAGTGAGATTTTGCCTTCTACCTTTCCAATTTGTATTCATTTGTTCTCTTTTTGTTGTCTAATTGCTCTGACTAGGACTTCAAGTACTATGTTGAATAGGTAGGGAGAAAGTGGGCAGCCTTGTTTAGTCCCTGATTTTAGCGGGATTGCCTCCAGTTTCTCACCATTTAGTTTGATGTTGGCTACTGGTTTGCTGTCTACTGCTTTTATTATGTTTAGGTATAGGCTTTGAATTCCTGATCTATCCTGGACTTTTACTATGAATGGGTGCTGTATTTTGTCAAATGTTTTCTCAGCATCTAATGAAATGATCATGTGATTTTTGTCTTTGAGTTTGTTTCTATAGTGGATTAAGTTGATGGATTTCTGTATATTAAACCATCCCTCATCACAGGGATCAAGTGTACTTGATCATGATGGATGATCATTTTTATGTATTCTTGGATTCAGTTTGCAAGGCTTTTATTGAATATTTTTGCATCAATTTTCATAAGGGAAATTGGTCTGAAGTTTCCTTTCTTCATTGGATCTTTGTATGGTTTGAGTATAATTTTAATTCTGGCTTCATAGAACAAATTGAATAATGTTCCTTCTCTTTAGATTTTGCATAATGGTTTGAAGAGTATTGGTATTAGGTCTTCATGAAGATCTGATAGAATTCTTTACTAAACCCATCAGATCCTGGGCTTTTTTGTTTGGGAGACTATTAATGACTGCTTCTATTTCTTTAGGTGTTATGGGAGTATTTCTAGGGTTTATCTGATCCTGAATTATATTTGGTACCTGATATCTGTCTAGAAATGTGTCCATTTCATCCAGATTTTCCAGTTTGGTTGAGTATAGGTTTTTGTAGTAGGATCTGATGATTTTTTGGATATCCTAAGTTTCTGTTGTTATGTCTCCCTTTTCATTTCTGGTTTTGTTAATTAGGATGATGTCTCGGTTTCCTTTAGTGAGTCTGGCTAAGGGTTTACCTATCATGTTGATTTTCTCAAACAACCAGCTCCTGGTTTGGTTGATTCTTTGTATAGTTCCTTTGTTTCCAATTGGTTGATTTCATTCCTGAGTTTGATTGTTTCCTGCCTTCTATTCCTCTTGTGAGAATTTGCTTCCTTTTGTTCTAGAGCTTTTAGTTGTGCTGTCAAGCTGCTCCTGCATCCTCTATCCTGTTTCTTTTTAGAGGCATTCAGAGCTGTGAATTTTAGTCTTATTACTGTTTCCATTGTGTACCATATGTCTGGTTATGTTGTAGCTTCATTTTCATTAAACTCTAAAAAGTCTTTAATTTCCTTCTTTATTCCTTCCTTGACCAAGTTATCATTGAGTAGGTTGTTGTTCACCTTCCACATATATGTGGATTTTCTATTATTTATATTATTATGGAAGATCAGCATTAGTCTGTGGTGATCTGATAGGATGCATGGGATTATTTCAATATTTTTATATCTGTTGAGGCATGTTTTGTGACTGATTATATGGTCAGTTTTGGAGAAGGCCTCATGAGGTACTGAGAAGAAGGGATATCCTTTCGATTTAGGATACAGTGTTCTATAGATATCAACTAAATCCATTTGTTTCATAACTCCTGTTGGTTTCACTGTGTCTGTTTTTAGTTTTTGTTTCCAGGATGTGTCCATTAATGAGAGACGGGTTTGGAAGTCTTCCACTATTATAGTGTGCAGTGCAATGTGTATTTTGAGGTTTACTAAAGTTTCTTTTATGAATGTGGCTGCCCTTGCATTTGGAGCATAGATGTTCAGAATTGGGAGTTCCTCTTGGTAAATTTAATTTTGATGAATATGAAGTGTTCCTCCTTGTCTTTTTTGATAACTTTGGGTTGAAAGTCAATTTTATTTGATATTAGAATGCCTACTCCAGCCTGTTTCTTGTGACCATCTGCTTGGAAAATTGTTTTCTAGACTTTTACTCTGAGGTAATATCTGTCTTTGTCTGTGAGGTTTGTTTCTTATATGAAACAAAATGCTGGGTCATGCTTACACATTAAGTCTTTTAGTCTATGTCTTTTTATTGTGGATTTGAGTCCACTGATATTAAGAGATATTAAGAAAAAGTCGTTGTTGGTTCCTGTTATATTTGTTTTTAGAAATGGAATTTTGTTCATGTGGCCATCTTCTTTTAGTTTTGCTGCAAGATTACTTTCTTGCTTTTTCTAGAATGTAATTTCCCTCCTTGTTTTGGTGTTTTCCCTTCATTATCCTTTGAAGGGCATGATTTGTTGGAAGATATTGTGTAATTTTGGTTTTGTCATAGAATACCTTGGTTTCACCATCTATGGTAAAAGAGTTTTACTGTTTATAGTAGCCTTGGCTGGCATTTGTGCTCTCTTAGGGTCTGTATGTCAACTGTCCTGGATCATCTGGCTTTCATAGTCTCTGGGGAGAAGTTAGGTGAAATTCTGATAGGTCTGCCTTTATATGTTACTTGAACTGTTTTCCCTTACTGCTTTTAATATTCTCTTTTTTGTGTGCATTTGGTGTTTTGATTATTATGTGATGGCAGGAATGTCTTTTGTGGTCTAAAGTATTTGGGGATCTGTAGGCTTCTTTTATGTTCATGGGCATCTCTTTCTTTAGGTTAGGGAAGTTTTCTTCTATAATTTTGTTGAAGATATTCACTGGCCCTTTAAGTCTGAAATCTTACTTCTCATCTATACCTATTATCCTTAAGTTTTGTTTTCTCCTTGTATACTCAATAACCTTGATGTAATTATTTCATTTATAAAACTGTTTGAAAAACTCACGTGGGCAGTTTTTCCAGAGAAATGCAAATTGAAAATACTTTATTAACTATTACTTATATAGCATACTTTCAAATGTTTCCATTTTCTATTGTCAATATAGTAAAGAGGCCAGCATTTGGCAAACATGAGAATATGCCGCCTCACGTAGAAGCAGATGAAGATATAAGGTAATATTTTCAATTTTTCCCAGTTCAATAGAGTACTTCAAAAGTAGTGTTTGTGATCCCTTCACTGGAGGAGTAGATTCAGGAAAATCAACAATTCATGGTCAGATGCAGCTATATATTGAGTTCAAGCCCAGCTTGGGGTCCTTAAGTCCTTGTCATCACAAACACATAGCAACTAGGACAATATACCCACCTGCATGGGATCTTCCCAGATATACACACAAACAAAAGGAGAAACATAATAAAAATAAGAGGGGGACCATCTGGGAAGAAGAAGGGTCTCAGCAAGTGTGGGAGAGTTATGAATAAACTACTGTGTGTTGTAAATGTATGAATTGTTAAAAGTAAATAATTCAGGTTCACTTTGGTTGTCTGCCATGTATTTTATATGCAAATGACATTTGTTCCAAACCAAACATTATATATTTATTCTAAATAATTAAAAGAAGTTCCTGTGTAAAGTTTTTTGTGTGCTAGGCAAATGCTCTACCAGTCCACTATATTTCTAGCTTTAAAATTTTATTGTCCTTTCTTCACAGAGATGAACAAGACAGTATGTTGGATAAATCTGGAGGTAGGTGTTTTTGGAGATATTTGCCTGTTGTTTGAAGAGGACATAAGATGGCATCAGATCTCTATAAACCCTACAGCATAAGAGGATAATTTTAGGTTTCACAGTAATTGTAGTTTTCTTTAAAACACATACAGATGACTACTCACCCAACATTCAGAAACAAAGATTAGCTGAAGGTGTACCTCAGTGGTACAGCACCATGTAATAGCTATGAGTTTCATCTTCAGTGGTGAAAAAACAAAACAAAACCCAACCAACACACGAAATTAACAAAACACCCACCAAACAAACAAAACACAGCAATAAGCCTAGCAAATGAAATGTTAGTTTTCCCAGTTTGCCCAATTAACTGTAAAGTGAGCAAGAAATGCAATTGGCTATTATAAGGAAACAAACAAAACCAGCATTAAGCATTTTAGGAACCTAAATTCAGGCATGATTAGAGAAATACACCCCCCCCCATATAAAAAGACAGTGGCTACAGCAACATAACAAACCTTGCAGAGTGGCTAGAATTATGGCTCACTTGGTAAAGTGCTTTCCTTGAAAATATATGGACTTAAGGTGGGGACCTAGAATCCACTTTAAAAATGCAGGCTGCAGTCCAGTGCTGAGTAGGTAGAGATAGCTAGCTGGCTAGCCAGGCTAGTGACGTTGGTGAGCTGCAGATTCAGAGACACCCTGTCTCTGAAGATTTAAGTTGGATCAGGCAGTGGTGGCGCATGCCTTTAATCCCAGCGTTTGGGAGGCAGAAGCAGGGGATTTCTATGTTTGAGGCAAC
The DNA here is from genome assembly GCF_000001635.26 of Mus musculus. NCBI lineage: Eukaryota > Metazoa > Chordata > Mammalia > Rodentia > Muridae > Mus > Mus musculus. Next base: position 27,938,170 of record NC_000086.7, on the reverse strand, counting down.
CCTGGTCTACAGGTTGAGTTCTAGGTCAACCAGGGCTATACGGAGAAACCCTGTCTGGAAAAACAAACAAACAAAAAATGTAAGTTGGAATATGATTGAGAATAAAGCCTTCTTCTGCACACATATACTGAAATGTATACACATCATTTTTGCTGAATCTCTTTTTATGATTTACAGAATCCTTTAAAATTATGTTTTTTTTTTCTTTTTCTGGAAATAGACAATATTAGGAAAGTGTCATATTTCTATAATCTCCACTGTATATTAAAAATAAACATCTATCGAGAGAAATGATCCAGCATACCTTAAAACACACACAGGACAGGGATGGAAAGATAGCTTTCAAATTAAGACCACTTGTTGCTCGAAAAACAAGGTTTAGTTCCTAGGACCCATATAATGGCTCACAACCATTTGTAATTCGAGATCCAGGGGAATTGGCATCCTATTCTAGTTTCTATGAGCACCAGACATGCATGTTGAACAAATACAAACATGCAAAAGCACGTTAGTTAAATAAATAAAACAAATCCGAAATACACATAACAGCCCCTTCAACTGAAACAAAGTAGGAGAGTCTTCTTTAGGGTTCATTTTATTTTAAGTTTCAAGTTAGTATTGCAAACTTGGAAAATGGAAAACTTCTGGGTAGTAGTGGCAGCTAAAATACTATCTCTTATTTGCTGCTTGGATGACAGATGACTGATAGAGCCTCTCTCACTTTAGTAAGCATGTGCAAACACGGCCAATCAGCAAGGGGCTTGGCTGAGATTGTTTTCCAGCTGCCCAATCCCTGTTACCCAGTATGCTTTGTGGTGGCCACGAAGCTGAGTTCTTGAGGAAGGGAAGTTTCTTGAGGAAGCATGGTAGGGGGAAGTCTCTGTGGAGGTAGTCAGTGACCTGTTAAAAGATGGTTAATAATGGTTCAGGTGGGGGTCCGGGTGGGGTGAAGGTGGCGGGGCGGAGGTGTTACTTCCAGAGTAAGGAGAGGAGGTGACCCTCCCTGGACTCCGGATAGCACTGCTGCTGGGTTCACAATCGACTTTACCCACTTAGACCTCTGCGGTGAAAAACGGAGAACTTCACTAAGGGCAGGAGTTTGAAAAGCCTAGCATCTAGCAGAAAGCAGGAAGGCCATGGAATTGGAGACCCTGAAAGTCTTCCTTGGGCCTGGGGATGTGAAGTGTGAGTAAACTGGAGGTCAGTTAGTGGCAGAAACAGACTAGAACCTTTTCTGTGCTGCTGCTACCCGACAGAAATTCATTAAAAACAAACTGAAGACGAGTCTTCATTTTCTTCTACCTGGTGTTGAAAGGCCAGATTGCCGAAATTTGTATATATAGGATCCAAACGGCCTCAAAATCCCGAGGCTCCTCTCAGCCTCTGAAGTGCTGGAACTTCAGACATACTTCAGGCCAGGCTGTGTTTATTTATGTGTTGTTTTGGTTTAGGGAAGTAAGCTCTAACTCTGTATCTCAGGAGTGTCTGAAACCTCATGTGCAGCTTGAACTGGCCTCGAAACTGAAGTCCTCAGCCTTACAAATGTACTGGGACCTGAGGAAACATACTTGTTTTATTTTTTACTTTTAAAATTTGTGGGGGTTTTTCATAGTTGAAGATTGAACCCAGAGCTTCTTGCTGTAGCAGTGAAATATATGTCCAGCCAGACAGAACTTTATAATTTAGATTTGTATTTCGATGAAAAAGATTGAGGAGCTTGGTTGTGATAATAGCAACTATGATTTTATTTGGAGATTGAGATGCAGACACATTTGCTCTAACTTATCAAAAACCTTGCAGGAATGGGACCAACATGCAGATCCTCCTATGTTTAGATATAAACCCACATGAAGTCACAGTTAAAGCCATCATAGTGTGTGTGTGTGTGTGTGTGTGTGTGTGTCTGTGTGTGTGTGTGTGTAAGAGAGAAAGAGAGAGAGAGAGAGAGAGAGAGAGAGAGAGAGAGTTTTAAACTAAAAAATAACACACCTCTATTCTTTTATAGTAAGGAAGACCAAGATACTTTATTCAACTTAAATAATTCTTTTTAAAAATGTGTACATATTAAAGTTAAGGTTATTAATGGCTATCTTTGAAGCCAACTATTGTGTTCCATGTTTAAATACTAAAGTCTTTAGTATTAAATCAGAGGGTAATAGAAATATGGTTTTATCTTTAAACTCTTCATGCAATTATGAAGTGCTGTTTTTGTAAAAATCATTCCTTAATGTTATTTTATATTTCAATTTTATTAGTTTAAGTGATTTTTTATTCAAAAGGCTTGAGAAAATTTCTTTTTTTATTTTAAATCAGAAAACGTAAGTTTCTCAGAGGAATGGCAGCGTTTTGCACGTTCTGTAGAGACACCAATGGAAAACTGGAATTTGTTAAGTGGTGAACAGCAAGTTAGGAATGCTTCAGAATTGGACCTTATGGAAGGTACCAGATATTTAATGATGGGCATTGATGTTACACTTCCTTTTTTTCTCAGTTGTTCTTAGGCTTGTAAAGGAGATCAAAAATCTCATATTGTATCTCTTGTCTTTAATCACAACATATAAATAAATAGCTTAAAACATATTTTTAGATGACAATTAGACATTACTTGATTTTGTTTAACTTCTAGGCAAATAATAGATCTGCTTTAAAACCTAATGTTGGCACTATGCCTGAATGATCACAAAGTATTTCATTAAAATTTGCAAAATAACATAATTGTTTTAATATCTTGTTTTATTACGAACCCAGTACAGAATCCAGTAACTCATGATGATGGGAATGCAAATCCTGAAGAAGTAGTTGGAGATACACGGTAATATGTTCAAACGTACTATTTCCTTCTTAGTGTAAGTACTTCCAGAAAAGTTTAATTGATTGTATAGCAAGTAATGTATATTAATAATTGAAATATGATATATACTATAAACAATATTTCTATAAGATTAATCCTTAATTTGAATGGTTTTCTTGGAGGCTGTAATGTTGTGGGTCAAACTCTCATCGTCCTGCTTGTAGGACAAAAGCTGAGCAATCAAACAGTATCCCCAGCATCCTTACTTTGTAAAGCTTTAATTACTTCACAGATCTCCAGTACAAAATATACTGGGAAATTTTGAAGGTACATTTTTGGATATATAATTTGTTTAAAACTATATAGTATTAACATAATTTATATATTAGATAATATTGATTAATATACTATATGACATCTTAATGACTTATTTATATGTAGTATTTTGTGAATATTTTTATTTTAATTTAATTTATTTATTATGTGATAATATCTTTATTTACATTTCAAATAATAGCCCTTTCCTGGTTTCACCCCAGAAACTCCCTATTCCATTACCCCTCCCTGTGATACTATGAGGGTGTTCGCCCACCCACCCACTCCCACTTCCCCACCCTCGCATGTGCATACACTGGGGCATTGAACCTTCACAGGACCAAGGACCTCTCCTCCCACTGATGTCTGACAAGGCCATCTTCTGCTATATATGCACTGGAGCCATGATACCCCCTCTTTTGTTGATGGCTTAGTCCCTGGGTGCTCTGGGAGGTCTGGTTCATTCATATTGTTGTTCTTCCTATAAGGTTGCAAACCCCTTCAAATCCTTCAGTCCTTCCTCTAACTCCTCCACTGGGAACCCTATGATCAGTCTGATGGTTGGCTGTGAGCATCAGCCTCTGTTCTTGCCAAGCTCTGAAAGAGCCTCTCAGGAGAAAGTCATATTAGGCTCCTGTCAGCAAGCACTTGTTGGCATCCACAATCGTGACTGGGTTTGGTGTCTGCATATGGGATGGATACACAGTTTGGGCAGACTCTAGATGGTCATTCCTTCAGTCTCTGCTCTGTACTTTATCTCCATGTTTCCTCCCAGGAGTATTTTGTTCCCCATTCTAAGAAGGACTGAAACACGCACACTTTTGTCTTCCTTCTTCTTGAGCTTCATGTGGTCTGTGGATTACATTTTGGGTATTCTGAGCTTTTAGACTAATATCCACTTATCAGTGAGTGCATACCATGTTTGTTCTATTGGGATTGGGTTACCTCACACAGGATTATATATTTTAGATCCATCCATTTGCCTGTGAATTTCATGAAGTACTTGTATCTGTACCATTACCATACATTTTTATCATTATTTCTCTATAATACAGCTTGAGGTCGGGAATGATTCCCCCTGAAGTTCTTTTATTGTTGAGAATAGTTTTTTGATATACTGGATTTCTATTATTCCAAATGATTTTTCAAATTACTCTTTCTATTTCTATGAAGAATTGAGTTTAAATTTTGATGGAGATTGCATTGAATCTGTTGATTGCTTTTGGCAAGATGGCCATTTTTACTAAATTAATTGTGCCAATCTATGAGCATGGGAGATCTTTCCATCTTTTGAGATTTTCAATTTCTTTCTTCAGGGACTTGAAGTTCTTATCATACAGATCTTTCACTTGCTTGGTTCGAGTCACACCAAGGTATTATAATTTGTGACTATTGTGAAGGGTGTTGTATCCATAATTTCTTTTTCAGCCTGTTTATCCTTTGAGTAGAGGAAAGCTACTGATTTGCTTGAGTTAATTTTACATCCAACCACTTTGCTGAATTTGTTTATCAGGTTTAGGAGTTCTCTGTTGGAATTTTGGGGGTCACTTACATATACTATCATATCATCTGCAAATAGTGATATTTTGAATTCTTCCTTTCCAATTTTTATCCCTTTGACCTCTTTTTGTTATATAGTTGCTATGGATATAACTTCTAGTACTATAAAATTCTACTATATTATATACTACTGTGAATAGGTAGGAAGAGAGTGGTCTTGTCTTGTCTGATATTAGTGGGATTGCATCAAGTTTCTCTCCATTTAATTTGATGTTGGATACTGGTTTGCTCTATATTGCTTTTACTATGTTTAGGTATGGGCCTTGACTTGATCTTTCCAAGAATTTTATCATGAAGAGTTATTGAATTTTTGCAAATGATTTCTCAGCATCTAATGAGATAATACTGTTTTTTTTTCCTCAAGATTTTTTACATAGTGGATTACGCTGATGGATTCCCATATATTGAACCATCCCTGTATCCCTGGGATGAAGAACACTTGATCATGAAGGATGATCATATTAACATGTTCTTGGATTAGGTTTACCAGAATTTTATTGAGTATTTTTGCATCAATATTCATAAGTGAAACTGGTCTCAAGTTCCCTTTCTTCATTTGGGTCTTTGTATGTTTTGGGTATAAGTGTAATTGTGGCTTCATAGAAAATTGAATAGTGTTCCTTCTCTTTTGATTTTGCATAAAAGTTTGAAGAGTATTGGTATTAGGTCTTCCTTGAAGGTCTGATAGAATTCTGTACTAAACCCATCTGATCCTGGGCTTTTATTTTTTGTGAGGGGGTTGGGAGCCTATTAGTGACTGCTTCTATTTCTTTAGGGGTTATAGGAGTGTTTACAGGGTCTATTTGATCCTGATTTAAATTGGTACCTGATATCTGTCTAGACAGTTGTCCATTTCATCCAAATTTTCCAGTTTTGTTAAGTATAGGCTCTTATAGTAGGATCTGATGATTTTGGGGGGGGGGTTCCTAAGTTTCTGTTGTTATGTCTCTCTTTTCATTTCTGGTTTTGTTAATTTGGATACTGACTCTGTGCCCTCTCTTTAGTCTGCCTAAGGGTTTATCTATTTTGTTGATTTTCTCAAAGAACCAGCTCCTGGTTTGGTTGATTCTTTGTATAGTTCTTTTTGTTTCCACTTGTTTGATTTCAGCCCTGAGTTTGATTATTTCCTGCCTTCTACTCCTCTTGGGTGAATTTGATTCCTTTCGTTCTAGAGCTTTTAACTGTGCTGCCAGGCTGCTAGTGTATGTTCTCTCCAGTTTCTTTTTTGGAGGCACTCAGAGGTATTAGTTTTTCTCTTAGGAATGCTTTCATTGTGTCCCATAAGTTTGGATATGTTGTAGCTTCATTTTCATTAAACTCTAAAAGTCTTTAATTTCTTCCATGACCGAGTTATCGTTGATTAGACTGTTGTTCACCTACCACGTGTATATATATGGGTTTTCTATTATTTATATTTTTATTGTTATTATTATTATTATTATTATTATTTGGGGGGTTAAGACAGGGTTTTTCTGTGTATCCGTGGCTGTCCTGGAACTCACTTTGTAGACCAGGCTGGACTTGAACTCAGAAATCCACCTGCCTCAGTGTCCCGAGTGCTGGGATTAACGGCATGTGCCCCCATGCCTGGCTTATTTCTATTATTATTGAAGATAAGCCTTAGTCCGTGGTGACTTGATAGGATGCATGGGATTATTTAAATATTTTATATCTGTTGAAGCCTGTTTTGTGACCCATTATATGGTCAGTATTGGAGAAGGCATCATGAGGTGTTGAGAAGAAGGCACATTCTTTTGTTTTATGATAAAATGTTCTATGATATCTATAGATATAGATATCTGTTAAAACCATTTGTTTCATAACTTCTGTTAGTTTCACAGTGTCTCTGTTTTGTTACTGTTTCCAGGATCTGTCCGTTGCTGAGAGTGGGGTGTTGAAGTTTCCCACTATTATTATGTAGGGTACAATATATACTTTGAACTTTAGTAAAGTTTCATTTATGAATTTGGTTGCCCTTGCATTTGGAGCATGGATGTTCAGAATTGTGAGTTCATCTTTGTTGATTCACCCTTTGACAAGTATAGTGACAGTCCTTATCTTTAAAAAACAAAAACAAAAACAAAAACAAAACAATAACAAAAAAAACAATAACAAAAACCTTTTGGTTGTAAGTTGATTTTATTCCATAGTAGAATGGCTATTCCATCTTGTTTCCTGGAAATATTTGCTTGCAAAGTTTTTTCCAGACTTTTCCTCTGAGGTAGTGTCTGTCTTTGTCACTAAGGAGGGTTTCCTGTATGCAGCAAAATCCTGGGTTCTGTTTATGTATCCAGTCTATTACTCTATGTCTTTTATTGGGGAATTGAATCCATTGCTAAGAAGAAATATTAAAGACCAGTGACTGTTGGTTGTTTCCTGTTACTTTTGTTGTTTGAGGTGGAATTATGTTTATATTGCTATCTTCTTTGGGGTTTCTTGAAAGAAGATTTCTTTCTTGATTTTTGTATGGTGTAGTGTTTCCCTCCTTGTGTTGTAGTTCTCCATCTATTTTTTTGAAGGTTTGGATTCGTGGAAAGATATTGTGTGAATTTGATTTTATCATGGAATACTTTGGTTTCTCCATCTACGGTAATTGATAGTTTTGCTGGGTATAGTAGCCTGGGCTGGCATTTGTGTTCTCTCAGAGTCTATATAACATCTGTCCAGAATCTTCTGGCTTTTATAGTCTCTGGTGAGAAGTCTGGTGTATTTCTAACAGGTCTGCCTTTTTATGTTATTTGACTTTTTTCCCTTACTGCTTTTAATATTTTATCTTTAGTGCATTTGTTGTTCTGATTATTATGTGTCGGCAGGAATTTCTTTTCTGGTCCAGTTTATTTGGAGTTCTGTAGGCTTCTTGTATGTTCATGTGCATCTTTCTTTAGGTTTGGGAAGTTTTCTTCTATAATTTTGTTGAAGATATTTGCTGGCCCTTTGACTTGGGAATCTTCTCTCTCTTCTATACCTATTTTCCTTAGGTTTTGTTTTCTTATTGTGTCCTGGATTTCCTGGATGTTTAGGGTTAGGAGATTTTTGCATTTTGCATTTTCGTTCACTGTTGTGTCAATGTTTTCTATGGTATCTTCTGTACCTGAGATTCTCTATTCTATCTCTTGTATTCTGTTGGAGATGCTTGCATGTATGTCTCCTTGGTTTTCTTTCTCCAGGTTCATCTCTCTTTGTGAGTTTTTATTCTGTATTTCCATTTTTAGATCTAGATGGTATTTGTTCAATTCCTTCACCTGTTTGATTGTGTTTTCTTTAACTCTTTAAGGGATTTTTGTGTTTCCTCTTTAAGGGCTTCTAGCTGTTTTCCTGTATTTCTTTAATGGAACTATTTTTGTTCTTAAAGACCTCTATCATCATCATGAGATGTGATTTTGAATCTGAATCTTTCTTTTCCAATATGTTGAGGTATTCAAGACTTGCTCTGGTGGCCAAACTGGGTTATGATGATGCCGACTAGTCTTGGTTGCTATTGCTTATATTCTTGCACTTACCTCATGCCATCTCATTTTCTTTGGTGCTACCTTCCCTTGCTGTCTCTGTCTGGAGCCTGTCCCTCCTGTAATCCTAGTTGTGTCAGAACTCATAGGAGTCCAGCTGTCTCTGAGATCTTGGGATCCTGGGATCCTGATATTTTGGGGGTGTCTGAGCTCCTGGAAGTCATGCTGCCTCTTGGATCTTGAAATCCTGGTGTGACCAATCTCCTGAGATCCTGCTGTGTCAGAGCTCCTGGGGGTTAAACGTTTTCTTGGTGTTGCAAGATTTGGTGGGGTGCCAGAGCCCTAGGTTTTCTCTAGACACAGTTGCATACTGCAAGGAACCTGTGCCTCTGGCCGGGAGGATGATTTTGTTTCCCTGGTTCTTGTGGGGGTCCCAGATACACAGGTTGTTGGGAAAGATGTTGTGCCCTCAGCTGTGCTCTTCTGTCAGAACTCCAGTGTTCCTGGGTGTGTCTGATCTCCTGGGAGTCGAGCTTCCTCTGTGATCCTGTGATCTTGGGCATTTCAGAATACCTGGGAGTCATGCTCCCTATGGGTGTTTTAAGAGTGGGTGCAGAGCCAGTACCCCAGGTCTGATCCAGGTGCAGTTTCAGACCAGAAGGAATCCATGCCACTGGCAAGGCAGGAGTTCCTGTGTCCCTGGATCCTTAGGGACTCAGTTACTCCTGATGTTGGGGCCATTCCTGTGATCCTGGTAGTGTTAGAGCACCTGGGATTTGAGCTTACTAGGGGTATTGTGGGACTAGGTCAGCACCCAAGATCTACTCATGACACGGACTCTTGCAAATATTTTTGATTTAGCATCATGGACTTATTTTTGCCTGTGGTACAGAAGTGAAAATGGTGCTTTTTCAACAGGTGTGACATTAATTAAACTTAATTTTAATTTTTTCGTATATTTGTGTCTGTGGTGCATATATACACATGTGGAGGGCAGAGGAGGATGTTGGGTTTTGCTCTATTTCTTTCCACCTTATTCCCGTAAGACCTGCTCTTTCACTGAACATGTAGCTAGATAAGCAGCCAGCAAGTCCTAGCAATTCTCACTCTGCCTACCACAGTGCTGCTATTGTAGAAGCAACCATCCATGGTTAGTTTTCCAAATGGGTACTAGAATCAAACTTGCGAACGTCCTCCTTTCAAAGTAAATCCTATTTATTACTGAGGCATTTTCATAACTGCATTGAAGGGATTTTTAGAGGAAAAAAATGATGTAAACTTTTCTACATTCCATGTATTCAAAGCTAAGTGATATGTATACAAAATTCTGTACATGCAACAGTATTTCGTTGACCCAGTATTAATTTTATATTAAGTCAGTTTCTTTTCTAAAACTCCTCTGTGCTTTTCTTTATATGACACAATGGAAAAATGAATTCTTTAATATAACCCTTATTACTTATTTTTTTAAATTTTATTTTATGGGTATGTTTGTTTTGCTTGATTGTGTGTATGTACACAGCTTGTATGTCTTGTACCTGAGGAGGCCAGATGAAGGCATTGAATTCCCTGGAACTGGAGTTATAGGTTGTGAGCAACCTTGTGGATGCTGGGAATCCATTCTCACATCTCTGGAAGGGAACCAGTGCTCATAACTGATGAATCATCTCACCAAACCCCTCACTGATTTTTATAAAATGAATTATGTAACTGAAAGTGAAAGACAAATTTACTAACCAGTGAGGGAATGAAACTCAGATCCCAAAGAATCTATTTTAAATTATATGTAATTGAATGTTGCATGAGCTTTCTTTGAGGATAATAATTTGTCTTTGATATATAGTCTCACTATGTATGTCAGGCTGGCTGGAATTTTCCTATGTAACCTATGTTGTCCTTTACACTGGAAATCTCCTGCTAAGCTTCCTAGACTAGGATCATAGACCCAAAACGTCTTACATGGCTTAAGAAACAAAGCTCTTAATACCTATTTTTCAGACATATTTGTGTATTAGTGTTTTGCTTACAGGTATATATGTGCACCACATATGTGCCTGTTTCCCATAGATATAAGATGATTATTTCAGACACCTTGGACCTGGAGTCACATAAAGAGAAAACACATGGAAACTTATATCAAAGATTCTTTCAAAAAAAAGCAACCAGAAATTAGAATGACTTTGGCAAACAAACAAATGGGAGAGGTAGAGTTGTTAGGTTTGTAGGGTCACATTTGTATCATTTTAAAAATTATATGTGGCTGAAGTTGAAAAAAAAAACATTACTGAGCTTTTAGTAAAAATGTGCGTCTTTGATTTTGTCTAAGCAGTTAACCCTATAACTTCATGCCTTCAAGGAAACTAAATCTAAATCTTAGAAATCTGTGAAAATTTTTATTTTCTACTTTAAGTACCTGTTAATGAGATTTTAAAATTTGGTTTACATTCATTGTGGAAACACAGAAGTCTTGCACAAAATCTTAGAAATGTAATTTGTTGTTTATTATGTTTAACAATATGGAAAAAATCAATTACATATGCAGACAATTTGTATATTTTAATTGACTTATGTTTTGCACTAAGTCTTAACTGAATCAATATAGCAAAATAAATTAGACATTATATTTGATAGAAAATAATGAAAAAATACTTTGAAATACAATTAATTTTCTAAAATAAGATATATATGTATTAAAACTACTTTAATTTTTGAAAAGCTAAAACATAAAAGAAGACTTCTCTGATAATCTTTCAGGGAAAAAAAACTATAATGATTTCCCATTAGATAATATTTTACTGCTGTTTTTCTTTTTATAGTATGAAATGGTCAATTTAATTTGTTTTGAGTGTTCTTTTTCATATTGGTATGAAATGTGACTGCTTTTATTACTGTGCTTTACAGAAAGAAGATCAACAACAAATTGTGTGAGCAGAAGTTTGATATGGATATACAGAAATTCAATGAAGAACAAGAAAAATCAGTGGTTGGTATCATAACTAACTTTATAATTAACCTAGAATAACTAAGTATCAAGTAGGAATGGAGAAACTAGCCTTGTGTTGGGCACATGAAACGAAGTTAAGTTTCATTATCTATCTATCCTTGGTTCTGTTCTAGTCCTACTGAATTGTAAAGCAGAGAAGTATGATCACATACTATATCAATGAAAACCACTAGGTATTTTCTGGTAGACCAAATTATAAATTTTCAAGAGGCAGACTTTTGCTGAAAGATGAAGAGAGGATTACCAGTTTCTACAAAAGTAAGCACACTATGTCAGCCTCAGGTACAGTTGAAAGGAGAGAGAAAGCTTACTTACTGGTGTCATCTGGACTCTGTTGTTAATATTCGAAAGCCAACTCAAACTGGCAAATCAGTTCTTACAATCCTAAACTTAGTACAAATTTTGTAACAACAGTGGATAGAAACAACCTTTCTCAACAGCCCTGGCAGAATATTCCTGTGGAAGAATATCACCAAACTATTTTAGATCATCTCTCCATTACTGTACCAATGACTGTAGTCAGCACATAGTTTCCAAGTAAGATCTGAGATGATGACCATATTAACTATTTTTTATTTGATTGGTTAATAGTTTGAGAAGTATTCAATTTGAAATGAACAGGAGATCCATTCCTGCCTGGGAAGGCATTGAGGAAGCCGCCATTATGAGTCAGTTCTGGAAAGAGATAGGGACTAAAGATAAAAAGTAAATGAATACTCCAATTGAAGGCAATTTTTAAACCTTGAACCCTGGATGAAATTTCAAGGGGGAGTAATCATCCATGTATATGAGGAGTCTAAAGACAGACTCCCAGAGTACTTCAATATTTGTAATTCTGCATGAGGTAGGGGTGGGGGGGTGAGAGTGAACCAGTAAGGGAAGAGAAAAATTGGTACAAATAAAACTACCATGAGTGAAGGAAAACATTTAAGGAAGAAAAGTTCACTAACTTTGTCATATGCTGCTAATGGGCCAAATAAAATAGATTTGCAGGGCTGGAAGATGGTTTATTTGGTAATCTTTCTCACTGTAGGCATGGAGACTCGAGTTTATATTCCCTGAGTAAGCATGCACGCACACACCTCCACCACCACCACTACCACCAACACCACCAACAACAAAACAAACTAGCAAAACTAAAAACAAACCACCACAACAATAAAAGTTGGTGTGGTGGTGAGCATTTTAGAACCACCAAACTCAGATTTAGTTCAGAGATAAGAAGATTCCCAGAGCTTCCTGGCCACCAGTTGTAGCCTAATGGATGAGCTCTAGGTTCATTGAGACCCTGTCTCCCAAACAGTGGGATGCAACCAAAGAAGACACCCAATATTAATCCTTTGTCTCCATATGTATGCACGTGTACATTTTTTAAAGGGAAACTTCACAAAGTGCAGGTCATTGTACTTAATCAGGATGATTTGAGTGGAAATGTGAGGTACAAAACTGATCACAGTGAATAAAGGACAAAATAGGAATCTAGTAGCACAATGAGAAAAGGTGGAAATGGCTTGTCTTAATTTTTTTAAATGCAAATTACCATGGTTGTCTGCCAACATAAAGAATACGAAGAGAAATTTATATTACTTCTTCCATGTGTTACTTGAGATTGGAACCTAGAGACAACAAATCTACCACTAAACTTTGTCCCCAGACATCTTTTTACACTTTATTTCGAGGCAGGGTATCTTTAAGTGATCAAGACTATTCATGATCTTGTGATCATTCTAACTCAAACTTTATAAAAGTTAGTTTTATAGGCATTACACTGACAACCAGCTAAAGTCATGAATTTAAAATAACAGTTACAATTGCTGAAACTCTTGACAATAGTTGAGAAAAGTGAAGATGTTGGACTTAGTAAAGAATAAGTATAAGGCATCCTTAAGAAAGGAAGAGAAAGTAGAAGACATGGCACATACACCTTAGGTGGGGACTAGATACAGAGATGAGGTAGTGAACCACCTCCTGGGATTACTTCTGCTAGTTAGAAAAAGGAGGCCACCATATGGTAAAAGCATTAACACTAGCTAGAGTTAAGCTTACAGGGCTAGGATTTTACCAAGTTCATGTTTACATGGTGCATGCCTATAAACTTAAGTACTTGAGAGGCTAAGGCCAGTCTCTGCAGCATGGCAAACAATTTCTCATAAAAAAAAAAGTTTTATTAACCCACAATTGGTAGTATAATTGTATTTCATGTTACTTAAAAATATAAGTATATTTAGTCATAATAGTTGTTAAAATGTTAAATCACTTGGAAAACTATTCCTTTTACTTTTCATATGGAATTATTTTTGCTCACGTAAACATTTTAGTATTGGAAATACATTAAGTGGTTGGTTGTTAGCCTAGCATTCATGCTGCATGGCAGTAACAACAAAAATGAACAGAATTGTTACAGTAATGTTTTCCTTTTACATTTGTAGAACAATTATCAAAAAGAACAACAAGCATTAAAACTGTCCGAATGTAGTCAGAGTCCGACCATGGAAGCAATTGAAGACATGCATGAGAAGTCCATGGAGGTATGTTGCACATGGTCCATAAAATGTTCTTAGGAAACGAAATATGTTTTAGGAATCAAAAAGTTTAACTACTTGCTATTTTGAATTATTTCTTGCTGAAGTGACTGATATTATCTGTAAAATCCTAATGACTTTGTAGGACTTATTCAAGACATGAAATGATAAATTGGGAATTTGACCTCAGATGTACCTCATAGTTTATTAACACTATAATTATCCTGCTTAACTAAACATAGCACATCTATACATCATTTGCACAGAATCTTTCATATTTGTATCCTTTGGAGTTTCTTTAGTAAGAAGTGCTTTTCTGTTTTAGGGTTTGATGAACATGGAGACCAACAACTACGATATGCTTTTTGATGTAGATGGTGAAGAGACATTATGAAGCATACTCTGAAGTACTCTTCTCCTTTCCCATCTTCAGACTAATGAAGCATACATATTTCTCACTTGCTGGTACATTTGTAACCTAATAAAAAATTCACTAACATTTTTGTCTCCTATGAAACAGAGTTTGAAAGGCTCTTTAATCCTTGTAATTCTGATGATTCTAAGAATGAAGTTAACCCCCATGATTACAAAGTTAACTAGGAGGTATACCTTTAGAGTCAAAATAGAACTCCTTTATTTTTAAACATCTTTAATCATTTTCTTGTTTAAGTGTAAGAGCCTCTTTATATTAACTTCCAAACAAAATCTAAATGAATAAGTGAGTGGCAAATAGTCCTTTGTACCGAACTTCCACACACTAATGTAGTGAATTATTTAAAATTTATTCCTTAATCTTTTTTTAAAGTCCAGACTTTATCCCCCTCCTTGTCCACCCTCTGATTGTTCCACATCCCATACCTCCTTGCCTCATGCTCCCACACCCCCACTCCTCATCTCTAAGAGGATATCCCCACCATCCTACCCCCACCCCACCAGACCTCCCTACTCCCTGTGGCCTCAAGTCTCTTGAGAGTTAAATGCACCTTCTCTAACTGAGAACAGACCTGGCAGTCCTCTGCTGTATATGTGTTGGGGGCTTCATATCAGCTGGTGTATGCTGCCTGGTTGGCGGCTCAGTGTCTGAGAGATCCTGGGAGGTCCAGGTTATTTGAGACTGTTGGTCCTCCTCCTTCAACTCCTCTTCCTCAGCTTCTTCTAGCTTTTCCCTAATTCAACCACAGGGGTTCCCAGCTTCTGTCCATTGGTTGCATGTAAATTTCTGCATCTGACTCTTTCACCTGCTGGTTGGGTCTTTAAGAGGGCAGTCATGATAGGCCCATTTTTGTGAGCACACCATAGCATCAGTAATAGTGTCAGGCCTTGATGCCTCTTATTGAGCTGGATCCCAATTTGCGCCTGTCACTGGATCCCCTTTTCCTTAGGTTTTTCTCCATTTTTTTCCAGTAGTTCTTTCAGACAGAAACAATTCTGGGTTAGAGCTTTTGACTGTGGGATGGCAACCCCATCTTTCCACTTGATGTCCTGTCTCTCCACTGGAGGAGGACTCTACAAGTTCCCTCTCCCCACTGCAGGGCATTTCATCTAGGGTCCCTCCCTTTGAGTCCTGAGAGTCTTTCACCTCCCAGGTCTGTGGTATATTCTAGAGGGTTTTCTAACCTCCTACATATCAAAGATGCCTGTTTCCATTCTTTTTGCTGGTCCTCAGCGCTTCAGTCCTTTTCCCCAACCCCACAATACCTGATCATGTTCCTCTCCTCTTCTCCTTGTCTGCTTTCCCACCCAGGACCCCTCCACCCTCCCTGTAGTGATTTTTTTTAACCTTCTTAACATTTCTAATTATTTTTATTCATAAGGATAATTGAAATTTATTTTTGATTCATTATCTTATTAGTTCCCGAAGGTACAAGATACAAATATAGAAGGCACATTGGTTTGGTTTTATTTCATTTATTTTATTTTTGAGATAGGCACTTAGTATTTTTTGTATGTCTAGTAAGGTCTAGAATGTTTTGGTTCAGCATTCCATGTAGGTGCTATACAGGAATGTGACAACATACCTGGCTTACACTGTTCTTAAGAAAATAGTCCCAAAAAATCTCCTATAAACACTATAAAATTAACACTGTCAGTTCTGAGAGACGAAAATATTTCCTGTTCACTTACAAAATTCATTGACAGAAAGTATATTTGTTTCTTGAAACAAACTAAACTGCTAACTGTGAGGCAGGATAAAAGAACTGATTAGCCCCATCTCACTGTTCCAGGCCCAGCCCCTTCTCTCTGTTCCCATTGTTCTTGTTTCTGAGCTCTCTGTCTCTGTCTTTGTTCTCAGCTTCCCCTCTATCTGTTCTCTGCCCTACTTTTTCTGACCTAATGACTTTGCTTCTTCTGTCTGTCTGCCTCTATCCCTTCCCCAGTTCCTCACTCTTCTCCCCTCCCCCAATAAATCCATTTTATACCAGGTCTGTTGCATGGTATAATTTCTCAGGGGCACACCTTGCATGAGCCCACCAAAGGTACTCCCTTGCCATGTTATATTTCATAACACTAACACATTAAATGCAACTGACAAAATCTATAAATATTAGTTTGAGACATGGATTTTTGTATTCTCATAAAGGCATCAAAACATCATTTCATTGTGCTTGGCCTTCAGATAAATAACACCTAACCTTACCTAATGCTTAAGAATGCTTCACATATGTCTTCAAACATAAGTAATCAAGAATGCCTTCTATTTTCATGTTCAGCAAACATATAGAAGTTTGATTTTTAGATTCATTCTTTTTTTTAGTATTAGTATTTTATTTATTCATGCAGATTCAACATCTTGCAAACTTTATATGTTTCAGTATGGGGGAACAACAGGGCCAAGAAGTGAGAGTAGGTGGGTAGGGGAGTAGGGGGAGGGTCTAGGGGGTTTGGGGGATAGCATTTGAAATGTAAATGAAGAAAATACCTAATTTTAAAAAAGAAATAATTCTGATAGGCCTGAATTTATGTGTTACTTGACCTTTCTCCCTTACTGCTTTTAATATTCTATCTTTATTTAGTGCATTTGTTTTTCTGATTATTATGTGTCGGAAGGAATTTCTTTTCTGGTCCAGTCTATTTGGAGTTCTGTAGGCTTCTTGTATGATCATGGGCATCTCTTTCTAAAGGTTTGGGAAGTTTTCTTCTATGGTTTTGTTGAAGATATTTGCTGGCCCTTTAAGTTGAAAATCTTCGTTCTCATCAACTCCTATTATCCATAGGTTTGGTCTTCTCATTTTGTCCTGTATTTCCTGGGTGTTTTGAGTTAGGATCCTTTTGCATTTTGTATTTTCTTTGATTGTTGTGCCAATGTTCTCTAAGGAATCTTCTGCACCTGAGTTTCTCTCTTCCATCTCTTGTATTCTGTTGCTGATGCTCACATCTATGGTTTCAGATTTCTTTCCTAGGGTTTCTATCTCCAACTTTGCCTCACTTTGGGTTTTCTTTATTGTGTCTACCTCCCTTTTTAGGTCTAGTATGGTTTTGTTCATTTCCATCACCTTTTTGGATGTGTTTTCCTGTTTTTCTATAAGGACTTCTACCTGTTTGTTTGTGTTTTCCTGTTTTTCTTTAAGGACTTGTAACCCTTAAGCAGTGCTCTCCTGTATTTCTTTAAGTGAGTTATTAAAGTCCTTCTTGATGTCCTCTACCATCATCATGAGATACGCTTTTAAATCTGGGTCTAGCTTTTCGGTTGTGTTTGGGTGCCCAGGACCAGGTGGGGTGGGAGTGCTGCGTTCTGATGATGGTGAGTGGTCTTGATTTCTGTTAGTAGGATTCTTTTTTTTTTAAATTAGGTATTTTCCTCGTTTACATTTTCAATGCTATCCCAAAGTTACCCCATACCCACCACCCCAATACCCTACCCACCCACTCCCCCTTTTTGGCCCTGACGTTCCCCTGTACAGGGGCATATAAAGTTTGCAAGTCCAATGGGCCTCTCTTTGAAGTGATGGCCGACTAGGCCATCTTTTGATACATATGCAGCTAAAGACAAGAGCTCCCGGGTACTGGTTAGTTCATATTGTTGTTCCACCTATAGGGTTGTAGTTCCCTTTAGCTCCTTGGGTAATTTCTCTAGCTCCTCCATTAGGGGCCATCTGACCCATCCAATAGCTGACTGTGATCATCCACTTCTGTGTTTGTAAGGCCCCGGCATAGTCTCACAAGAGAGAGCTATATCTGGGTCCTTTCAGCGAAATCTTGATAGTGTATGCAATGGTGTCAGCATTTGGAAGCTGATTATGGGATGGATCCCTGCATATGGTAATCACTAGATGGTCCATCCTTTCGTCACAGCTCCAAATTTTGTCTCTGTAACTCCTTCTATGGGTGTTTTGTTCCCATTTCTAAGAAAGGGTAAAGTGTCCACACTTTGGTGTTCATTCGTCTTGAATTTCATGTGTTTGGCAAGTTTTATATTATATCTTGGGTATACTAAGTTTCTGGGCTAATATCCACTTATCAGTGAGTACATATTGTGCGAGTTCCTTTGTGATTGGGTTACTTCTCTCAGGATGATACCCTCCAGGTCCATCCATTTGCCTAGGAATTTCATAAATTCATTTTTTAAATAGCTGAGTAGTATTCCATTGTGTAAATGTACCACATTTTCTGTATCCATTCCTCTGTTGAGGGGCATCTGGGTTCTTTCCAGCTTCTGGCTCTTATAAATAAGGCTGCTATGAACATAGTGGAGCATGTGTTCTTCTTACCGGTTGGGACATCTTCTGGATATATGCCCAGGAGAGGTATTGCGGGATCCTTCTGTAGTACTATGTCCAATTTTCTGAGGAACCGCCAGATTGATTTCCAGAGTGGTTGTACAAGCTGGCAATCCCACCAACAATGGAGGAGTGTTCCCCTTTCTCCACATCCTCGCCAGTATATGCTGTCACCTGAGTTTTTGATCTTAGCCATTCTGACTGGAGTGAAGTGGAATCTCAGTGTTGTTTTGATTTGCATTTCCCTGATGGTTAAGGATGTTGAACATTTTTTCAGGTGCTTCTCTGCCATTCGGTATTCCTCAGGTGAGAATTCTTTGTTCAGCTCTGAGCCCCATTTTAAATGGGGTTATTTGATTTTCTGGAGTCCACCTTCTTGAGTTCTTTATATATATTGGATATTAGTCCCCTATCTGACTTGGGATAGGTAAAGATCCTTTCCCAATCAGTTGGAGGCCTTTTTGTCTTATTGACGGTGTCTTTTGCTTTGCAGAAGCTTTGCAATTTTATGAGGTCCCATTTATCGATTCTTGATCTTACAGCACAAGCCATTGCTGTTCTATTCAGGAATTTTTCCCCTGTACCCATATCTTCAAGGCTTTTTCCTACTTTCTCCTCTATAAGTTTCAGTGTCTCTAGTTTTATGTGGAGTTCCTTAATCCACTTAGATTTGACCTTAGTACAAGGAGATAGAAATGGATCAATTCGCATTCTTCTACATGAAAACTGCCAGTTGTGCCAGCACCATTTGTTGAAAATGTTGTCTTTTTTCCACTGGATGGTTTTAGCTCCCTTGTCAAAGATCAAGTGACCATAGCTGTGTGGGTTCATTTTTGGGTCTTCAATTCTGTTTTATTGGTCTACTTGTCTGTCACTATACCAGTACCATGCAGTTTTGATCACAATTGCTCTGTAGTACAGTTTTAGGTCCGGCCTGGTGATTCCACCAGAGGTTCTTTTATCCTTGAGTAGCGTTTTTGCTATCCTCAGTTTTTTGTTATTCCAGATGAATTTGCCGATTGCCCTTTCTAATTCGTTGAAGAATTGAGTTGGAATTTTGATGGGGATTGCATTGAATCTGTAGATTGCTTTTGGCAAGATAGCCATTTTTACTATATTGATCCTGCCAATCCATGAGCATGGGAGATCTTTCCATCTTCTGAGATCTTCTTTAATTTTTTTCTTTAGAGACTTGAAGTTCTTATCATACAGATCTTTCACTTCGTTAGTTAGAGTCACGCCAAGGTATTTCATATTATTTGTGACTATTGAGAAGGGTGTTGTTTCCCTAATTTCTTTCTCAGTCTGTTTATCCTTTGTGTACAGAAAGTCCATTGACTCTATTGAGTTAATTTTATATCCAGCTACTTCATTGAAGCTGTTTATCAGGCTTCGGAGTTCTCTGGTGAAATTTTTAGGGTCAATTATATATACTATCATATCATCTGCAAAAAGTGATATTTTGACTTCTTCCTTTCCAATTTGTATCCCCATGATCTCCTTTTGTTTTCTAATTGCTCTGGCTAGGACTTCAAGTACAATGTTGAATAGGTAGGGCGAGAGTGGACAGCCTTTTCTAGTCCATGATTTTAGTGGGATTGCTTCCAGCTTCTCACCATTTACTTTGATTTTGGTTATTGGTTTGCTGTAGATTGCTTTTAACATGTTTAGGTATGGTCCTTGTATTCCTGATCTTTCTAAGACTTTTATCATGAATGGGTGTTGGATTTTGTCAGATGCTTTCTCAGCATCTAAGGAGATGATCATGTGGTTCTTGTCTTTGAGTTAGTTTATATACTGGATTACATTGATGGATTTCTGTATATTAAACCATCCCTGCATCCCTGGGATGAAACCTACTTAGTCAGGATGGATGATTGTTTTGATGTGTTCTTGGATTCGGTTAGCAAGAACTTTATTGAGGATTTTTGCATCGATATTCATAAGGGAAATTGGTCTGAAATTCTTTATCTTTGTTGGGTCTTTTTGTGGTTTAGGTATCAGAGTAATTGTGGCTTCATAGAATGAGTTGGGTAGATTACCTTCTACTTCTATCTTGTGGAATAGTTTGTGAAGAACTGGAATTGGGTCTTCTTTGAAGGTCTGATAGAAGTCTGCATTAAACCCGTCTGGTCCTGGGCTTTTTTTTTTTGGCTGGGAGACTATTAATAACTGCTTCTATTTCTTTAGGGGATATGGGACTGTTTAGATGGTCAACTTGATCCTGATTCAACTTTGGTACCTGGTATCTGTCCAGAAATTTGTCCATTTCGTCCAGGTTTTCCAGTTTTGTTGAGTATAGCCTTTTGTAGAAGGATCTGATGGTGTTTTGGATTTCTACAGGATCTGTTGTTATGTGTCCCTTTTCATTTCTGATTTTGTTAATTAGGATTTTGTCCCTGTGCCCTCTAGTGAGTATAGCTAAGGATTTATCTATCTTGTTGATTTTCTCAAAGAACCAACTCCTCCTTTGGTTAATTCTTTGAATAGTTATTCTTGTTTCCACTTGGGTGATTTCACCCCTGAGTTTGAGTATTTCCTGCCTTCTACTCCTCTTGGGTGAATTTGCTTCCTTTTCTACTAGACCTTTTAGGTGTGTTGTCAAGCTGCTAATGTGTGCTCTCTCTAGTTTCTTTTTGTAGGCACTCAGAGCTATGATTTTTCCTCTTTGGAATGCTTTCATTGTGTCTCACAAGGTTGGGTATGTTGTGGCTTCATTTTCATTACACTCCAAAAAGTCTTTAATTTCTTTCTTTATTCCTTCCTTGACCAAGGTATCATTGAGTGTAACACAAAAGTGCCCCTCCTTGTCTCTTTTTGATGACTTTGGGTTGGAAGTCAATCTTATCAGATATTAGGATGGCTACTTCAGCTTGTTTCTTCATACCATTTGCTTGGAAAATTGTTTTCCAGCCTTTCAATCTGAGGTAGTGTCTATCTTTTTCTCTGAGATGAGTTTCCTGTAAGCAGCAAAATGTTGGGTCTTGTTTGTGTAGACAGTTTGTTAGTCTATGTCTTTTTATTGGGGAGTTGAGACCATTGATATTAAGAGATATTAAGGAAAAGTATTTGTTGCTTCCTGTTATTTTTGTTGTTAAAGTTGGCATTCTGTTCTTGTGGTTGTCTTCTTTTAGTTTTGTTGAGGGATTATCTTCTTGTTTTTTCTAGGGCGTGGTTCCCATACTTGTATCACGAGATATGCTTTTAAATCTGGGTCTAGCTTTTCTGTTGGGTTGGGGTGCCCAGGACTAGGTGGGGTAGGAGTTCTGCGTTCTGATGATGGTGAGTGGTCTTGATTTCTGTTAGTAGGATTCTTACGTTTGCCTTTCGCCATCTGGTAACCTTTGAGGCTAGCTGTGATAGTTGTCTCTGGTTAGAGCTTGTTCCTCAGGTGACTCTGTTAGCCTCTATCAGCAGACCTGGAAGGCTAGTTCTCTCCTTAGTTTCAGTGGTTAGAGTATTCTCTGCAGGCCAGCTCTCTTCTTGCAGGGAAGGTGCCCAGGTATCAGGTGTTCGAACCTGCCTCCTGACAGAAGTTGTGTTCTACTCACCAAAGGTCTTAAGATCCCATGGAGGGTCCTGTGCGGACCTTGGGGATCCCCAGAAACTCTGCGCACAAGGAACTCCGGTGCTGGTATGGACTGGAAGGGAATTGTGACCCTGATCAGGCTGGTATATCTGCTTCCCTAATTAAGGCAGTCTCAGGTCCTCTGTGATTGGATTGGAGTAGATGGTGTGTTCCACTCACCAGAGGTCTTAAGATCCCATAGGGGATCCTGTGGGGGTCCTTGCAGGTGTCCGGAGACTCTGTGGGCAAGGAACCCCGGTGCTGGAGTGGACCAGCAAGGCCACCAGTAGCTTTCTTGAAACATATAACCTACGTTGCTTCTGGAGGTATTGTTAATGCTAAGGGTCCCTGAGACCATCAGAATAATGTGAAGTTCAAGTTCAATAGTGTCGCCTATTTTCATGTTGAATTACATATTCTGGCATGTGCTATGTTGAAAACATATCAATTGTGGTACCGGACACCGGTATATGTCCATGTTACTTCAGGCCTCCAGCATTCTTGATGCCAATTGGGACAATATTGATATGAGGGTGTCCGACAGTCAATGGAATTATGACAGATGTATGTTATCCATTTTTCTGCTCAATTTGTGTGAAGAATCTTACCATCTATAATAATTTTGATGTCACTATGGATCCTGCCTCTTGAATTACCTTGATGTCCCTTATTCTTCTTGGCAACAGACTTTACTTTGTATGCCAGATGCCTGGTGTCATAGGCATCCAGGTCAGGGGTGAATCTTACTCCCACTTTAGACTAATTAATGACACCCGAGACCCCAAAGCAAAGTGAAGCTTGCTCTTACTTTGGACTAATTAATGACATCAGAGATCCCAAAGGCCATATAGTCATTCATCCATGATGTCACTGGTAACCATGTTGAGATTTATAGTCAGAGTTTGTAGCAGGCATGGTGTTTCAACAAGTGTTACCTTTGAAGGGGTCGATGACACCTGAGATGCCCCAATCATAAATATCTATTGTGAGCATCATTTTCAGTACTGCTGCCTAAGTTTATAATGACAAAAGAGTTGTGTACTGTTATTGAAGTTCCCTTTGATGTCAGTGATCACATCTGAATATTGAAGCTATGCTGATATCATTGCTGTTTGCTGTGATAAGCATGCATAATGGTATCTATTACATGAATTTCCTGTTATCAATGGAGACCCTGGTAATGGTTATGAGCAGTGTTGTTTCTGGAGAAACTGCTGAATTCCAAGGTAAATGCTGATACACAATGCCATATTGAGGTAAGTGTTGTTATCTGACACTGGATAGAAAATTGATGTCTGAGATCCTACCCACCACAGGAAGTTCTGTTGATGTCCCTGATGCATTCATGTAGCTCCTGATGTGAAACATGTATGGTATTTTCATTATTATGATTCTACGTGTAAAAAAAAAAAAAAAAGAAAACTATGTTGATGCCAGTGATGTATGCTGTGACCAGCAATTTTGATGGAGTCCAAGTTTGATTTTATTCCTATTGCTAATGGAAACCCTAGTGGTGGCTATGATCTGTGCTACTGCTTGAAAATATAATGAACCTCAAGGTCCACAATAATGCCCAAGTTTATTTTGAGGGAAGTATTCTTATCTGGTTCTGGAGATCAGATTAAAATGTGGAAACCTACCTGCAACAGGATCATCAGTTGGTATTTCTCATGTATGAGTGTAGCTCACAATATCTAACATGTGATAAATATTGATACTTGTGATCCTGCTGGAAACATGAAGTTATTTTGAAATCAGTGATGCCGCTATGACCAGCAACCATGATGGGGTATTTTATTCCTGTTGCTAATTGAGACCCTGGTGATGGCTATGATCTGTGTTGTTTCTTGAGAACCTGATGAATTCAAAGGCCCGTAGTGAAACGATAGGTTATATTGAGGTAAGTGTTCTCAGTAATGGAGATCAGATTGATATCTAAGATCCTAACAGCCACTACAAATTCTGATGATGTCACTGATACATGAATACATTGCATGATGTTGACTAAGTAATGTGCAAGATCCTTACTGCCACATGAAATAATGTGAATATCAGTGATTTATCCTGCAACTAAATGAAACAATTATGACAATGATTTATTCTGCTCTGTGAATTGAGGTTGATGTCATTGATATATAACTGTCTTCACACCCCATTGGATTGCCCTAGGTCCATGCTACTATTCGCAACCTGGTTGCCAGTGATCCCTGCTGTCCCTGGTTACTATGTTAATATCACTATTACATAGTTCCTGTAGAAACTATGGTGATATCAATCATCCATTCTGCCTCAAGTAGCCATGTTTAAACCCACAGTCCATGATGCTTCTTGGATTATTGTTAATGTCAAGGATCCCTGAGGCTAGCAGAGTCTTAGGTGAAGTTTTAGATAAATTTTGTTGCGTCACATCATGTTGAATTACATGTTCTGAGATATATTATGTGGAGGTCACATATAGTGTGGCAATGGACACTGTTGCTTATTACATATACTTCAGGCGTCCAGCAGCCATGGCAGTGATACCTTCTGTCTTATGGGACCACATTAATATCATTGTCTCCTACTGCCAATGGAATCATTGTTGATGTCTGTTATCAATGCTTCTGTCAAATTTATGTCAAGTATCCTTCTACCTGTAAATATTTTGATATCATGATTCAAAGTGCCACTAGGGGAGTTTCTTTACATGGTCATATCTACCTTTGAACCTCTCGTGATATCCCTGGCAACTGATACCATGGTATATTTCAGATTCCTACTCATACAGGCAACCAGGCAGTGAGTGATTACTACTAACACTTTGGAACAATTTGATATCAGTGATCCCAAATGCTAGGGAAACTGGCCAAGGGAATTTGGAAATTGATGTCACTCATCCATGCTGCCACTGGTAACCATGTTGAGATCCTCAGTCAGTGTCTTTGAAGATGTCGTGATGTCTGTGATAAATCAACAAGAATAATGTGTTCTGAAGTTCATTGTCAGTACTGGTGTCTAAGGTCATAATGAAATAAGTGCAGTGTGCTGCTACTGGACACATGTTTGATGCCACTGAACATATTTGCAAGCTGAAGCTATGTTAAGGTCAGTGTTGTATTCTGCAACCAGAAATCATGATGAACTCAATTCTTATTGCTTATGGAAACCTTGGTGATGTCTATGATCGGTGCTTTTTCTAGAGAACATACTGAATTCCAAAATTCATACTGACACTTGATGTCATGTTGAGGTAAGTGTACTTATGTAGCACTGAATATCAGATTGACGCCTGAAATCCAACCTGCCACAGGTAATTTTGTTGATGTCCCTGATACTTTCATGTAGCACCTGCTATCATCCATGAAATGTACAATATTCTTACTACCACCAAAAGAAGTAGTGATGTAAGTGATCTATCTTGTTCCTGGAAAAGCGTTTTATGACCCTAATTTTTTTATGCCCTCTGAATCAATGCTGATGTTACTAATATATACCTGGCAACAGACCCCATGATATTGTCTGAGAATATTGTTGACAATGGCAAAATTATTGTCAGTGATCCTAGCTGACACTGGAACCATGTTGAATTCACTAATGCACAGGTGCCACAGAAATGTGGATGATGTGAATCATGCATCCTGCCTCTAGTAGCCATATTGAAATCCATTGCCTGTGTTGCTCCTGAAGGGACTGTAAATGTGAAGAATCCCTGAGACTGTCAGAATCTTCAATGAAGTTCAGTCAATAATGCTATCTTAGGTCATGTTGTGTTACATGTTCTGAGGTATGTTATGGTGAGGTATATATAGTGGCATCAGATACCACTGCATGTCCATGATACTTCAGGCCTCTAGCAGAAAATATGTCAGTGATCCCTGATGACTCTTCTGCCCAAAATATGACTTTCATTAACTGCCAATGGAATTACTACTGATGACTGTTATCTATTCTTCTGTCTAAAATCTCAGAAGTGTCTTGCCATTCATAAGCAATTTGATGTAACGATGCACGTGGCAACTGGAAAAGAGATTTGTTTACATGAAACCCTCTGAAAGTATTTTTATGTCCCTTGTACTTACTGGCAATGGACACTATGTTATATCAGAGATCCCTGCTGCCATAGACAAACAGATTAGGCGTGTTTTCTACTCCCATTTTGGACAATATTGATGACATCTGTGATCCTGACTACCAAGGAAAATATATTGACATTACTGATTCATGCTGCCACTGGTAACTATTTTGACACCCATAGTCTGTGTGGTCATTGAAAAGCTACATGATGTCTATGATAAATCAACCATAAGAATCTGTTGTAAAGTCTATGGTAAGTGTTGCTGCCTAAGTTCATAATGAGTTAAGTGTTGTTCGCTGTTACTGGAGACTAGTTTGATGCCTGTAATCCTAACTGAAACCTGAAAATACCTTGATGTGAGTGCTGCATGCTGTGACCAGCAATAATGATGGAATCCATTTTTTTTTCTATTGCTGATGAAAAACCCAGTGATGGCCATGATCTCTCCTATTGTTTGAGAACCTGCTGACTTACAAGGTTCATGTTGATGGTAGAGATCATGTTGAGGTAAGTGTTCTGAGGTGACACAGTAGATCAGATTGATGTCTGAGATTCTATCTTCCATAAGAAATTCTGTTGATGTTCCTGCCAGCTATCAACCATGTAATGTACATGGTTGTTACTGCCCCTGGAATTGCGCTGTCAAGATAAATATTGCCACCTGATAAGAGGTTTATGATCATAATTTTTCTTCCCTTTTAATCTATGCTAATGCCATTGACATATAAATGGCAATAGATTCCATGGTATGGCCTTCCTTACATGCTGTCATTGGCCACCTTGTCATTAGTGATCCCTGCTACCACTGAGAACTATATTAATGTCACTCATTCAAAGTGCCTACAGAAAATATGATGATATCCATTATGCTGCCATCAGTGGCCTTGTTTAAACCCACAGTCCATGATGCTTCTGATGAGACTGTTAATGTCCAGGATCTATGAGACCATCTGAAGATAAGGTGAAAATTTAGGTTTTACTGTTTCTCCACGTCATGTTCAGTTTCATATTCTGTTACACTGAGGACACATAGTGACAAAAGATACCATTTTTATATTCATGACATTTCAGGCCTCAAGCAGATGTGATCACAGTAATCTCTGCTAACTTATGGGACAACATAAATATGAGCGTCTCCAACTTCCTATCTAATCTCTACTGATATCAGCTATCCAAATTTTTCTGCTGTTATTTATGAGAAGTATGCTTTCAGCTCCAACAATTTTTATGTCAAAGATCCATCCTGTCATCAGAGAAGAGGATTCTGTACATAGTCATTCATGCCCTCTTAAATATTTTGATGGCCTTGATACTTCCTGACAACAAACAAGGTGGTATATACCAGTTCTAAGCTGCCACTGGCAACCAGGTCCTGAGGGATTGTTACTGCCTCTTTGGAACAGGTAATGACATCAGAGATCCCAACTTCCCAATTGCCAAGTTAAAAGTATTGACATTACTTATCCATAAAGCATCTGGTAAACATGTTGAGATTCATAGATAGTCTTGACTTTGAAGAGTCTGACTTTGAATTCTGTCCTGTCTATGATCCTTTAGTCAAAGAGTCAATTGTAAAGTTCATGATCAATATTGCTGCCTAATGTCATAATGAGTTAAGTGCTCTGTGCTGCTAGTGGAGATACTTTTGACACCTGGAATAGTATTTGAAACCTGAAAGTATGTTGATATGGGTAATGAATATTTTGACCAGCAATCATGATTGATTCCATTGTTTCTATTACTGAAGTTGATGGAAACCCTGATCATAAGGATGAACTCTGCTCATATCTTCAAGGCTTTTCCCCACTTTCTCCTCTATAAGTTTCAGTGTCTCTGGTTTTATGTGAAGTTCCTTGATCCACTTAGATTTGACCTTAGTACAAGGAGATAAGTATGGATCGATTCGCATTCTTCTACATGATAACAACCAGTTGTGCCAGCACCAATTGTTGAAAATGCTGTCTTTCTTCCACTGGATGGTTTTGGCTCCCTTGTCGAAGATCAAGTGACCATAGGTGTGTGGGTTCATTTCTGGGTCTTCAATTCTATTCCATTGGTCCACTTGTCTGTCTCTATACCAGTACCATGCAGTTTTTATCACAATTGCTCTGTAGTAAAGCTTTAGGTCAGGCATGGTGATTCCACCAGAGGTTCTTTTATCCTTGAGAAGAGTTTTTGCTATCCTCGGTTTTTTGTTATTCCAGATGAATTTGCAAATTGCTCCTTCTAGTTCGTTGAAGAATTGAGTTGGAATTTTAATGGGGATTGCATTGAATCTGTAGATTGCTTTTGGCAAGATAGCCATTTTTACAATGTTGGTCCTGCCAATCCATGAGCATGGGAGATCTTTCCATCTTCTGAGATCTTCTTTAATTTCTTTCTTCAGGGACTTGAAGTTTTTATCATACAGATCTTTCACTTCCTTCGTTAGAGTCACGCCGAGATATTTTATATTATTTGTGGCTATTGAGAAGGGTGTTGTTTCCCTAATTTCTTTCTCAGCCTGTTTATTCTTTGTGTAGAGAAAGGCCATTGACTTGTTTGAGTTTATTTTATATCCAGCTACTTCACCGAAGCTGTTTATCAGGTTTAGGAGTTCTCTGTTGGAATTTTTAGGGTCACTTATATATACTATCATATCATCTGCAAAAAGTGATATTTTGACTTCCTCTTTTCCAATTTGTATCCCCTTGATCTCCTTTTGTTGTCGAATTGCTCTGGCTAGTACTTCAAGTACTATGTTGAAAAGGTAGGGAGAAAGTGGGCAGCCTTGTCTAGTCCCTGATTTTAGTGGGATTGCTTCCAGCTTCTCTCCATTTACTTTGATGTTGGCTACTGGTTTGCTGTAGATTGCTTTTATCATGTTTAGGTATGGGCCTTGAATTCCTGATCTTTCCAGAACTTTTATCATGAATGGGTGTTGGATCTTGTCAAATGCTTTTTCTGCATCTAACGAGATGATCATGTGGTTTTTGTCTTTGAGTTTGTTTATATAATGGATTACATTGATGGATTTTCGTATATTAAACCATCCCTGCATCCCTGGAATAAAACCTACTTGGTCAGGATGGATGATTGCTTTAATGTGTTCTTGGATTCGGTTAGCGAGAATTTTATTAAGAATTTTTGCATCGATGTTCATAAGAGAAATTGGTCTGAAGTTCTCTATCTTTGTTGGATCTTTCTGTGGTTTAGGTATCAGAGTAATAGTGGCTTCATAAAATGAGTTGGGTAGAATACCTTCAACTTCTATCTTGTGAAAAAGTTTGTGCAGAACTGGAGTTAGGTCTTCTTTGAAGGTCTGATAGAACTCTGCACTAAACCCGTCTGGTCCTGGGCTTTTTTTGGCTGGGAGACTATTAATAACTGCTTCTATTTCTTTAGGGGATATGGGACTGTTTAGAAGGTCAACTTGATCCTGATTCAACTTTGGTACCTGGTATCTGTCCAGAAATTTGTCCATTTCGTCCAGGTTTTCCAGTTTTGTTGAGTATAGCCTTTTGTAGAAGGATCTGATAGTGTTTTGGATTTCTTCAGGATCTGTTGTTATGTCTCCCTTTTCTTTTCTGATTTTGTTAATTAGGATTTTGTCCTTTTGCCCTTTAGTGAGTCTAGCTAAGGGTTTATCTATCTTGTTGATTTTCTCAAAGAACCAACTCCTCGTTTGGTTAATTCTTTGAATAGTTCTTCTTGTTTCCACTTGGTTGATTTCACCCCTGAGTTTGATTATTTCCTGCCGTCTACTCCTCTTGGGTGAATTTGCTTCCTTTTTTTCTAGAGCTTTTAGATGTGTTGTCAAGCTGCTAGTATGTGCTCTCTCCCGTTTTTTCTTGAAGGCACTCATAGCTATGAGTTTCCCTCTTAGAAATGCTTTCATTGTGTCCCAAAGGTTTGGGTACGTTGTGGCTTCATTTTCATTAAACTCTGAAAAGTCTTTAATTTCTTTCTTTATTCCTTCCTTGACCAAGGTATCATTGAGAAGAGTGTTGTTCAGTTTCCATGTGAATGTTGGCTTTATGTTATTTATTTTGTTATTGAAGATCAGCCTTAGTGCATGGTGATCTGATAGGATACATGGGACAATTTCAATATTTTTGAATCTGTTGAGGCCTGATTTGTGACCTATTATGTGGTCAATTTTGGAGAAGGTACCATGAGGTGCTGAGAAGAAGGTATATCCTTTTGTTTTAGGATAAAATGTTCTGTAGATATCTGTCAGATCCATTTGTTTCATCACTTCTGTTAGTTTCAGTGTGTCCCTGTTTAGTTTCTGTTTCCATGATCTGTCCATTGGTGAAAGTGGTGTGTTGAAGTCTCCCACTATTATTGTGTGAGGCGCAATGTGTGCTTTGAGCTTTACTAAAGTTTCTTTAGTGAATGTGGCTGCTCTTGTATTTGGAGCATAGATATTCAGAATTGAGAGTTCCTCTTGGAGGATTTTACCTTTGATGAGAATGAAGTGTCCCTCCTTGTCTTTTTTGATGACTTTGGGTTGGAAGTCAATCTTATCAGATATTAGGATGGCTACTCCTGCTTGTTTCTTCATACCATTTGCTTGGAAAATTGTTTTCCAGCCTTTCATTCTGAGGTAGTGTCTATCTTTTTCTCTGAGATGAGTTTCCTGTAAGCAGCAAAATGTTGGGTCTTGTTTGTGTAGCCAGTTTGTTAGTCTATGTCTTTTTATTGGCGAGTTGAGACCATTGATGTTAAGAGATATTAAGGAAAAGTAATTGTTGCTTCCTGTTATTTTAGTTGTTAAAGGTGGCATTCTGTTCTTGTGGCTGTCTTCTTTTAGTTTTGTTGAGGGATTACCTTCTTGTTTTTTCTAGGGCGTTGTTCCCGTTCTTGTATTGGTTTTTTTCTGTTATTATCCTTTGAAGGGCTGGATTCGTGGAGAGATAATGCGTGAATTTGGTTTTGTCGTGGAATACTTTGGTTTCTCCCTCTATGATAATTGAGAGTTTGGCTGGGTATAGTAGCCTGGGCTGCACTTTGTGTTCTCTTAGTGTCTGTATAACATCTGTCCAGGCTCTTCTGGCTTTCATAGTCTCTGGTGAAAAATCTGGTGTAATTCTGATAGGCTTGCCTTTATATGTTACTTGACCTTTTTCCCTTACTGCTTTTAGTATTCTATCTTTATTTAGTGCATTTGATGTTCTGATTATTATGTGTCGGGAGGAATTTCTTTTCTGGTCCAGTCTATTTGGAGTTCTGTAGGCTTCTTGTATGTTCATATGCATCTCATTCTTTAGATTTGGGAAGTTTTCTTCAATAATTTTGTTGAAGATGTTTGCTGGACCTTTGAGTTGAAAATCTTCATTCTCATCCACTCCTATTATCCGTACGTTTGGTCTTCTTATTGTGTCCTGGATTTCCTGGATATTTTGAGTTAGGATCTTTTTGCATTTTCCATTTTCTTTGATTGTTGTGCCGATGTTCTCTATGGAATCTTCTGCACCTGAGATTCTCTCTTCCATCTCTTGTATTCTGTTGCTGATGCTCAAATCTATGGTTCCAGATTTCTTTCCTAGGGTTTCTATCTCTAGTGTTGCCTCGCTTTGAGTTTTCTTTATTGTGTCTACTTCCCTTTTTAGGTCTAGTATGGTTTTGTTCATTTCCATCACCTGTTTGTATGTTTTTTCCTCTTTTTCTGTAAGGACTTCTACCTGTTTGATTGTGTTTTCCTGTTTTTCTTTAAGGACTTGTAACTCTTTAGCAGTGTTCTCCTGTATTTCTTTAAGTGATTTATTAAAGTCCTTCTTGATGTCCTCTACCATCATCATGAGATACGCTTTTAAATCTAGGTCTAGGTTCTCAGGTGTGTTGGGGTTCCCTGGACTGGGGGAAGTGGGTGTGCTGGGTTCTGGTGATGGTGAGTGGTCTTGGTTCCTGTTAGTAAGATTCCTCCGTTTACCTTTCGCCATCTGGTAATCTCTGGAGTTAGTAGTTATAGTTGACTCTGTTCAGAGATTGTTCTTCTGGTGATTCTGTTACCGTCTATCAGCAGACCTGGGAGACAGATTCTCTCCTCTGAGTTTCAGTGCTCAGAGCACTCTCTGCTGGCAAGCTCTCTTACAGGGAAGGTGCGCAGATATCTTGTATTTGGACCTCCTCCTGGCCGAAGAAGAAGGCCCAAAACAGGACCTTTCTCAGACACTGTGTTGCTTTGGCAGTTCCCAGGTGGTACAGACTCTCACCTAAGCAGACTAAATTCCTAAGTTCCTTGGAGTCCCGGGACCAAGATGGCGACCGCTGCTGCTGTGGCTTAGGCCGCCTCCCCAGCCGGGTGGGCACCTGTCCTCCGGTCCGGAAGGTGGCCGGCTGTCCCCGGCCCACACAGGGTGCTGCCTCAGCGCCTCTGTGCTTCTGCCTGTTCCAGAAGCTGTCAGGTTCTCTGGCGCACCCTCTCACCTGTTCAGACTAATTTCCTAAGTTCGGCGGGTCTCGGACCAAGATGGCGACCGCTGCTGCTGTGGCTTAGGCCACCTCCCCAGCCGGGCGGGCACCTGTCCTCCGGTTCGGAAGGTGGCCGGCTGTCCCCGGCCCACAAAGGGTGCTGCCTCAGCGCCTCTGTGCTTCTGCCTGTTCCAGAAGCTGTCAGGTTCTCTGGCGCACCCTCTCACCTGTTCAGACTAATTTCCTAGCAAACACAGAAGTGGATGCTCACAGTCAGCTAATGGATGGATCACAGGGCTCCCAATGGAGGAGCTAGAGAAAGTACCCAAGGAGCTAAAGGGATCTTCAACCCTATAGGTGGAACAACATTATGAACTAACCAGTACCCCTGAGCTCTTGACTCTAGCTGCATATGTATCAAAAGATGGCCTAGTCGGCCATCACTGGAAAGAGAGGCCCATTGGACACGCAGACTTTGTGTGCCCCGGTACAGGGGAACGCCAGGGCCAAAGGGGGGGAGTGGGTGGGTAGGGGAGTGGGAGTGGGTGCGTAAGGGGGTCTTTTGGTATAGCATTGGAAATGTAAATGAGCTAAATACCTAATAAAAAATGGAAAAAAAAAAAAAAAAAGGATGAACTCTGCTGCTGTTTAAGGTAATTCCATATTTTATAGTCCATACTGACACTGGTTATCATATTGAGGTACAGGATCTGAGGTGCACTGGAGATCACATTGATATCTAAGATCCTATTGGCCACAGGAAATTCTGTTGATATCCCTGATGTATGCATGTAGCCCCTGCTCTGGACCATGAGTTCACTAATATATACATCATGGGAAGACAAATCGTTCTATGTCTATACTCTTTGATACCACAAGCAACAATATTGTCATTGATCCTTTCTCCCATTTAGGGCCACATTAATGAGTGATTCCAACTGTCATTGGAATCTATACTGATGTCAGTGATGCATGCTTCTCTCACCTGTGTGAATGTCATTTATTATATATATATATATATATATATATATATATATATATATATATACACTTAGCTGTGATAATTTTGAAGTCAATGCTCCATTCTGACACTATAGATGTGATTTCTGTTCATGGTTCTCCCTGCTCTCTGAAAGAATCACTATGTTCTGATTCTTTCTGGAAATAGACGCCATGGTATATCCAAGAACTTTGATGCCAGAGGCAACCAGGATGTTAATGATACCTACTGACACTTTGGACCAGATTGTGATACCAATTGTCCTATTTGCTAAGATACATATGTTTATTTTACTCTCCCACTGTACCATTTGTAACCACTTGTGCTGACTCTGAAGATCTTGGTAATGTCTATGATCACTGTGGACAAAAGCATCAATTATGAAATGCATGGTCAGAACTTCTGCCCAAGATCCCAATGAGGTTAGTAGTGTGTTTTCCTATTGGAAACTTGTTTCAAGCCTCTGATGTGACTTAGAACCTGAACCTATGTTGCTGAACCCAGGAAACATGATGGTATCCATAGTTTCTATTCCTTGGAAGACCCTATTGATGTCAATGATCTGTTTTGCTGCATGAGAACAGTCTAAATTCCAAGGTTCATATTGATGTACAAAGTTATACATTGAGGTGAATGTTTTGAGCTGGCATTGGGGATAAGCTTGATGTCTGAGAGCTTACCTGCTGCTGAAAACTGTGCTGATATATCTGATACATGAATGTATTTTCTTTTTGTAGACCTTGTTGTGGGTAATATTCTTGCTGCTGCAAGAAGAGATTTGATGTAATTGATCCCTCCTGCCACCAGAGAAAAGATTTATGTCCCTAATTGAATCTTTTCAATATCAGTGATACACTTGTCAGCAGACACCATACTATATCTACAGTTCTTACCCCCAATAGCAAACATCATATTAGAGATTTGTGCTGCCACTTTGGACCATGATGATATCAGTGATTCCCAACTACCTATAGTAAAATTATGATGATAGCCATCCATATTGCTACATGTAACTCTGTTCATATCTATAGACAGTGCTGCCTCTGAAGATCTTGCTAAAATCTATTATCCCTACTGCTAGAAGACTCTGTCTTGAAATTCTTGGTAAATACTGTTGCCTAAGTCATGTTTACTTAAGTGTACTGTGTTACAATCAGTTATGATTTTCATGCCTGTGACCTGACTGCCTTCTGACATCAGTAATCACGACAGTGATTATTGTACCTCTCAAGATATTATGGGGCACAGGAATCTATGAAATGTCCATGATTTATGCATATAGACCCTCCTGGTTTTTTTTAAATAATTTATATGCTCTTTACTGCAACCAGAAGAACTGATCACAGTATCATTGATCCATCCTGGCAATGGAGAAGACGCTTATGTTAATACTATACCCAGGTTCTGAATCTATGCTGATGTCAAAGATACACCTGGAAACAGTAACCATGTTTTTTTCCGGCAAGATCTGTGCTACCACAGGCAACCTTGATTTCAGTGACCCCTGTTACAAATGAGTACCATATTAATATCAATAATTCAAAGTGCAGTTAGAAAGTATTTTGAGGTTTATAACCAATGATGGCACTAGCATCTATATTGAAATGTATGGTCTGTGTTGCTTCTGATGGAATCAAGGAGCCCTTTGGCCACCAGAGTCTATTCTGAACTTTAAGGTCAAAACTGCAGCTTGAGGTCATGTTGTAAAGTGTTCTAAGATATGTTATATTGATTTCATTGATATAATGTGGGAAAAAATACCATTGTTGTATGTCCACAATCCTTGATACCGGGATCATCCAGGATCATCCAGGATGTCCATGTTCTCTGCTGCCACTTGGAACATTAATACATGCTACTCCAAATGCCACCAAAATATATACTGATATCATCAATCCACACTTCTGCCAACTGAAACCATGTTAGGTATATGATGTGTACTGCCAGCTCTAACCAATTTGATGTCAAAGGTCTATCCTGCCACTACAGTGGACATTACTGTCTATGGTCTTATATGTCCTCTGAAACTGTGTACATGCCAATGATACCTCCTGGCAACAAACAACATGGTTCATCTCAGATGATTGCTTCCATTAGCCACAAGAAGATTAGGGATTCTTGCTGTCAGTTTGGACCCTATTGATTATATCATTGATCTCAGTTGCATTGGAAAATATCTTGATGTCACTTAATCCTGCTGCCTGTGGTAACCATGTTGATATCCCTAGTCAGTTTTTGCTCTCAAGAGCTTGTTGATATCTGTGAGCCCTACTGCCAGAAGAATCTATCTTGAAGTTCATGGACAGTGCTGCTACCTACTTCATGTGGAGTGTTCTGAGTTCCACCTCAGAGATGTGTTTGATCCTACTTGCAACTGGAAGCTATACTGATATCAATAATACCTGCTTTTACCAGCAAAAAAAGATGGTGTACATAGGTATTATTGAGATCCTACCTGCCACAAGTAACTATAGTGAATTCCTTGATGCATGTATGCAGCCCTCAATGCAGATCATATTAATTAAATATCCTTTTTGACACCAGATTCGTTATTGAAGTCAATGATCCATCCTGCCACTGGAGAAGAAATTTATTTGCATGATCTCTTCTTCCCTCTGAGTCTACGATAATATCACTGATTTATCTTGCAATAAACACCATGGAATCTATACTGATGTTGGACCTGCACTCTGCAACAAATGTGTGCAAGGCCCAGGTTCAGCCTGTGTATGCTCCTTAGTTGCTAGTTCAGCATCTGAGAGCCTCAGTGATCCAAGTTGTTTGATTGTGTTGGCATTCCTTTGGAGTTCTTATCCCCCTTGGGGCCCTCAATTTTCTCCCCAACTCTACCATAAGAGACCCAAGCTCCATTCAATATTTGGCTGTGGGTGTCTGTGTCTGTCTGAGTCAGCTGATGAGTAGAGCCTCCTAGAAGTCAACATGCTTCTGTCTGCAATCCTATAACTGTATCATTAATGCTGTCAGGGATTGGTTGTTGCCCATGGGATGGGTCTCTAGTTTGGGCAGTTATTGCTTTGCCATTCATTAGTGTTTTTTCTATCTCTTGTCCATGTATTTCTCATAGACAGAAAAAATTTTAGGTCCAAAGTTTGAAGATGTGTTGGTGTGACGATAGCTTCACTGGAGTTCCTACATAGACACAAGAGGTGGACCATTCAGATTCCATAGCACAATATTGTAAGTCACAGTTAAGATCATCCACATTGATATTTGAGTGCCTTCTCTTTCCCAGGTTTCAGTCTCATCCTCAACATGCCACATCCCTACACTCTATACCCCTGCAAGTTTCAGTTTTCCCTTCATTCTCATGGTCATCTAGACATCTACCCTGCCCCTACCCACACTGAATTCTGAACACTGCCATGTCATTACCCATTCTTTCTCTCACTCACTTAATTTTGCCCATCTACTGCCCATGATTTTTTTAAGTGAGATTCAATCATCCTCACTTTGTCCTTTCTTCTTGTTTAGCTTTCTTGGGTCTGTGGAGTACAGCAAGTTTATCCTGTATTTTAAGACTAATTTCAATTTATAAGTGACTACATGCCATACATGTCCTTTTGTGTCTGGGTTAACTAGCTCAGGATGATATTCTCCATTCCATCTATTTTCCTACAAAATCCATGATGTCTTTGTTTGTAATAGCTCTATAGTATTCCACTGTGTAGATGTGTCACATTTTCTTTATCCATCTGTCAGTTGAAGG
Organism: Mus musculus; assembly: GCF_000001635.26. Taxonomy (NCBI): domain Eukaryota; kingdom Metazoa; phylum Chordata; class Mammalia; order Rodentia; family Muridae; genus Mus; species Mus musculus. The sequence continues at coordinate 27,901,069 of NC_000086.7, read as the reverse complement.
ACATCTAGGCTGTTTCCAGTTTCTGGCTATTATGAATAAAGCTATGGACATGGTTGAGCAAGTGTCCTTTTGGGGACAGTGGAATATCTTTTGGGTATAGGCACAGGAGTGGTATAGCTGGCTCTTGAATGGAACTTGAATAGAATATTTACAGTTTTCTAAGAAACACCAAATTGATTTCCAAAGTTGATGCAGAAGTTTGCAGTTACACCAGCAATTGAGGTATGTTCCCCTTGATCCACATCCTCACTAAAATGTATTACCACTTGAATTTGCGATGTTAGCCAATATGACTATAGTATGATAGAATCTCAGAGATGTTTTGATTTGCATTTCCCTAATGACAAAGCACATTGAACATTTCTTTAAGTGCTTCTTGGCCATTCAAGATTCTTCTGCTGTGAATTATCTGTACCTAATTTTTCACCTAGGTTATTTGGTTTTTTGGAGGTTAACTTCTTGAGTTTTTGGTAAATTTTGGACATTAGTCCTCTATTTGATGTCCATTAAGTGAAAATTTTTCATAATGTGTAGGTTGCTAATTTGTACTATAGGCTATGCCCTTTGCTTTACAGAAGCTTTCCAGTTTCATGAGGTCCCATTTATCAGTTCTTGATCTTAGAGCCTGAAATATTGGTGTTCTTTTCAGGAACTTGTTTCCTGTACCAATGTGTTGAACCTATTTCCTACTATCTCTTCTATGAGATTTAGTGTATCTGATTAATGTTGAGGTCTTTGGTCCATTTGGACTTCAGGTTTGTGCATGATAGATGTGGATCTATTTGCATTCTTCTATAAGCAGACATTCAGTTAGACCAAAAAATACTTGCTGAAGATGGCTCCTTTTTCCATGTATTCTTTTATCTTCTTTGTCAAAAATCAAATGCCCATAGGTTTGTGGGGCCATCTCAGGATCGTCCATTCAATTTAATTGATCCACCAGTTTGTTCCTATATAATAGAATGCAGATTTTAATATTATTTCTCTGTATTATAAATCAAGGACAGGTATGGTGGTACCTCTGGAAGTTCTTTTATTGGTTAAGATTGTTTTAGCTATGCTGTTTTTTTTTTTTTTTTTATCTGTATGAATCTTAGAATTGTTCTTTCAATGTCTGGAAAGAATTGTGTTAGAATTTTGATAGGGATTGCATTAAATTGCTTTTGGTCAGATGATAATTTACAATATGTTAGTCCTACTGCCCCATGAGCATTGAAGATCTTTCCATTTCTGATATGTTCATCAGTTTCTTTCTTCAGAGAATTGAAGTTCTTCTCATTTAATTCCTTATACATGCTTGATTAGAGTTTCACAAAGATATTTTATATTGTTCATGTCTATTGTAAAAAGTTGTATTTTCCTATTTGTTGGCCCAATTATCATTTATCAACGGAGGGCAGGCTGTGTATTATTTTTGAAATAACTTTATATTCAGCTGTTTTGCTGGAGGTGTTTATCAGCTTGCTTATGTTTACTAAAATATCATCTGCAAATAGTGATACATTGACCTCTTCCTTTCTACTTTGTATCTCTGTGAACACCATCAGTTAACTTATTGCTCTGGGTAGAACTTTTAATACTATATTAAATAAATAGTGAGAGAGTGGGGTGCATTCACTTGTGTCCAATTTAGTGGAACTGTTTTAAATTTCTCTACATTTAATTTTATGTTGTTGATTGGCTTTCCATATACTGCTTTGATTAAGTTTATGTATGTGCCTTATATCCCTGATCTCAAACTTTTGACATGAAGGGGTGGTGAATTTTGTTGAAGGCCTTTTCATCATATTATGAGATGATCATGTGAATATTTTCTTTCAATTTGTTGATATGGTGGATTATGTGGATTGGTTTTCAGATATTGAGCCATCCCCACATCCCTGGGATGAAGCCTACTTGATCATCATGGATGAAAGTCTTGATGTATTTCTGAATGGGGTCAAGGTCGCACTTAAAGAAATGTTCAAAGTTCTTAGTTATATGGGACTGCAAATCAAAACGACCCTGAGATTCCACCCTAAACCAAACAGAATGCCTAAGAACAAGAGCTCATGTGACAGCACATGCTGGTGAGTATGTAGAACCCGAGGAACACTCCCTTATTGCTGTTGGGATTGCAGGTTGGTACAACCACTATGGGAAACAATCTGGCTATTCTTCAGAAAATTGGAAATAGTTCTACCTGAAGAACCAGTTCGACTAATTTGGGCATATATCCAAAATATGCCCCAACATTCCACAGGACCATGTGCTCCACTATGTAGCCTTACATGCAATAGACAGAAGCTGGAAATAACCCAGATGTCCCTCAATAGAAGAGTAGAGACAGAAAATGTGGTTTCTTTACATAATGGAATATTATTCAGCTATTAAGAATGAGATAATCATGAGTTTTTCAGGCAAATGGTTAGAACTGGAAATTATCATCATGAGTTAAGTATCTCAGACCCAAAAGGACATTCATAGTATGTGCTCACGAGTAAGTGGATATCAGCCAAAAAGTACAGAATACCTAGGATACAACCTACTGAACTTAAGAAATTTAACAACAGAAAGGCACAAGTGAGGATACTTCAGTAACATTTGAGGGTGAAGAAAATAATCATAGGAGTCAGGGGGAAGGAGGAACCTAGGTGTGAGTGGGGAGATGGAACAGAAATGGGAAGAGGATCAGTTAGGTGGGACAGGAAAGAAGCCCAGAGTGGTAGAACAATGAGTGGAAATATGCAGGTTACAGGGTGGGGTTGAGGTACCATGGAACTCTAGAAAGTACCATGGACCTTGGAGTTAAGACTCTCAGGAATTAGTGATATGCTCAACAGTGGGGAAAGTGAACTTAAATAGCATCCACCTCCAGTAGATAGACAGGGCTTCAGATAGTGCTATTCAGGCTCCTGACCCACATTACATCTCCTCCATCTCCTCTGATATATGATTCTTCCCTCTTTTTCACCTACCCCTTTTCTCTTACATTCCAGTCCCTTTCACCCTTTATTTCCCATGAGTATTTTGTTTCCCTTTCTAAGTAGGGCTAAAGCATTCACACTGGTCTTCCTTCTGCTTGAGGTTCATTTGCTCCATGAGTTGTATCTTGGGAATTCTATGTTCTTTGACTAATATTCACTTATTAGTGAGTACATACCATGTATGGTCTTTTGTGACTGAGTTACCTCACTCAAGACAATAGTTTTTATTTTATTTTTTTTCAATTTTTAATTAGCTATTTTCTTCATTTACATTTCAAATGCTATCCCGAAAGTCTCCTATACCCTCCCCTGTGCACTGCTCCCCAATCCACCCACTCCAAATTCTTGGCCCTGCATTCCCCTGTAATGGGGCATATAAAGTTTGCAAGACCAAGGGGCCTCTCTCTTCCCAATGATGCTGACTAGGCCATCTTCTGCTACATATGTAGATAGAGAAAGAAGATCTGAGGGTGCTGGTTAGTTAAATTTTTGTTCCACCTATAGGGTTGCAGACCCCTTTAGCTCCTTGGGTATATTCTCCAGCTCCACCATTGGGGCCCTGAGTTCTATCCAATAAATGACTATGAGCATCCACTTCTGTATTTGCCAGGCACTGGAATATCCTTACAAGAGACAGCTATATCAGGGTCCTTTCAGCAAAATCTTGCTGGCATGTACAATAGTGTCTGTGTTTGGTGGCTGATTATAGGATGGATCCTTGGATGGGGTAGTCTCTAGATGGTCCATCCTTTCATCTTAGCTCCAAACTTTGTCTCTGTAACTCCTTCCATGTGTGTTTTGCTCCCTATTCTAAGGAGAAATGAAGTATCCACCCATTGGTCTTCCTGCTTCTTGATTTTCTTGTGCTTTGCAAATTGTATCTTGGATATTCCAAGTTTCTTGGCTAATATCCATTTATCAGTGAGTGCATATCAAGTGACTTCTTTTGTGATTGGGTTACCTCACTTAAGATAATATCCTCCAGACACATCCATTTGCCCAAGAATTTCATAAATCCATTATTTTTAATAGCTGAGTAGTATTCCCTTGTGTAAATGTACCACATTTTCTGCATCAATTCCTCTGTTGAGGGACATCTGGGTTGTTTCCAGCTCTGGGCTATTATAAATAAGACTGCTATGAACATAGTGGAGCATGTGTCCTTCTTACCGGTTGGAACAGCTTCTGGGTATATGCCCAGGAAGGTATTGCTGCATCTTCAAGTAGTACAATGTCCAATGTTCTCAGGAACCGCCAGACTGATTTCCATAATTGTTGTACAAGGTTGCAATGCCACCAGCAATGGAGGAGTGTTTCTCTTTCTTCACATCCTTGCCAACATCTGCTGTCCCCTGAATTTTCAAACTTAGCCATTCTGAATGGTGTGAGGTGGAATCTCATGATTGTTTTGATTTGCATTTCCCTGATGATTAAGGATGTTGAACATTTTTTCAGGTGCTTGTCAGCCCTTCAGTATTCCTCACTTGGGAATTCATTGTTTAGCGCTGTACCACATTTTTAATGGGGTTAGTTGAATTTCTGTGGTCCAGCTTCTTGAACTCTTTATATATATTGGATATTAGTTTCCTATCAGATTTAGAATTAGAAAAAAATCCTTTCCCAATCTGTTGGTGGCCTTTTTGTCTTATTGACAGTGTCTTTTGCCTTACCGAAATTTTGCAATTTTATGAGGTCCCATTTGTCAATTCTTGATCTTACTGCACAAGCCATTGATGTTCTGTTCAGGAATTGTTCCCTTTTGCCTATAACTTCGAGGCTTTTACCCACTTTATCCTCTATAAAATTCAGTCTGGTTTTATGTGGAGTTCTTTGATATACTTAGACTTGAACTTTGTACAAGAAGATAAGAATGGATTAATTTGCATTCTTCTAAATGATAACCTCCCATTGTTCCAGCACCATTTCTGAAAATGCTTTTTTTCCAATGGATGGTTTTAGCTCCCTTGTCAAAGTTCAAGTTATGATAATGTGTGAGTGCATTGCTGGTTCTTCAATTCTATTCCATTGATCTCCCTGTCTGTTGCTGTACTAGTACCATGCAGTTTTTATCAGAATTGCTCTGAAGTACAGGTTGAGATCAGGCATGGTGATTCCACCAGAGTTTCTTTTATTTTTGAGAATAGTTTTTGCTATCTTAGTTTATTTTGTCATTCCAGATGAATATGCAAATTGACCTTTCTAACTCAGTGAAGATTTGATTTGGATTTTTGATGGGAATTGCATTGAATCTGTAGATTTCTGTTGGCAGGAAAGCCATTTTTCTATATTAATCCTGCCAATCCATGAGCATGGGATATCTTTTCTTCTTCTGAGATCTTTAATTTCTTTCGTCAGAGACTTGAAATTCTTGTCATACAGATCTTTCATTTCCTTAGAGTCACACCAAGGTATTTTATATTTTTTGTAACTATTTTGAAGGGTGTTGTTTCACTAATTTCTTTCTCAGCCTGTTTATCCTTGAGTAAAGAAAGGCCATTGGTTTGTTTGAGTTAATTTTATATCCAGCTACTGTACTGAAGCCATTTATCAGGTTCAGGAATTCTCTGGTGGAATTTTTAGGGTCACTTATATATACAATCATATCATCTGCAAATAGTGATATTTTGACGTCTTTCCAATTTTTATCCCCTTGATCTCCTTTTATTGTAGTATTGCTCTGGCTAGCAATTCAAGTACTATATTGAATAGGTAGGGAGAAAGTGGGCAGCCTTGTCTATTCCCTTATTTTAGTGGGACTGCTTCCAGTTTCACTCCATTTGGTTTGATATTGGCTACTGGTTTGCTGTATATTGCTTTTATTTTGTTTAGGTATGGGCCTTCAATTCCTGATCTTTCTATGCCTTTTATCATGAAGGGTTGTTGGATTTTGTCAAATGCTTTCTCAGCACCTAATGATATTATCATTTGATTTTTGTTTTTGAGTTTGTTTATGTAGTGGATTATTTTTTAAAGTTTTGCTGTAGGAGTGATATGATACGGGCTAAATTGCAATAGTGTTGACCTGGCGCAGATTCCACTAGGGGTTGACAGAGGAAAATGGGATTAGAAAATCCTAAACAGGCATTTGTCTGCAATCTTCAAGAGCTGCTTCAGGCTAGAGGAGTAGGGATTGAAAAACAACTGTTAGAATATTTTCCGGAATACATTGATAGCTTTCCGTATATTAAACCATCCCTGCATCCCTGGGATGAAGCCTACTTGGTCTTGATGGATGATCGTTTTGATGTATTATTGGATACGGCTTTCGAGGATTTTATTGAGAATATTTTCATCAATATCCGTGAGGGAAATTGATCTGAAGTTTTCTTTCGTTGATGGATCTTTGTGTGGTTTAGGTATTAGAGTATTTGTGGCTTCACATAATGAATTGGGTAGAGTAACTTCCATTTCTATTTTGTGGACTAGTATGAGGAGAGTTGGAATTAGGTCTCCTTTGAAGGTCTGATAGAACCTAAACACATCTGGTCCTGGGCTTTTTTTTTTTTTTTTTTTTTTTTTTGGTGACTATTAATGACTGCTTCTATTTCTTTAGGGAAAATGGGACTGTTCAGATCTTTAATCTGATCCTGATTTAACTTTGGCACCTGGTATCTGTCTGGGAAGTTGTCCATTTCATCCAGGTTTTCTAGTTTTGTTGAATATAGCCTTTTGTAGTAGGATCTGATGATGTTTTGGATGTCCTCAGGTTTTGTTGTTATGTCTCTGGTATCTGTCTGGTAAGTTGTCCATTTCATCCAGGTTTTCTAGTTTTGTTGAATATAGCCTTTTGTAGTAGGATCTGATGATGTTTTGGATTTCCTCAGGTTCTGTTGTTATATCTCCCTTTTAATTTTTGATTTTGTTAATTAGGATACTGTCCCTGTGCCCTCTTCTTAGTCTGATTAAGGGTTTATCTAACTTGTTGATTTTCTCAAAGAACCAGCTCCTGGTTTGGTTGATTCCTTGAATAGATCTTTTTGTTTGCACTTGGTTGATTTCTGCTCTAAGTTTGATTATTTCCTACTGTCTACTCCTCTTGGGAGAATTTGCTTCCATTAATTCTAGAGCTTCTAGGTCTGTTGTCAGGCTGCTAGTGTGTGTTCCCTCTAGTTTCTTTTTGGAGGCATTCAGGGCTGTGAGTTTTCCTCTTAGGACTGCTTTCATTGTGTCCCATAAATTTGGGTATGTTGTGGCTTCATTTTCATTAAATGTTAAAAAGTCTTTAATATCTTTCTTTATTTCTTCCTTGACCAAGTTATCATTGAGTAGAGTGTTGTTCAGTCTCCACATGAATGTTGGTGTTCTCTTATTTATGTTGTTATTGAAGATCAGCCTTAGTCCATGGTGATCTGATATGTTGAATGGGATTATTTCAATATTTTTGTATCTATTGAGGCCTGTTTTGTGACCCATTATATGGTCAATTTTGGAGGAGGTACCATGAGGTGCTGAGAAGAAGTTATATCCTTTTGTTTTAGGATAAAATGTTCTGTAGATGTCTGTTAAATCCATTTGTATCATAACTTCTGTTAGTGTCCAGGAGTCTCTGTTCAGTTTATGTTTCTAGGATCTGTCCATTGGTGAGAGTGGGGTGTTGAAGTCTCCCACTATTTTTGTGTGAGGTACAATGTGTGCTTTGAGCTTTACTAAAGTTTCTTAAATGAATGTGGCTCCCCTTGCATTTGGAGCATAGATATTTAGAACTGATAGTTCCTTTTGGAGGATTTTACCTTTATGAGTATGAAGCACCCCTCCTTGTCTTTTGTGATAACTTTGGGTTGGAAGTAAATTTTATTCGATATTAGAATGGCTACTCCCACTTGTTTTTTCAGACCATTTGCTTGGAAAATTGTTTTTCAGCCTTTTACTCTGATGTAGAATCTGTCTTTCTTCTCGAGGTGGGTTATCTGCAAGCAGCAAAATTCTGGGTCCTGTTTGTGTAGTCAGTCTATTAGTCTATGTCTTTTTATTGGGGAATTTAGTCCATTTATGTTAAGAGAAATTAAAGAAAAGTAGTTGTTGCTTACTGTTATTTTTGTTGTTAAAGTTGGGATTCTGTTCTTGTGGCTGTCTTATTTTAGATTTGTTGAAGGATTACTTTCTTGCTTTTTCTCGGGTGTAGTTTCCATGTATGTGTTGGTGTTTTCCCTTTATTATCCTTTGAAGGGCTAGATTCATGGAAAGATATTGTGTGAATTTGTTTTTATCATGGAATACTTTGGTTTCTCCATCTATTCTAATTGAGATATTTGCTGGTGCATATTAGCCTTGGCTGGCAATTGTGTTCTCTTAGGGACAGTATAACATCCGTCCAGGATCTTCTGGCTTTCATATTCTCTGCTGATAAGTCTGGTGTTATTCTAGTAGGTCTGCTTTTATATGTTACTTGAGTGTTTTCCCTTACTGCTTTTAATATTCTATCTTTATTTAGTGCATTTGTTGTTCTGATTATTATGTGTCAGGAGAAGTTTCTTTTCTTGTTCAGCCTTTTTGGAATTCTGTAGGCTTCTTGTATATTCATGGGAATCTCTTTCTTTAGGTATTGGAAGCTTTCTTCTATAACATTGTTGAAGATATTTGCTGGCCCTTTAAGTTGAGAATCTTCATTCTCAACTACTATTATCCATAGGTTTGGTCTTCTCATTGTGTCCTGGGTTTCCTGAATGTTTTGAGTTGGGATCTTTTTGCATTTTGCATTTTCTTTGATTGTTGTGTTCATGTTACCTATGGAATCTTCTGCATCTGAGATTCTCTTTCCATCTCTTGTATTCTGTTGTTGATGCTCACATCTATGTTTCCTGATTTCTTTCCTAGGGTTTTTATCTCCAGAGTTGTTTCCCTTTAGTTTTTCTTCATTATTTCTACTTCTATTTTTAGATCTTGGATTTTTTTTTATTCAATTCCATCACCTATTTGGTTGTGTTTTCCTGTAATTCTTTACGGGATTTTTATGTTTCTTCTACCAGTTTAGCAGTGTTTACCTTTAGTTCTTTAAGGACTTGTACTTGTTTAGCAGTGTTCTCCTGTAATTCCTTGAGGGATTTCTGTGCTTCTTCTTTAAGGGCTTCTACCTGTTTAGCGGTGTTCTCCTGTTATTCCTTTAGGGATTTCTGTGTTTCCTCTTTAAGGGCTTCTACCTGTTTAGCCGTGTTCTCCTGTATTTCTTTAAGTTATTAATGTACTTCTTAAAATCTTCTACCACCATCAAGAGATATGATTTTAAATCCGAGTCTTGCTTGTCGGGTTTTTGGGGTATCCAGGACGTTCTGTGGTGGGCTTACTGGATTCTGATGATGCCAGGTGTTCTTGGTTTTTGTTAGAAAGATTTTTACCTTTTCCTCTCAACATCTGGTAATCTCTGCTGTTAATGTTCAAGCTGTCTCTGGCTGGAGCTTGGTCCTCCTGTGATTCTGTTAGCCTCTGTCAGCACTCCTGAGAATCCAACTCTCACCAGAGTCCCAGTCTCAGATTATCTCTGCAGGCAAGTTCTCCACTTGCAGGCTGGTGTCCAGAAGTCTGGAGCTCTGATCCACCTCCTGAGTCCAGTTGTCAGAGCCCTCCCTGTAGGCAGAATCACCTTTGACAAGGAAGGTAGCCAGGGTTCTGGGTCTCAGCTCTGCCTCCTGGCTGAGGATGAAGGCCCGAAGGGACCCTGTCCAAAAAGCTCTGTTGCTTCAGTCGCCCACATGCCCTCCAGTGCTCAAGAGGTCTTGGGTATGCTAGAGGAACTGCAGAGTGGAGAGTTCTCTGGGGCCCTCAACACCCTTGGCCGTGTTAACGCAGAAGATGGTGGGGCTGGCACCCACTGGAAAGAATCCCAGCCTCTTGTTGGGCAGGTTTCCTTTGTCCCTGTTCCTGCTGGCAAAAGACCCTTCTCGACTCTTTGGACCTAATGTTGTGTTCCACTCACCTGTGATCCAGAGGTCCCAGGTGTGCTAGGGGTCCTGTGGCATGGAGAGTCCTCTGGGGCTCTTGGCACCCTCTGGTAGGTTCAGTCAGAAGATGGCAGGGCTGGCCTGACCTGAATGGATCCCAGCCTCTGTTCAGGTGGTGTTCCTTTGTCCCTGTTCCTGCTGGCACAAGACCCTCTGTGATTCTTTGGAGCTGATGTTGCATTCTACTTGCCCATGATCCTTAGGTGATCCCTAGTTCCTGTGGCATGGAGAGTACTCTAGGGCCCTTGGCAGCCTCCGGCTGGTTCAGGTAGAAGATAGTGGGGCAGGATGACAGTTTTGATCTTAGTCATTCCCACTGGTATGAGGTGGAGTCTTAGGGTTGTTATGATTTGCATTTCTCTAATGACTACAGATGTTTCTTTAGGTGCTTCTTGGCCATTCATGTTTCCTCAGTTGAGAAATCTGTTTAGCTTTGTTCATTATTTTTACTAGGGTTATTTGGTTCTCTGGATTCTAACATCTTTTGTTAAGGATTTCTTTCATTACTCTGCACACACCCTTGAGTTTGCTTCCTCCCAATCATCATCAATACAAATGATAGAGAAAATACTTGGATCTGAACAGAAAAGAAAGTGAAGGTTAACATCATTTTTAAATAAAACTAAAGGAGCTGGAGAGATGGCTCAGCTGTTGAAAGCACTATTTCTTTTTCTAGAGGACTCACAGTGAATTCCCAGCACCCACATTGCAGCTAACAACTGTCTTTAAGTCCAGTTGCAGGGTAACTAATGCCTGCTTCTGAGCTCTGCAGGCTCAAGGCACAAGTGTGAGACTCATACATATACGTGAGCTAAGCATTTATATATAAAATCTTTTTTAAAGTCTCACAAATTTTAAAATAAACTAAAGCAACCCAGATGAAAGCAGGAATCAAAATTTTTAAAATCTCTTTTTCCCTTCCTTCCTTCCTTCCTTCCTTCCTTCCTTTCTTTCTTCCTTCCTACTTTTTTTTTTAAAGTAGGATATCACATATCCTAGGAGTTACTCAGAATCTTTATTTTTTTCTAAAGGTTTATTTTTATTCATGTGTATATGTGTGTTATTGTTTATATAAGTGTTACATGTGTACAGCTCTACATGTTGACTAAAAGAGGGTGTCAGACCCATTGGAGCTATGGGCAGTTATGAGCTGCCCAATATGGGTGTGTGGGACTGAATTCTAGTCCCCTAGAAGAGCAGCAAACACTCTTTACTTACCCAGTAATCTCTCTAGTCCCTCAGACATACCATGCACTCACAGTTAGCCTTTAATTTCTGATCCTCACACCCCTACATCCAAAGATCTCCCTGTACCATCATGACCAGCAGGATGAAATCTCTTGAAAACCTGGAATAAGTTTGTTAATAACAGCACATGAGCAGGAGAGAGCTAAGTGTTCTAAATAAGTCAAGCTTAAAGAAGAAAGTTAACATTACATTCTCCATAAATATCAGAATACCATTTATGATACATTTTTCCACTGTATATATGATATATATTTTCCCATATCCATATGATATATATATCTCCATTCAAGCACTAAAATGACATGTATGGTATGCATTTGTTTAAATATAGATGCTAGCGTTTAAGTCTTTGATAAGTCACAATCCATATAACCACAGAGATTAGGTAAAGAGTATGGAACTAAAGTAGAGGGAAGAATATTCAAAGGAGCAAAAATAGAATTATAGACTTATTGGTGGGGATATATGGGGATTGGAAGTGAAGACTAAATAAAGATGGGGAAGGAACAGGAAGTGGAGTCGAATGCCTATGGCGAGGGAGAGTTATAACTAAGGATTATTTGTGGGTGGTTGTATGCCGTTAATGGATGTAAAGACTAAATAGAGAAGGAAGAGGAAGGGCAGATAAATGCCTATGGAGAGGGAGAGTTATAACTAAGGGCCAGTTGTTGGGTCATATGAATCTTCTTAAAATATATATGCATATGTAAGAAATGTAAATGGAATCACCAAATAAAGAGTAAAATAAACCAACTGGACACCACTCAGTACTAAATGAAACCCCAGTGGTTAGAATGGGTTACATATAAGTGAGTTTTTGGCCAAAAGGGACACACACAAACCCACAAACAAAGAATCCAGGCTATTGAAAATGCTGTATATTTGTTTTCCACAAACCAACGGTAATTCCCTATTGGTGACAATAATGCCTACATAAACCATTGAACCAAGAGAAATCAAGCTGGTGCTTAAATAGAGACCACACAAAATGACTAGTGCTGATGGTACTGGAAGGCACTCCTCAATCTACCAAAGGAGGAAGGTAAATATCAATCCAGCTACAAAAGTTTTAACCTTTAATAGAAAAGTGTCTGCCAGATATACTTTTATAATAGTTTCACAAAACTTCTAAGAGCAACCAACAAATATTTTTTTCTTGATTTGAAGCCCAATCTGAAACCAAGAGAGGTATCTATACTCAAGAGAACATTTTTGTGTTTGCTTGCCTGTATCCTTCCTTTCCCTCCCTGCCTCCCCCACCTCCAAACAGGGACACAGACAACACAGGTCTTTTTACACTCAGCTTCTCCCTGTGAATAAAGAATTGGGAGACAAAGGTACAAAGGGCTCCAGACCAGGAAATTCATTGATATAAAGAGAGAAATATAACCTCTTGATACTTAAAGATGGCATAAAGATATTCTCCTCTAATAATTCTTACAGGATACTCATATTATGTCTAACGTGGGCACCATAGGAACTTTGGGTTTAAATACTGGTTTGACAGGCTGCCTCTTATAAGCTGGTGTAGCACTTAAAGATGGAAAATTTCACCTGTGGTTTGGGACTAGCTAGGGAGTATTAGTCACTGACTCCAAGTAGTGAGAGCAGTTATAATATCCTGCTATGAATAGGTATTAATAATAAAGTCTGTGTCTCTAGGTAAAGAGCATAACAGATATCATAATATGTATTAATTAAATAGATGTGTGGCTCCTGGTATAGAGCACAGCAAATAGAAGGTTTAAATAAATGTCTGTAGCTCTTGGTAGAGAGCACAATAGAAAACAGAAAAGATAGATGCTCTAGGAGAAAAGTATATTATTCATGGGAAATTTCACCTGTGGTTCAGAACTAGATAGGGAATATTAGTCACTGACTCCAAGTAGAGCAGTGATAATCACCTGCTATGAACAGGTATTAATTAATAGAAGTCTGTAGCTCCAGGTAGAGAACATAACAGATAGCTGGTATAACAGGTATTAGTGGAAGGTTGAATTAATTCCTTTAAAGATGGTATAAAGGTATATTGCTCTAATAAGTATTACAGGGTACTCATATTCTTTCTAACGTGGGTTTCTAGGGAATTTTGGGGTTAAATCCTGATTTGATAAGCTACTACTTATAAGCAAATATAGAAAGTAAAGGAAAGGGGAAAAGGGAAAAGGGAAAAAGGGAAAAGGGAAAAAGGGAAAGGGAAAGGAAAAGAAAGGAAAGAAAGGGAAGAGGAAAGGAAAATGAAAAGGATAGGAAAGAGGATATGAAAGGAAAAGAGAAAGGAAAGGGGAAAAGAAAGAAGACGAAAGAGGAAAGGAAAAGGAAAGGAAAATAGAAGTGTGAATCACTTGTTTTAAAGATAGTATAATAAAGTTTGAAGGAGAGTCATATTCTGTCTAATGTGGGCTCCATGGGAATTTTGGGATAATATCCTGACATGACAAATTAGAAAGACCTAAATAGGCTAAAATGAGTGTGGTTTTGTGTATTGTGGTTGTTTTATTGTTCCTATGGGACACAGGGCAACCAAAAGGTTTTCCTGGTTATCAGCCGAAGGACATGCTAATTTGTGGAACAGGTTTTGTCATCTGTTTTTGGAAAAGGTGATTAAAGTACTTACACCTTCCAGAGTTATATGGATCAGATTTGGTAGAGGGAGACACCTAAGGTGTAGATTCCAGAGAATCAAATAACAAGTTTGTCTTAGTCAGGGTTTCTATTCCTGCACAAACCTCATGACCAAGAAGCAAGTTGGGGAGGAAAGGGTTGATTCAGCTTAAAATTCCATACTGCTGTTTATCACCAAGGAAGTCAGGACTGGAACTCAAGCAAGTCAGGAAGCAGGAGCTGATGCAGAGGCCATGGAGGGATGTTCTTTACTGGCTTGCTTCCCCTGGCTTGCTCAGCCTGCTCTCTTATAGAACCCAAGACTAACAGCCCAGAAATGGTCCCACCGACAAGGGGCCTTTCCCCCTTGATCACTAATTGAGAAAATGCCTTACACTTGTATCTCATGGAGGCATTTCCCCAACTGAAGCTCCTTTCTCTGTGATAACTCCAGCTGTGTCAAGTTGACACAAAACTAGCCAGCACAAAGTTTATCTTGATGATACTAAAATTTTGTTTTGAGATTTATATATTACAGAATATACAGCCTTGGTGAATTTCATCATCAGACATGCTGAACTGACCTCCCTGAACCCCTGTTGTCTTGGATTTTCATCTGGATCCAGTCAGGACACAGACATCAGAGATGAATACAATCATTGGTATGGCCTTCATAAGGCCAACTAACTCTCACATTTCCCTACTCTTCCCCCTACCTTCAAATGTATCCCAACACCCATATTCAGCTTGAAGAAGTCATGAAGAGTTGTCATCCAAGTTCCCTAAGCTTCAGGGCTGGTGGTGGTTATTATAGGTTGTCTTAGATACTAAAAAAATTTGAAGTTCAGGGCTTAGAACCTGTCCTTCTATTGCTGCTATTATAATCAGATCTGAGATGTTTAAGCAGGTGAGTTAAGGGCCAAATAGGAAATTCATGGCTATGAGGTTTTTGTTTGGGTGTTTTCAGTTATTTTAATTAGAAATGGCTGAGAGTAGTTAACAGACAACAGTCTAGATTACTTAACATAGATACCTGGTTTGCAAAACATTAGAAGTCCACAGAATTTGAGCTTTAATATTATTTATTCACATGTTGTTAAGACACGTCTGCTCCTGACAGGTTTCCCTTCTTTGATTCAAAGAAGAAACTGAGTATCTTTGAGGTACTCCATTTGTGACAAAATAACCACTAGGCAAGAATTGCCTCATTTCATCTAAAGACATAATACAGTTCAAAGAAAGGATACACTTACAGGCTAGGACAGCTTGATTCTGATGACAGAGTAGGCTAGTCCTTAATATTAATGTAACTGAAAGTCTGTTGATGACCTGGCCAGTAGGTTGAATATCGATGCTCCAATGTTTTGAAGTAAGGGACTATCCAGGTGATCAGTTGTCTCTATAAATTGGCTAAGTTTTGGAAGCTGTTTTAGGCTTCCTATATATTCTCAGTTAATATCAGTGGTTCTTGAATTTCTGTTGGGGTTGAAAAACTACATAGTCTCCTAGAGAACTGAGGCTTTTTACTTTAAGAGGAACAGATTTGAGAGGATGTTTTTCAGGTGGCATTGTATCTAAAGCCCAGTGATAGCCAGGCTCAGAACCTGGCTTTACCTAAGGATAGATGACAGAGCTTCTATTTAATTAACAACCATAATAAACTGGGTGTTAGGTCTCTTCTAATTTATAAATAACAAAATAGTAATAGTTATGTTCAATATTTTCTGAAATAAAATAGTCTTTTAATTGGACAGATAGGGGGAAATGTTGTGGGTAGCCATGGGGATAATTATATTTAATATTAATTCCATTCTCCTGTGAGTGGCTGCAAACAAGGAGGTAGTCAGCACTCAGGTGATTTCCTAAAAATCTGCTTCCCACCTTAATTTGTAAAATAAAGGAAAGCTGATGATTGGGCAGGTAAAAGGGAAGGTGGAGTGGAAGTTGGGAGAATAAGAAGGAGAAAATGGAAGAGGGAGAGGATGCAGAGGTGGAGGAAAACAAAGAAAAGCAGAGCAGAAGCCCATCGCCTGGGGAAACTGCAAGTTCTAAGGGGTCTCATAAGCTGTGGAAGATGGTAGCATAGTGGTAGATCTGTCCAATCTTGGTGCACAGCATGTAATCATATTAACTGAGTTGTGTTTTCATTGCTGGGGCATATTTTGGAGGAGATTTTTACCTCAACACCATGGTGTTACCACAATGCTGGTAAGAATAACTTCCTTGGGGTTTTCCTTATACTCGGAGGTCATCCTGATAGCTGAGAGTACCAGGCCAATGTCCAGTTCTGTATGTTGTAATCCCCTAATGAAGCATAATGCAACTATAACCCTGTTTTCAGTGCCCATGATATTATTTCTGACATATTTACACACTTGGTGAAAAAAGCAAGCTTTAAGAATCACAAGCAATTTTACATGTATATTTTGATTGATAGAGCAAAGCGTCAAACGCTTTACATATATACTCATATTTGATATGGAAAACAGCTCCAACTTTACTTTTCTCACACTGCTTACTTATCTGTGTAAAATCTTTCAGGTAGTATAAAATGCAAGGTGATTACTTTTTGTTTTCTTCTCGTGAACAATTATGAGTATATGTAAGGAAAAGCATCTTCCAAATATACTCCCACAATTATCTGTTTATAAATTATGGATAAAAAAATTTCCTCCTAGAATCCACATATATTTATATCTAAGCAAGTTGTTATAGATTAAACATGTGTAAGCAAGCAAGGTAAGTTTTTTTTTTTTTTCAGCCAGTTACCCTTACTGGTAGACTGCTATTTGCTGTTATAAAGGAAGGGTCAATTACTTTATTATTTATGTCAAAAATTAATGCTATAAAAATCTTTTTTTTAATTAGGCATTTTCCTCATTTAAATTTCCAATGCTATCCCAAAAGTGCCCCATACCCTCCCCAACCACTCCTCTAGCCACCCTTTTTGGCCCTGGCATTCCCCTGTACTGGGGCATATATAGTTTGCAAATCCAATGGCCCTCTCTTTCCAGTGATGGCCGACTAGGCCATCTTTTGATACATATGCAGGAGGAGTCAAGAGCTCTGTGGTACTGGTTAGTTCATAATGTTGTTCCACCTATAGGGTTAGAGATCCCTTTAGTTCCTTGGGTATTTTCTCTAGCTCCTCCATTGGGGGCCCTGTGATCCATCCAATAGCTGACTGTGAGCATCCACTTATGTGTTTGCTAGGCCCCAGCATAGTCTCACTAGAGATAGCTATATCAGGTTCATATCAGCAAAATCTTGCTAGTGTATACAATGGTGTCAGCGTTTGGAGGCTGATTATGGGATGGATCCCTGGATATGGCAGTCTCTAGATGGTCCATTCTTTTGTCTCTGCTCCAACTTTGTCTCTGTAACTCCTTTTATGGGTGTTTTGTTCCCAATTCTAAGAAGGGGCAAAGTGTCCACACTTTGGTCTTCCTTCTTCTTGAGTTTCATGTGTTTTGCAAATTGTAACTTATATTTTGGATATTCTAAGTTTCTGGGCTAATATTTACTTATCAGTGAGTACATATCATTTGAGTTCTTTTGTGATTGGGTTACCTCACTCAGGATAATGCCCTCCAGGTCCAACCATTTGCCTAGGAATTTCATAAATTCATTCTTTTTAATACCTGAGTAGTACTCTATTGTGAAAATGTACCGCAATGTTTGTATACATCCCTCTCTTGAGGGGCATCTGGGTTCTTTCCAGCTTCGGGCTATTATAAATAAGCCTGCTATGAACATAGTGGAGCATGTTTCTTTCTTACTAGTTGCAACATCTTCTGGATATATTCCCAGGAGAGGTATTGAGGGATGCTCCGATAGTACCATGTCCAGTTTTCTGAGAAACCTCCAGACAGATTTCAAGAATGGTTGTACAAGCTTGCAATCCCACCAACAGTGGAGGACTGTTCCTCTTTCTCCACATCCTCGCCAGCATCTGCTGTCACCTGAATTTTTGATCTTAGCCATTCTGACTGGTATGAGATGGAATCTCAGGGTTGTGTTGATTTGCATTTCCCTGATGATTAAGAATACTGAACATTTTTTTCAGGTGTTTCTCAGCCATTCGGTATTCCTCGGGTGAGAATTCTTGGTTTAGCTCTGAGGCCCATTTTTTAATGGGGTTATTTGGTTTTCTGGATTCCACCTTCTTGAGTTCTTTACATATATTGGATATTAGTCCTCTATCTGATTTAGGATAGGTAAAGATCCTTTCCCAATCTGTTGGTGGCGTTTTTATCTTATTGACAGTGTCTTTTGCCTTACAGAAGCTTTGCAAGTTCATGTGGAACCATTTGTCAATTCATGATCTTACAGCACAAGCCATTGCTGTTCTATTCAGGAATTTTTCCCCTGTGCCAATATCTTCAAAGCTTTTCCCCACTTTCTCCTCTATATGTTTCAGTGTCTGGTTTTATGTGGAGCTCCTTGATCCACTTAGTTTTGACCTTAGTACAAGGAGATAGGAGTGGATCAATTTCCATTCTTCTACATGATAACCACCAGTTGTGCCAGCACCATTTAATGAAAATGCTGTCTTTTCTCCACTGGATGGTTTTAGCTCCCTTGTGGAAGATCAAGTGACCATAGGTGTGTGGGTTCATTTATGGGTTGTCAATTCTTTTCCATTGTTCTACTTTTCTATCATTATACCAGTACCATGAAGATTTTTATCACAATTACTCTGTAGTAAAACTTTAGGTCAGGCATGGTGAGTCCACCAGAGGTTCTTTTATCCTTGAGGAGAGTTTTTGCTATCCTAGGTTTTTGGTTATTCTAGATGAATTTGCAGATTTTTCTTTCTAATTCATTGAAGAAAGGAGTTGGAATTTTGATGGGGATTGCATTGAATCTGTAGATTGCTTTTGGCAAAATAGCCATTTTTACAATGTTGATCCTGCCAATCCATGAGCATGGGGGATCTTTCCATTTTCTGAGATCTTCTTTTATTTTTTCTTCAGAGACTTGAAGTTCTTATCATACAGATCTTTCACTTCCTTAGTTAGAGTCATGCCAAGGTATTTTATATTATTTGTGACTATTGAGAAGGGTGTTGTTTCCCTAATTTCTTTCTCAGCCTTTTTATTCTTTGTGTAGAGAAAGGCCATTGACTTGTTTGAGTTAATTTTATATCCATGTACTTCAATGAAGCTGTTTATCAGGTTTGGGTAATTCTTTGAATAGTTCTTCTTGTTCCACTTGGTTGATTTTGCCCCTGAGTTTGATTATTTCCTGCTGTCTACTCCTCTTGGTGAATTTGCTTTCTTTTTTTTTCTAGAGCTTTTAGGTGTGTGGTCAAGCTGCTAGAGTGTTCTCTCTCTAGTTTCTTTTTGGAGGCACTCAGAGCTATGAGTTTCCCTCCTAGAAATGCTTTCATAGTGTCCCATAAGTTTGGGTATGTTGTGGCTTCATTTTCATTAAAACTCTAAAAAGTCTTTAATTTCTTTCTTTATTCCTTCCTTGACCAAGGTATCATTGAGAAGAGTGTTGTTCAATTTCCATGTGAATGTTGGCTTTCCATCATTTATGTTGTTATTGAAGATCAGCCTTAGTCCATGGTGGTCTGATAGGATGCATGGGAGATTTCAATATTTTTGTATCTCTTGAGGCCTGTTTTTTGACCAATTTTGTGGTCAATTTTGGAGAAGGTACAATGAGGTGTTGAGAAGAAGGTATATCCTTTTGTTTTAGAATAAAATGTTCTGTAGATATCTGTTCAGTCCATTTGTTTCATCTCTTCTGTTAGTTTCACTGTGTCCCTGTTTAGTTTCTGTTTCCACGATCTGTCCATTGATGAAAGTTTTATTCGATATTTGAATGGCTAGTCCAGCTTGTTTCTTCAGACCATTTGCTTGCAAAATTGTTTTCCACCCTTTCACTCTGAGGTAGTTTCTGTCTTTTTCCCTGAGATAGCTTTCCTGTAAGCAGCAGAATGTTGGGTCCTGTTTGTGTAGCCAGTCTGTTAGTCTATGTCTTTTTATTGGGGGAATTGAGTCCATTGATATTAAGAGATATTAAGGAAAATAATTGTTGCTTCCTATTATTTTTGTTTTTAGAGTTGGCATTCTGTTTTTGTGGCTGTCTTCTTTTTGATTTCTTGAGGGATTACTTTCTTGCTTTTACTAGGGCATGGTTTTAGTCCTTGTATTGTTTTTTTGTTGTTGTTGTTTTGTTGTTGTTTTGTTTTTCCTGTTGTTATCCTTTGGAAGGCTGGATTCGTGGAAAGATAATGTGTGAATTTGGTTTTGTCGTGGAAAACTTTCCTTTCTCCATCTATGGTAATTGAGAGTTTGGCTGGGTATAGTAGCCTGGGCTGGCATTTGTGTTCTCTTAGGGTCTCTATAATCTGTCCAGGATCTTCAGGCTTTCATAGTCTCTGGTGAAAATTCTGGTGTAATTCTGATAGGCCTGCCTTTATATGTTACTTGACCTTTCTCCCTTACTGCTTCTAATATTCTCTTTTATTTAGTGCATTTGTTGTTTTGACTTTTATGTGTTGGGAGGAATTTCTTTTCTGGTCAAGTCTATTTGGAGTTCTGTAGGCTTCTTGTATGTTCATGGGCATCTCTTTCTTTAGGTTTGGGAATTTTCTTCAGTAATTTTCTTGAAGATATTTGCTGGCCTTTTAAGTTGAAAATCTTCATTCTCATCTATTCCTATTATCCATCGGTTTTGTCTTCTCATTGTGTCCTGGATTTCCTGGATGTTTTGAGTTAGGATCTTTTTGCATTTTGTATTTTCTTTGATTGTTGTGTCAATGTTCTCTATGGAATCTTGTGTACCTGAGATTCTGTCTTCCATCTCTTGTATTCTGTTGCTGATGCTTGTATCTATGGTTCCAGATTTCTTTCCTAGGTTTTCTATCTCTAGTGCTGCCTCACTTTGGGTTTTCTTTATTGTGTCTACTTCCCCTTTTAGGTCTTGGATGGTTTTATTCAATTCCATCACTTATTTGGTCATGTTTTCTTGCAATACTTTAAGGGATTTTTGTGCTTCCTCTTTAAGATCTTCTATCTGTTTAGCAGTGCTCTCCTGTATTTCTTAAGTGAGTTATTAAAGTCCTTCCTGATGTCTTCTACCATCATCATGAGATATGCTTTTAAATCCATGTCTAGTTTTTTGGGTGTGTTGGGATGCACAGGACTGGGTGGGGTGGGAATGCTGCGTTCTGATGACAGTGAATAGTCTTGGTTTCTGTTAGTAAGATTCTTATGGTTGCCTTTCACCATCTAGTAATCTCTGGAGTTAGTTGTTGTAGTTGTCTCTGGTTAGATCCTGTTCCTCAGGTGTTTATGTTAGCCCCTATCAGCAGACCCGGGAGACTAGATCTCTCCTGAGTTTCAGTGTTCAGAATACTTTCTGCAGGTAGGCTCTCCTCTTGCAGGGAAGTTTTCCAGATATCTGGTGTTCAAACCTGCCTCCTGGCAGAAGTTGTGATCTACTCACAGAGTTCTAAATATCCCGTGGCAGGTCCTGTGTTTACCTTACGGGTGTCAGCCTACTCTGGGCCCTAGCTACCCCGGTGCTGGCGGGGAACAGAAGTGACTTGTGCCCCTGATCAGGCCGGATTTTCTGCTTCCCTAATTAATGCAGTCTCAGGTCCCTCATGAGTGGATTGGAGCAGACGCTGTGTTCCACTCACCAGAGGTCTTAAGGTCCCATGGCGGGTCTTGTGGGTAGCTTGCAGGTGTCAGCCGACTCTGTGCCCAAGCTACCCTGGTGCTGGCAGGACTGGAAGGGCTCTATAAAAATCTTAATAGAACCACAGAACAAAATTTTATACAAAAAACAAGTAGCTCTTTCTACTTTGAATCCTCAGAGTGCACATGTATTCATTAACCATGTTTTTATTAAATCATATAAGGAAACTGAGGGGAAAAAGTCAGTAAGGAATTAATCATCACCTGATCACCATCTCAGATTTTGCAAAATAAATAAATAAATAAATAAGCATGTTTTTTCATAGTAATTCTTTCCAAGTATACTGATTTAATTATTAATCTGCTCCAGCAGCAATGCTTGAAAATGTTCAATCTAACTGACACTTTGGGTGACAATGACATTGGCCAGTAAGGGGCTGGAACCCCCTCCCCCTTAGAGTTTTTATACATCTCAGATTATAAGGGATGTGATGGTGAGCATAGCAAGCAGAACAAAACTCCACAACAGCATGAAGTCCTCAGGACACATTCCTCGGGGTTCTGCCTCTCTCAGGAGCCACCTTGCTTGGGCTAACTCCTGGGCAACATTCCATACGTTCTAATGGTTTTGCTGTTCATTTTGCATAGCACCCAACATCTATCTATCTAGTATGATGCTTCAGGTTGTATAACATACATATGGAATTCAGAAGTACATGTAATAATGTCTTGTCTTTCCTTCTACCATACACATTTTGAGGATAAAACACAGATTAGTTAGCATAGCTGCAATTACCACTTATCTTTCTAAACAGTCCCAATAGAATAGAATAGAATACTGTGTTGTAAAACAGACTTAAAGGATTATGTAAACTCTTAATACCAAAGGTATATGATATCATCGATTGCCCCTGTCACCCATGGAATGTGTACACTTCAAATTTTATATGGTTCACCTCACCAAGAATCCATCAAAGCCCAATAGTTCAGAGGTAAAATGTACAGTCCTGAGAGCCCCTCTGCCATGTTAAATTTATTTTTCTTTGTAGTAAAATTTAAAGTAAAGTAATTTCTCATATAATATTACCCTGCTTACTGTCCCCACAAATTTTACTCCCCACAGTTCTTTTTCCACTTCCCCTCGCTTCCAAATCTACTTCTTTTCTCTCATCATTCATCAAATGCCCCTCTCTTTCAACTATCTCTCCCTGCATTCCCTTCCTCAACCCCATCTCCCTCCACCATGTCACCTGATCTCTTTCTTGTCCACCTTGGTCCACTAATAAAACCATTCTATTTCGCCATACCATGGGCATCCATGGGTTTGCGCCAGTGCCTTCCTCTATATCTAACTTCCGTGGATCTACCAATTATAGACTGGTCATCACTTATGTAATGTTGAATGTCTTAGTGTTTCTATTGCTGTCACAAAACACTATGACAAAAGAGCAAGTTAGCGAGGGTAGGACTTATTTGGCTTAGACTTCTTCATTGTTGTTCATCATTGAAGACAGACAGAACAGGAACTGAAATTGGCCAGGAACCTGGAGGCTGGAACTGATACAAAGATCATGGATGGGTATTGTTTAGTGGCTGGTTCCACATGATTTACTCTGTCTGCTTTCTCATAGATAACTCATAACCACAAGCACATTGATGGTAGTAAAAACAATGGACAGGATCCCTCCCCATCAATCACTAATTAAGAAAATGCCCTTCAGTCTTGCCTGAACAGCCTAATCTTATGGACATTTTATCAAATGAGGTTTCCTTTTCTCAGATGACTTTACATTGTGGCAAGTTGACAAAAACAATACAACCCAGTCAATATCAACATATAAATCAATACATAGCATATCTATCTTAATTGGACTAGGTTATTTTACTCAGGAAGAGTTTTTTCTATTTCCATGCATTTGCCTGCAGATTCCTTATGTCAATTTTCTTCATAACAGGTGAGTAATATTCCATTGTTTAGATATACCACATTTTTACTAACTCTTCAGCTTATGGACATGCAGATTGTTTCCAGTTACTGACTATTATGAATACAGCAGCAATTAACATGGTTGAGCAAGTATCCTTATGGTAAGATGAAAGCATTTTGTGGATCTTTCCAAACTATCAGGTGTCTGTTTTGTCCTTCTCTTGATTTCTGGTTTTAATAATTTGGATATTATTTCTTTGTCTTTTAGTTAATTTGGATAAGAGTTTTTGATTTTAGTGATCTTGTCAAAGAACCAATACTTATTTCATGGATTTTAAAAATATTTTTCTCTTTCTATTCTATTGATATCCACCCCAAGTTTTACTATTTCCTGCCACCACTTCATTTGGGTGTCATTTTTTTCTTTTTGTTCTAGAGCTTTTGGGTGTTCTTTTAAAGTACTAATATGAAATTTATCTAATATTTTATTGGATATTTTCTTTATATACATTTCAAATGTTATCCCCTTTCCTGGTTCCCTCTCTGAAAAACACCCACCCCTTTTCCTCCCTCCCCTTCCTTATCAACCCAGCCACTCCAGCTTCCTGGCCCTGGCATTCCCCCCACATTGAGTCATAGAACATTCATAGGACAAAGGGCCTCTCTGCACATTGATGTCTAACTAGGCCATCCTGTTCTGTATATGCAGCTGGAACCACGAATCCCACCATATGTGCTCTTTGGTTGGTGGTTTAGTGCCTGGGAGCTCTGGGAGTACTGGCTAGTTCATTTTGTTGTTCCTCTTATGGGTCATCAAACTCTTCAGCTCCTTAGGTCCTTTCTCTAAGTTCTTTAATGGGGACCCTATGTGCATGGCTGTGAGGATCCACTTATGTATTTGTTAGTTTTCTGGCAGAGCCTGTCAGGAGAGAGCTATATCAGGCTCCTGTCAGTAAGCAGTTGTTGGCATCCACAACAGTGTCTGGGTTTGGTGATTGTATACGAGATGGTATATTAGTTAGGGTTTTATGGCTGTGAACATAAACCATGACCAAGGCAAGTCTTATAAAAAACCAACATTTAATTGGGGCTGGCTTATAGATTCAGAGGTTCAATTCATTACCATAAAGGTGGGAGCATGGCAGCATTCAGGCAGGCATGGTGCAGGAGGAGCTGAGAGTTCTACATCTTCATCCAAAGGCTACTAGTGGAAGACTGACTTCCAGGAAACTAAGGTGAGGATCTTATGCCCAAAACCATAGTGACACACCTACTCCAACCAGGTCACACCTATTCCAACAAGGCCACACCTCCAAATGGTGCCACTCCCTGGTCCAAGAATATACAAACCATCACAGATGGATCCCCAGGTAAATCAGTCTCTGGATGGTAATTTCTTCAGTCTCCAGTCCACATTTTGTCTCTGTAACTACTTCCATCGCTCTTTTGTTCCCAGCTTCTAAGATGCATTGAAGTATCCAGCAAATAACACCATTAAAAATGGGGCTCAGAGCTAAACAAAGAATTCTCACCCGAGGAATACTGAATGGCTGAGAAGCACCTGAAAAAAATGTTCAGCATCCTTCATCATCAGGGAAATGCAAATCAAAACAACCCTGAGATTCTACCTCACACCAGTCAGAATGGCTAAGATCAAAAATTCAGGTTAAAGCAGATGCTGGTGAGGATGTGGAGAAAGAGGAACAGTCCTCCATTGTTGGTGAGATTGCAAGCTTGTACAACCACTCTGGAAATCAGTCTGGTGGTTCCTCAGAAAATTGGACATAGTACTACCTGAGGATCCCGCAATACCTCTCCTGGGCATATATCCAGAAGATGTCCCAACCGGTAAGAAGGACACATGCTCCACTATGTTCATAGCAGCCTTATTTATAATAGCCAGAAGTTAGAAAGAACCCAGATGCCCCTCAACAGAAATGGGTACAGAAAATGTGGCACATTTACAAAATGGAGTACTACCAAGCTATTCAAAGGAATGAATTTATGAAATTCCTAGGCAAATGGATGGACCTGGTGGGCATCATCCTGAGTGAGGTAACTCAATCACAAAAGAACTCACATGATATGTACTCAGTGATAAGTGGATATTAGCAAAGAAACTTAGGATACACCGGATATAAGATACAATTTGCGAAACACATGAAACGCAAGAAGAACTAAGACCAAAGTGTGGATATTTGCCCCTTCTTAGAATTGGGAAAAAAACACCCATGGAAAGGAGTTACAGAGACAAATTTGGAGCTGAGATGAAAGATGGACCATCTAGAGTCTGCCATACCAGGGGATCCATCCCACAATCAGCTTCCAAACGCTGACACAATTGCATACACTAGCAAGATTTTGCTCACAGGACCCTGATGTAGCTGTCTCTTGTGAGACTATGCCGGGGCCTAACAAACACATAACTGGATACTCACAGTCAGCTATTGGATGGATCACAGGGCCCCCAATGGAGGAGAGGGAGAATGTACCCAAGGAGCTGGGGGATCTACAACCCTATAGGTGGAACAACAATATGAACTAACCAGTACCCCCCACCCCCACCAGAGCTCATGTCACTAGCTTCATATGTATCAGAAGATGGCCTAGTCGATCATCAGTGGAAAGAGAGGCCCATTGGTCTTGCAAACTTTATATGCCTCAGTACAGGGGAACGCCAGGGCCATGAAGTTGGAGTGGGTGGGTGGGGGAGTGGACGGGGGAGGGTGTAGGGGACTTTTGGTATAGCATTGGAAATATAAATGAAATAAATACCTAATAATAAAAAATTAATAAATCTGCTATTCTCAGACCCGCCAAAAGACATATAACAAACCTGTCCTTGGCTAGAATAACACCTGGGGAATTATAATTCCACTGATGATCTGGGACAGGTACTGTCTCTGCTCTCATTGGATATGCTCTATCTTTTGATGAATCTCATTTGCATGTGCTCTCGCTAGTTCCCAAACTCGCCCACGTTCCTTGAGAAGCAAATTGTTAGTAAGTATCATGTGTATACCTTGAAAAGTTAAACTGTACGACTGAGTGATAAACTGAAATTCTTTGATAAACACAGAAGAATTAGAAGTATAGGAGCCCAATCTCTTCTCTATCCAAGAAAGTTTGCTCAGTGAGAAGGGATCATGTACTCTGACCGTCTGGACATTGCATCTACCCCTGCAACCTCCCTTAAGGGAAGGACAGTTGCTGGGTCAGATTCCTCTAGGGTTGGAGAGTTTGGGGTTTTGGTCGTGGACTTAGAGTGAGTGATAGGTGGTGTGAAAGTAGGTGCTAAGGTAGAACATTTGGTGGGACCTGTAGATGGTGTAGAAGGAGGAGAGATGGGGCTGGCAGGCCCCAGGGAGTCTCGGAAGGGGGGAAACCGAGGCAGCAGTTTGGGTTATAAATCTCACAGAAGCTCGCCTACTGCGAAAAGGAGGTGGGTCGTATGTTTGGTCCTGTATCATAATATCATTTAGTGGGAGTTATGCAGGATTTATGGTAATAGAAGTTGAGTGGGAGAGCAAGAAGAAAACATAGCAGGGTGGGAATGGAGATGAATGAAAGATTTTACATAGATAACCTCTTCCCATTTATCAGTTTGCTGGCAGTATGTATAAAGATCCTTTTAATTTTGATGCCTTTAAAGGAGGCGTCAGCTTCAAAGACTTAAGATTTTCTAGGAGACATCCCAGTGGTGTATCTGAGGATACATTTGAAGACACGTTGTTGCCCATATTCTGGAGGTTCCTGGTGTTCGTACCAGCATTCAGAGAAGAGCTCAGAAACCAAAAAGGAAATCAGCCAGGCTAGCGTGCACAAGTCCTCACAAGGACCTCTAGTGGCTACCCAGTAAGCCCTGGACTTACTGTGGAAAGTGTTCCACCCTGGCAAGGGATTTCAGCCAGCAGCTAGAGCCCTGAGGAGAGAGAGCAACTTTCAGGAGAACAGGATCCAGATGGGCAATGTCTGCTTCTATGTCAGCTGGAACGCTAGCCCCTTAGTTCTCAGGCAGAACTGGCCAGGCTCTGTTCAGGGAACTGGAGGCCCTTCCCCACTGATGAGCCCTACTGATGGTATGCTGGTGTCTGCGTGGGAATTTTTAGCGAACCAGTAAAATGGGAGCGTGGAAGCCTGGACTATAAGGCGTGTGGAAGTGGCACAGTTCACTTAGTTTAAATTTTGTGGGTTCCGTGGCAGCTAGGGGTCAGGTGGTAGAAAAGGCAGGCAGAGGCTCTCCTCCCCCGCTGGTCTTTGTGTGAGTGCCAAGCCATTTCTCAGGCAAAGGAGGTCAATTCCCCTTATGACTGGGATTTAAAGACACAGCGGAAGGTGGGGGTCACTAAGAATTCTGGCTTAGAGCAAGGAGGGATAGGGAAGTGCAGACCACTGTGCAAAGTGGGCAGGGCTCAAGACAGTTGGATTCTTACCTTGGATGCTGTGCTCTGTGCCCACCGCTGCGTCCACTGGGGTGCCCCCTCAGGCACACCAGACACTGGTGGCTGGTTGCTCTTTATCTGAGTCTCGGCACCATTTATATGTTAATTAACACCAGATAATATTAATCTATATATTTTGAGCGGATAAACCAAACAGCAGACCAGGCCAAGGTGGTTCCACGTGGGATAGGTTTATTGTGCAGGGATAGGGGCCAGCAAAGCCATTAGAATGGCAGAGAAGAGGAAAAAGAGAAAAAGAGGCTGGAGAGAAGAAAGAGAAGAAAGAGTGAGGAGGGGGTGATCCCCTAATTTATATGAAAAATGTCACACTGGTGAGGGTGGAAACTGAGCCAAGTGGATTGTGGGATTGAGGGTTGTTGTTCTGGCAATGTAAGTCAAGGGTCACATAGTTAGACAGGAGCTTGGAGAGTCCTGGTGCTAACATTTACAGCCTTCAGAATGCTCCAAACTGATTTCTAGAATGACCCCACCAGTTTGAAATCCCAATAAGATGTTGGGATTCCCTTTACTCAGCATCCTCCACCCCAGCCCTCCATTGTTGGTTTTTTTGGTGATCTTTGCTATTTTTACTGTACTCAGACAGATGGAATCTTTACCCTGTCCAACTAACTACATTAGTGCAGAGGAGGTCTGAGATTGGACAGGGACAAGGGGTCAGAGCTAGGAGTTATGGAGAGGAGGAGAGTCCTAGAGGGTAGGGAGGAGAACCAAGATGGCTTTGTATGTGTACCTGCGTGGCATTTACTAGCCACAAATGGCTATGATTTCACAAGTATAGAAATATTGGGATAAAGGTTTTATCATTATCAATTGTCTCTGAAATTATTGTATTGTACCTTGTAAATTGTGATATTATTGATACATAAATCTGATTGGTTAATTAAGCTTTAAGAGTCGTGATTCTACAAGGCTACTGGGTGTTGTGAGATGCAACCATGATGTTGGCGGTGCCATTTAGTTACTGGAATGTGAGATTGTGACTAGAGGGATTATAGCAGAGAGGGAACTAGTGGCTCAAGGGAAACATGAGCCAGATACTGCAGGGGCAAGCTGCAGAGAGTTGGCAGGCCTGCAGGAGCACAGAAGTGTGGTCCGGCACCAGGGAGATTTGGCAGGTTTATTTTTAAAACATATTTCCCACAACAGTTTTGATATATAATTTCCTAATTACTGGGTACAATCAACAATTTTTGAGTTATTCATAGACATATTTTCATCACTTGATATCTCTGTTCCAGACTCTTTTTTTATATTATTGAGTTTATAATTACTATATTTGTCTCTTACACTTTATGTATTTGAATAGCACGCAGGTCTCATTTCAACAACAAACTAGGCCAAGACAATCACACATGAAAGAGGATTTTTGTTTCTTTGTTTGTTTTATTTTGTTTTGTTTTTCAAGACAGGGTCTCTCTGTAGAACTTGGCAACTTGGCTGTCCAAGAACTCACTCTGTAGACCAGGCTTGCCTTGAACTCAGAAATCTGCCTGCATCTACCTCCCAAGTGGTGGGATTAAAGTCATGTGCCAGAACCGCTGGCAGTCTGGAAGAGGTTTTATTTAGAGGGAGAGACAAGTTGGTGGTAGACAGAGAAGAGGGGGAAAAGAAAGAGAGGGAGGGGTGTTCCCCTTATTTATATGGAAAATGATGTAATGCAGGTAAAGGTGGGAGGTGAGCCAAGTGTATTCTGGGAACATGGTAGCTTACATCTTGGCAACAGTTCTGTAGGTCGCTCTGTCACCTATGTGATGTCATCGGTTTGGGAGGTCCTGATGCCAACATAACTCCCTTCTTGTTATAAAGAAAAGGAAAGAAAAAGGGAAAGGTAATGATGAAAAGGGAATGAGGGCATCATGTCTTTTAAGCTGCTTCCTGCTGAATTTTACCATCTAGATCCTCTTGGTAAATGTTCACATCAGGTTCCTCTGTGGACAGCAGCTCTTCTGTGGGCAGTGGCTGGTAATCCTCTAACACGAACTGATTAGTAGTTTGGCTAGAAACTTTCTGTATTTGTTGTTGAAGAAATATGGAAACATGATGAATGAGGCAGGGAGAAAATTATAATGCCAAGAACATGACTAGGAACGGTGTTATGAAAGGGAGTATCCACTTCCATATAGGATTTTCGAAAATCGTAGAACTGGAGGTTTCATGGTCTCTGAAGTTCTCAATGTCAACTGTAGCTCCTGGATTTTATCACTATCCAGGACGGGTTGGCATAGAAACAGCAATCTTCTTGGATTGTAGCCACATGCGTCCACACTAACTGGGTTTCTGAGTGGGAGGCCAGAGCTTTATGGGAGAGAATGGTGAGAGAAGTAATGGAGACCAAGACATATTTTCTGATCAAGGCCCAAAGTTTAATATGTGTCTGTGCTTATAAAGGGGGGAGGCGAGGCTATCCTCCACCAATCCATTCTTGATGCCTGTCACCAGCCTGTAGGCAATCTGCTGGACAGAACTGGTTTGGCAAGTAGGAGTAAATTACTGGATTGTTTGCTGTCTCTGGAATATCTCAAGAACCTCTCAGCAGGTAGCAGTGTCTTGGAGAAGAGCAGGCAGGTAACAGAACAATAGAGCCATCTATGTGAGAAGGCTCCACCCAGGTGTTCTTATTCTCAGTGACAGTGACTTCTGAATCAGCCTGCTTCAAGGCTGGGGGAGGCTACAGTGGAGGAACAGGCAAAGACCACCTTCTTTAGCTTCAGAATATCTAGCCCCTGTAAATTCTGAAGCACCACCACTGCCAAAGAATCTATCTGTTTCTGGATACTGAGCATATTTTCAGACATTTTTGGAAGATAGCTTTTTAACTGGGAAGTGAACTTATTATATTGGGTCATGGAAGTCATTATCCCTGCAATTCCAGTACCAGCACCTATGGTTATTCCCATAGCAACCAAGAGTAAAATGACTTGAATTGCCCTCTTATGTTGACCAGCTATCATATTTTCAACTGGGATTGGCAGGGGCTCATTTCCCTGGATTACTCCCTGTTCAGGGAATAGGAGTACCATTGTGCAAAGTCCCGACCAGCTGATGGGTAGGCAATGATATTCCTGAGTGCCACAAAGAATTGACGTGTTCAGGACTACATGGCATTATGGCAGGTATGATATATTGAGGGATATGGTTTTATTGAAGTCTAGGTAACTTAGTGTTCCTACAGGACGTGTCCCAGAGGTCTTAAAACAGTTTGCTATGCCAAAGAGAGGGATAGAGATAAGGTATGTAGTCATGGCAACATTGGAGTCAAGGCAACTGACAAAGGCTGAGGTAAAGTTACTTGGCAGTATCACTGGAGAGGCTGTAAGTGACAATTGTGAGTTAGCTCCAGGGGGTACACATAATCAGCATTCTTTAAATTGTTGAGGCTGGTGACATTAAGGAGTTGGTATGCTGAGGTCAAGTTTGAAGCAAAAGGCAAAATGACAAGTCAGTGCCATTTATGAGGGGTGATATCAAAGAGGTAAGGACCTCAGAGGAGTGTTTGATTATCTCCCCTACTTTTCAGATATCTAGGGGTTGGGCAATTGAGACATATTTTCTTTGGATATGGTTGGTACTTACTAGGGAACTGGGTTGATTTTTACTGTAGAGCTTACCAATAACTCCTACCTCCCACCTGGAATCCCATGAGTCTTATATGTAGAAAAAGATTGTCTTGTGGTGTTGATAGAAGAAATGATTGGTTCATGACCCTAGCATATGTATCTGACAAGACCAATATGGGCAGCCCCCATATTCATCTGACAGTTTTCTACAATAATCTTTTGTCTGGTTAAAGAAAAAGCAAGTATAGAGATCATAATATTTAGATGGGATAACAGATACAGGGATGATATCAATTTGGATCAGTTCCTGGCATCCAGCTATGGAGCAGTTTCCTGACCCTATTTGGAAAGAATGTTTGTTATCTGTGGTGATTTCTTGGACTTTGACCCTCCAGATGTTAGGGCTACCCAGATGGAAATGAACATCAGGGGGGGGATAAGAAACCCGTATCTTATCCAGTGAGGTCAAGCTTGACTGCCAGAGTGGAGTCTCATTTTCTGGGACTGGGGACATGATGGGTGGTCTCAATGTCCTCTGGAACTTAATAGATAGAGAATGGTCCTGTTAGGGTGAATGTGTATGAAGAAGTGTCATTTTTAGGTGGAGGAATGAAAGGTTTGAGGTGAGACAGATGGATCCAATGAGAGAGTCCCTTGGGTTTAGCAGCTGTAGGGGTCACAAGGATTACCTTAAAAGGGCCCTGCCATTTAAGAGAGAGATGTGATGCCAATGATCTGTAGGGGATAGAAGGACTTGATAAGAAGTGGACAGGAGACAGTGTATGGCCATAGTAGATGGTGGTCAGCAAAGTGCCATAGGAGAGAATGAAAGAGTGGTAAACTCAGTGCTCCAAGGTATGCTAATCATAAAGCAGATAGCAACATTCCTTCCTCCACCCACCCGCTTCCTGGGTTCAAAGAGTGTTAATTCAAAGAAAGTTACCCTGACCATTACCAGAACCTGCAATGCAAATGTGCTATTGTTAGGGCCTCTTAGAAGCTGTCTTGAGAGTTAACAATTACCAGGTATTTTTTGTGACACCTGTGACTTTGTACTTCCTTGTGACTCTTAACTGGTATTTTTGGTATTTTCCAACAACGCCCTTCCCACCTCCTTGAGTTGTGTTTTTTTTTTCCTTTAAATACCCCCTTACTCAGCTACTCAGGGCGCCACAGTCCTCTACCCCTACGTGGTGTATGACCCTGGGCCCGAGAGTGCTCTCGAATAAAAATCCTCTTGCAATTTGCAGCAAGAACGTTTCTCGTTGGTGATTTTGGGGTGTCGCCTCTCCTGAGTCAGAACGTGGGGGTGTCCTCACGTTGTGGGTCTTTCATTTGTTGCGTTGGCCGGGAAACCTGACCACCCCTCACACCTGAGAACCGACTTGGAGGTATGGGGATCCCCTCTTGTGTGTGTGCTGGCCAGTGTCTCTGTTTTGAGTGTCTGTTTTCTGAAAGGAACATTGGAACATGTGCTTTTTGTGTTGGGTTGTTTGTGTCTTGTCTTCTGTTTCTGAAGCATGGCGAAGTCTGAGTTTGGATCCATCTGAGTTTATTGAATTTGTGTCTTGGTTTCAGGGTTACGAGATCGTGGGTTCGAGTCCCACCTTGTGCCTTGGTTTTACACCTGGCAGAGTGAGGAACAAGTGTGCTTCTCTGTTTTTGGTCGTCTAGGTAGAAGTGGATGATGGTGTTTGTAGACGATGGGGTGATGGGGTTTTCTGAAATGCGCACGTCTGCACTTGCAGCTGTCCTTTTGGGCCGTAAGGACCGGAGGACTGTGGTCGGCAGACGTGCTAGGAGGACCACAGGCTGTGGCCCTGGGGGACGCCCTGGGAGGTAAGGAGAGCCAGGGACGCCTGGCCGTCTCCGGATCGGTCAGAGGGACCGAGTTCTGTTGAAGCGGAAGCTTCCCCCTCCAAAATCGTCTAATTCTTTTGCCTGCTTGTAGAGGACAAGAAAGGGTCGAGTGTGTCTAGATCTGTTGGTTTCTGTTTTGTGTGTTTTTCTGTATGTGTTTAGAGCTATGTGAAATTCTAGAAAAACAAAGGTAATTCTCATAGGTGCTTTATACCCTGACTAGAGATAGTTTACACCTGAGATGTGAGAAAATGGGTTTTGAGAAAAGCAGTACTCTCCGACTATCGGGATAATTTGGTAATAAAATAAAATAAACAGTATCAATTGGTCTTTGGAGCCCTGCATCTGTAGTTAGAAATCTAGTGTGGCTGGAGAAGCCCTGCTAGGCGCGGATTATAAACGCTGCTCTTATAGGGACGAGCAGCTTCTCAAGTTCTATGGTAAGAGAACAGATGGCTGCTTTTCCTACAAAAATCTCTGTGCTTGTGATTATTAGATTCATCAGGTGACAAGGTGCTCCTCTCTTGAAATTACAGCTAGAAAAATTAAGAATTTTGTTTGGTTTATATGGACAAATGTATACGGCCATTTCATTTTTGTTTCTAAATAGTTTCAAAAGTATAAATATGTTTTATATGTCTTGGTTATAGATTAGTGGCTCATAAGATATTGGTTATGATTAAAAATTTGTAACATTGGTAAGAAAAAGTGGATTTAAAACTGGTAACTCTGAGTTAGAGTAATTTAGAACTACAACACGCAGCATGAGACAACCCATGGGAACAGGTCTCTAAAGATACGCCTGAATTGGGTAATATTCTGTGTAATTCTTATCCTAGAAACCCGATTTATAATAGATATATTGACGGCTACACCTTCTTGTGTTTGTGTGCAGGAACGGACAGCCAAACTTTGTAGCAAGTAATGTTTTTAGAGTTCATTTTTAAAGAAAAAATAGATTGTTTTCACTGTTAAAATTGGGTTTTGCTTCTCAAAATTGTGGTTGTATAAAGCCTCCTGAGTGGCCTAGTCCACTACCTCCCCCTTATCCACAGCCTCAACCCCAGCCGCCGAGGGAACCCTGAACCCCTCAGGGTGGCAGGAGGAGGACCGCTGTGGGTACATGGAGCCACAGGGAGCCGCAGAGTGGAGAGTCCGGGCGGACTCTGGTGGACCCGCCCAAACTTTAAACCCTTCAGTACTGGTCATTTTCCTCTGCTGGTATTTATAACTGGAAAATTAACCACCCCCTTTCTCAGGATCCCCAACGCCTCACAGGGTTGGTAGAGTTCCTTATGTTCTCTCATCAGCCTACTTGGGATGACTGTCAACAGCGGTTGCAGATGCTCTTAACAACCGAAGAGCGAGAAAAAATTCTGTTAGAGGCTAGAAAAATAGCCCGAAAGCCAACGGCGGTCTACACAGCTACAAAATGAGATCAGCATGAGATTCCTTTTGACTCGCCCCAGTTGTGACTACAACATGGCTAAAGGTAAGGAGAGCTTAAAAAAAACTATCGCCAGGCTCCGGTCTCCAAGGTGCCTCAAGATGGGCCCACTAATTTGGCTAAGGTAAGAGGTAATGCAGGGGCCAATTGAACCTCCCTCAATGTTCCTTGAAAGGCTTATAAAAGCCTTCAGGCGGTTCACTCCCTTTGATCTTACATCGGAAGCCCAGAAGGCCTCAGTGGCCATGGCCTTTCATAAGGCAGTCAGCTCCCGATATTAGAAAGAAACTTCAGAGATTGGAAGGTGTATTACAAGAAGGAGACAGTTATGCGATCTAGTAAAAGAGGCAGAGAAAGTGTGTGTGTGAAAGAGAGAGAGGCTGGAGACAAAAAAAAAAGAGAGAAAACAGGAGGGATCATAGACAAGAAAGAAATCTTGGCCGCAGTGATAAGAGAAAAAAAAAACAAAACAAAACAAAAGAGAGACAGGATCTAGACAAGAAACCTGGGCAACTGAAGATTGAGCCTCAGTTAAAGAGGCTCAGCTGTGTCAAACAGAAGTTACTTATTTGGGATACACCCTTCAAGGTGGAAAGCAGTGGCTAAAAGAAGCCAGAAAAAGACTGTAACTCAGATCCCCAACCGACTACACCAAGGCAAGTAAGAAAATTCTTGGGCACTGCTGGCTTCTACAGACTCTAGATACCTGGGTTGGCGACCTTAGCTGCCCAGTTGTACCCCCCTAACCAAGGAAGGGGAGGTGTTTGTGTGGACCCCAGGTCACCAGAAAGCCTTTGAAGAAATTACTCCTTACTCAGATTTTGGGACTTTAAAAAAGGCCAGTGGCTTACCTATCCAAGAAGTTACACTCTGTTGCCAGCGGGTGGTTTTCTTGCCTGAAAGCTATTGCTGCCATAACACTGCTTTTCAAAGATGCTGATAAGCTCACTCCGGGACATAGTGGCACCCCACCCCACGCTCTTAAAAACATTATCCAAAAGCCCCCTGACTGATAGATGGTGACCAACGCTCCTGTGACACATCAGAGCTTTTTTGGTGTCTGAACGAGTGACCTTCGCTTCATTCCACCTGCTGTCCCACTGCGTGAGACTGCACCTACTCATCACTGCTCTGACATTCTGGCAGAAGATCAGATCAGCCTTGGCCTGAGGGCAGTAGCCTCGCGGTTGAAGGTAAGCAGAAGGCGGGGACAGCAGTGCGGTGGTGAACAGAAAGCAAGTGATGTAGGCCACCAGCCTCCCTAAAGAGATGTCGGCCCAGAAAGCTGAACTGGTGACTTTAAGACAAGCTCTATAAATAGCAAAAGAAAAGTCTACACTAACAACAGGTATGCTTTTGCCACTGTACGGGGCAATATACAAAGAGGGCTGTTGACATCTGGAAAAAAAGACCTAAGATGCTGTGGCTAAAAAAAAAAAAATCAGGTGGCAGATCTAACCACCAACAGGTGACCCCAAGGAGCAATGATCCTGGCAGTCAAGGAGCCTAAAGATTATTATGACATCAGAGAGATCAGCTTTAGACACACTGCTGAGCACTATCAAGTTATGGACAGTATTTGACTTGGCCTGGGGGCCAAGAAATTCAAAGGTGTGGTTAGGTCCTTTAACTACTATGTTACAGGACTCTCTGACTTGGCAGAAGAAATAGTCAAAAGCTGCAAGGACTGTGCTATGACGAGGTGGAATTTCTAAAAGAAATCTTCCCAAGGTAATGGACCTGCCTTTGTTGCCCAGGTAAACCAGGGACTGGCCAAGATATTAGAGATCGGTTAGAAGTTACATTGTACATGGAGGCCCCATAGCTCAAGACAGGTAGAGAGAATGAATAGAACCATTAAGAGACCCTTACCAAATTGACAGCAGAGACTGGCGCTATGATTAGATAGCTCTCCTACACTTTATGCTCTTCAGGGATAGAAACACCCCTGGACAGTTTAGACTGACTCCCCTCCACCCCTCCAGAGGTAAAAATAGCCACTGTACATAGTGCTGACATGCTGCTTTCCCAGCCTTTGTTCTCTAGGCTCAAGGTGCTCCAGTGAGTGAGACAGTGAGCAAAAAAGCAGCTCCAGAAGGCCTACTCAAGAGAAGAAGGCCTGCTACATTAGACGTCTCCACGCAGAAAACCTTAAGACTCATGTAAAAAGGCCCTTATCTTGTACTCTTAACCACCCTACTTTCTACCTTTATGGGACCCCTTTTGATTTTGCTTCTGCTTTTAATTATAGGTCCATGTGTGTTAAATAGGCAAGTCACCTTTATTAGAACAAGAATTAGTGCAGTGCGGCTTTTAGTTTTGAGACAACAGTACCATGCCCTAAAGTAAAGGATCAAGTATGTCAGGGAAAAGATAGTGTCTAGTTCTAAGATTAGAACTACTAACAAGAAGAAGGGGGGAATGAAAGAGTAGTAAACTCAGTGCTCCAAGGTATGCTAATCATAAAGCAGATAGCAACACTCCTTCCTCCACCCACCCACTTCCTGGGTTCAAAGAGTGTTAATTCAAAGAAAGTCACCCTGACCATTACCAGAACCTGCAATGCAAATGTGCTATTGTTAGGGGCTCTTAGAAACTGTCTTGAGAGTTAACAATTACCAGGTATTCCTTGTGACACCTGTGATTTTGAACTTCCTTGTGACTCTTAACTGGTATTTTTGGTATTTTCCAACAACGCCCTTCTCGCCTCCTTGAGTTGTGGTTTTTTTTCTTTAAATACCCCCTTACTCAGCTACTCGGGGCGCCACAGTCCTCTACCCCTGCGTGGTGTATGACCGTGGGCCCGAGAGCGCTCTCGAATAAAAATCCTCTTGCAATTTGCAGCAAGAACGTTTCTCGTTGGTGATTTTGGGGTGTCGCCTCTCCTGAGTCAGAACGTGGGGGAGTCCTCACGTTGTGGGTCTTTCAAGAACAGAGATGGCAAAGTATGGGGTGAATATATGGTCTGGGAGTGGAGAACATTTAGGTGAAAGACCAGGAATTAGGAATGAATGTCCATACATGAGTTCAAAGGGTAAGATGAGGAGAAGTCACTTGTGGAGTGCTCATAGCCTAGAAAGAACCAGTGGTTGGAGTTTTACCCAATAAAGGTGAAGTTCTTGTGACAGCTTAACAAGAGTGTATTTTTTTAAAGAGCAGTTAGTTCTTTATACCTTACCTGAAGATTGAGGGTGGTAGGGAATATGAAAATGCCAGGGGATGTCTAGGGACTTAGATACGATTTGAGAAACTTGGCAAGTAAATTCAGGATTATTGTCTGATTAGAGAGAGGCTGGGACATCAAACTGGGGGATGGTCTCTCAAAGGAAGAGGAGATCAGAGCACTTTTGTCATAGAAGTAGAAAATTAAACCTCCGACTCAGTACAGCCCTTATCAGCCTGTTCTAATTTTTGATATTGTTGGAGCAACATAAGAACCTGTACAGCACTGACCCACTGTCTGTTGAAAGCCACTAGCTTGTGAATTATGCAGGGGCCTATGGTAAATAAAAGAAGCAAGATTAATAAGGGGCCCATGAGGGCAGATAGTAAAGTATTCATCCATGGGATTTGGTGAACCAACCTTCAAACCATCCTTCATTAGCTTCTCACTCTCATTTTCATTTTTCTAACCTTTCTCTGAGTTTGGCCATAGAGTCTCTCTAATTGCCCCTGAATGGTCAATATAGAAGCAACACTCTTCCTTTAGGGCTGGTACTGTTGTCTCAAAACTAAAAGCTGCAATGTACTAAGTCTTGCTCTAATAAAGGCTACTAGCCTATCTAACACACATGGACCTATAATTAAAAAGCAGAAGCAAAATCAAAAGGAGTCCCATAAGGGTAGAAAGTAGGGTGGTCAAGAATACAAAATAAGGTCCTTTCCACCGATTATCAAAGTTTTCTGCATGGAGATATCTAACGTAGACAGAATCTCTAACTTGGAAGAGATATGGGGCTTGCAGGTCTCCTTCTCATGAGTAGGCCTCGTGGAGCTACTTCTATGCTCGCTGTCTCAGCCACTTGAGTGCCTTGAGCCTAAAGGACAAAGCCTGGGGATGCAGCACATCAGCACTATGTACAGAGGCTATTTTTACCAGTGGAGGGGATTCCCCATAGAGTGATCCATAGGGGGTCAGTCCAAACTGTCCAGGAGTGTTTCTAACCTTGAAGAGCACAAAGGGTATGAGAGCTATCCAATTATTAGCACCAGTCTCCGCTGTCAATTTGGTAAGTGTCTCTTTAATTGTTTTATTCATCCTCTCTACCTGTCCTGAGCTTTGGGGCCTGTATGCACAATGTAACTTTTAATCAATCCCCAGTATCTTGGCAAGTCCCTGACTTACCTGGGCAACAAAGGCAGGTCCATTATCAGACCTGATTACCTTGGGTATCCCAAACCTCAGGAAGATTTCTTCTAGGATCTTCTTGGCCATCACTTTGGCCGTCTCAGTCCTGGTAGGAAAAGCTTCTACCCAGCTTGGAAAGGTATCTATAAAAACTAATAAGTACTTCTTGACATTTCTAGCTGGCTTAATTTCTGTAAAATCTCCCTCCCAGTAGGCCTCAGGCCGGTTGCCCCTGAACCTCTTATCAGGAGTATACATAGAGTTCCCTTTATTAGTCATAGCACAGACCTTGGAGCTTTTGACTATTTCTTCTGCCATGTCAGGGAGTCCTATAACATAGTAGTCAGAGGACCTAACCACACCTTTTAATTTCTTGGCCCCCAAGTGTGTCAAGTAATGTAAGTTGGTACCAGTCCTAATTTGTCCATAACTTGATAGTCCTCAAGGGTGTATCTAAAGCTGGTCTCTCTGATATCATAATAATCTTTAGGTTCCTTGACTGCCAGGATCATTGCTCCTTGGGCTGCCTCTTTGGCGGTTAGATCTGCCATCCGATTCCCTTTAGCCACAGCATCTTAGGTCTTTCTCTGCAGATGTCAACATCCGTCTTTGTCTGAATATTGCTCCGCTCAGTGGCAAAAGTATACCTGCTGTCAGTGTACTTTCCCTTTGCCATTCTTGGAGCTTGTATCAAAGCCAAAAGTTCGGCTTTCTGGGCAGATGTCCCTTCAGGGAAACTGCTGGCCTAGATCACTTGCTTTCCATCTACCACTGTTGCTCCTGCCTTCCACTTTCCTTCAACTATGAAGCTACAGCCATCCCTGTATCAGCTCAGACACCCAAGCCAAGGCTGATCCTTCAGATCATTTCGAGTACCAGTTTCTTCTGCCAGAATGTCAGTGCAATGATGAGTAGGTGAAGAGTCATCAGTCTCTGGAAGTAGGGTAGCCGGATTGAGGACAACAGGGGAAGCGAAAATCACTCGTTTAGTCAACAAAATGCTCTGATAATGTGTCATACGTGTGTTGGTCATCCATCGGTCAGGAGGCTGTTTTATAATGCTTTCAAGTGTGTGGAGTGCCACTACAGTTATTTGCTGTCCCAGAGTGAGCTTATCAGCATCCTTGACAAGCAGAGCAATAGCAGCAATAGCTTTCAGGCAAGAAAACCACCAGCTGGCAACAGGGTCTAACTTCTTGGATAAGTAAGCCACTGGCCTTTTCCAAGGTCCCAAAGTCTGAGTAAGGACTCCTCTGGTGACCCCTGTTCAGTGGGGCCTTTTTAATTTCTTCAAAGGCTTTGATCTGGAGTCCACACAAACATCTCCTCTTCCTTGGTTAGGGGGGTACAACAGGGCAGTTAAGGTCACAAACCCAGGTATCCAGAACCCGCAGAAGCCAGCAGTGTCCAAGAATTCTCTTAATTGCCTTGGTGTAGTTATGGTGGGGATCTGAGTTTCAGTCTGTTTTCTGGCTTCCTTTAGCCACTGCTTACTGTCTCAAAGTGTATATCCCAAATAAATAACTTCAGTCTGACACAGCTGAGCCTTTTTAGCTGAGGCTCGGTACCCCAACTCACTCAATTCTGTTAAGCACACTGTTCTTCAGTTGCCCAGGTTCCCTATCTGACTAGTTCCTTTCTTTTCTTTCTCTCCTAACACTGTGTCCAAAATTCTAGTCAAATTTCTTTCTTGTCTATGATCTCTCCTGTTTTTTCTTTCTTGTGCCTCCCACCTCTCTCTCTCTCTTCCACCTCCCATCTGTCTCTCTCTCTTTCTCGTATAACACCTTCTCTTCCCCTTTCACTAGATCATGTCTCTATCTTGTAATACACCTTCTCTTACCTCAGCCAAATTAGTGGGCCATTTTGAGGCACCTCAGAGACCAAAGCCTGGTGATAGGATTTCAAGCTCTCCATACCTTTAGCCATGTTGTAGTCCCAAACAGGGCAAGTCAAAGGGAATCCCGTGTTAATCTCATTTTGTAGCTGTGTAGGCCACCCGTCGGCTCCTGGGATATTTTTCCTAGTCTCTAACAGAATTCTCTCTTGCTCTTCAGTTAGGGTTAGGCTGCAGCATCTGCTGAAAATCATCCCAAGTAGGCTGATGAGAGAACATAAGGGACTCCACCAACACTGTGAGGCATTGGGGATCCTCTGAGAAGAGGGGGTGGTTAGTTTCCCAGTTATAAAGGTCAACAGAGGAAAATGAACAGTACTGAAGGGGTTTAAGGTTGGGTGGGTCCACTTGAGTCCATTCGGATTCTGCACTTTCCAGCTCAGTGTACTCGGAGCAGGTACGTAGACCTGGACACTTGGGTGTGGGGGGTTGGTGGTGGCGACTCTGGACAGTGGGCCCTTCTTGTGGCACAACTGCTCCTGAGGAGCCCAGCGGGTGCCGCACAGACCCCAAGGCCTCACCCTCTCCCCTCCCCTCTGCCCATCCTGTAGGCACAAGGTGCATGGCATGGGGGTGTTCCAGGACCTCCGTGTCACTGTTCCCCTGCCAGGTCTGCCTCCCCCCGGCCCCCACGCTGTGGTTTTCCATGGGAGCCTCGCCTTGGCCATTACCTTGCAGCAGACTTAGAACTGGTGCTGAATCAGGGAAATCTGACTATTAAATTAAAACAAAGCATTGCAAAGGCCTGCAGCAGGTGTTGAGGCTGTAGATAAGGGGGAGTTAGTGGACTAGGCCACTCTGGAGGCTTCATAGATTTTTGGAGGAGCCAATGGATTAGCTGGTGGCTCTGATTCGGGAGAAGCCTTCACTTTTGATTTCTCTTGTAGCACCAGAACACAACAACAATTTTGGGAAGCAAAACACAATTTTAACAGTGTAAACAATCTATTCTCTTTAAAAATCAACACCAAAGATGCTTAATTTTCTTTTCTTTTATGATGCACTGTGTTTATTCTCTGATAGTGCTATTTAGTTGAATAAACTTCCATAGGTATATATGGAAAAAAAAATCAACACCAAAAACATTACTTGCTACAAAGTTTGGCTGCCTGTTCCTGCACACAAACACAAAAATATGCAGCCCCCAATACTTTAAAGAGACACTGCCCTAAATCCTATCTTTTATAAGTCTGGTTTCTAGGATAAGAATTACATAGAGTATTACCCAATTTAGGCATATCTTTTAGAGACCTGTTTCCTTGGGTGTTCTCATGCTGCATATTGTAGTTCTAAATTAATCCAACCCAGAGTTTCCAGTTTTAAGCCAACTTTCTGTTACCAATGGTATAAATTTTTAATAATAACCAATAATGTATGAGCCAATAATCTATAACCAAGATACATAAAACATGTTTATACCTTTTAAAACTATTCAGAAACAAAAATGAAAAGGCTGCATATATTTGTTTATTTAAACCAAACAAAATTCTTAATTTTTCTAGCTTTAAATTCAAGAGAGGAGCACCTTGTCACCTGATGAATCCAATAATGACAAGCACAGAGACTTTTTTTTAGGAAAAACAGCCATCATTTCCCTTACTATAGACTTGAGAAGCTGCTGGTCCCTTTAAGAGCGTTGTTTACAATCAGCTCCTAGCAGGGCTTCTCCAGACACACTAGACTTCTAACTACAGGTGCAGGGCTCCAAAGACCAATATGTACTTTTTATTTATTTTTTTTCTTTTTCTCTTCTGTGAGTTTTTGGAAGACTAGGACTCGGGAGCCTGGCTTCTGGACCAGGTCTTGCCATTACTGTAATGTACAGCTGTTGGTCAGGGTGCGATTTTGGTCCTTCCTGAAAGATCATGGCTTAGTCAAGACCAAAGTTCCCTCCAGTGGCCAGTCAACGTCAAAAGTTGGCCACTCAGATGCACAAAAAGTCTGCCAAGGTCCTTTCTTGATCTCCACAGGGAGGTTATGGGTTCTAGTCCTAACATCAGTCCAATGATTAAGAGTCAAACTAGGGTGGTCATCACAGACTGTCTCATCATCTTAGTGACAAAGAATACAAAGAGCACACAAACTGTCAACAAACACAAAGACCAAAACCAGAGAAATGACCCAGAGGATCGCTGAATCAGATGGCCAGTTCTCAACAAGAGGGTTACAGTATAAACCAGACTCAGGCAGATCAGAATACAAAACTCAGGGTGATCAGAATAAACTCAGACTGATCCAATCTCAGGCTGGACCATGCTTCAGAAACAACAGACAAACAAACCAACACAACAAGTGCACGTTAATTTCAGAAAACAGAAACAGACACTCAGAACAGAGACACTGGCTGGCACGCACACATTCCAGAGGGGATCCCCATACCTCCAAGTTGGTTCTCGGGTGTGAGGGGTGGTCGCGATTTTTGGCCAATGCATCAGTGGTAGAATTCCTTTTTGACATCTACAGATAGATTGTGAGCCCTAGTCTTAATTTCAGTCCAATGGTCAAGAGTCAGTCCAAGGAGAGTACTAATGGTCTATCCCATTGACCAAGTCATGTACAGGGAAACAAACAAAACACACAAAAATACCAAGAAGACCGAAACCAGGACTCGCTTCCTGCGGGACTTCCAATACCAAGAAACATAATCAGACAGCCAAGTGGGCACAAAATCTCTCCTCTCCAGGAGGGATTTAGGTTCCAACTTGGCACCCAGATGGGAAATCTCCAGGCATCCCTGGAGCTCCCTCAGAATTCCTGGGACATCTCCCAGGGTGGCAGCCAGTTATCCCCTGACATGTCTGTCAATAACCCTCCCTTCCATCCTGGTCTAGGAGTTCATTGCTCTCACGAGCTCTGATGACTGCAAACTGAAACCGAAAGTACCAAATTCAAACACAGCCAGCAGAGAAAGACATAGACAAAAACAGAATCTTACCTCCAAGAGGGGTCTTTGAGAAATGGGTTGGCCACAAAATCCCATGATGATCCCCCAACTGAAAGACCCCCATTTCGGGGAGACCCTCGCTCAAGTCCTGGGATGAGCCGGCACCCCAATAACGCAAGAGAAACCATTCTTGATGCAATATTGCATGAGATTTATTCGGGATGCTGAGGCCAAGCTCATAACACACACAGGGGCAGAGGAGATCGACCCTCAGCAGTTGCAGTTGAGGGTTTTAAAGAATAAACCACAAAGTGAGGGGAGGATAAGACCACAAAGAATGGGGAAGCCAAGTAAACATAAGAATGGGGATGGGGAATTAGAGCTCATCACTCATGGAAAGGTTACAGGCTATCTTTGGCAAACATTCTTGGTCCCTTAAAGAATGGGGAAGCTGAGTAAACATCATAAGAATGGGGATGGTGAATTACAGCTCATCTCTCAT
Organism: Mus musculus; assembly: GCF_000001635.26. Classification (NCBI taxonomy): domain Eukaryota; kingdom Metazoa; phylum Chordata; class Mammalia; order Rodentia; family Muridae; genus Mus; species Mus musculus. The sequence goes on along the minus strand of NC_000086.7, from coordinate 27,856,776 downwards.
GGAAAGGTTACAGGCTATCTTTTTGCAAACATTCTTGGTCCCTTACATTATGGGTCAGGTGCCTGGGTGGGTTACCCAGTGGTCATCTTTCTCTCAGGCTGAAGGCAAAAGAACAAAGAACTCCATGATGGGCTTCCTTTCTAGGGGTCTAAGAAACACATTGAGTTGGGGTCTTACACCTATCCCTGGATGGTTAGATATAGTTGTTTTTACAAGTATACTATCAAGTATGCTATGGGTGCAAAAGAAGGTCCCAGTAGATAACCTAAAACTCCAAGGGCAAACCCCTCTTTTTCAGTAATGTAGAGGAAAAAAGGATGAGTCAGGTCAGTGAGATGAAAAGCTAGAGCCTTAAGGAGATCCTGTTGGAGCCTTTGAAAGGGCTTGGTAATAGGATTGAGGAGAGGATTGTGGGTGGGTTCTAACACTGCTTCATATAAGGGATGAGAAAGAATGGAAAAGGAAGGAACCCACGAATGTAAAAACAAACAAACAAACAAACAAACAAACAAAAAACAAAAAAAAACTGGCTATTCCTAAGAGTGATAAAATCTCTTCCTTTGTAGAAAAACATTTAGAGGCTGAATCAGACTCTTTCTATCTAAGGTAATAGCCTTGTGGGTTGGGGTAATTGTTAGTTCCAAATAGGTAACCTGAGGTGTGGACAATTAGACTTCAGAAGGAGAGACCCTGTAGCCTCAACTGGAGAGGAAATTTAGAAGAGCAGAGGTGTCAACTTGGCTAATTTCTAGAGAGAGACTAAATAGTAGGACATCATCTATGTAAAGTATAATTTTAGATTCAGGGACAGACAGAGATAGTAAGTCAGAAACCAGGGCCTGACCAAATATGTGTGGGTTGTCGCAGAATCCCTGAGGTTGAACAGTCCAGTTTAGTTGTGTAGTTAATTGGGTATCAGGATCTGTTCAGGTAAAGGCAAGTATATTCTGTGACTGGGCATCTAGAGGAATAGAGAAAAATGCATTCTTGAGATCTATGACTGAGAAATGAGAAGTCCCCAAGGGGATAGTGGTAAAAAGTGTGCAAATGTTAGCCACAACAGAATTGAGAGGAACCATTGTAGAATTAATGTGCCTGAGGTCTTGAACCAGGTGATCATACCATTAGGTTTCTTAACTGCTAGTGTAGGGGTGTTAAAGAGGGAAGAGGTATGGCAAAGGAGTTTTTCTTTCCTCACGGGGTCAGAAAAGATAAGATTAAGTTCCCTGAGGTTCTGGAGAGAGAGAGATGGTTGAGCTTGGGAAACGTACCTTGTAGAGTGCAGTAATTGGATGAAAACAGGAGAATGATGTTTATCAACAGAGGGTTTCTGTATGTCACAGACTCAGGGAGCTATATGAGAAGCTGGTAAAGGAAATGACATGGTAGTTTTACTAGGTTAGCTGGCTAGAAGGAGGAGAGGAACTGTTGCTGAGCTTGGATTTAAGTGAATGTGAGGAGCAAAGGAAATAGAGTTTCCCAGTCTGGCTAGAAGATCCCTTCCCAATAAGCAGACAGGACATGTTGGCACTATCAAAAATGAATGGGTGAGAGGTACACCCCTAAAAATGCAAATAAGTTGTGAGGTCTGGTGTGGGAAGTAAGGCTGTCCTCCTATCCCTACAATAGGAAAATTAGAAGGAGTAGTGGGTCATCCAAACTCCATCAGAACCTAGTAAGTGTCTTCAGGGTCCAAGAGAAAGGAGATGGGCTGCCCACAAACTACAATGTGTATTCTTTAGTTGAGGTTTTTGTCACAGGGAGCTCTGGGGGTACTAGTTAGTTCATATTGTTGTTCCTACTATGGGTCTGCAAATCCCTTCAGCTCCTTGAATACATTGTCTAGCTCCTTCATTGGGGAACCCGTGCTCTGTCCAATGAATGGCTTTGAGCATCCACTTCTGTATTTGTCAGGCACTGGCAGAGTTTCTCAGGAGACAGCTATATTAGGCTCCTGCCAGCAAGCTCTTGTTGGAATCCACAGTAGTGTCTGTGTTTGGTAGTTGTTTGTGGGATGGATTTCTTAGAGCCGCAGTCTCTGGATGGTCATTCCTTCAGTGCTTCTCAACAATTTCTCTCTGTAACTCCTTCCATGGCTATTTTGTTCCTCCTTCTAAGTGTACACACTTTGGTCTTCCATCTTCTTTAGTTTCATGTGTTTTGTGAATTGTATCTCAGGTATTCCAAGCTTCTGGGCTAATATCCATTTATCAGTGAGTGTGTATCATGTGTGTTCTTTTGTGATTGGGTTATCTCACTCAGGATGATATCCTCCAGATCCATTATTTGCCTAAGTATTTCATAGGTTTATTTCTTCATAGCTGCATAGTACTCCATTGTGTAAATTACCACATTTTCTGTATCCATTCCTCTGTTGAGGAACATCATGTGAGGATGTGGAGAAAGAGGCACATTCCTCCATTGCTGGGTAGATTGCAAGCTGGTACAACAACTCTGGAAATCAGCTTGGCAAATCCTCAGAAAATTTGACATAGTACTACCATAGGATCAAGCAATACCTCTCCTGGGCATATACCCAGAAGATGCTCCAACATATAATAAGGACATATGCTCCATTATGTTCAAAGAAGCCTTATTTATAATAGCCAGAAACTGGAATGTCTGTCTTTGCTTCTGGCAAATACATGGCTGTTCAGGATCCCAGTGTAGCTCTGAGCCTTACTTAGTGAACTTTTAAGCACACAAAATTTGATCTGTGGTATGGGGTGACATACCTTTGTTGTCAAGATCAATTGCTCAGAAGTGGAACGACAGAATCCGAAAAGCAAAGTCAGTTTATTTCGAGAATGTCCCAGAACTATGGACTTTGATGGACCAGGTCTTTGTTTTCATTTTGGCAGGTGGTGCTGTCTATATGCTGACTTTTATGAACTAAATGGTGCTTCCACCGTGGAGCCAATCATGCTGAGGTCTGGGGGCCTAAGATTTAGGGACCTGTTACATTTGCACTGGTCTTAGTGAATGAGACAAATAATAGGCTCAACCTGTTTTAAAAAGATGTGGTTGATCCTAAGGATCATTCCTTTTACTATATATATACTTGATTGCCTATAAGAACAGAGACTAGTACTATTTTTCTAATTAATGTCTTTGTTTCTTTTTCTCGTTTGAGTTATTGTTTGTTTGTTTGTTTTTACTCCTGGTGACTTAGTACAGAAAGAATATGTTCTTTCAAAGCCATATGTAGTCCCCCTTATCTTGTGAGAAGTAAGTCTAAGACTCTCCACTCTTGTGCCATTTCTAGAAGGGAATCTAAGTATAGTTTCAATAGATCTAGGTCCTGATCAACATGTCTACCTAGTTTGTAATGCATCAGAAGAGGCATATTGAGTCAAACCATTGTTACATTTCCACCAATTGGTCTCAGTAATATGGCTGTTGTCCAGAAGATTCAAGCCATAAGGCAGAATAATAGGCATCAGAGTAAGGAGAAGTGCCTAAGTTAAAGGTTTTGGATATTAGACAAGTCTCATCCCATTATAAGTCCTCTAATGTTAATTTGGGCTACCACAGTCACAATGAGTTTTGTAGGTTAGTGGACTGACATACTAGTTAATTAGGGAAGGGCTTGGTATCTAAGCATAGCCAGCATTCTTGGCACATTTCTGGCGGATAGTGATCAATTTCATTCCTCAGATCCCATCCTGTGGAACAGAATCTTGTTTCCCCAGGTTTTTCTTGTTATCCAAATGCAAGATTTTTTTTTTTTTTTTACCAAAAATTTTAGATGTTTTCATTTTATGACCATTGAATTATATTTTTCTATGGTGTATTTTTTTGGGGGAAGGGACTTCCTATATATTCATCTGTGTTTTTTTAGGAAGCCTCTATTTTACAACCCGAATTTTTGAAATGGATTCTCTGTTTCTGGGGACAGCTACAGGGCTTGTATAGAACTGTAAACTCTGTATTCCAATCTCAAAAAATAAATTCCAACATCATTCCTTTTTCTCGTGCAACTAGACATATAAAGTAGATATCAATGACAAAAGTCAAGATAAATATGGGTTTCTGGTCTGTAGTCATGCTAGCTAATACCTTCCCTGTATTTGTCTTCCTTAGTTTCCAAGTCCAGTCCTGAGAGCCATGGGTTTGGATGATTACCCTATCCTCATACCAATAGGGCAAATCATAAGAATAGAAGACCAGGGAGTGGAAGAATCTTGGGACTGATGAAATGGATCCATACTCCAAGATATATTCCATTTGGCAGGAACATCCATGGCTTCAAATTTCTTGATCTGGAAAGGGTGGATCCACGACGTAGTGTCAGCAGTTACCTTCATAATCATAGATGTGGAGAAAATCACCATGTAGCATCCCTTCCAAGCAGGTTCCAGCTGTTTTCAGTGCCCCTATGGCTACCTGTTTGACCCATACTTTATCTCCAGATTTGAACAAGCAGAAACTGGTGATGGCTTTAGATGTAGACTGAATCTCTCAAATATCCTGATAAATACTCTTTATGGGGAACTAGAGATCTTGTAGTAGCTTGATAATGAACATTAGAGAGATCTATCAACTGCTGGCCTCTGAGCTTGGGAAGCAGTGGGGGAAATCTTTCAAATGTAAATTCATAGGGACTAATTTATTATCTATATGGGGTACAGAAGCCCAAAGCAAAGGAAGGTCTATTTAACATTTGCTGGACTCTAATGAGAGCTTTGCTAAAGTTTCTCTTAATGTCCTCTTTTATTTTAACCTGCCCAAATTCTGAGGATTATATGCATAATAATGTTTTCAATATGTGTGCAAATCTTTTGTTAATTGTTAAGTTATGGCTATGAATGCTGGGTCACTGTCAGACGCCATTGCTAGAAGATAATCAGGAGACCAGTTCCTGGAGGAACTTTTAAGCTACTATCTGAGCAGGTTTAGTCCAGATGAATGCTTCAACCCACCTGGAAAAGGTGTAACCTCCCCCCCACAGCCTGAAAACAGGCTGAGCAGGCTTGACTTGTCACTAGGAGATCACCTGGAGTGGAGCCTGCCACCCTATTATTCAACCACTGCTGCTGCTGCTACCTGCTGCCTAGCTGTTCCATTGCCTACATGTGGACACATGCAGCTGGACTCCAAGGATGATTCAGTGGGAGTGGGCCCCCCTCTTTATAAGCACGTGTTCCCCTATATTAAAATTGAACCTTGATCAGACTATTGTCTTGGTTCCATCCTTTCTCTCATAGCCTAGATTCCCTCTTTTCTTCCAGATTCCAAGATGCCTTCCAGGCTCAAACCCGGACATGTGAGCCACTGGCCAGCCTCAACAATTTGGCGAACCAATGCAGGACCTGAGAAAGGCAGAGGACATTTGGAAGAAACACTGCTGATTTGTAGCTCCATGCAAGAAGAAAAGAATTAAAATTTGTACCACAGAAGGTTGGTATGGGATAAGATGGATCAGTGCTATACCAGCACGCTGGATTCACTTAGGTTTAGCAGTGAGCTACCGGGAACTAGGAACTCAACAGGCAGGCCTTTGGCTGCAGCTTCTAGAAGCTGTTTTTTTAGGAGAGAGAAATATTAGGTTTTAATAAAAGGGATTTAATAATCAGGCAGATGGCCGCAGTTGGAAACTGCATTAGGCAGAAAGAAAGTGGATTTTGAAACTCTCCCAGGGACAGAGAGAAAATTGGGGAATCCCCCTCTTGTGTGTGTGCCAGCTGGTGTCTTCATTCTAAGTGTCTGTCTTATGTTTCCGGAATTGAACATGTGCTTGTTGTATTGGTTTGTTGTCTGTGTTTTGTTTCGTGCCTCTGAAACATGGTGCAGTCTGAGTTTAGATCTGCCTGAGTTTGTTTTCTCTGGTGTTTATAGACAATGGGATTTTATGAAATGTGCGCTTGATATTTGCAGCTGTCCCTTCAGGCTGTGGTCAGCAGATGTGCTAGGAAGACTGTCACCTCACCAGGGGACACCCTGGGAAGTGGGAGAGCAAGAGTCACCTGGTGGTCTCCAGAGATTGGTCAAGATGGACCAAGTTTTGTTTATGAAAAGGAAGCTTACCCTTCTAATTCTTTTGCCTGCTCATTGAGGACAAGTAGGGGTTCCACATGTCTGGAGCTGTTGGTTTCTGCTTTGTGTGTTTTGTGCATGTGTTTAGAGCTATGTGAAAATTTAGAAAAGTGCTGGTATAGCTTCTTCTTCTTCTTCTTCTTCTTCTTCTTCTTCTTCTTCTTCTTCTTCTTCTTCTTCTTCTTCTTCTTCTTCTTCTTCTTCTTCTTTTTAACTAGTAATATGCTCAGTGTGTCTTCACAATCAGCTCATAAATTATTGGTTAAGATTAAATAATTGTTATATTGGTAACAGAAGTTTAGCCTTAATTTGGCAACTCAGGAATCTTTTCAAACATGTGGTGGAGCAGGCCAAAAAACTGGGCCTCCTAAGATACTTTTAACTGAGATAATATTTAATGTGATTGTTATCCTAGAAAGTAAGATTAAGATAAAATTTAAAGCAATGTCTCTTTTATGAAGCGTTAAAGCTTACATTGTCATGCATTCATAGATATAAATTGGCAGCCAAATTTTGCAATGTAGTAGTGAAGTTTTAATGTTGATTCTTAAAGTGATAAATTGTTTTGAAATTGGGTTTTGCTTTCCCAAAGTTATAGATATAATCTAATGTTGCAAAAGAAACTTAGTAATTCTAATATCATCCTCATGGCAAGAGGAACTAAGCTCAGAGCAGCTTTTGCTTGGTTTGTGTGACTTTCCTTTGTCTTGCAAACAGTGCCTAGGGAAGCTCTGGAGATTTGCCTCCAGGGGAAATTCCCTTTAGCTAAAAGAGCATCTTTGCAGATCTAGCCAGATGCTGTTTTAATAAAGTTCAAATCCATAGTTTATAAAGGATCAATCAGACTGTAAAATTTATAAAGGCATTATAATCTGGCTTGCCTACATTTTATATAGTTATTATAGATATAAAAGTGTGTTTCTTTTTTCTCTCTCTCCTTTGCATCTTAATGATTGTAAAGGTTTTGCTTCAAGTAAGTTTAAAATAACTGGAATATTTTGCCTCTAGATATGGATAAATATTGATCTACATTATGTACGAAATTTTTATCATTTCTGCTTCTATACAACAAGCCAAGAGTTTGAATCTTCCAGTGTACATTGTTTTCTAAGTAGAAATATTTTATTAGCTAATGCCTCTCAAGGGAAGTTTACTTTAAATCCTTGCTCTCACACAAGGAGCTTTTAAGTTTTGGGGAGTAGCTGTTGCTCCTGAAAAGATTCAGAGGCGATATCTTTTTATTACTTAGGGTTTTAGTTTACTACAGAAGGCTTTGCAGAAAATAAAGAAAGCTTTTATAATTGTTATTAATTATTTTTATTAGGTATTGTCCTCATTTATATTTCTAATGCTATCCCAAAAGTTCCCCATACCCTCCCCCCCACTCCCCTACCCACCCACTCCCACTTTTTGGCCCTGGCATTCCCCTGTACTGAGGCATATAAAATTTGCAAGTCCAATGGGCCTCTCCTTCCAGTGATGGCCGACTAGGCCATCTTTTTATATATATGCATCTAGAGTCAAGCGCTTCGGGGTACTGGATAGTTCACCTATATATATAATGTTGTTCCACCTATAGGGTTGCAGATCCCTTTAGATCCTTGGGTATTTTCTCTAGCTCCTCCATTGGGGGCGCTGTGATCCATCCAATAGCTGACTGTGAGCATCCACTTATGTGTTTGCAAGACTCCGGCATAGTCTCAAAAGCGATAGCTATATCAGGGTCCTTTCAGCAAAATCTTGCTAGTGTATGCAATGGTGTCAGCCTTTGGAGGCTGATTATGGGATGGATCCCTGGATATGGGAGTCTCTAGATGGTCCATCCTTTTCTCTCAGATCCAAACTTTGTCTATGTAACTCCTTCCATGGGTATTTTGTTCCCAACTCTAAGAAGGGGCAAAGTGTCCACACTTTGGTCTTCCTTCTCCTTGAGTTTCATGAGTTTTGCAAATTGTAACTTATATCTTGGGTATTCTAAGTTTCTGGGCGAATATCCACTTATCAGAAGTACATATCACTTGAGTTCTTTTGTGATTGGGTTGCCTCACTCGGGATAATGCCCTCCAGGTCCAACCATTTGCCAAGGAATTTCATAAATTCATTCTTTTTAACAGCTGAGTAGCACTCCATTGTGTAAATGTACCACATTATTTGTATCCATTCCTCTGTTGAGGGGCATCTGGGTTCTTTCCAGCTTCTGGCTATTATAAATAAGGCTGCTATGAACATAGTGGAACATGTTTCTTTCTTACTAGTTGGTACATCTTCTGGATATATGCCCAGTAGAGGTATTGCGGGATCCTTCAGTAGTACCATGTCCAATTTTCTGAGAAACCGCCAGACTGATTTCCAGAGTGGTTGTATAAGCTTGCAGTCTCAATTGTTATTAATAATAATCAATGTTAATCAAATATTAGCTGTGCCAACAACAATTCTTTGGCAAGAGAAAACATTATTGTAAAGTCATTTTCTCATCCTCCCAGCCAATTGTTGGCCCACGTGGAGCCAGCTAGCTGCTGGCTGCTGTGGGGCGGGACCTTGGGGCACACAGCTTTCCCTGAGCTGTAGTGGTTCGGGAGGTCTCCAGAAAGTGGGAGGCTTTGTAAGGAACTCAAGAGAGGGCTGCCCTTGCCATTGCCCCATAAGCCTCCACCTGTCCCGACCTGGGTAGCCATAATTTTTGCACTAAGACTCAGGGTGGGCTTTCTGGCCTACAACAGATTGGGCTGCCTTCAGCCTCTTCTGCCTGAGAGGAAGGCCAAGGGTGTGCAAGGCCGAGGTGTCGTTCACCTCAAAACACAGTTTCTACACCCTATTAAAACTACTTTGGTACTAATAAAGGATTGTAAGATATACTTGTGTATTTTAGAAAACCTATAACAAAATTTGTGTCTTAAAAACCTGACTAAGTGTCTGTTCTGTGTTCAAAACAGCAATTAATTTAGTTATTACAAAATATTAATCTATTGCATACCATCATTTTAAATAAGATTGACAATCAATATCCCAAAGATAAGTTAAGAATTGTTTTTATGCATGCTTCTGTAGCTTCTATAAATCCATGCATGCATACATCCCAATTATTGTGTTTAAAAACAACCCCTGTATGGGAAGTAAGTAGATGTAAATTAGATCACATGCTTATTCTTCCCACTGTTTCAGCACAGATAATTACGTTGTGTGCTGTAGATGGTGTTTTAAAATGCTGAACAATCAAACCTTCATTTGTATATTAATAGTAAATATTATGTCAGAGCTCACAATTGCTTAAGATTTTTCGTCCTTCAGATGCTATTAATCTCAAATTTGCAATTGCTTATGCATATACAACTCATAGAAAAAATGCTGTCCTTTTAAGAAGGCTGGTTTTAGACATTTAATAAATTTTTCTCGATTGCCTAGATAACTTAAAGCAATGCCATGTTGGATTTATATCTCAGGCAGTCTATAGGTCCTACATATTCTTTATATATTCAAAACAATTATGGTTTAATATAATATTTTAGTATTCTTGAAAATTGTGCCTATAAAATTCTTTCCTCAGTGTCCTCAGTTACTACTTGTTTCCACATAAGGGTGTGAATTCTTGAGGAATTAGACTTAATAAATTGCTGCAAATAAATGCTCTTATTCCTAAGTTAATAAATAAATTATGCACATGTAACTATTAATAACTTTTCAAGCCTTCTAGTTACAACCACTCATTTTTTTATTTCTACTTCATTCTTTTTTTTAATTAGGTATTTTCCTCATTTTCATTTCCCAATGCTATCCCAAAATTCCCCCATACCCACCCCCCCCCCCACTGCTCTACCCACCAACTCCCCCTTTTTGGCCCTGGCGTTCCGCTGTACTGGGCATATAAAGTTTGCAAGTCCAATGGGCCTCTCTTTCCAGTAATGGCCAACTAGGCCATCTTTTGATACATAGGCAGCTAGGGACAAGAGCTCCGGGGTACTGGTTAGTTCATATTGTTGTTCCACATATAGGGTTGCAGTTCCCTTTAGCTCCTTGGGTACTTTCTCTAGCTCCTCCATTGGAGGCCCTGTGATCCATCCAATAGCTGACTGTGAGCATCAACTTCTGTGTTTGCTAGGCCATGGCATTGTCTCACAAGAGACAGCTATATCTGGGTCCTTTAGGCAAAATCTTGCTAGTGTATGCAATGGTGTCAGCATTTGGAAGCTGATTATGGGATGGATCCCTGGATATGGCAATCACAAGGTGGTCCATCCTTTCATCACAGCCCCTAATTTTGTCTCTGTAACTCCTTCCATGGGTGTTTTGTTCCCAATTCTAAGACGGGGCAAAGTGTCCACGCTTTGGTCTTTGTTCTTCTTGCGATTCATGCGTTTAGAAAATTGTATCTTATATCTTGGGTATCCTGAGTTTCTGGGCTAATATCCACTTATCAGTGAGTACATGTTCTGTGAGTTCCTTTGTGATTGGTTACCTCAGTCAGGATGATGCCCTCCAGGTCCAACCATTTGCCTAGGAATTTCATAAATTCATTCATTTTAATAGCTGAGTAGTACTCCATTGTGTAAATGTACAACATTTTCTGTATTCATTCCTCTGTTGAGGGTCATCTGGGTTCTTTCCAGCTTCTGGCTATTATAAATAAGGCTGCTATGAACATAGTGGAGCATGTGTCCTTCTTACCAGTTGGGACATCTTCTGGATATATGCCCAGGAGAGGTATTGCAGGATCCTACGGTAGTACTATGTCCAATTGTCTGAGGAATCACATTTCCAGAGTGGTTATACAAGCTTGCAATCCCACCAACAATGGAGGAGTGTTCCTCTTTCTCCACATCCTCGCCAGCATCTGATGTAACCTGAATTTTTCATCTTAGCCATTCTGATTGGTGTGATGTGGAATCTCAGGGTTGTTTTGATTTGCATTTCCCTGTTGATTAAGGATGATGAACATTTTTTTTTCAGGTGCTTCTCTGCCATTTGTATTTCTCAGGTGAGAATTCTTTTTTCAGTTCTGAGCCCCATTTTTAATGGGGTTATTTGATTTTATGGAGTCTAACTTCTTGAATTCATAAATATATTAGATATTAATCCCCTATCTGATTTGGGATAGGTAAAGATCCTTTCCCAATCTGTTGGTGGACTTTTTGTCTTATTGACGGTGTCTTTTGCCTTGCAGAAGCTCTGCAATTTTATGAGGTACCATTTATCGATTCTCACTCTTACAGCACAAGCCATTGTTGTTCTATTCAGGAATTTTTCTGCTGTACCCATATTTTTGAGGCTTTTCCCTACATTCTCCTCTATAAGTTTCAGTGTCTCTGGATTTATGTGGAGTTCCTTAATCCACTTAGATTTGTCCTTAGTGCAAGGAGATAGGAATTGATCAGTTCGCATTCTTCTACATGATAACAGCCAGTTGTGCCAGCACCATTTGTTGAAAATGCTGTCTTTTATCCACTGGATGGTTTTAGCTCTCTTGTCAAAGATCATGTGACCATAGGTGTGTGGGTTCATCTCTGGGTCTTCAATTCTGTTCCATTGCTCTACTTGTCTGTCACTATACCAGTACCATGCAGTTTTTATCACAGTTGCTCTGTAGTACAGCTTTAGGTCGGGCATGGTGATTCCAACACAGGTTCTTTTATCCTTGAGAAGAGTTTTTGCTATCCTAGGTTTTTTGTTATTCCAGATGAATCTGCCGATTGCCCTTTCTAATTCGTTGAAGAATTAAGTTGGAATTTTGGTGGGGATTGCATTGAATGTGTAGATTGCTTTTGGCAAGAAAGCCATTTTTACTATATTGATCCTGCCAATCCATGAACATGGGAGATCTTTCTATCTTCTGAGATCTTCTTTAATTTCTTTCTTCAGAGACATGAAGTTCTTATCATATAGATCTTTCACTTCCTTAGTTCGAGTCACACCAAGGTATTTTATATTATTTGTGACTATTGAGAACGGTGTTGTTTCCCTAATTTCTTTATCAGCCTGTCTATCCTTTGTGTACAGAAATGCCATTGTCTTGTTTGAGTTAATTTTATATCCAGCTACTTTACTGAAGCTGTTTATCAGGCTTAGGAGTTCTCTGGTAAAATTTTTAGGGTCACTTATATATACTATCATATCATCTGCAAAAAGTGATATTTTGACTTCTTCTTTTCCAATTTTTATCCCCGTGATCTCTCTTTGTTGTCTAATTGCTCTGGCTAGGACTTCAAGTACAATGTTGAATAGGTAGGGAGAGAGTGGTCAGCCTTGTCTAGTCCCTGATTTCAGTGGAATTGCTTCCAGCTTCTCACCATTAACTTTGATGTTGATTACTGGTTTGCTGTAGATTGCTTTTATCATGTTTAGGTATTGGCATTGAATTCCTGATCTTTCCAACAATTTTATCATGAATGGGTGTTGGATTTTGTCAAATGCTTTCTCAGCATCTAAGGAGATCATCATGTGGTTTTTGTCTTTGAGTTTGTTTATATAATGGATTACCTTGATGGATTTCCGTATATTGAACCAATCCTGCATCCCTGGGATGAAACCTACTTGGTCAGGATGGATGATTGTTTGGATGTGTTCTTGGATTCAGTTACCAAAAACTTAATTGAGTATTTTGCATTAATATTCATAAGGGAAATTGGTCTGAGGTTCTCTATCTTTGTTGTGTCTCTTTGCTGTTTAGGTATCAGAATAATTGTGGCTTCATAGAATGAGTTGGGTAGAGTACCTTCTGTTTCTATTTTGTGGAATAGTTTGTGAAGAACTGGAATTAGATCTTCTTTGAAGGTCTGATAGAACTCTGCATTAAACCCATCTGGTCCTGGGTTTTTTTTTTTTTTTTTTTTTTTTTTTTTTTTTGGTTCAGAGACTATTAATGACTGCTTCTATTTCTTTGGGGTATATAGGGCTGTTTAGATCATTTAACCGGATCTTGATTCTACTTTGGTGCCTAGTGTCTATCTAGAAACTTCTCCATTTCATCCAGGTTCTCCAGTTTTGTTGAGTATAGCCTTTTGTAGAAGGATCTGATGGAGTTTTGGATTTCTTCAGGATCTGTTTTTGTGTCTCACTTTTCATTTCTGATTTTGTTAATTTGAATGCTTTCTCTGTGCCCTCTAGTGAGTCTGGCTAAGGGTTTGTCTATCTTGTTGATTTTCTCAAAGAACCAGCTCCACATTTGGTTGATTCTTTGAATAGTTCTTCTTGTTTCCACTTTGTTGATTTCGCCCCTGAGTTTGATTATTTCCTGTCATGTACTCCTCTTGGGTGAATTTGCTTCATTTTGTTCTAGAGCTTTTAGATGTGTTGTCAAGCTGTTAATGTGTGCTCTCTCCAGTTTCTTTTTGGAGACACTCGGAGCTATGAGATTTCCTCTTAGGAATGCTTTCATTGTGTCCCATAAGTTTGGGTATGTTGTGGCTTCATTTACATTAAACTCCAAAAAGTCCTTAATTTCTTTCTTTATTCCTTCCTTGACCAAGGTATCATTGAGAAGAGTGTTGTTCAGTTTCCATGTGAATGTTGGCTTTCTATTATTTATTTTGTTATTGAAGATCAGCCTTAGACCATGGTGGTCTGATAGGACGCATGGGACAATTTCAATATTTTTGTATATGTTGAGGTTTGTTTTGTGACCAATTATGTGGTCAATTTTAGAGAAGGTACCATGAGGTGCTGAGAAGAAGGTATATCCTTTTGTTTTAGGATAAAATGTTCTGTAGATATCTGTTAAGTCCATTTGTTTCATCACTTCTGTTAGTTTCACTGTGTCCCTGTTTAGTTTTTGTTTCCATGATCTGTCCATTGGTGAAAGTGGTGTGTTGAAGTCTCCCACTATTATTGTGTGAGGTGCAATGTGTGCTTTGAGCTTTACTAAAGTTTCTTTAATGAATGTAGCTGCCCTTGTATTTGGAGCATAGATATTCATAATTGAGAGTTCTTCTTGGAGGATTTTACCGTTGATGTGTATGAAGTGCCCCTCCTTGTCTTTTTTGATGACTTTGGGTTGGAAGTCAATCTTATCAGATATTAGGATGCCTACTCCAGCTTGTTTCTTCATACCATTTGCTTGGAAATTGTTTTCCAGCCTTTAATTCTGAGGTAGTGTCTATCTTTTTCTCTGAGATGAGTTTCCTGTAAGCAGCAAAATGTTGGGTCATGTTTGTGTAGCCAGTTTGTTAGTCTATGTCTTTTTATTGGGGTGTTGAGACTATTGATATTAAGGAAAAGTAATTGTTGCTTCCTGTTATTTTTGTTGTTAAAGTTGGCATTCTGTTCTTGTGGCTGTCTTCTTTTAGTTTTGTTGATGGATTATTTTCTTGGTTTTTTTAGGGCGTGGTTCCCGTCCTTGTATTGGTTTTTTTCTTTTTTTCTGATATTATCCTTTGAAGGGCTGGATTCGTGGAGAGATAATGGGTGAATTTATTTTTGTCGTGGAATACTTTGGTTTCTCCATCTATGATAATTAAGAGTTTGGCTGGGTATAGTAGCCTGGGCTGGAATTTGTGTTCTCTTAGTGTCTGTATAACATCTTTCCAAGCTCTTCTGGCTTTCATAGCCTCTGATGAAAAATCTGGTGTAATTCTGATAGGCTTGCCTTTATATGTTACTTGACCTTTTTCCCTTACTGCTTTTAGTATTCTATCTTTATTTAGTGCATTTGATGTTCTGATTATTATGTGTCAGGAGGAATTTCTTTTCTGGTCCAGTCTATTTGGAGTTCTGTAGGCTTCTTGTATGTTCATGGGCATCTCTTTCTTTAGATTTGGGAAGTTTTCTTCAATAATTTTGTTGAAGATGTTTGCTGGTTCTTTGAGTTGAAATTCTTCATTCTCATCCACTCCTATTATGCATAGGTTTGGTCTTCTCATTGTGTCCTGGATTTCCTGGATGTTTTGAGTTAGGATCTTTTTGCATTTTCCATTTTCTTTGATTGTTGTGCCGATGTTCTCTATGGAATCTTCTGCACCTGAGATTCTCTCTTCCATCTCTTGTATTCTGTTGCTGATGCTGGCATCTATGGTTCCAGATTTCTTTCCTAGGGTTTCTATCTCCAGTGTTGCCTCACTTTGGGTTTTCTTCATTGTGTCTACTTCCCTTTTTAGGTCTAATATGGTTTTGTTCATTTCCATCATCAGTTTGGAAGTGTTTTCCTGATTTTCTATAAAGACTTCTACCTGTTTGGTTGTGTTTTCCTGTTTTTCTTTAAGGACTTGTAACTCTTTAGGAGTGTTCTCCTGTATTTCTTTAAGTGAATTATTAAATTCCTTCTTTATGTCCTCTACCATCATCATGAGATATGTTTTTAAATCCAGGTCTACCTTTTCAGTTGTGTTAGGATCCTCTGGACTGGGCAAAGTGGGCGTTCTGGGTTCTGATGATGGTGAGTGGTCCTAGTTTCTGTTAGTAGGATTCTTACTTTTTCCTTTCGCCATCTGGCAATCTCTGGATTTAGTTGTTATAGTTGTCTTTTTTTAGAGATTATTACTCTGTTGATTTTGTTACCCTCTATCAGCAGACGTGGGTGACTAGCTCTCTCCTCTGAGTTTCAGTGGTCAGAGCAGTCTCTGCAGGCAAGCTCTCCTCTTTCAGGGAAGGTGCACAGTTATCTGGTGTTTGGACCTTCTCCTGGCTGAAGATGAAGGCCCAAAACAGGATTTTTCCCAGGAGCTCTGTTGCTTTGGCCAGGAAGGTGGCCGATTGTCTGGAGCCGAAGTTTGTGCCACCTCAGAAGCTCTCTGGCTCTTGCCTGTTCCAGAAATGGCTGGCCTCTGTATTCCACACCCTTACCAGTGCAGCCTGCCCTCCGCGGAGTCCCGGAGCCAAGGAGGCTCCCGCTGCGGGGGCCTGTGGCAGAAAACTCTCAGGCCGGGCGGACCCCTGTGCTCTCACTAGGAAGGTGGCCGGTTGTCTGGAGCTGTAGATGGTACCACCTCAGAAGCTCTCTGGCTCTCGCCTGTCCCAGAAACGGCTGGCCTCTGTATTCCACACCCTCACCCGTGCAGCCTGCCCTCCGCGGAGTCCCGGAGCCAAGGAGGCTCCGGCCGCCAGGGCCTATGGAAGAAACTTCTCGGGCCGGGCGGACCCCTGTGCTCTCACCAGGAAGGTGGCCCCTCCTGTATTTCTTTAAGTGAGTTATTAAAGTCTTTCTCGATGTCCTCTACCATCATCATGAGATATGCTTTTAAATCCGGGTCTAGCTTTTCGGGTGTGTTGGGTTGCCCTGGACTTGGAAAAGTGGGAGTGCTGGGTTCTGATGATGGTGAGTGGTCTTGGTTTCTGTTAGTAAGATTCTTACTTTTACCTTTCGCCATCTGGTAATACCTGGAGTTAGTTGTTATAGTTGTCTCTGTTTAGAGATTGTTCCTCTGGTGATTCTGTTACCCTCTATCAGCAGACCTGGGAGACTAGATCTCTCCTCTGAGTTTCAGTGGTCAGAGCGCTGTCTGCAGGCAAGCTCACCTCTTACAGGGAAGGTGCACACTTATCTGGTGTTTGGACCTTCTCCTGGCCGAAGATGAAGGGCCAAAATAGAACCTTTTCCAGAAGCTGTGTTGCTTTCACCTGTCCCAGAAGCTGTTAATTTCAGTAGTCCACACTCTCATCTGTGCAGACTACTTTCTGTGAAGTCCCGGAACCAAAATGGCTCCCGCGGATCCTGAGGCTAGGGCCTCTCCGTCCGGGCAGACACCTGACCTCTGGCCGGGAAGGTGGCCGGATGTCTGAAGCCCGAATATGGCGCTGCCTCAAAAGCTCTGTCACTCTTGCCTGTCCCAGAAGCTGTTAGCTTCTGTAGTCCACACTCTCACCTGTGCAGGCTGCTTTCTGCTGAGTCCGGGAACCAAGGTGGCTCCCGCCGCTCCTGAGTCAAAATCCTAGCCTCCCAGGCTGGGCAGACCCCTGTCATCTGGCCGGGAAGATGGCCAGATGTCTGGAGCCCGAAAACGGCGCTGCCTCAGAAGCTCTGTGGCTCTCGCCTGTCCCAGAAGCTGTTAGCTTCTGAGGTCCACACTCTGGTCTGTGCAGACAACTTTCTGTGGAGTCCTGTGTAGTCTCCCCTCCCCCAGCCTGAAACCTGCTTGCTCAGGGGTAGAGCTTCCTGCTCATTCGTTCTGCCACGCCTATTGCTGGAACCTGAGGAGCCACACACGTGCACCTTTCTACTGGACCAGAGATTATTCGGCGGGAATCGGGTCCCCTCCCCCTTCCTTCATAACTGGTGTCGCAACAATAAAATTTGAGCCTTGATCAGAGTAACTGTCTTGGCTACATTTCTTCTTTTGCCCCGTCTAGATTCCTCTCTTACAGCTCGAGCGGCCTTCTCAGTCGAACCGTTCACGTTGCGAGCTGCTGGCGGCCGCAACATTTTGGCGCCAGAACTGGGACCTGAAGAATGGCAGAGAGATGCTAAGAGGAACGCTGCATTGGAGCTCCACAGGAAAGGATCTTCGTATCGGACATCGGAGCAACGGACAAGTACACATGCTAGTGCTAGCTTAAAATTTCAGTTTTGTAAAGTGTTGCTGAGGATGCGGTAGGATACGAATTAAGCTTGAATCAGTGCTAACCCAACGCTGGTTCTGCTTGGGTCAGCAGCGTGTTAATCGGAACTAGAAACGGAAACAGGCAGGTTAGCCGCAGCTTTTTAGGAAGCTGCTTAGGTGGAAGAAGAAAGGGTTTAAAGTCATGGATCAGGCGGTAGGCCGTAGCTCTCCGAAGCTACATGAGGTGTGAGAAAAGAAAGGGTTTATTAAAAGGAATAGGCGTAT
The DNA here is from genome assembly GCF_000001635.26 of Mus musculus. Lineage (NCBI taxonomy): Eukaryota > Metazoa > Chordata > Mammalia > Rodentia > Muridae > Mus > Mus musculus. Next base: position 27,838,993 of record NC_000086.7, on the reverse strand, counting down.
TGCCCCAGTTAATAAAAAATGCATCATAAGGGAGGAAAATGTCCCAAAAAGCAGAGAGAAATATCTCTCTGGGCCTTATAGCAGGAGTACTCTGTTACCTTTTGTGTCTTGTCTAATGTCCGGTGCACCAATCTGTTCTCGTGTTCGATTCATGTATGTTCGTGTCCAGTCTGTATGAATGAATGTTCTATGTTTTGTGTTGGATAATAAAGATGGTATAAAAAACTTTATCTGCAAAGCCGAGAGCTGCCACATGTTTCAGCCAGGAATCAGACACGTGGCAAGAGGGCCCCTGCTGGAAAAACTGTTCGTTTTAGGAAATAAGGGCGAGTGCACAGCCTCTAAGTTTCAGAGTAAAAAAGCTAATAAATGGTTCATGATTAATGTGTTTGACAATGGTAAAGTGTTTTCTATTTTATGATTGTAGCTACAAAAATTATTATTCTCTGATTGGTCTAAATGTAACTGCTTCATTTGGTTCTTTTTTATTGGTAATGTGCTCTAAGTGTTTTCACAATCAGCTCATAAGTTGTTGGTTAAGATTAATAATTGTTACATTGCTACAGATGGTTAGTGTTAAATTTGATAACTCAAGTTTAGAGTCCTTCCGACACATGGCATAAGGCAGCCCAAGATGCTGGGTCTCTAAAGATATTTCTAGTTTAGGTAATAATTAATATGGTTCGTATCCTAAATAGTAAAATTTAAAATAAGGTTTAAAGCAATGTCTCTTTATTAAAGCATTAAAGCTTGTTTTAATAGGTATTCATAGGTATTAATTGACATCCAAACTTCGTAATATGATAGTAATGCTTCTAATATTGATTTTAAAGATAATAAATCGTTTTAAACTTGGGTTTTACTTTCCCAAGGTTATAGGTATTATCCTAACCTTGCACAAAAAACTTAAAAATTATGGTTAAAACTGCTATTGTTCCATTGACTGCAGCTTGCAGTTTGATTTCAAATTTAAGATCTTTAATTCACCTGTATACTGTAATTAAGATAATTACAAGAGTAATCATCTTATGAGAGCGCTCATACAGCTCACTTCATACAAAACTGTGACAGAGTTATCTAGTTATGTTTGTCTTTGTGAATAGATTAGACAAACAGTTTGGTTATAGTTGCTGCCTGGCAGGAAACTGTAGTACAGGCAATTTTTTCACAACACTAAAGTTGTGAAGAACGTTTTAACTGTAAGTCATCTTAAGAAAGAGTATCATAATTTAGAGGCGTAGACAGTTATATTGTTTCTCTAAAATCGGTCCTTATTACAGGAGGGCCAAGATGCTCAGATTAAAAAGTATTTTACGTTTGAGTCAATGCAGGGCTCTGGGCAGCCCCAGAGCGGCTTGTGGCCTTTCTTTTGTTTTGCAAACAGTGCCTGAGAAAGATTTTTCCCTGTGTTCAAGAGAAATTCTTTTTAACAGTGTTGCAGATCTATTCAGATGTTTAAAATAATGCTTAAATTCAAAGAGTTTTGCTTCTAGTGAACTGTAATCACTAGAAAATTTTGCCTCTAGGTATGGCTAATGTAACTTTACATTATGTAAGAAAAATTTTATTGTTTCTGCTTCTATACAAGAAGCCAAGAGTTTTAATCTTTCAGTGTATATTGTTTCCTAAGTGAAAAGTATTTTATTAACTAATGCTTCTTAAAGTTTACCTTAAATCCTTGCTCTCACCCAAAAGATTCAGAGACAATATCCTTTTATTACTTAGGGTTTTAGTTTACTACAAAAGTTTCTACAAAAAAATAAAGCTTTTATAATTGTTATTAATTGGTAATTAAAAATTGGTTGTGCCCAAAACAATTCTTTGGCCAAAAAGAAAACATTATTGTAAAGTCATTTTTCTCATCCTCCCAGCCAATCGTTGGCCCATGTGGGCCCAACTAGCTTCTGTGGGGCGGAGTCTTAAGACACAGTTTCCCCTGTTCCAGCACAGATGATCTAGTTGTGTGCTGTAGATGGTGTTTTAAAATGCTGAACAATCAAACCTTAATTTGTATATTAATAGTCAATGCCATATCTCTGAGCTCGCAATTGCTTAAATTGTTCATCCCTCAGATACTATTAATTCTCAAATTTACAATTGCTTATGCATATTTCTAGTTAATAAATAAATTATGCACATGTGACTCTTAATAACTTTGCAAGCCTTCTAGTTACAACTGCTCCTTAAGAAAATTGATTAAAAGTGCAATTAGTCACTGCCCCTTTACAGCCAAGTATTTAAAATGTTTTGTCAACTAGTTATTAATTCAAAAGTTTAGGTATTGTAAAATTTTAAAACTTTAACTTCTTAAAAGACAAAAAAGAGAGAAATTGTATCCCCGTGCATGCTATTTAGTGCATTCCCATGCACACTATTAAAGTCTTACCTTTATTTTCAAAATCTAATATTTTAATGTCAAAGAGTTTAATAAATGCTTTATAGTATCTTAAAGGGATCTACTTATTGGCTTATAGATTAATCCTAAAACAGCTACCTTATTAGAAAAGGGAAAAACAGGTTTTCTCCACAGAACGCTGCAGAAGCATATTAGTAAATTCGTGTGACGAGCTGGTAGGTAAGTTGACTCATGTCCTGATTAAATTGACTAAAAAACTAAATTAAATTCATGTTTTAGATCCATCCTTACTTGTCATTTTTCCAGTTTAGACTAGCTTCTAGCCTTTTAACTTTATGACAATAGTACATCAGAGACTGTATATTCAGACTTAGTAAAATTAGTCATTTAATAGAGTCATAATGATTTTTCTCCTTTCTTCAGTGTGACCAGCCATTCTAACTCAATCTTAGACTGGTCCTAATATTCAGTCCAATGTTAGAGATTCCTATATTCTAAATTACCTAGCAAGTTAATTAAAGAGCAATTGGTCACTTAATACCCCCTGACTAACAAATGGAAGGGTCCAGATCCAGTTCTAATTTGGGGTAGGGGCTCAGTTTGTGTTTTTTCATGAGATGAAGATGGAGCGCGGTGGCTGCCAGAGAGATTAATTCGTCAGATGAACACAGATTCTGACTCTTCTGGTAAGTATCATTCTAAAGACTAAAATTCCTTTTGTGCTTAAAATTCAGCTGAGAGCAACAGCTCTCAAAGCTGTTCTCCAGCTACTCTCTGAACCAGCTCCCGACAGGAGGCCGGAGACTAGCCTCAGCTTTACAATTTGCATTTGAATAAAGTACCTAGACTTCCCGGAAAGAAGTTCTGCTTTCCTACTTTCTCACTGTCTTTCAAGATTTTGTCTTTCAAGCAGGTAAATCAACATTCCCGAGGCGGACCAGTGGATGTGCATCCCCGCCCCCCTAGAGCACACAGGTGGCAGCTGTTACCCCCAGTCTCAGGACATTTCCAGCATGTGGCTTTCAGTCTGAGTTAAAAATTTAGGTTTACCTAGAGGGCTAGAAGAGTAGATTTTTCTATATTAATAAAGATTGGTTTTTATTTTGATAGACAGGCTTAGCCCCTTAGCTGACCTCTGGCTTTTCACCCTTGCTGTTACTGCAAGGTGTCCTTAGCTCAATAGGCTGTGGAAAAAACAGGGATGAGGAGGAACGACTTCCAGCTCCTATTTTAGCCACAAATCGTGGTGTTATTAACGACATAATTCTTGCTTAGGCTTTGCTAATTCTGAGGTTGATAATTCTCCTTTAGGAGCTGCACAGCACTCAGAACTGTGCATACTGGTTTGTGATTGTACAAATTCAGTATGGGCACCGCTTGGTGCAGAGATACTTACTGCAAGGGAAGGTCCGGCTTGACCATTTCTGAGTTTCCTGTGAGATAAACCCGGTTTGAAAGAGGTTGGTACCAAATTTTGGTTAAAAATAAAAAATATTCTCCGGCTCTACCTCGCCTCCCCAAAAGGTACCAAGAGCCACATGTGTGGGTTTTACCCACGGGAGGAATCGGGTCCATGTCCACCCAAGCCAAGGTTAAAAGCCCACTCATCTACGGATGAGAAAATCATTTGATCACCTCAGTTAAGTGTTGCCTTATTTAACTTAATTAATAGGGGGGAGAGAGATTGGAGACGTACTATTGAAAGGGCAAGCCCTTCACTGCCTCCCACCCAAATAAAAGAGCCGGTCGAACGCCTTCTCCCTGTTTCCCACCTATCTTCCAAAAATGCGGAGGAATATCAACTTAGTGCTATTTTCACATCTTTCAGTCAAACTTAGCCAGAGTTCCAACGCCCTACTTAAAATTCAACTAGAAAGTTACCTACCAAGTACTAATTAGCATTATAAAGTCAGAGTCTGCAGCTCCAGGCCTTTCAGTTAGTTGTTTACTAGAAAGGACAGTCTTAAGCCAGATACAGTTTACCATAAGAAAAGTTAAAGAATCCCAGTGAAGCAAGTTTTTTCTTTAACCCTAGATTCCAGGCAGAACTATTGAGCATAGATAATTTTTCCCCCCTCAGGCCAGCTTTTTCTTTTTTTTTATTTTGTTAATAATAGGGAGGAGATGTAGTCTCCCCTCCCCCAGCCTGAAACCTGCTTGCTCAGGGGTAGAGCTTCCTGCTCATTCGTTCTGCCACGCCTATTGCTGGAACCTGAGGAGCCACACACGTGCACCTTTCTACTGGACCAGAGATTATTCGGCGGGAATCGGGTCCCCTCCCCCTTCCTTCATAACTGGTGTCGCAACAATAAAATTTGAGCCTTGATCAGAGTAACTGTCTTGGCTACATTTCTTCTTTTGCCCCGTCTAGATTCCTCTCTTACAGCTCGAGCGGCCTTCTCAGTCGAACCGTTCACGTTGCGAGCTGCTGGCGGCCGCAACAGTCCTGGACATCAACCACTCACTCTTTAAGAGAAACAATTCAAAGTGCTATTAATCACTGCCCATGTTACGTGAATACTGACTATAACAGTCAAGTATTTGAGATGTTTTGTCAACAAGTTATTAATTCTAAAGGACAAGATATTGTGGAACTTTAAAACTTTAACTTTAAGAATGAAGACCAAAGTGTGGACACTTTGCCCATTCCTAGAAATGGGAACAAAACACCCATGGAAGGAGTTACAGAGACAAAATTTGGAGCTGTGACGAAAGGATGGACCATCTAGTGATTGCCATATCCAGGGATCCATCCCATAATCAGCTTCCAAACGCTGACACCATTGCATACACTAGCAAGATTTTGCTGTAAGGACCCAGATATAGCTGTCTCTTGTGAGACTATGCCAGGGCCTAGCAAACACAGAAGTGGATGATCACAGTCAGCTATTGGATGGGTCACACGGCCCCCAATGGAGGAGCTAGAGAAAGTACCCAAGGAACTAAAGGGAACTGCAAACCTATATGTGGAACAACAATATGAACTAACGAGTACCCCGGAGCTCTTGACTCTAGCTGCATATGTATCAAAAGATGGTCTAGTTGGCCATCACTGGAAATAGAGGCCCTTTGGACTTGCAAACTTTATATGCCCCAGTACAGAGGAACACCAGGGCCAAAAAGGGGGAGTGGGTGGGTAGGGGAATGGGGGGTGGGGTGGGTATGGGTGACTTTTGGGATAACATTGTAAATGTAAACGAGGAAAATACCTAATTAAAAAAAAGTTTACGATAAAAACAAAACAAAACAACAAAAAAAAACAAAAAAACAAAAAAAAACAAACAAACAAAAAAAACTTTAACTTCTTAAAAGACAAAGAAGGGGGAAATTATATCCCTGTGCATATTATTTAGTGTATTTCTGTGCACATTATTTAAATCATACTTTTATTTTAGAATTTTGAAATTTGGATGTCAAAGAACTTAATGCTTTATAGTATCTTAAAAGGATCTACTTATTGGCATATGGTTTGATCCTAAACAGCTACCTTATTAGGGAAAGGAAAAACATAGGTTCTCTCCATGGAACACTGCAGAAGCATGATGGCTAATTCGTTTGACAAGCTGGCAGGTGAGTTGGCTCAGTGCCCTGACTGAAGTGACAAGGAAGCTAAATTGGGTACATGTTTTCGATCCATCCTTGCTTTCCATTTTTCCAGTTTGGACTAGTGAAGCTCTCTTGCTTCAAGCTTTTAAAACTTTATGGCAAAATGAACATCAGAGACTGTATATTCTGACTAGAAATATTAGTCATATAATAGTCATAATGATTTTTCTCTTTTCTTAAAGGTGACCAGTTATTCTAACACAGTCTTGGACTGGTCTTGTAATAAGTCCAATATTAGAGATTCCTATTGAAGATAGCTAAAAATCTTGATTATCTAGCAAAGTTGATTCAGAGCACAGCCTCCACTTCCAGAGAATCTCTGGCCTTTTTACTAATTCTAAAAGCCAGCTCCCACACACCTGGAGGCCAGAGCCTGATCTTGATTGTTGCTAATTTGCAACTGAATAAAGTACCTGTGCTTCCACAAAGAAACTGTGTACTGTTGCCTTTCACTGTCTGGATTTTGTTTTTCAAGCAGGTCAATCAACACCCTTCAGCCTGACTGTACCAGGTGTGCATCCCTGCCCCCAAGAGTGTGCAGATGGCAGCTACTAATTTTCATTCTAAAAGCATTCCAGTACATATTATGGCTTTTGGTCTGATTCATCAGGCCATAGAGACAATAAAGATGAGGAGGATGACCTCTAGCTCCCAATATAGCCTAAGAGTCACAAATTGTGTTGTGACAATTGGCATAATTCTTGTAGAGGCATTGCTGAACCCATACATGTGAGCTGTTGGCCGGCCTCAACAAAAAGGTACCTGCAAACCTAGCAAGTAAAGTTTTCCATCCCCTGGCAGGCTGAAGCTTGCTGAAGTCAGTTTCCCTAAAGTTGCTGAGGTGTTTATTTCATATTTCGAACCCTTCCTAGGTAAGGGCTCCCTGTTTTAGATTAATTTGAATACAAACCTGGCATAATCTTGAACCAGGATGTCCAGTTTAAGTGAAATGTACTTTAATCTGAGTAACTCAGAAAGTTGCATGGACCCCAGATGCCTGGTGAAGATCAATTACCAACAATCTTGCCAGTTGTTTGTGTGAGAATGATCTTTGCCTCTGATGTCCTCCATCAACCTGTGGATGTGAGCTGTATATTTTTTCTTTACAATGGAGTCTCAGGCGGCACCAGGTTGGGTTATGTCATCAGAATATAATATAAATAGATGTTAGGGGTGTTTGTTGGGGAGCCAGGTCAGCAACCTGGCAGTGGAGGACCACAGTTCATAGGAAAAGTCAAATAGCTTCTAGAAAGTTCAATAAATTCTCTTTGTTTTTAATATCCTGTCTTGTAGTGGTAAGATGCCGCCTTTATCGTTCATACATACATGCAGTGGACAGAGTAGTAAAAATCATAGCAAAGTCCATCTATATGGTAATGGTGTTTCCATTTTCCTATCTGAGAGCTTGACTCAGATTAATAATTTTTTGTTCTCAGGGCCGAGATACCTGGCTTATGACTACGTCATTAACAATAAAGTACCTGCTGTACAGCTGCCACGCTTGTCATGAGTGCGCAAACATTTGGAATTCAGACCACAAGAATGCTGTAAGTTTAAAGATGCTTGTCCCCCAGTCTTCCCAGGAGAACCCTGTGCTGGTAGATGAGAGAGTTGGTTGTAGCTGAGAGATTAGGTTATAAGGGAAGATGAACAAATGCCAAAAGGGTGAATTCCAACAACCTCAGCTGGGCCCCTGGGAGAGTAGACAGCTTCAATCTACCAGAATATAGCTCTGGGGTGGATTCAGGGCAAAGCACAGGCAGCTCTATTCACATTTTCAAGCTGGAGCCAGGAGATAAGAATATTTGCCAATACCTTTGATTCTTTTTTCCATTAACTAAGGTCTGAGTCTTCAGGCACCCAGTCATCAGGGTCCAGGTTGATGCCGCAGCATGTCTTCCAACCCGCCTACCACCAGAGGGCAGCAGCGTACATTCACAACAATTGTTGAGAAATCAGGAAGCCCAGGAATCTTATGTGTGGATGAGGACATAGCAAAAGGAGAAGCATTCCATACCACCTGCCTTCATGCCTGCCACGCCCTGGGTTTGGGCCCCCATCTGAACCATCTCCTGCACATAGCCATGCAATCATAATAAGGAATCTCGAGATCTGTGACAATCTCTCTCTTCTCCCCAGCCCACAGCTCCATCACACCCTACTCTAATCACTAAGGATCACTCAAAATACTTCACTGTCTTCTATTTTTCCAAAGTCCCTAAGTCACTTTAAGACTTTCTATGTCCTCTGTAAACAGTCACATACTCATGTCTGGGGCTAGGTACACATGTGGAGATAGAGTGTAAGAGACAAGAATGAAGGAGAGAAAAGTGAGGAAGGAAAAATAAAGAGCTATTTATGTAGTAGGTCTGTGTGCCCCAAACACCATGGGATGATCCAAGGATATCCAGCATTAGGTGTGACTTCTTCAAAATAGTTTTGAGTAAGCAGCTTAGCCCAGAGAAGACCTAAGGATCCAAAGCATTGCTGCATATTACTACTGTGTGCAAAGAGGCCAGGAAGCTATCCCAGGAAATTTCATCACATCCCTCAATGGCAGATGCATTCTACTGAGAAGAGAGCAACGGGTTCACTTGGCAAATATTGCTGTCACATGATGTCGATGTATATGCATCTCCTATGACTTTAACTCCTGTGGAGCACTGCCTGCCTCAGGAGCCAGCACTTGTCCAAGCTGCCACAGGTCAACCTGGTTCTTGGTTCTCCTAAAGACTCCTTAGTCTGAGGGAACTTACATTCCCATACTTCTGAGACCCAAATAACCCATTTCCCAAATCCATGCAGGAAAACCACACGGAAATATTTGGGGCATCTATGAGAAAATTCTCCTTCAGGTCAAAATCACTCTGTGAAGGCCAAGCTACCTTTACCTCAAGTCTACACCAATGGTAATGAATTTTTAATAAAAATTTCTCAGGAGAAATTTCTTTTACTATGACTGGCCTTTTTGCTTAATCTCAAAACCAGAGTTAATAATATACTCTGAGGTCACTTCAGACGTAGAACAATGCCAACTGTATGCATTTCCTTTGTATAACCTCTCTTTAAGGGACTAATGGAACAACCAACCTTACTTGCCTTGAGTTTTAAGTAACCAATCATTATAATCTGATGTAAGGCATAGCTGTTATTTTAAAATATGTTTTTCAATGCTTCTGACCCAGAGTGTAATGAATGTGTATCTATGTAAGTGTTACAATGATCACATTTGGAAAATGGTAAATAGGATCAAAGCTGTTTTTTAAAAATGAATACCCACCACAAATATTGAATAAAATATATAAATAGTGCATAAAAATGGTATTTGTAATGTTTTTTATCCAGATCAGTTGAAGTCAGTTATTTATTCACTTGAAAAACACTATGAAACATTTCTTTAGGTATCACTAATTTTTCCCCATATGGTGCTTTTTGTGTGGCTCAATGGGGGTAGAGACAGAGAAAGAGAGAGAGGGGAGAGGGAGAGAGAGGGAGAGAAGGAGAGAGACGGAGAGAAAGAGAGCGAGAGGGAGCAAGCGAGCGAGCGAGCGAGAGAGAGAGAGAGAGAGAGAGAGAGAAATTGATTCTGTTATTCAAGCTGGTAAAGACACAGATTCATGCAACAGAGAGAAACAGTGGAAGATATTGGAGGGAGAGAAATAATAAATTCAAATCTTAGATCATTCTTCGTTAAATTCACCAAGGAAATGCATTTATATTTATTTTCCATAATTGCCACAGACACTCTGGGCCCCTTTGTCTGCTTGGAACAGGTCTCTAGTTGTGGGTGGGCAAAGCGTAGGATGAATTCACAAACAGACACACACAGGAGAGGTTGTGTGAAATCTGAATGTATTTTTCAAATCAAGCATCAGACTTTTTATGCAGAAGACAATAAGGAAGTTGGGTGACATATTCATAAGTTACAAATGAGGTGACCAGAATCTTACATAAAACAGAGTAATGCAAACACAAGAGGTCTAAAGGGAACCACCTGGGATAGAATTCATTGATAACAACTAGGATCAACAAGGGCTCCACCTAAGATTCACAAATCTTAGATGCCAGGGTCAAGGACTTTGCGCCCTTGCCATAGTTCCTATTTTAGTCTATTGTATAGTCCATCTTCCCCTTACGCCATTGTAAATATGTGTGTGTATAGGTGTAACTTCGCTATAGTTCTAAGTATCTATTCTGGTTACTCTTTTGGTCTGAAACTTCCTTCTTCCTCAGTGATGGTAAATTCCTGTGTAAGGGAGTGACCTAGCCTTTATTCAAAGTGATAGTATAGTACCAGAGGCTATTCTGATTAGCAACATTCTTACTGAATTTCAAGCCCATGGCCTTGCTCAAGGATGTTCTAGGACTGTTGGAACACTGGCAGAAGGCTTTAGCTATGTCAGAATTCAAACATAAAAGGCACTTATAATAGGAAAATACTGAAAGAGAGCACGTGGATCCATACACTAGACTAACTCGGGAATGGAAAATTAATGTATGGGTTAGAGGGAATGCCAGACTCCAGGAGGAGAGCTTCCTTGAAGCTCTTTGCCTCATGAGTGACTTTCAAGCCTCTCAGCTTAAGTTGACTCGACCAGAGCGCATGGCACATAATTTAACACTGATGGTTTTTGGGTGCTCTAAAATCATTTCTACATTCAAACAATGGCATTTTGGTATTCAATGTGGGTGATATTTTTGTATTTTAGGGCACATTGCTGTGTTACCTAGCGATGTCAGAAGGTGGGGACCTTGAATATATTTTGAAAGCCAGATGTCAGCACTTGATTGCTGAGTAGTCCCAGAAAAAGCACAACTTTATCACTAGGATGTAAAAGAATAGTAATGTGGTCCTGTAAATCAATAATAATAATAATAATAATAATAAGAAGAAGAAGAAGAAGACAGTTTTGAGTGACCATGTGACCATTGCAGGAGACAAAACTCCAGGCTAAAGAGCATCAAAGTAATGGAGATGGGCATTGACAGAAAGGAGGTCATGTCAACTATTTACCAGACTTTCAGGAATACAGGATATAGGAATATTCCAGGTCTTGAAGTATAACTCTATATGATCGTCCTGAAGTTATTCTTGGATTAGCTGATACAAATGTTTACGTTTGTCCCCTTAATTACACATTAGTGTGCTGAAACAAGAAACCCTTCCATTCAAGAACATTGGATAGGAGTTTTTCAGTAGCTCCTTGAGAAAGAATGTTCTGGGACAGAGTTTTACAACTCCATTGAGACAGAAACTTCTACCCTAAAGAGAGCAAGGAGCCGGGCGTGGTGGCGCACGCCTTTAATCCCAGCATTCGGGAGGCAGAGGCAGGCGGATTTCTGAGTTCGAGGCCAGTCTGGTCTACAGAGTGAGTTTCAGGACAGCCAGGGCTACACAGAGAAACCCTGTCTCGAAAAACCAAAAAAAAAAAAAAAAAAAAAAAAAATGAGAGCAAGGTAAGGGGGAAATATAGAGTTGAAAATGTGAGCTTTGCTTTGAAACCTTGCACACACTTATTCTGTACTTTGATGGGGGAATTACCTTTGCCATGAATCCTTTGACTGTCAAAAGTTGGGGAATTGGTATACCAAATAGAAACATCATCTACTGTGCCTACAATGTCTTTTTTGAGAACAAGTTTGATGGAAACTCGAATATAAAGTTTATTAAAAAATTCAACTGAGTTCAGTATCTGTCTGTGGAATCAGGTTTTTGATTTTGGCAAGTAAATTAAGGATATGTGGAAGGAGTTAACATAGTTGTCAGAAATCTTTATTATTTCAATTATGTATAATTTTATGATTGAAATTACAGATTCCAGCCTAATCACGAACTTTGTTTAGTGGTAGTAATCATATTTCTTACTGTTTTAGGATTTAGGGATGGAGTTGAGTGGCAAGGTGCTTATTACACTTGATGCAGTGTCTGCTTCTTTAGCAATATTACCTTCTGCTGAGTCAACCCTAGTATCATAGAACTGGGATGTAAGCAACTGTTTCATAATAATGCATTGCCACACACTACCTGATCCTCTACTGAGCAAAACACACCAACTCATTACCTTCCAAACTCACCGTTGGCTACTCAGTATCTTGGCTACTTCTGGCTAGATATGTGCCTCTAAGAATGAGTCATATGACTCAGCCTGGGAGACAAAGACCCCGTTGTGTCACCATTTCCACTGTACTGTGAGAATTAAATTCTCCCAAGGGACAGGAACCATACGATATAACTATCCTTAAGGAACCTTCTCCCTTTCTGGAAAAGAGATCAGAACCCTCAGATACAAAAGCGTGGACACTGGATCCAGGGGCTGAACACAGGCCCTCTCACTTGGATGTTGGTACAGGATCCTAGTTATCATCTTGACTCCTCAAATGCAGAGTGATGCCCAGGGTGGTCATGCCTGCCAAGGATTTGCTATCGCTGTGGTCCATACCACACCCAAAGTCCTAGAGAACATACAGTATAAAAAGGTGGGTCGCTGCCATGGGGGACACAATCACCTACCTCAACTAGTTACTAGGCTCCTAAATAGCTTCAAACCTGGATGGGAGAGGATATATTTCATCTTACTCTGGAAGGGGGAAATGCTGTGGTTATTCTGTTTCCTTAACAAAAGAAAAATAATGATAGTAATTGCTAACCAAACTGTGTGCTCTTCTCTAGGGCATATATTGCTCCCACTCTCAACATTCAACAGTTAGCAGTAGTTTTTGTATAGGGTTGAGGCCTCATGGGCGTTCTATGTCCACTTTGCCACATATCCTGTCCATCTTCATCTCATGTTTAAACTATCATACTGGTGAGTCCTGATTAGTATAGAGAGAGTAAGGAGGGATATATGGGAAGGCCTGAAGGGAGAAAAGATAAGCGATAAACAATGTAATTATAGCATAACCTCAAAAATTGAATGAAATTTCCTTCCTCTGGCTGGACTTCCTGGTTGGTCCTCAGTGGGAGGGGATGTGCTTAGTTTGGCTGGGACTACCTGTTCCAGGGCAGGGTGAGACCTGAGGGGACTTCCTCTACTCTGAGAAAACAGGGAGGGAGTAGTGGGGAAGGGATGTAAATTGAATAAATAAATAAATAAATAAATAAATAAATGGAAGAAACCTTTGAAGTTGGTTGTGCTGGCTCATACCTTTAATCCCAGCATTCAGGAGGCAGAGACATTCACAGATCAGAGTTGGAAGCTAGCCTGTTGTACAGAAAGAGTTCCAGGAAAGCCAAAGCTATAGAGTGAAACCCGTCTTAAAAAAAAAAAAAAAAAAAAAAAAAAAAGAAGTAAAGAAAAAGAAATAAAGAAAATTAGGAGCTGAAGGGGTTAGCAGCCCCAAAAGAGGAACATTATGAACTAACCAGTACCCCCAGAGTTCCCAGGGACTATATCACCTACCAAAGAGTACACATTGTGAGAATCATGGCTCTATCTGCATATGTAGCAGAAGATGTCCTAGTCATTCCTCAGTGGGAGGAAAGGCTCTATGTCGGCTCTATGCCCTACTGTAGAGGTATGTCAAGGCCAGGAAACAGGCGTGGGTAGGTTGGTGAGCAAGGGGAGGGGGAGGAGATAGGGGGTTTTGGGAGAGGAATATAGGAAAGGGAAAAACATTTGACATGTAAATAAGCTAAATATCTAATAAAATATATTTTGGTCTATAAAAAGTATAAAAAAATAAAATTCAAAAATATTATTAGCTGTGATTCTCCTTCATGGAATGTCACAAGTCCATACATGGGATTCAAGATTGAACATTAGAATGAAAAGAAGAAAAGAAAAGAAAAACCAGCAAAGTAAAGGCAGAACAAAGAAAAAAAAAACCTTTAGGGGACCAGAGGCTTTCCCTAAAGTTATATCCTGACAGTGATATCTGTTCCTCAACATAGTTTGACGTGTCTGGCTACAGTGGGAGAAATTCTGCCTAGCCCTACAGAGACTCGATGTACAAGGGTGGGTGGATACCCACAGGAGGCCACTGCCCTCTCAGAGAAAGAGATACAGGATAGTGGTAGGGTCTCTCTAAGGGGGGACAAGCAGTAGGGAACACTTGATATAGATATTTAATTTTAGAAAAGACTTTGATGTCAGTGACAATGATTCTCCCAAAAGTTCTTTTATTGTTTATAATGTTTTGGGTATATTGTTTTTGTTTGTTTGAAATTAAGAATTGCTCTTTCTATTTTTGTGAAGAATTGTCTTGGAATTTTGATGGTATTTGCATTAAATCAGTGGATTACTTTTGGTAAGATGGCCATTTTCACTGTTAATCCTACTGATTCATGAGTAAGGGAGATCTTTCTGTCTTCTGAGGTCTTCCCTTCCTTACTCCAGGGATTTGAAGTTCATTTCATACATGCCTTTCACTTGATTGGTGAGTTACACTGAGGTATTCTATGTTATGTGTGGCTACTTGAATGGTGTTGTTCCCTAATTTCTTTCTCATCTACTTTATCATTTGTATAAAGGAAGGAAACTGATTTGTTTGAGTCAATGTAATATCTAGCCACATTGCTGAAGTTGTTTATCTATCATAGGAGTTCTCTGGTAGAGTTTTGAGGGACATTTATGTATCATATCACCCATGAATAGTCATACCATGACTTCTTCCTTTCCAATTTGTATATCCTAAGATCTCCTTTTGTTGTCTTATTGCTCTAGCTAGAACTTTGCTGGTGGCCAGCCCTGGCAGGTTCTTCTCTTTTGTTTGTTTTGATGAGGCAGCAGAGTGGGGAGAGCATCAGTGGAGTGTAAGACTTCATATTACAAGATACAGGGTAAGACTGTCTTTCAAGATATCTAGAGTTGCTGTATAATAATAAAAAGTTTACTTATCTAAGTCTAAGTTACTTTGCTGCTGTAGCTGACCTGCCTCCTGTGTTTCTCTGAGACCTGAAACTGTGGCCTCTGGCACTTAACACCTCATCCTAAAATAGCATGGGATTAAGTAAAGAATTAATTGCTAGAGACTTTTCTCTTTTGTCCAGATGCCTCTTACTTCTCAGTCTAGGGGGAAGCATGGAACAATAAACTTCTATTGGATGAGAAGAAGAGAATAGTGCTCACAGAAGGAAAAATTTTGCATAAGAAAATATGCATAAACACATAAATTCACATAGAGTTACACAAATGCAAATTCATACATTCCAATTCAAATCAGTTAGGTTCAACTTGCATGAATTGTGTCAATTACATACTTACACGCACATATCCATACAGACCTATGCATATGACGCAAAGATCAAGCACTGGTGCAGGAAACTAACTCATTCTGGATGAAAAATGTGCTCCAACCTTTATTTTATGAAGAAAAAAGTTTCTACCCTTTTAATGCTGAATGAATTTAACACAAGATTATAAGAAAAAAGGTTTGTTCTTTAATAAGGCTAAGCTTGCCTTAGTAAGAAAAGACCTATTCTGTCCATGGTAAGGAGAAACTTGCCTGCTACTTCTGCTATCTCTGCAGGTTCCTTTTCCTCTTTCTCTCCACATTCTGCACATTGCTCTATTAGTTTTTATTTTTTTTAATGTTACATATAGTTTAGAATTTAATCCACTCTGCATTTTTTCTAATCTTGCTCTCTTCTCTTTCCCCCTTTCCCTCAACATCTTCTCTTCCAATGCTATTCCTATACTTCTAAGTTCTTGTTCAGCTCTGTTATGTCCATAAACTGTTCTATCTAAAAATTTCTCAGCTCATTTCTTCTCTCTTCTCTTTATCCTCAGCACTTACACATCTTACAGAATACATGACCACATGTTAAAAAGATCATCAAATGTTCACACATAAAATCATAAATTGAAATAGAATTTTACAACAGAGAATGCTTACATGCATATATACTAGGAGTAATTATCTGGCTAAATATTCATCACCTGTCACAGCTAAGAAGGTTCACTGAAAGGTAAAAACCATAAGTAAGTTATTAGTGAAGTTTTGTATAGTAAACCTAGTCAATATTATATTTTCTATACCAGAGCCTTTAATTAATTGTTAGTTATATTTTTACGACCTTTGGTTAATTGTTTTACAACCATTTGGAATGTAGTAGTAGTACATTGTAGTAGTACAATGTAATAGTAGTAGTAGTAGTAGTAGTAGTAGTAGTAGTAGTAGTAGCAGTAGTAGCAGTAGTAGCAGTAGTAGTAGTAGTAGTAGAAAGTCTGGTTATTATGTAGAGGAATTAACTGGTAACACATGGGAGAATGGCAGAGTTCTCATTGCAGTTTTGACTATCACAAAAGGATCTAGTAGCAGACCCACTATAAAAGAGCTTAATAAACACTGATATAACTTAAGGAAATCTGATAGGATCATTTTCAAGATTTAAGAGATCATGTATTTTCATATATAGCATCACTACAAGCCAGTATATTTTTGTAGATTTGCAGAGATCTGCTCAGAAGTGTGGGCTAATTCCTAGTGTTATGTTCAATTTATATGTTCAATATTAACAAGAAAAGCATTAGCAGGAATCGTTCCTGAAATGATTTTCTCCTGCGATATGCCTATTGGAGCAAATCTCTCGTGGATTATAATCCAAGACAGACCATCTCAGGAAGATCACATATTATTTATTAGCTTGTCATATGATGACTCCTGACAACTTCAAGTACTACATTGAATAAATAGGGAGAGAGTGGGCAGCCTTGTATTGCAACTTATTTTAGGAAGATTGCTTCAACTTTCTCTTCTTTTAATTTGATACTTGGTGCTGGTTTCCTTCATATTGATTTTATTATGTTATATTAGTTGTGTGTCAGGAGTTCCTGATCTCTACAAGACTTTTATCATGAAGGAGCTTTGGCTTTTGGCCTAGGCTTTTTCACGGTCTTGTGAGATGATAATTTTTTTCCTTTGAGTTTGTTTATATAGTGGATTACTTGATGGATTCTAGGGAAAGGGAATGGGGAAGATTTTTCTGTGAGCTGGAACTAGGTCACATGGGCTCCAGAAGAATATGCAGTAGAGGATGGTCTTGATGGACATCAATCGGAGGAGAGGCTCTTGGTCCTATGAAGGCTTGATGCCCTACTGTAGGGGAATGCCAGGACAGGGAAGCGAGAGTGGGTGGGTTGGAGATCAAAAGAAAGGGGGTGGGATTGGGGTTTTGGAGGGGAAATGAGAAAAGGGGATAACATTTGAAATGTAAAAAAAAACCTTATAAATAAGAGAAAACTTGAAACACACAAAACAAAACAATCAAACAATCTTGCCAAAAGCAATCTACAGATTCAATGCAATCCCCATCAAAATTCCAACACAATTCTTCAACGAATTAGAAGGAGCAATTTGCAAATTCATCTGGAATAACAAAAAGCCTAGGATAGCAAAAACTCTTCTCAAGGATAAAAGAACCTCTGGTGGAATCACCATGCCTAACCTAAAGCTTTACTACAGAGCAATTGTGATAAAAACTGCATGGTACTGGTATAGAGACAGACAAGTAGACCAATGGAATAGAATTGAAGACCCAGAAATGAACCCACACACCTATGGTCACTTGATCTTCGACAAGGGAGCTAAAACCATCCAGTGGAAGAAAGACAGCATTTTCAACAATTGGTGCTGGCACAACTGGTTGTTATCGGGTAGAAGAATGCGAATTGATCCATACTTATCTCCTTGTACTAAGGTCAAATCTAAGTGGATCAAGGAACTTCACATAAAACCAGAGACACTGAAACTTATAGAGGAGAAAGTGGGGAAAAGCCTTGAAGATATGGGCACAGGGGAAAAATTCCTGAACAGAACAGCAATGGCTTGTGCTGTAAGATCGAGAATTGACAAATGGGACCTAATGAAACTCCAAAGTTTCTGCAAGGCAAAAGACACCGTCAATAAGACAAAAAGACCACCAACAGATTGGGAAAGGATCTTTACCTATCCTAAATCAGATAGGAGACTAATATCCAACATATATAAAGAACTCAAGAAGGTGGACTTCAGAAAATCAAATAACCCCATTAAAAAATGGGGCTCAGAACTGAACAAAGAATTCTCACCTGAGGAATACCGAATGGCAGAGAAGCACCTGAAAAAATGTTCAACATCCTTAATCATCAGGGAAATGCAAATCAAAACAACCCTGAGATTCCACCTCACACCAGTCAGAATGGCTAAGATCAAAAATTCAGGTGACAGCAGATGCTGGCGTGGATGTGGAGAATGATGAACACTCCTCCATTGTTGGTGGGATTGCAGGCTTGTACAACCACTCTGGAAATCAGTCTGGCGGTTCCTCAGAAAACTGGATATAGTACTACCGGAGGATCCAGCACTACCTCTCCTGGGCATATATCCAGAAGATGCCCCAACTGGTAAGAAGGACACATGCTCCACTATGTTCGTAGCAGCCTTATTTATAATAGCCAGAAGCTGGAATGAACCCAGATGCCCCTCAACAGAGGAATGGATACAGAAAATGTGGTACATCTACACAATGGAGTACTACTCAGCTATTAAAATGAATGAATTTATGAAATTCCTAGCCAAATGGATGGACCTGGAGGGCATCATCCTGAGTGAGGTAACACATTCACAAAGGAACTCAGACAATATGTACTCACTAATAAGTGGATATTAGCCCAAAACCTAGGATATCCAAAATATAAGATACAGTTTCCTAAACACATGAAACTCAAGAAAAATGAAGACTGAAGTGTGGACACTATGCCCCTCCTTAGAAGTGGGAACAAAACACCCTTGGAAGGAGGTACAGAGACAAAGTTTGGAGCTGAGATAAAAAGATGGACCATGTAGAGACTGCCATATCCGGGGATCCATCCCATAATCAGCTTCCAAATGCTGACACCATTGCATACACTAGCAAGATTATGCTGAAAGGACCCTGATATAGCTGTCTCTTGTCAGAGTATGCCTGGGCCTAGCAAACATAGAAGTGGATCCTCACAGTCGGCTATTGGATGGATCACATGGCCCCCAATGAAGGAGCTAGAGAAAGTACCCAAGAAGGTAAAGGGATCTGCAACCCTATAGGTGGAACAACATTATGAACTAACCAGTACCCCGGAGCTCTTGACTCTAGCTGCATATGTATCAAAAGATGGCCTAGGCGGCCATCACTGGAAAGAGAGGCCCATTGGACACGCAAACTTTATATGTCCCAGTACAGGGGAAAGCCAGGGCCAAAAAAGGGGAGTGGGTGGGTAGGGGAGTGGGGGTGGGTGGCTATGGGGGACTTTTGGTAAAGCATTGGAAATGTAAATGAGCTAAATACCTAATAAAAAATGGAAAAAAAAAGAAATGAACTTTGCTGCAAGTAGGGGAAGAGAAAGTAGCTAGGGATCCTGTAGTAAAATGTGTGTGCTTGGGCACTATGTTTTCTATCAGAAAGACTTAGAGGATGCCAGGGCAATATTCCTATATCTCTGAGAATATGTGTAAACTGCTGGGCTGCTATTGTTTGCCATCTCTGATGGACATGGCCTCAAAGGGAAGTGGTATGCTATGCCTTCTGTATCTAGTAGGTCAAGAGATCTGGAGCCCTGTCTGTTTGAGGAGCCTGCACTGACTCTGGCTGCCAGAATCACTAGACCCTTCTTTCTCCCTGGACTTGAAATACTGAAAGAATATTTTGCCCTGCCTCTCTGCCACTCTCAAAACATGCCAAGCAAAGCAAAGCAAAGCACTGGGGGCCTCAGCAAGATAATTAGGTTTCATGATAGTATTTTGTCTAGAATGCTAAACTATCCTTTATCTAGTTCCTTGGACCTTTGCTCAGAAAAAACACCCTAAAAAGTGGACTGCCACCAGGCATCTAGGTGGCAACCTAGCATCTTAGGCATTTCAGGCTATAGGTGGATTTCCCAGAGTGAGTCATGGAAATGGCCTTTAAGTCGAAGACCACACAGGGCTCTCATTTCCACTGGACTGAGACAATCTAGTCATGGGTATTACACCATCAAGGCGTAGAGATTATACACATATAAGACAAAAGTAACACCACTCTTAGTTTAAATAGAAGACAGAATCCTCAGACACCAAACCATGAATACTGGGCCCAGGTCCTCTCACTGTGCTACAGCAATATCCTGACTTGGTGTAGCATCCTCAGCTGTAATCTTGACAGTAGCAAGGTAGACTCACATATCTCATCAGTGCTGTGCTGACACTGTGGAACTATAACCAAGCTTTTAGAGACCACTGCATATAGATGAAGTTGGGAAGGTGCCACTGCATATATAAGTACCTTCATCAACCAGGGCTTAGGGCAAGAAGTGGCTTCAAAACTTGCTGAAGGCAGGTCTCCTGTGGACACATGGATCATCCTGCACAAAAGCCTCAGAAACTAAACCATGGACACTGAAACCAGGTGTATAGTTCCATTATGCTTCCTTAGGAAATTACAATATCCTGAATTAGACATTGGCCCAGGATCCTCAGCTATCAGGTTGACCCCAGGGTATAAGAAAAACCCCAAGGCAGTCTTACCAGCATTATGGTACACCATGGTTACACTACACAACCAAGGTATTAGAGATCACTGGACAAGGGAAAAGTCATACATGCAGAGACAGACACGTTCATTGTATAAGGGATGGTGTGAGAAAATGCTTCAAACCTTGGTGAAGGCAGGTCTCAGGCAGAGACAGGGGAAAACTTACCCCATTGTCTTTACCTCTGAGGTCTTGTGTTTCTCAGATAGGAGTTCAGATTCTTATGAGAAGGACATTTATTGCCAAATCTCTTTCATCATATTGTCCAAAGACCACAGTCTATTCCATCAGGTACCCTAGGCATGGATTAGTGTCAGTTTAATGCCATCTTTTGCAGCTTGCTCATGGCTCATCAGGGAATACCCCCCCAAAATATATGGTGAAATAAGAGGTTATGCATGATCCCTATCTTGAGAGAAAAATATTTCATAAGAAAAATGCTGCATCTCTGCTTCTTCCTGCCTGTTGGGCTCTGCATACTGACCCATAGGGATCTCCTTGGGATTGCTCATCATCCATTATCATCTCCTGGTCTATTGAAATCTAATACTTCTCCCCACCACATCCCCTCAATGTTACTGAGTATATTTTTATTTTTATATTTTATCTAAGAGTCCCCATGTATCTCTATGGAAGACATAGCCGAATTTAGTATGTAGAATTGTATATCTTAATATATAGAAGGACAATATATTATAAATATAGCAGAAGAATTAATAAATCTTGATGCAAACTGGGTGTGGAGTCAGATAAAAGTTGCTTTTAATGGCAGTTAGACATCACTGGCAATGTGGATAGGATATCGCTATTGGGGTAGTGTTTGTCTATTCTCCAAGAAAACATACAAAGATGTGGTAAATTTATTGTGGGGTATGGCCCAGCCAATGAAGCAGGTAAATAACACCATCCACAACAGCCACAAACCACAAAAAACATCTTGGGTAAGTACCCACAAAAATAAAAGTAGAGTATGACAAAACATTTTAAATGTTTATAGAAATAAATCAAAGAGGACACCAGAAGATGATATTTAGATCACTAAATTGCCTAATCATTAGAGAAGCTTCCCATAGCATCTGATGGGTGCAGAGATCCACTGTCAAGCATTAGGTGGAGATCAGGGAATTCCTTGGGATATGTGGAGAAATGATTATAGGAATAAGAGGGGTCAGGATACCAGGAAATCACAGTCTACAGAGTCAACTCATCAAGGCTTTTAGGTGTTCATTAATATAGAAGCAACAACCACAGAGCTCCTGTGGGTCTGTACTAGGCCCTCTACATTCATGATATAGTTGTGAAGCTTGGGGTTTGTGTTGTACTCCTAACAGTGGGAATGGGGTTGTATAAAACTCTTTTGACTGTTTGTGGAACCATTTTCCTAATAGTGGATTACTACATACTGTCTTGTTATTAAAGTATATGTTTGGGTTTGTTGCATCTTGTAATGTTCCAGGATTCAGTCTGAGTATTTTACTGAGTAATTTTGCATCAATGTTCATAAGAGAAATAAGTCTGAAGTTCTATTTCTCTGTTGAGTCTTTATATGATTTAGGTGATGCTATGAACTGTGGTAGAACTATGAAACCACAGGGTCGCTGTCGAATCAGAGAATGAGTTTGGCAGTGTTCCTTATCTTTCCATTTTCTGAAAGAAAGCAACATACATTGAGTTAGTTCTTTGAAACTCTAGTAGAATTCTGTGTTAAATTAAATTGACCATTGACTTTCTATTTTCTTATTTGGGAGATTTTTAATGACTGCTTCTATTTCTTTAGTGTTACTGGGCTGTCTAAAGTGTTTATGTGTAATTGATTTAACATTCATAATTGATATCTTCTAGAAAACTCTTTTTTCGTTAAGATTTTCCAATTTTGGAGAGTACAGGATTTTTTTTTCTTTTTAGATATTTTCTTTATTTACATTTCAAATGCTCTCCTGAAAGTTCCCTATACCCTCCCCCTGCCCTGCTCAACTACCCACCCACTCCCTCTTCTTGGGCCTGGTGTTCCCCTGTACTGGGGCATATAAAGTGTATAAGACCAAGGGGCCTTATCCAATAGTGTCTGAATTTGGTGGCAGATTATAGGATGGATGCCCGTGTGGGGTAGTCTCTGGATGGTCCATCCTTTCATCTTAGCTCCAAACTTTGCCTCTGTAACTCCTTCATTGGGTAACTTGTTCCTTATTCTAAGGAGGAATGAATAATCAACACTTTGGTCTTCCTTCTTCTTGATTTTCTTGTGTTTTGCAAATTATAGCTTGGCTATTCTAAGTTTCTTGGTTAATATCCACTTATCAGTGAGTGCATGTCAAGTGACTTCTATTGTTATTGGGTTACCTCACTCGGGATGATATCCTCCAACTCCATCCATTTGCCTAAGAATTTCATAAATTCATTGTTTTTAATAGCTGAGTAGTACTCCATTTTGTAAAGATGCCACATTTTCTGTATCCATTCCTCTGTTGAGGGACATCTGGGTTCTTTCCAGCTTCTGGCTATTATAAATAAGGCTGCTATGAACATAGTGCAGAATGTGTCCTTATTACAAGTTGGAACATATTCTGGGTATATGCCCAGAAGAGGAATTGCTGGATCTAGTGGTAGTACTAAGTCCAATTACCTGAGGAAATTCCATACTGATTTCCAGAGTGGTTGTACAAGCTTGAAATCCCACCAGCAACGGAAGATTATTCCTCTTTCTCCACATCCTCGCCAGCATCTGCTCTCACATGAACTTTTTATCTTAGCCATTCTGTCTGGAGTGAAGTGGAGTCATAGGGTTGTTTTGATTTGCATTTCCCTGATGATCAAGGATGTTGAACATTTTTCCAGGTGCTTCTCAGTCCTTCAGTATTCCTTAGTTGATAATACTTTGTTTAGCTCTGTACCCCATTTTTAATGGGGTTATTTGAATTTCTGGAGTCCAGCTTCTTGAGCTCTTTGTACGTATTGGATATTACTCCCCTATCATATTTAGGATTAGAAAACATCCTTTCCGAATCTGTTGGTGGTCTTTTTGTCTTATTGACAGTGTCTTTTGCCTTAAAGAAGCTTTGCAAATTTTTGAGGTCCCATTTGTCAATATTTGATCTTACAGCATAAGCCATTGCTGTTCTGTTTAGGAATCCTACCCCCACCACACCCCGTGCCCATATCTTTAAGGCTTTTTCCTACTTTCTTCTCTATAAATTTCAATATCTCTGGTTTTATGTCGATCCACTTAGACTTGAGCTGTGTACAATGAGATAAGAATGGATCAATTTGCATTCTTCTACATGATAACCACCAGTTGTGCCAGCACCATTTGTTGAAAATGCTGTCTTTCTTCCACTGGATAGTTTTGGCTCCCTTGTCAAAGATCAAGTGACCATCAGCATGTGGGCTCGTTTCTGGGTCTTCAATTCTATGGCATTGGTACACCTGTCTGTCACTGTATCAGTACATGCAGTTTTTAATCACAATTGCTCTGTAGTATAGCTTGATGTCAGGCATGGTGATTTCACCAGAGGTTCTTTATCATTGAGAATAGTTTTTGCTATCCTAGGTTTTTTGTTATTCCAGATGAATTTGAAAATTGCCCTTTCTAACTCATTGAAGAATTGAGTTGGAATTTTGATGGGGATTGCATTGAATCTGTGTTGCGCGCGCTCAACAGGCCAGGAAGAACGACGCTGCTACAGGATCCTTCTGCACACGTTTATTCAGTCCTGTTTCTTCTTTCTCTATATTTCCCTTGTTTATATCTCCCTTGTTTATATCTCCCTTGTTTTTATATCTCCCTTGTTTTTATATCTCCCTTGTTTATATCCCCCTTGTTTATATCTTCCCTGTTTATATATCTCCCCTGTTTATATCTCCCCTGTTTTTATATCTCCCTTGTTTTTATATCTCCCCCTTGTTTTTATATCTCCCCCGAACCCTGGGCCTCTCACTCTTTTATTCTCTCAGTTCCCATCCACGCACAGCAGGCCACGCCACCTCGCCAGTCACGAGGCTTCAGCTAATCAGGGCAGCAGGGGCAAATCTCCACCAAATTGGATTCACCTGTATCCTGGTACACCTGCGCAGCACTCAAGATGTTTGTGTCTTGTATGAGGAAGTCAGGTGCAAGTCATATGACTTAGCTGCAGTCCCTGGCGCCTTTGGGACTGCCGCCACACCCGCTCCCCACAATTCCCCCTTTTTTCTTTTTTGGCAGAGAGAATGTCTGTAGATAGCCCCCCGCAGCCATGCCCCTTACCCGTCCTTGGGTGACAAACAGCATTGGTTTGATCCCTGTCTTAGGTTGGTGACATGCCCAGGGAGTCTTATCACTGACTACCTCTCTATTATGCCAAGCCACTCCTGGGGAGATTGTGTTTTGCTTGCGGCAGGTGCATCAAAAGGCCAGGATGTTAATTAACCTATGGCCAGATCTTAATTGCTGCAAGCAAGCCTCATGGGTGAAGGTAGAGGTCTGATCCCCAGTGTGCAAGCATAGGGGCCCTACACAAAACCATCTCTTAGGCTCATCACCCAGAGAGGTCTTGGCCAGCTCCCGTGTCGTTTTTCCTGGGGGAAGGGAACTAGGACACTGAACCTTCATGCAATCAGACGTGCCTTCCACAGGATGCCAACAGCAAGCTATCCTCTGTGCAGTGCTTAGCCTCGCACCCCACGGCATAACGCAGCATAATTTCTTTTAGAGCGGCAAACCGAATCTGAGGAGATTGCCCCGCCTCCACTGCAGCAAAAGCCTACGCTACCATGGCGAAAGTGCGGGCCGCACACTCTGCACCTAACACATGTGCCAAACACACAACACACACACACTATAACAAGCATACATCCCAAGGCTCTCATCCCCGCTCATCTTCCCTGAAGCAAGGGATAGATAGCCAGAGGGGCTATCTCTTTAAGGGGAATTCAGGGATCAAAAAGCGTGGAAAAATTTGAATGTCATGTCGAGCTGGTATCGGCTTCTGGAATACCGAAAGGATCTCTCATCTCGGCTCCATCCTTTGTGCTTGTGGGATCATCCACCACATCCACAGGGGCAACTGGATCAGGACGCTCATTCTTGCAGCGTCTCACCAATCTCTCCGGCACCCAAAGAGGTTCCGTCTGGTCCTGTGGAAACACACAAACAGACCCTCTCGCCCACGTCAACACCTGATCTACTCGATCCTCTCCAAATCTCCAGACAGAAGGTCCACCTACAGGTGGCTGCTGAGGAGGCATAGGGAGAGGACGCAGAAGCTAATTCGCCTTCCTCCTCCGCCTCAGCTCTTTTATTTTGTCCTTTCTGTCCACCTGATAACACTGTGTCTCCTTTCTTTTTCCTTTTTCTTTTTAAGCCCTTTTCCTCTTCTGACATACTTTCTTGTTGCTCTGTAAGGATTTTCTGACCTGTCTTGACTGCCTCTACACACAAACAGTAACAGAATCCATATATCAGAACAAACAATACCAAAACTATCAGACCTACCCACAAAGGGTCAATGGGAGAAAAAAGCATAACTACACAGCGAGGATCTCTTGATCACTACACTGAGGTTATCATAGTTCCTTAACTTGTCCCCAAACCAGGAACCTTAACTTGTCCCAAAGCCTACTTCCTGGCAACTTTATATTCGCCTCTATTTTATCCGAGGTCCTTCCCAAACTCCTGGGTTACTTTGTGCCTACTTCCTGGCAACTTTATGCTCACCTCTATTTTATCCGAGGTCCTTCCTAAACTCCTGGGGTCGCAAGTTTCACTCACCGTGAACTTACCCTGCCGGCAACCACTGACTGCTGAAAGTTCTGAACTCGGTGGGGGAGTCGGTTCCCCGTACGGGCCACCAATTGTCGCGCCCGCTCTCGACCAGCAAGAACGACGTGACCACCAGACCTTCTAACAGCAGTTTATTCAGTCTTCATCTTTCTTCTTTCTCTTCATCAGTACCGTTCCCCAGCTGAAGAGTTCTGAATCCACGCCAGATCCTTCTCAACAGTCTGTTTTACGAGAACCTTTATTAACCACTTCTTCCCCGTTATGCAGTTCTGAATCCTCCCTGCAGCAGGGGGTCTTCGCTCTTGCCTGAAGATGTTTCTTTTCCCGGGTTTTTTCTTCCCGGATTTTCTCGTCCCAGGTCTTCTCGTCCTGGGTTTTCTCGTCCCGGGTCTTCTCGTCCCAGGTCTTCTCATCTCGGGTTCTTTCTTCCCGGGTTTCGGCACCACTTGTTGAGCGCGCTCAACTGGCCAGGAAGAACGACGCTGCTACAGGATCCTTCTGCACACATTTATTCAGTCCTGTTTCTTCTTTCTCCATATATCTCCCTTGTTTATATCTCCCCTGTTTATATCTCCCCTGTTTATATCTCCCCTGTTTATATCTCCCCTGTTTATATCTCCCTTGTTTATATCTCCCTTGTTTTTATATCTCCCCTGTTTATATCTCCCTTGTTTTTATATCTCCCTTGTTTATATATCTCCCTTGTTTTTATATCTCCCTTGTTTATATATCTCCCCCCTAATAGTAATCCTCTCTCGAATAATAATCCTCCCTCTAACCCGGGCCTCTCACTCTTATATACTCTCAGTTCCCATCCACGCACAGCAGGCCACGCCACCTCACCAGGCACGCAGCTTCAGCTAATCAGGGCAGCAGGGGCAAATCTCCAAATTGGATTCACCTGTATCCTGGTACACCTGCGCAGCACTCAAGATGTTTGTGTCTTATATGAGGAAGTCAGGTGCAAGTCATATGACTTAGCTGCAGTCCCTGGCGCCTTTGGGACTGCCGCCACACCCGCTCCCCACAAATCTGTAGATTGCTTTCGGCAGGATAGCCATTTTTACTATATTAATCATGACAATCCATGAGCATGGGAGAGCTTTCGATCTTCTGAGATCTTCTTCTATTTCTTTCTTCAAAGACTTTAAGTTCTTACCTACAGATCTTTTACTTCCTTAGTTAAAGTCACACCAAGATATTTTAGATTATTTGTGACTATTGTGAAGTGTATTGTTTACCTAATTTCTTTCTCAGCTTGTTTATCCTTTGAGGAGAGAAAGGCCACTGATTTGTTGGAGTTAATTTTTATCCAGTTACTGCACTGAAACTGTTTATCAGGTTTAGGGGTTCTCTGGTGGGATTTTTAGGGTCACTTATATATACTATCATATCATCTGCAAATAGTGATATTTTGACTTCTTCCTTACCAATTTGTATCCCCTTGATCTCCTTTTGTTGTTGAATTGCTCTGGCTAGGACTTCAAGTACTATATTGATTAGGAAGGGAGAAAGTGGGCAGCTTTGTCCAGTCCCTAATTTTAGTGGGGTTGCTTCCAGTTTCTCTCCATTTAGTTTGAGGTTGGCAACTGGTTTGCTGTATATTGCTCTTATTATCTTTAGGTTTGGGCATTGAATTCCTGATCTTTCCATGACTTTTATCATGAATGGATGTTGCATTTTGTCAAATGCTTTCTAAGCCTCTAACGAGATGATAGTGTGCTTTTTTTCTTTGACTTTTTTTATATAGTGGATAATGTTGATAGATTTCCAGATTCAAACCATCCCTGTGTTCCTTGGAGGAATCCTGCTTGGTCATGATGGATGGTCATTTTGATGTGTTCTTGGATTCGGTTTGCCAGGATTTTATAGATTATTTTTGCATCGATATTCAAAAGTGAAATTGGTCTGGTGTTCTTTTTCTTTGTTGGATCTTTGTGTGATTTAGGTATCAGAGTAATTGTGGCTTCATAGAATGAATTGGGTAGAGTACCTTCCATTTCTGTTTTGTGGAATAGTTTAAGGAGAGTTGGAATTAGATCTTCTTTGAAAGTGTGATGGAACTCTGCATTAAACCCATTTTGTCATGTGCTTTTTTGGTTGGGATACTATTGATGGCTACTTCTATTTCTTTGGAGAAATGGGACTGTTTAGGTCATTAATCTGATCCTGATTTAACTTTGGCACCAGGTATCTGTCTAGGAAGTTGTCCATTTCATCCAGGTTTTTTAGTTTTGTTGAGTAAAGCCTTTTGTCATAGGATCTGATGATGTTTTGGATATCCTCTGGTTCTGTTGTTATGTCTCCGTTTTCATTTCTGATTTTGTTAATTGGGATGCTGTCCCTGTGCCCTCTAGTTAGTCTGGCTAAGGGTTTATCGATCTTGTTGATTTTCTCAAAGTACCAGCTCCTTATTTGTTTGATTCGATGAATAGGTTTTGTTTGTTTCTTTGTTTGTTTGTTTCCCCTTGGATGATTTCAGCCCGGTGTTTGAATATTTCCTGTTGTCTACTTCTCTTGGGTGAATTTACTTCCTTTATTTCTAGAGTTTCTAGGTGTGCTGTCAGGCTGCTAATATATGCTCTCTCTAGTTTCTTTTTGGAGGCACTCAGCACTATGCGTTTTCCTCTTAGTACTCTCTTCATTGTGTCCCATAATTTTGGGTATGTTATGGATTCATTTTCATTAAACTCTAAAAAGTCTTTAATTTCTTTCTTTATTTCATCATTGGCCAAGGTATCATTGAGTAGAGTGTTGTTCAGTTTCCCCCTAAATATTGGCATTGCATTATTTTTGCTGTTATTGAAGATAAGCCTTAGTCTATGGTGATTAGATAGGATTCATGGGATAATTTCAATATTTTTTTATCTGTTGAGGACTGTTTTGTGACCAATTATATGGTCAATTTTGGAGGAGGTACCATGAGATGCTGAAAAAAAGGTATATCCTTTTGTTTTAAGATAAAACAATCTGTTGATATATATTAAAACCATTTCTTTCATAGCTTTTGTTAGTTTCTATTGTCTCTGTTTAGTTTCTGTTTTCAGGATCTGTCAATTGTTGAGAGCAGGGTTTTGAAGTCTTCCACTATTATTATGTGAGGTGCAATGTGTGCTTTGATCTTTACTAAAGTTTCTTTAATGAATGTTGCTGACCTTGCATTTGGAGCATAGATATTCAAAATTGAGAGTTCATCTTCATAGATTTTTACCTTTAATGACTATCAAGTGGTACTCCTTGTCTTTTTTGATAACTTTGGGTTGGAAGTCAATTTTACTCGATATTAGAATGGCTGCTCCAGCACTTCCCTTCGGTGCCAGCAATGAGTGACCTTGGCGCAGAGTCAGCAGACACCCCCAAGGTCCCTAGGGGATTTTCAATTCGATCTTAGGACCTCTGGTGAGTGGAACACAACTTCTGTTCCAATCCAAACACATGGGACATGAGACAGCATTATGGAAGCAGAAGGCAGTCACAAGTCCCTTCCAGTTGGTTCCAGTACCTGGTCACCGTGGGCATGAAGTCAGCGGATACTCCCAAGGTCCCAAGAGGACAGATTCTGAGGCAGACCCCATTTCAGGCTACAGACATCAGGACACCTTCCCTGTCAGAGGAGAGTTGTACCCCCCTACCGGGAGGGCCTTGCCTGAGGACCTGGAGGAGCCATCTTGGTTCCTGGAAACCTCTAAGACTATTCTGCACAAATGAGAGTGTGGACTACAGAAGCTAATAGCTTCTGGGACAGGCAGAAGCCACATAGCTTCTGAGGAAAACCCCACTTCGGGCTCCAGACATCAGGGTACCTTACCTGCCAGAGGAGAGGTGTCCCCCCCTTCTGGCAGGGCTTTGCCAGAGCACCTGGGGGAGTCATATTGGTTCCTGAATCCATCTGAGACTAGTCTGCCCAGATGAGAGTGTGGACTACAGAAGCTAACAGCTTCTGGGAGAGGCCCTGTGTCAGGCCTTCATCTTCTGTCAGGAAGCAGGACTGAATGGCAGATATCTGTGCACCTTCCCTAAAGGAGGAGATCTTGCCTGCAGAGAGGACTCTACACACTGAAAATCAGGAGAGAGCTAATCTCCAGGGTCTGCTGATAGAGGCTAACAGAATCATGAGAGGACCAAGGTCTAACCAGAGATAACTATAACAACTAACTCCAAAGATGATCAGGCAAACGTAAGGACGTTACTAACAGACACCAAGACCACTCACCATTATCAGAATGCAGCACTCCCACCTCACTTAGTTCTGGGCACCCCAACACACCTGAAAACCTAGACCGGAATTTAAAAGCATATCTCATGATGATGGTAGAGGACATCAAGTAGGACTTTAATAACTCACTTAAAGAAATACAGGAGAAAACTGTTAAGGAGTTACAAGTCCTTAAAGAAAAAACAGGAAAACACAAACAGGTAGAAGTCCTTAAAGAAAAACAGGAAGACACATCCAACAGGTGATAGAAATGAACAAAACCATATTAGACCTAAAAAGGGAAGTAGACACAATAAAGAAAACACAAAGTGAGGCAATGGTGGAGATAGAAAACCTTGGAAAGTAATCTGGAACCATAGATGGGAGCATCAGAAACAGAATACAAGAGATGGAAGAGAAAATCTCAAATACAAAAGATTCCATAGAGAACATGGGCACAACAATCAAAGAAAATGCAAAATGCAAAACGATCCTAACTCAAAACATCCAGGAAAAAACGGACTTAATGAGAAGACTAAACCTACTGATAATAGTGGTAGATGAGAAGGAATATTTTCAAATTAAAGGGCCAGCAAATATCTTCAACAAAATAATAGAAGAAAACTTCCCAAACCTAAAGAAAGAGATGCCCATGAACACACAAGAAGCCAACAGAAGTCCAAATAGACTGGACAAGAAAAGAAATTCCTCCAGACACATAATAATCAGAACAACAAATGCACTAAATAAAGATAGAATATTAAAAGCAGTAAGGGAAAAATATCAAGTAACATATAAAGGCAAGCCTATCAGAATTACATCAGACTTTTCACCAGACACTATGAAAGCCTGGACAGTTATTATACAGACTCTAAGAGAACACAAATGCCAGCCCAGGCTACTATACCCAGCCAAACATAAAATTACCATAGATGGAGAAACCAAAGTATTCCATGACAAATCCAAATTCACACAACATCTTTCCACAAATCCAGCCCTTCAAAGTATAATAAAGAAAAAAACACCAACACAAGGAGGGAAACCACGTCCTAGAAAAAGCAAGAAGGTAATCTCTCAACAAACCTAAAAGAAGACAGCCACAAGAACAGAATCCCAACTATAACGACAAAAATAATTGGAAGCAACAATTATTTTTCTTCAATATCTTTTAATATCAATGGACTCAATTCCCCAATAAGAAGAATTAGACTAACAGACAGGCTACACAAACAGTACGCAACATTTTGCTGCTTACAGAAAACCCATCTCAGGGAAAAAGACAGACACTACCTCAGAATGAAAGGCTGGAAAACAAATTTCCAAGCAAATGGTATGAAGAAACAAGCTGGAGTAGCCATTCTAATATCAAATAAAATCGACTTCCAACCCAAAGTTATCAAAAAAGACAAGGAGGGACACTTCATACTCATAAAAGGTAAATCTTCCAAGAGGAACTTCAAATTTTGAATATGTATGCTACAAATACAAGGGCAGCCACATTCATTAAAGAAACTTTAGTAAAGCTCAAAGCACACATTGCACCTCACACAATAATAGTGGGAGATTTCAACATACCACTTTCATCAATGGACAGATCATGGAAACAGAAACTAAATACGGACACAGTGAAACTAACAAAAGTTATGAAACAAATGAATTTAACAGATCTCTAAAGAACATTTTATCCTAAAACAAAAGGATATATCTTCTTTTCAGATCGTCTGGTACCTTCTCCAAAACTGACCATATAATTGGTCACAAAACAGGCCTCAACAGATACAAAAATATTGAAATTGTCCCATGTATCCTATCAGATCACAATGGACTAAGGCTGATCTTCAATAACAACATAAATAATGGAAAGCCAACATTCACGTGGAAACTGAACAACACTCTTCTCAATGATACCTTGGTCAAGGAAGGAATAAAGAAAGAAATTAAAGACTTTTTAGAGTTTAATGAAAATGAAGGCACAACATACCCAAACCTATGGCACACAATGAAAGCATTTCTAAGAGGGAAACTCATAGCTCTGAGTGCCTCCAAGAACAAACGGGAGAGAGCACATACTAGCAGCTTGACAACACATCTAAAAGCTCTAGAAAAAAGGACGCAAATTCACCCATGAGGAGTAGACGGCAGAAAATAATCAAACTCAGGGGCGAAATCAACCAAGTGGAAACAAGAAGAACTATTCAAATAATCAACCAAATGAGGAGGTTGTTTTTTGAGAAAATCAACAAGATAGACATACCCTTAGCCAGACTCATGGGACACAATGAAAACATATTTAAGAGGAAAATTCATAGCGCTGAGTGTCTCCAAAAAGAAACTGGGGAGAGCAAACACTAGCAGCTTGACAACATACCTAGCAGCTGTAGAACAAAAGGAAGCAACTTCACTTAAGAGGAATAGACAGCAGGAAACAATCAAACTCAGGGGCAAATAATCAACCAACTAGAAACAAGAACTATTGAAAGAATCAACCAAAGGAGGAGCAGGTTCTTTGAGAAAATCAACAAGATAGATAAACCCTTGTCCAGACTCACTAGTGGGCAAAGGGACAGCATCCTAATTAACAAAATCAGAAATGAAAAGGGAGACATAACAACAGATCCTGAAGTAATCCAAAACACCATCAGATCCTTCTACAAAAGGCTATACTCAACAAAACTTGAAAACCTTGATGAAATGGACAAATTTTTAGACAGGTACCAGGTACCAAACTTAAATCAGGATCAGGTTAATGATCTAAACAGTCCTATATCCCCTAAAGAAATAGAAGCAGTTCTGGAGAGATGGCTCAGTGCTTAAGAGCACTGACTGCTCTTTCGGAGGTCCTGTTTTCAAATCCAGCAACAACATGGTGGCTCACAACCATCTGTAATGAGATGTGGTGCCCTTCTGGAGTGTCTGAAGACAGCTACTTACATAAAATAAATAAATACATCTTTAAAAAAGAAAGAAATAGAAGCAGTCATTAGAAGTCTCCAAACCAAAAAAAAAAAGCCCAGGACCAGATGGGTTTAGTGCAGAGTTCCATCAGACCTTCAAAGAAGATCTAATTTCAGTTCTTCACAAACTATACCAAAAAATAGAAGCAGAAGGTACTCTACCCAATTCATTCTATGAAGCCACAATTACTCTGATACCTAAATCACAGAAAGACCCAGCAAAGAGACCTTGAGACCAAATTCCGTTATGGATATTGATGCAAATGTACCCAATAAAATTCTCCTAACCAAATATAAGAACACATCAATACAATCATTCATTCATTCCAAGTAGGTTTCATTCCAGTGATGCAGGGATGGTTTAATATACAGAAATCCGTCAATGTAATCCACTATATAAACAAACGGAGAGACAAGAACACATGATCATCTTGTTAGACGTGGAGAAAGCATTTGACAAAATCAAACACCCATTCATGATAAAAGACTTGGAAATATCAGGAATTCGGGCCCATACCTAAACACGATAAAAGCAATCTACAGGAAACCAGTAGCCAACATCAAAGTAAATGGTGAGAAGCTGGAAGCAATCCCACTAAAATCAGGGACTAGACAACGCTGACCACTCTCTCCCTACCTATTCAACATTGTACTTGAAGTCCTAGCCAGAGCAATTAGACAACAAAGGGAGATCAAGGGGATACAAATTGGAAAAGATGAAGTCAAAAATCACTTTTTGCAGATGATATGATAGTATATATAAGTGACCCTAAAAATTTCACCAGAGAACTCCTAAGCCTGATAAACAGCTTCAGTGAAGTAGCTGGATATAAAATTAACTCAAACAAGTCAATGGCATTTCTGTACACAAAGGATTAACAGGCTAAGAAAGAAATTAGGGAAACAATACCCATCTGAACAGTCACAAATAATATAAAATACCTTGTCGTGACTCTAACTAAGGAAGTGAAAGATCTGTATGATAAGAACTTCATGTCTCTGAAGAAAGAAATTAAAGAAGATCTCAGAAGATGGAAAGATCTCCCATGCTCATGGACTGGCAGGATCAATATAGTAAAAATGGATATCTTGCCAAAAGCAATCTACAGATTCAATGCAATCACCATCAAAATCCCAACTCAATTATTCAACGAATTTGAAAGGTCAATCAGAAGATTCATCTGGAATAACAAAAAACCTAGGATAGCAAAAACTCTTCTCAAGGATAGAAGAACATCTCGTGGAATCACCATGCCCGACCTAAAGCTGTACAACAGAGCAACTGTAATAAACACCTCATGGTACTGGTATAGTGACAGACCAATGGAACAGAATTGAAGACTCAGAGATGAACCCACACACCTATGGGCACTTGATCTTTGAAAAGACAGATAAAACCATCCAGTGGAAAAAAGACAGCATTTTCAACAAATGGTGCTGGCACAACTGGCAGTTATCATGTAGAAGAATGTGAATTGACCCATTTCTATCTCCTTTAACTAAGGTCAAATCTAAGTGGATTAAGGAACTCCACATAAAACCAGAGACACTGAAACTTATAGAGGAGAAAGTAGGGAAAAGCCTCGAAGATATGGGTACAGGGGAAAATTCCTGAATAGAACAACAATGGCTTGTGCTGTAAGATCGAGAATCGATAAATGGGACCTCATAAAATCGCAGAGCTTCTGCAAGGCAAAAGACACTGTCAATAAGACAAAAAGACCACCAACAGATTGGGAAAGGATCTTTACCTATCCCAAATTGGATAGGGGACTAATATCCAATATATATAAAGAACTCAAGAAGGTGGATTCCATAAAATCAAATAACCCCATTTAAAAATGGGGCTCAGAGCAGAACAAAGAATTCTCACCTGAGGAATACCGAATGGCAGAGAAGCACCTGAAAAAATGTTCAACATCCTTAATCATCTGGGAAATGCAAATCAAAACAACACTGAGATTCCACTTCACTCCAGTCAGAATGGCTAAGATCAAAAACTCAGGTGACAGCAGGTGCTGGCGAGAATGTGGAGAAAGGGGAACACTCCTCCATTGCTGGTGGGATTGCAAGCTTGTACAACCACTCTGGAAATCAGTCTGGCGGTTCCTCAGAAAATTGGACATAGTACTACAGGAGGATCCCGCAATACCTCTCCTGAGCATATGTCCAGAAGATTTCCCAACTGGTAAGGAGAACACATGCTCCACTATGTTGATAGCAGCCTTGTTTATAATAGCCAGAAGCAGGAAAGAACCCAGATGCCCCTCAACAGAGGAATGGATACAGAAAATGTGCTACATTTACACAATGGAATACTACTCAGCTATTAAAAAAATGAATTTATGAAATTCCTAGGCAAATGGATGGACCTGGAGGGTATCATCCTGAGTGAAGTAAGCCAATCACAAAGGAACTAGCACAATATGTACTCACTGATAAGTGGATATTAGCCCAGAAACTTAGGATACCCAAGATATAATATACAACTTGCCAAACGCATGAATTTCAAGAAGAATGAAGACCAAAGTGTGGACTCTTTACCCTTTCTTAGAAATGTGAACAAAACACCCATAGAAGGAGTTACAGAGACAAAATTTGGAGCTGTGACAAAAGGATGGACCATCTAGTGATTACCATATGCAAGGTTCCATCCCATAATCAGCTTCCAAATAATGACATCATTGCATACACTAGCAAGATTTCACTGAAAGGACCCAGGTATAGCTCTCTCTTGTGACACTATGCCAGGGCCTAGCAAACACAGAAGTGGATGATCACAGTCAGCTATTGGATGGGTCACACGGCCCCTAATGGAAGAGCTAGAAAAATTACCCAAGGAGCTAAAGGGAACTGCACCCCTATAGGTGGAACAACAATATGAACTAACCAGTACCCGGGAGCTCTTGTCTTTAGCTGCATATGTATCAAAAGATGGCCTAGTCGGCCATCACTGCAAAGAGAGGCC
Source organism: Mus musculus (assembly GCF_000001635.26). Taxonomy (NCBI): domain Eukaryota; kingdom Metazoa; phylum Chordata; class Mammalia; order Rodentia; family Muridae; genus Mus; species Mus musculus. Next base: position 27,802,694 of record NC_000086.7, on the reverse strand, counting down.
CATTGGACTTGCAAACTTTATATCCCCCGTACAGGGGAACACCAGGGCCAAAAAGGGGCAGTGGGTGGGTAGGGGATTGGGGGGGTGGGAATGGGGGACCTTTGGGATAGCATTGAAATGTAAATGAGGAAAATACCTAATTAAAAAAAAAGAATCCTACTAACAGAAATCAAGACCACTCACCATCATCAGAATGCAGCACTCCCACCCCACCTGGTCCTGGGCACCCAAACACAACCGAAAAGCTAGACCGAGATTTAAAAGCATATCTCATGACGATGGTAGAGGACATCAAGAAGGACTTTAATAACTCACTTAAAGAAATACAGGAGAGCACTGCTAAAGAGTTACAAGTCCTCAAAGAAAAACAGGAAAACACAAACAGGTAGAAGTCCTTATAGAAAAACAGGAAAACACATCCAAAAAGGTGATGGAAATGAACAAAACCATACTAGACCTAAAACGGGAGGTAGACACAATAAAGAAAACCCAAAGTGAGGCAACATTGGAGATAGAAACCATAGGAAAGAAATCTAAAACCATAGATGTGAGCATCAGCAACAGAATACAAGAGATGGAAGAGAGAAACTCAGGTGCAGAAGATTCCTTAGAGAACATCGGCACAACAATCAAAGAAAATAAAAAATGCAAAAGATCCTAACTCAAAACATCCAGGAAATACAGGACAAAATGAGAAGACCAAACCTATGGATAATAGGAGTTGATGAGAAAAAAGATTTTCAACTTAAAGGGCCAGCAAATATCTTTAACAAAATCATAGAAGAAAACTTCCCAAACCTATAGAAAGAGATGCCCATGATCATACAAGAAGCCTACAGAACTCCAAATAGACAGAAAAGAAATTCTTTCCGACACATAATAATCAGAAATACAAATGCACTAAATAAAGATAGAATATTAAAAGCAGTAACGGAGAAAGGTCAAGTAACACATAAATTCAGGCCTATCAGAATTATTTCTTTTTTAAAATTAGGTATTTTCTTCATTTACATTTCAAATGCTATCCCCCAAACCCCCTAGACCCTCCCCCTACTCCCCTACCCACCTACTCCCACTTCTTGGCCCTGTTGTTCCCCCATACTGAAACATATAAAGTTTGCAAGATGTTGAATCTGCATGAATAAATAAAATACTAATACTAAAAAAAAAAATGAATCTAAAAATCAAACTTCTATATGTTTGCTGAACATGAAAATAGAAGGCATTCTTGATTACTTATGTTTGAAGACATATGTGAAGCATTCTTTTTTTTTTTTTTTTTTGCTATTTTTTATTTTTTTTTTCCATTTTTTATTAGGTATTTAACTCATTTACATTTCCAATGCTATACCAAAAGTCCCCCATATCCACCCACCCCCACTCCCCTGCCCACCCACTCCCCCTTTTTGGCCCTGGTATTCCCCTGTACTGGGGCATATAAAGTTTGCAAGTCCAATGGGCCTCTCTTTCCAGTGATGGCCGACTAGGCCATCTTTTGATATATATGCAGCTAGAGTCAAGAGCTCCGGGGTACTGGTTAGCTCATAATGTTGTTCCACCTATAGGGTTGCAGATCCCTTTAGCTCCTTGGCTACTTTCTCTAGCTCCTCCATTGGGAGCCCTATGATCCATCCATTAGCTGACTGTGAGCATCCACTTCTGTGTTTGCTGGGCCCGGCATAGTCTCACAAGAGACAGCTACATCTGAGTCCTTTCAATAAAATCTTGCTAGTGTATGCAATGGTGTCAGCGTTTGGATGCTGATTATGGGGTGGATCCCTGGCTATGGCAGTCTCTACATGGTCCATCCTTTCATCTTAGCTCCAAACTCCGTCTCTGTAACTCCTTCCATGGGTGTTTTGTTCCCAAATCTAAGGAGGGGCATAGTGTCCACACTTCAGTCTTCATTCTCCTTGAGTTTCATGTGTTTAGCAAATTATATCTTATATCTTGGGTATCCTAGGTTTGGGGCTAATATCCACTTATCAGTGAATACATATTGTGTGAGTTTCTTTGTGAATGTGTTACCTCACTCAGGATGATGCCCTCCAGGTCCATCCATTTGGCTAGGAATTTCATAAATTCATTCTTTTTAATAGCTGAGTAGTACTCCATTGTGTAGATGTACCACATTTTCTGTATCCATTCCTCTGTTGAGGGGCATCTAGGTTCTTTCCAGCTTCTGGCTATTATAAATAAGGCTGCTATGAACATAGTGGAGCATGTGTCCTTCTTACCTGTTGGGGCATCTTCTGGATATATGCCCAGGAGAGGTATTGCTGGATCCTCCGGTAGTACTATGTCCAGTTTTCTGAGGAACCGCCAGACTGATTTCCAGAGTGGTTGTACAAGCCTGCACTCCCACCAACAATGGAGGAGTGTTTCTCTTTCTCCACATCCTCGCCAGCATCTGCTGTCACCTGAATTTTTGATCTTAGCCATTCTGACTGGTGTGAGGTGGAATCTCAGGGTTGTTTTGATTTGCATTTCCCTGATGATTAAGGATGTTGAACATTTTTTCAAGTGCTTCTCTGCCATTCGGTATTCCTCAGGTGAGAATTCTTTGTTCAGTTCTGAGCCCCATTTTTTAATGGGGTTATTTGATTTTCTGAAGTCCACCTTCTTGAGTTCTTTATATATGTTGGATATTAGTCTCCTATCTGATTTAGGATAGGTAAAGATCCTTTCCCAATCTGTTGGTGGTCTTTTTGTCTTATTGACGGTGTCTTTTGCCTTGCAGAAACTTTGGAGTTTCATTAGGTCCCATTTGTCGATTCTCGATCTTACAGCACAAGCCATTGCTGTTCTGTTCAGGAATTTTTCCCCTGTGCCCATATCTTCAAGGCTTTTCCCCACTTTCTCCTCTATAAGTTTCAGTGTCTCTGGTTTTATGTGAAGTTCCTTGATCCACTTAGATTTGACCTTAGTACAAGGAGATAAGTATGGATCGATTCGCATTCTTCTACACGATAACAACCAGTTGTGCCAGCACCAATTGTTGAAAATGCTGTCTTTCTTCCACTGGATGGTTTTAGCTCCCTTGTCGAAGATCAAGTGACCATAGGTGAGTGGGTTCATTTCTGGATCTTCAATTCTATTCCATTGGTCTACTTGTCTGTCTCTATACCAGTACCATGCAGTTTTTATCACAATTGTTCTGTAGTAAAGCTTTAGGTCTGGCATGGTGATTCCGCCAGAAGTTCTTTTATCCTTGAGAAGACTTTTTGCTATCCTAGGTTTTTTGTTATTCCAGACAAATTTGCAAATTGCTCCTTCCAATTCGTTGAAGAATTGAGTTGGAATTTTGATGGGGATTGCATTGAATCTGTAGATTGCTTTTGGCAAGATAGCCATTTTTACAATGTTGATCCTGCCAATCCATGAGCATGGGAGATCTTTCCATCTTCTGAGATCTTCTTTAATTTCTTTCTTCAGAGATTTGAAGTTTTTATCATACAGATCTTTCACCTCCTTAGTTAGAGTCACGCCAAGATATTTTATATTATTTGTGACTATTGAGAAGGGTGTTGTTTCCCTAATTTCTTTCTCAGCGTGTTTATTCTTTGTATAGAGAAAGGCCATTGACTTGTTTGAGTTTATTTTATATCCAGCTACTTCACCGAAGCTGTTTATCAGGTTTAGGAGTTCTCTGGTAGAATTTTTAGGGTCACTTATATATACTATCATATCATCTGCAAAAAGTGATATTTTGACTTCCTCTTTTCCAATTTGTATCCTCTTGATCTCCTTTTGTTGTCGAATTGCTCTGGCTAATACTTCAAGTACTATGTTGAAAAGGTAGGGAGAAAGTGGGCAGCCTTGTCTAGTCCCTGATTTTAGTGGGATTGCTTCCAGCTTCTCTCCATTTACTTTGATGTTGGCTACTGGTTTGCTGTAGATTGCTTTTATCATGTATAGGTATGGGCCTTGAATTCCTGATCTTTCCAAAACTTTTATCATGAATGGGTGTTGGATCTTGTCAAATGCTTTTTCTGCATCTAACGAGATGATCATGTGGTTTTTGTCTTTGAGTTTGTTTATATAATGGATTACATTGATGGATTTTCGTATATTAAACCATCCCTGCATCCCTGGAATAAAACCTACTTGGTCAGGATGGATGATTGCTTTAATGTGTTCTTGGATTCGGTTAGGGAGAATTTTATTGAGGATTTTTGGATCGATATTCATAAGAGAAATTGGTCTGAAGTTCTCTATCTTTGTTGGATCTTTCTGTGGTTTAGGTATCAGAGTAATAGTGGCTTCATAAAATGAGTTGGGTAGAGTACCTTCTACTTCTATTTTGTGAAATAGTTTGTGCAGAATTGGAATTAGATCTTCTTTGAAGGTCTGATAGAACTCTGCACTAAACCCATCTGGTCCTGGGCTTTTTTTGGTTGGCAGACTATTAATAACTGCTTCTATTTCTTTAGGTGATATGGGACTGTTTAGATGGTCAACTTGATCCTGATTCCACTTTGGTACCTGGTATCTGTCCAGAAATTTGTCCATTTCGTTCAGGTTTTCCAGTTTTGTTGAGTATAGCCTTTTGTAGAAGGATCTGATGGTGTTTTGGATTTCTTCAGGATCTGTTGTTATGTCTCCCTTTTCATTTCTGATTTTGTTAATTATGATGCTGTCCCTGTGCCCTCTAGTTAGTCTAGCTAAGGGTTTATCTATCTTGTTGATTTTCTCAAAGAACCAAATCCTCGTTTGGTTAATTCTTTGAATAGTTCTTCTTGTTTCCACTTGGTTGATTTCACCCCTGAGTTTGATTATTTCCTGCCGTCTACTCCTCTTGGGTGAATTTGCTTCCTTTTTTTCTAGGGCTTTTAGATGTGTTGTCAAGCTGCTAGTATGTGCTGTCTCCCGTTTCTTCTTGGAGGCACTCAGCGCTATGAGTTTCCCTCTTAGAAATGCTTTCATTGTGTCCCATAGGTTTGGGTACGTTGTGGCTTCATTTTCATTAAACTCTAAAAAGTCTTTAATTTCTTTCTTTATTCCTTCCTTGACCAAGGTATCATTGAGAAGAGTGTTATTCAGTTTCCACGTGAATGTTGGCTTTCCATTATTTATGTTGTTATTGAAGATCAGTCTTAGGCCATGGTGGTCTTATAGGATACATGGGACAATTTCAATATTTTTGTATCTATTGAGGCCTGTTTTGTGACCAATTATATGGTCAATTTTGGAGAAGGTCCCGTGAGGTGCTGAGAAGAAGGTATATCCTTTTGTTTTAGGATAAAATGTTCTGTAGATATCTGTCAGGTCCATTTGTTTCATAACTTCTGTTAGTTTCACTGTGTCCCTGTTTAGTTTCTGTTTCCACGATCTGTCCATTGAAGAAAGTGGTGTGTTGAAGTCTCCCACTATTATTGTGTGAGGTGCAATGTATGCTTTGAGCTTTACTAAAGTGTCTCTAATGAATGTGGCTGCCCTTGCATTTGGTGCGTAGATATTCAGAATTGAGAGTTCCTCTTGGAGGATTTTACCTTTGATGAGTATGAAGTGTCCCTCCTTGTCTTTTTTGATAACTTTGGGTTGGAAGTCGATTTTATCCGATATTAAAATGGCTACTCCAGCTTGTTTCTTCAGTCCATTTGCTTGGAAAATTGTTTTCCAGCCTTTCACTCTGAGGTAGTGTCTGTCTTTTTCCCTGAGATGGGTTTCCTGTAAGCAGCAGAATGTTGGGTCCTGTTTGTGTAGCCAGTCTGTTAGTCTATGTCTTTTTATTGGGGAATTGAGTCCATTGATATTAAGAGATATTAAGGAAAAGTAATTGTTGCTCCCTTTTATTTTTGTTGTTAGAGTTGGCATTCTGTTCTTGTGGCTGTCTTCTTTTTGGTTTGTTGAATGATTACTTTCTTGGTTGTTCTAGGGCGTGATTTCCGTCCTTGTATTGCTTCTTTTCTGTTATTATCCTTTGAAGGGCTGGATTCGTGGAAAGATATTGTGTGAACTTGGTTTTGTCGTGGAATACTTTGTTTTCTCCATCTATGGTAATTGAGAGTTTGGCCGGGTATAGTAGCCTGGGCTGGCATTTGTGTTCTCTTAGTGTCTGTATAACATCTGTCCAGGCTCTTCTGGCTTTCATAGTCTCTGGTGAAAAGTCTGGTGTAATTCTGATAGGCCTTCCTTTATATGTTACTTGACCTTTCTCCCTTACTGCTTTTAATATTCTATCTTTATTTAGTGCATTTGTTGTTCTGATTATTATGTGTCGGGAGGAATTTCTTTTCTGGTCCAGTCTATTTGGAGTTCTGTATGCTTCTTGTATGATCATGGGCATCTCTTTTTTTATGTTTGGGAAGTTTTCTTCTATTATTTTGTTGAAGATATTAGCTGGCCCTTTAAGTTGAAAATCTTCATTCTCATCAATTCCTATTATCCGTAGGTTTGGTCTTCTCATTGTGTCCTGGATTACCTGGATGTTTTGAGTTAGGATCCTTTTGCATTTTGTATTTTCTTTGACTGTTGTGTCGATGTTCTCTATGGAATCTTCTGCACCTGAGATTCTCTCTTCCATTTCTTGTATTCTGTTGCTGATGCTCGCATCTATGGTTCCAGATCTCTTTCCTAGGGTTTCTATCTCCAGCGTTGCCTCGCTTTGGGTTTTCTTTATTGTGTCTACTTCCCCTTTTAGTTCTAGTATGGTTTTGTTCATTTCCATCACCTGTTTGGCTGTGTTTTCCTGCTTTTCTTTAAGAGCCTGTAACTCTTTAGCAGTGCTCTCCTGTAAATCTTTAAGTGACTTATGAAAGTCCTTCTTGATGTCCTCTATCATCATCATGAGAAATGTTTTTAAATCTGGGTCTAGATTTTCGGTTGTGTTGGGGTGCCCAGGACTAGGTGGGGTGGGAGTGCTGCGTTCTGATGATGGTGAGTGGTCTTGATTTCTGTTAGTAGGATTCTTACGTTTGCCTTTCGCCATCTGGTAATCTCTGAAGCTAGCTGTTTTAGTTGTCACTGTTAAGAGCTTGTTCTTCAGGTGACTCTGTTAGCCTCTATGAGCAGACCTGGAGGGTAGCACTCTCCTTAGTTTCAGTGGGCAGAGTATTCTCTGCAGGCAAGCTCTCTTCTTGCAAGGCAGGTACCCAGATATCTGGTGTTCGAACCAGACTCCTGGCAGAAGTTCTGTTCCACTCACTAGAGGTCTTAGGATCACGTGTGGAATCCTGTGTGGGCCCTTGCGGGTGTCAGGCGACTCAGCTGGCAAGGTAGCCGGGGCTCGAGTGGAGTGGAAGGGGTTTGTGCCCCAGATCAAGCCCGGGTAGCCTGCTTCCCTATGTACCGCAGTCTCAAGTTCCACGCGATTGGATTGGGGTAGGTGCTGTGTTCCACTCACCATAGGTCTTAGGGTCCCGTGGGGAGTCCCGTGTGGGCCCTTGCGGGTGTTGGGCAAGACTCTGCTGTCAAGGTAGCCCGGGGCTCGAGTCTCGAGTCGAGCGGAAGGGACTTGTGCCCCAGATCAGGCCCGGGTAGCCTGCTTCCCTATGTACCGCAGTCTCAAGTTCCACGCGATTGGATTGGGGCAGGCACTGTGATCCACTCACCAGAGGTCTTAGGGTCCTGTGGGGAGTCCCGTGTGGACCCTTGCGGGTGTTGGGCAAGACTCTGCTGGCAAGGTAGCCCGGGGCTCGAGTCTCGAGTCGAGCGGAAGGGACTTGTGCCCCAGATCAGGCCCGGGTAGCCTGCTTCCCTATGTACCGCAGTCTCAAGTTCCGCGCGATTGGATTGGGGCAGGCACTGTGGTCCACTCACCAGAGGTCTTAGGGTCCCGTGGGGAGTCCCGTGTGGGCCCTTGCGGGTGTTGGGCAAGACTCTGCTGGCAAGGTAGCCCGGGGCTCGAGTCTCGAGTCGAGCGGAAGGGCATGTGAAGCATTCTTAAGCATTAGGTAAGGTTATGTGTCATTTATCTGAAGGCCAAGCACAATGAAATGATGTTTTGATGCCTTTATGAGAATAAAAAAATCCATGTCTCAAACTAATATTTATAGATTTTGTCAGTTGCATTTAATGTGTTAGTGTTATGAAATATAACATGGCAAGGGAGTACCTTTGGTGGGCTCATGCAAGGTGTGCCCCTGAGAAATTATACCATGCAACAGACCTGGTATAAAATGGATTTATTGGGGGAGGGGAGAAGAGTGAGGAACTGGGGAAGGGATAGAGGCAGACAGACAGAAGAAGCAAAGTCATTCGGTCAGAAAAAGTAGGGCAGAGAACAGATAGAGGGGAAGCTGAGAACAAAGACAGAGACAGAGAGCTCAGAAACAAGAACAATGGGAACAGAGAGAAGGGGCTGGGCCTGGAACAGTGAGATGGGGCTAATCAGTTCTTTTATCCTGCCTCACAGTTAGCAGTCTAGTTTGTTTCAAGAAACAAATATACTTTCTGTCAATGAATTCTGTAAGTGAACAGGAAATATTTTCATCTCTCAGAGCTGACAGTGTTAATTTTATAGTGTTTATAGGAGATTTTTTGGGACTATTTTCTTAAGAACAGTGTAAGCCAGGTATGTTGTCACATTCCTGTATAGCACCTACATGGAATGCTGAACCAAAACATTCTAGACCTTACTAGACATACAAAAAAATACTAAGTGCCTGTCTCAAAAATAAAATAAATGAAATAAAACCAAACCAATGTGCCTTCTATATTTGTAACTTGTACCTTCGGGAACTAATAAGATAATGAATCAAAAATAAATTTCAATTATCCTTATGAATAAAAATAATTAGAAATGTTAAGAAGGTTAAAAAAATCACTACAGGGAGGGGGAGGGGTCCTGGGTGGGAAAGCAGACAAGGAGAAGAGGAGAGGAACATGATCAGGTATTGTGGGGGTGGGAAAAAGGACTGAAGCGCTGAGGACTAGCAAAAAGAATGGAAACAGGCATCTTTGATATGTAGGAGGTTAGAAAACCCTCTAGAATATACCACAGACCTGGGAGGTGAGAGATTCTCAGGACTCAAAGGGAGGGACCTTAGATGAAATGCCCTGCAGTGGGGAGAGGGAACTTGTAGAGTCTTCCTCCAGTGGAGAGACAGGACATCAAGTGGAAAGATGGGGTTGCCATCCCACAGTCAAAAGCTCTAACCCAGAATTGTTTCTGTCTGAAAGAACTACTGGAAAAAAAATGGAGAAAAGCCTAAGGAAAAGGAGATCCAATGACAGGCCCAAATTGGGATCCAGCTCAAGGAGAGGCATCAAGGCCTGACACTATTACTGATGCTATGGTGTGCTCACAAAAATGGGCCTATCATGACTGCCCTCTTAAAGACCCAACCATCAGGTGAAAGAGTCAGATGCAGAAATTTACATGCAACCAATGGACAGAAGCTGGGAACCCCTGTGGTGGGAAAAGCTAGAAGAAGCTGAGGAAGAGGAGTTGAAGGAGGAGGACCAACAGTCTCAAATAACCTGGACCTCCCAGGATCTCTCAGACACTGAGCCACCAACCAGGCAGCATACACCAGCTGATATGAAGACCCAACACATATACAGACTTGAGGCCACAGGGAGTAGGGAGGTCTGGTGGGGTGGGGGTAGGATGGTGGGGACATCCTCTTAGAGATGGGGAGTTGGGGTGTGGGAGCATGAGGCAAGGAGGTATGGGATGTGGAACAATCAGAGGGTGGACAAGGAGGGGGATAAAGTCTGGACTTTAAAAAAAGATTAAGGAATAAATTTTAAATAATTCACTACATTAGTGTGTGGAAGTTCGGTACAAAGGACTATTTGCCACTCACTTATTCATTTAGATTTTGTTTGGAAGTTAATATAAAGAGGCTCTTACACTTAAACAAGAAAATGATTAAAGATGTTTAAAAATAAAGGAGTTCTATTTTGACTCTAAAGGTATACCTCCTAGTTAACTTTGTAATCACTTCACGGGGGTTAACTTCCTTCTTAGAATCATCAGAATTACAAGGATTAAAGAGCCTTTCAAACTCTGTTTCATAGGAGACAAAAATGTTAGTGAATTTTTTATTTGGTTACAAATGTACCAGCAAGTGAGAAATATGTATGCTTCATTAGTCTGAAGATGGGAAAGGAGAAGAGTACTTCAGAGTATGCTTCATAATGTCTCTTCACCATCTACATCAAAAAGCATATCGTAGTTGTTGGTCTCCATGTTCATCAAACCCTAAAACAGAAAAGCACTTCTTACTAAAGAAACTCCAAAGGATACAAATATGAAAGATTCTCTGCAAATGATGTATAGATGTGCTATGTTTAGTTAAGCAGGATAATTATAGTGTTAATAAACTATGAGGTACATCTGAGGTCAAATTCCCAATTTATCATTTCATGTCTTGAATAATTCCTACAAAGTCATTAGGATTTTACAGATAATATCAGTCACTTCAGTAAGAAATAATTCAAAATATCAAGTAGTTAAACTTTTTGATTCCTAAAACATATTTCGTTTCCTAAGGACATTTTATGGACCATGTGCAACATACCTCCATGGACTTCTCATGCATGTCTTCAATTGCTTCCAGGGTCAGATTCTGACTACATTCGGACAGTTTTAATGCTTGTTGTTCTTTTTGATAATTGTTCTACAAATGTAAAAGGAAAACATTACTGTAACAATTCTGTTCATTTTTGTTTTTACTGCCATGCAGCATGAATGCTAGGCTAACAACCAACCACTTAATGTATTTCCAATACAAAAATATTTACGTGAGCAAAAATAATTCCATATGAAATGTAAAAGGAATAGTTTTCCAAGTGATTTAACATTTTAACAACTATTATGACTAAATATACTTATATTTTTAAGTAACATGAAATACAATTATACTACCAATTGTGGGTTAATAAAACTTTTTTTTATGAGAAAGTGTTTGCCATGCTGCAGAGACTGGCCTTAGCCTCTCAAGTACTTAAGTTTATAGGCATGCACCATGTAAACATGAACTTGGTAAAATCCTAGCCCTGGAAGTTTAACTCTAGCTAGTGTTAATGCTTTTACCATATGGTGGCCTCCTTTTTCTAACCAGCAGAAGTAATCCCAGGAGGTGGTTCACTACCTCATCTCTGTATCTAGCCCCCACCTAAGGTGTATGTGCCATGTCTTCTACTTTCTTTTCCTTTCTTAAGGATGCCTTATACTTATTCTTTACTAAGTCCAATCTAGTGGTAGATTTGTTTTATCTAGGTTCCAATCTCAAGTAACAATGGAAGTAGTAATATAAATTTCTCTTTGTATTCTTTATGTTGGCAGACAACCATGATAATTTGCATTTAAAAAATTAAGACAGGCTGTTTACACCTTTTCTCCTTCTGCTACTACATTCCTATTTTGTCCTTTATTCACAGTGATCAGTTTTGTACCTCACATTTCCACTCAAATCATCCTGATTAAGTACAATGACCTCCACTTTGTGAAGTTTCTCTTTAAAAAATGTACACGTGCATACATATGGAGACAAAGGATTAATATTGGGTGTCTTCTTTGGTTGCATCCCACTGTTTGGGAGACAGGGTCTCAATGAACCTAGAATTCATCCATTAGGCTACAACTGGTGGCTAGGAAGCTCTGGGAATCTTCTTATCTCTGAACTAAATCTGAGTTTGGTGGTTCTAAAATACTCACCACCACACCAACTTTTATTGTTGTGGTGGTTTGTTTTTAGTTTTGCTTGTTTGTTTTGTTGTTGGTGGTGTTGGTGGTAGTGATGGTGGTGGAGGTGTGTGCGTGCATGCTTACTCAGGGAATATAAACTCGAGTCTCCATGCCTACAGTGAGAAAGATTACCAAATAAACCATCTTCAAGCCCTGCAAATCTATTTTATTTGACCCATTAGCAGCATATGACAAAGTTAGTGAACTTTTCTTCCTTAAATGTTTTCCTTCACTCATAGTAGTTTTATTTGTACCAATTGTTCTCTTCCCTTTCTGGTTCACTCTCACCCCCTCACCCCCACCTCATGCAGAATTACAAATATTGAAGTACTCTGGGAGTCTGTCTTTAGACTCCTCATATACATGGATGATTACTCCCCCTTGAAATTTCATCCAGGGTTCAAGGTTTAAAAATTGCCTTCAATTGGAGTATTTATTTACTTTTTATCTTTAGTCCCTATCTCTTTCCAGAACTGACCCAAAATGGCGGCTTCCTCAATGCCTTCCCAGGCAGGAATGGATCTCCTGTTCATTTCAAATTGAATACTTCTCAAACTATTAACCAATCAAATAAAAAATAGTTAATATGGTCATCATCTCAGATCTTACTTGGAAACTATGTGATGACTACAGTCATTGGTACAGTAATGGAGAGATGATCTAAAATAGTTTGGTGATATTCTTCCACAGGAATATTCTGCCAGGGCTGTTGAGAAAGGTTGTTTCTATCCACTGTTACTAAATTTGTACTAAGTTTAGGATTGTAAGAACTGATTTGCCAGTTTGAGATGGCTTTCGAATATTAACAACAGAGTCCAGATGACACCAGTAAGTAAGCTTTCTCTCTCCTTTCAACTGTACCTGAGGCTGACATAGTGTGCTTACTTTTGTAGAAACTGGTAATCCTCTCTTCATCTTTCAGCAAAAGTCTGCCTCTTGAAAATTTATAATCTGGTCTACAAGAAAATACCTAGTGGTTTTCATTGATATAGTATGTGATCATACTTCTCTGCTTTACAATTCAGTAGGACTAGAACAGAACCAAGGATAGATAGATAATGAAACTTAACTTCGTTTCATGTGCCCAACACAAGGCTAGTTTCTCCATTCCTACTTGATACTTAGTTATTCTAGGTTAATTATGAAGTTAGTTATGATACCAACCACTGATTTATCTTGTTCTTCATTGAATTTCTGTATATCCATATCAAACTTCTGCTCACACAATTTGTTGTTGATCTTCTTTCTGTAAAGCACAGTAATAAAAGCAGTCACATTTCATACCGATATGAAAAAGACCACTCAAAACAAATTAAATTGACCATTTCATACTATAAAAAGAAAAACAGCAGTAAAAAATTATCTATTGGGAAATCATTATAGTTTTTTTCCCTGAAAGATTATCAGAGAAGTCTTCTTTTATGTTTTAGCTTTTCAAAAATTAAAGAAGTTTTAATACATATATATCTTATTTTAGAATATTAATTGTATTTCAAAGTATTTTTTCATTATTTTCTATCAAATATAATGTCTAATTTATTTTCCTATATTGATTCAGTTAAGACTTAGTGCAAAACATAAGTCAATTAAAATATACAAATTGTCTGCATATGTAATTGATTTTTTTCCATATTGTTAAACATAATAAACAACAAATTACATTTCTAAGATTTTGTGTAAGACTTCTGTGTTTCCACAATTAATGTAAATCAAATTTTAAAATCTCATTAACAGGTACTTAAAGTAGAAAATAAAAATTTTCACAGATTTCTACGAATTAGATTTAGTTTACTTGAAGGCATGAAGTTATATGGTTAACTGCTTAGACAAAATCAAAGACACACATTTTTACTAAAAGCTCAGTAATGTTTTTTTTTCAACTTCAGCCACATATAATTTTTAAAATGATACAAATGTGACACTACAAAACTAACAACTCTACCTCTCCCATTTGTTCGTTTGCCAAAGTCATTCTAATTTCTGGTTGCATTTTTTTGAAAGAATCTTTGATATAAGTTTCCATGTGTTTTCTCTTTATGTGACTCCAGGTCCAAGGTGTCTGAAATAATCATCTTATATGTATGGGCAACAGGCACATATGTGGTGCACATATATACCTGTAAGCAAAACACTAATACACAAATATGTCTGAAAAATAGGTATTAAGAGCATTGTTTCTTAAGCCATGTAAGACGTTTTGGGTCTATGATCCTAGTCTAGGAAGCTTAGCAGGAGATTTCCAGTGTAAAGGACAACATAGGTTACTTAGGAAAATTCCAGCCAGCCTGACATACATAGTGAGACTATATATCAAAGACAAATTATTATCCTCTAAGAAAGCTCATGCAACATTCAATTACATATAATTTAAAATAGATTCTTTGGGATCTGAGTTTCATTCCCTCACTGGTTAGTAAATTTGTCTTTCACTTTCAGTTACATAATTCATTTTATAAAAATCAGTGAGGGGATTGGTGAGATGATTCATCAGTTAAGAGCACTGGTTCCCTTCCAGAGATCTGAGAATGGATTCCCAGCATCCACAAGGTTGCTCACAACCTATAACTCCAGTTCCAGGGAATTCAATGCCTTCATCTGGCCTCCTCAGGTACAAGACATACAAGCTGTGTACATACACACAATCAAGCAAAACAAACATACCCATAAAATAAAATTTAAAAAAATAAGTAATAAGGGTTATATTAAAGAATTCATTTTTCCATTGTGTCATATAAAGAAAAGCACAGAGGAGTTTTAGAAAAGAAACTGACTTAATATAAAATTAATACTGGGTCAACGAAATACTGTTGCATGTACAGAATTTTGTATACATATCACTTAGCTTTGAATACATGGAATGTAGAAAAGTTTACATCATTTTTTTCCTCTAAAAATCCCTTCAATGCAGTTATGAAAATGCCTCAGTAATAAATAGGGTTTACTGTGAAAGGAGGACGTTCACAAGTTTGATTCTAGTACCCATTTAGAAAACTAACCATGGATGGTTGCTTCTACAATAGCAGCACTGTGGTAGGCAGAGTGAGAATTGCTAGGACTTGCTGGCTGCTTATCTAGCTACATGTTCAGTGAAAGAGCAGGTCTTACGGGAATAAGGTGGAAAGAAATAGAGCAAAATCCAACATCCTCCTCTGCCCTCCACATGTGTATATATGCACCACAGACAGAAATATATGAAAAAAATAAAATTAAGTTTAATTAATGTCACACCTGTTGAAAAAGTACCATTTTCACTTCTGTACCACAGGCAAAAATAAGTCCATGATGCTAAATCAAAAATATTTGCAAGAGTCCATGTCATGAGTAGTTCTTGGGTGCTGACCTAGTCCCACAATACCCAGAGTAAGCTCAAATCCCAGGTGCTCTAACACTCCCAGGATCACAGGAATGGCCCCAACATCAGGAGTAACTGAGTCCCTAAGGATCCAGGGACACAGGAACTCCTGCCTTTCCAGTGGCATGGATTCCATCTGTTCTGAAACTGCACCTGGATCAGACCTGGGGTACTGGCTTTGCACCCACTCTTAAAACACCCAGAGGGAGCACGACTCTCAGGTATTCTGAAATGCTAAAGATCACAGGATCACAGAGGAAGCTCGACTCCCAGGAGATCAGACACACCCAGGAACACTGGAGTTCTGACAGAAGAGCAGAGCTGAGGGCACAATATCTTTCCCAACACCCTGTGTATCTGGGACCCCCACAAGAACCAGGGAAACAAAATCATCCTCCCGGCCAGAGGCACAGGTTCCTTGCAGTATGCAACTGTGTCTAGAGAAAACCTAGGGCTCTGGCACCTCACCAAATCTTGCAACACCAAGAAAAAGCTTAACCCCCAGGAGCTCTGACACAGCAGGATCTCAGGAGATTGGTCACACCAGGATTTCAAGATCCAAGAGGCAGCATGACTTCCAGGAGCAAAGACACACCCAAAATATCAGGATCCCAGGATCCCAAGATCTCAGAGATAGCTGGACTCCTATGAGTTCTGACACAACTAGGATTACAGGAGGGACAGGCTCCAGACAGAGACAGCAAGGGAAGGTAGCACCAAAGAAAATGAGATGGCACGAGGTAAGTGCAAGAATATAAGCAATAGCAACCAAGACTAGTCGGTGTCATCAGAAACCAGTTTGGCCAACAGAGCAAGTCTTGAATACCCCAACACATTGGAAAAGAAAGATTCAGATTCAAAATCACATCTCATGATGATGATAGAGGTCTTTAAGAACAAAAATAGTTCCATTAAAGAAATACAGGAAAACAGCTAGAAGCCCTTAAAGAGGAAACACAAAAATCCCTTAAAAAGTTAAAGAAAACACAATCAAACAGGTGATGGAATTGAACAAATACCATCTAGATCTAAAAATGGAAATACAGAATAAAAACTCACAAAGAGAGATGAACCTGGAGAAACAAAACCTAGGAGACATAGATGCAAGCATCTCCAACAGAATACAAGAGATAGAATAGAGAATCTCAGGTACAGAAGATACCATAGAAAACATTGACACAACAGTGAAAGAAAATGCAAAATGCAAAAATCTCCTAACCCTAAACATCCAGGAAACCCAGGACACAATGAGAAGACAAAACCTAAGGAAAATAGATATAGAAGAGAGAGAAGATTCCCAAGTCAAAGGGCCAGCAAATATCTTCAACAAAATTATAGAAGAAAACTTCCCAAACCTAAAGAAAGATGCACATGAACATGCAAGAAGCCTACAGAACTCCAAATAAACTGGACCAGAAAAGAAATTCCTGCCGACACATAATAATCAGAACAACAAATGCACTAAAGATAAAATATTAAAAGCAGTAAGGGAAAAAAGTCAAATATCATAAAAAGGCAGACCTGTTAGAAATACACCAGACTTCTCACCAGAGACTATAAAAGCCAGAAGATTCTGGACAGATGTTATATAGACCCTGAGAGAACACAAATGCCAGCCCAGGCTACTATACCCAGCAAAACTATCAATTACCGTAGATGGAGAAACCAAAGTATTCCATGATAAAACCAAATTCACACAATATCTTTCCACGAATCGAAACCTTCAAAAAAATAGATGGAAAACTACAACACAAGGAGGGAAACACTACACCATACAAAAATCAAGAAAGAAATCTTCTTTCAACAAACCCCAAAGAAGATAGCAATATAAACATAATTCCACCTCAAACAACAAAAGTAACAGGAAACAACCAACAGTCACTGGTCTTTAATATTTCTTCATAGAAATGGATTCAATTCCCCAATAAAAGACATAGAGTAATAGACTGGATACATAAACAGAACCCAGGATTTTGCTGCATACAGGAAACCCTCCTTAGTGACAAAGACAGACACTACCTCAGAGGAAAAGTCTGGAAAAAAATTTCCAAGCAAATATTTCCAGGAAACAAGATGGAATAGCCATTCTACTATGGAATAAAATCAACTTACAACCAAAAGGTTTTTGTTATTGTTTTTTTTTTTGTTTGTTTTTTTTATTGTTTTTCTTTTGTTTTTGTTTTTGTTTTTTAAAGATAAGGACTGTCACTATACTTGTCAAAGGGTGAATCAACAAAGATGAACTCACAATTCTGAACATCCATGCTCCAAATGCAAGGGCAACCAAATTCATAAATGAAACTTTACTAAAGCTCAAAGTATATATTGTACCCTACATAATAATAGTGGGAAACTTCAACACCCCACTCTCAGCAATGAACAGATCCTGGAAACAGTAACAAAAGAGAGACACTGTGAAACTAACAGAAGTTATGAAACAAATTGTTTTAACAGATATCTATATCTATAGATATCATAGAACATTTTATCATAAAACAAAAGAATGTGCCTTCTTCTCAACACCTCATGATGCCTTCTCCAATACTGTCCATATAATGGGTCACAAAACAGGCTTCAACAGATATAAAATATTTAAATAATCCCATGCATCCTATCAAGTCACCACGGACTAAGGCTTATCTTCAATAATAATATAAATAAGCCAGGCATGGGGGCACATGCCTTTAATCCCAGCACTTGGGACACTGAGGCATGTGGATTACTGAGTTCAAGGCCAGCCTGGTCTA
Source organism: Mus musculus (assembly GCF_000001635.26). Lineage (NCBI taxonomy): Eukaryota > Metazoa > Chordata > Mammalia > Rodentia > Muridae > Mus > Mus musculus. The sequence continues at coordinate 27,784,957 of NC_000086.7, read as the reverse complement.
CAAAGTGAGTTCCAGGACAGCCAGGGATACACAGAAAAACCCTGTCTTAACCCCCCAAATAATAATAATAATAATAATAATAACAACAACAACAATAATGATATAAATTATACAAAACCCATATATATATATATATATATATATATATATATATATATATATATATACACGTGGTAGTTGAACAACAGTCTAATCAACGATAACTTGGTCATGGAAGAAATTAAAGACTTTTAGAGTTTAATGAAAATGAAGCTACAACATATCCAAACTTATGGGACACAATGAAAGCATTCTAAGAGAAAAACTAATAGCTCTGAGTGCCTCCAAAAAAGAAACTGGAGAGAACATACACTAGCAGCCTGGCAGCACAGTTAAAAGCTCTAGAACAAAAGGAAGCAAATTCACCCAAGAGGAGTAGAAGGCAGGAAATAATCAAACTCAGGGCTGAAATGAAACAAGTGGAAACAAAAAGAACTATACAAAGAATCAACCAAACCAGGAGCTGGTTCTTTGAGAAAATCAACAAAATAGATAAACCCTTAGGTAGACTAAAGAGAGGGCACAGAGTCCAAATTAACAAAACCAGAAATGAAAAGAGAGACATAAAAACAGAAACTTAGGAACCCCCCCCAAAAAAAAAATTATCAGATCCTACTATAAGAGCCTATACTTAACAAAACTGGAAAATTTGGATGAAATGGACAACTGTCTAGACAGATATCAGGTACCAATTTTAATCAGGATCAAATAGATCCTGTAAACACTCGTATAACCCCTAAAGAAATAGAAGCAGTCTTTAATAGGCTCCCACCCCCTCACCAAAAATAAAACCCCAGGATCGGATGGGTTTAGTACAGAATTCTATCAGACCTTCAAAGAAGACCTAATACCAATACTCTTCAAACTTTTATGCAAAATCAAAAGAGAAGGAACACTATTCAATTTTCTATGAAGCCACAATTACACTTATACCCAAAACATACAAAGACCCAAATGAAGAAAGGAAACTTGAGACCAGTTTCACTTATGAATATTGATGCAAAAATACTCAATAAAATTCTGGTAAACCCAAACAAAGAACACATTAAAATGATCATCCTTCATGATCAAATGTTCTTCATCCCAGGGATACAGGGATGGTTCAATATGTGGAAATCCATCAGCGTAATCCACTATGTAAACAATCTTGAGGAAAAAAAACACAGTATTATCTCATTAGATGCTGAGAAATCATTTGCAAAAATTCAACAACTCTTCATGATAAAATTCTTGGAAAGATCAAGAAGCCAAGGCCCATACCTAAACATAGTAAAAGCAATATAGAGCAAACCAGTATCCAACATCAAAATAAATGGAGAGAAACTTGATGCAATCCCACTAATATCAGACAAGACAAGACCACTCTCTTCCTACCTATTCACAGTAGTATATAATATAGTAGTATTTTATAGTACTAGAAGTTATATCCATAGCAACTATATAACAAAAAGAGGTCAAAGGGATAAAAATTGGAAAGGAAGAATTCAAAATATCACTATTTGCAGATGATATGATAGTATATGTAAGTGACCCCCAAAATTCCAACAGAGAACCCCTAAACCTGATAAACAAATTCAGCAAAGTGGTTGGATATAAAATTAACTCAAGCAAATCAGTAGCTTTCCTCTACTCAAAGGATAAACAGGCTGAAAAAGAAATTATGGATACAACACCCTTCACAATAATCACAAATTATAATACCTTGGTGTGACTCGAACCAAGCAAGTGAAAGATCTGTATGATAAGAACTTCAAGTCTCTGAAGAAAGAAATTGAAAATCTCAAAAGATGGAAAGATCTCCCATGCTCATAGATTGGCACAATTAATTTAGTAAAAATGGCCATCTTGCCAAAAGCAATCAACAGATTCAATGCAATCTCCATCAAAATTCAAACTCAATTCTTCATAGAGATAGAAAGAGCAATTTGAAAAATCATTTGGAATAACAGAAATCCAGTATATCAAAAAACTATTCTCAACAATAAAAGAACTTCAGGGGGAATCATTCCCGACCTCAAGCTGTATTATAGAGAAATAATGATAAAAATGTATGGTAATGGTACAGATACAATTACTTCATGAAATTCACAGGCAAATGGATGGATCTAAAATATATAATCCTGTGTGAGGTAACCCAATCCCAAAAGTACAAACATGGTATGCACTCACTGATAAGTGGATATTAGTCTAAAAGCTCAGAATACCCAAAATGTAATTCACAGACCAAAAGAAGCTCAAGAAGAAGGAAGACAAAAGTGTGGGTGTTTCAGTCCTTCTTAGAATGGGGAACAAAATACTCCTGGGAGGAAACATGGAGACAAAGTACAGAGCGGAGACTGAAGGAATGACCATCTAGAGTCTGCCCAAACTGTGTATCCATCCCATATACAGACACCAAACCCAGTCACGATTGTGGATGCCAACAAGTGCTTGCTGACAGGAGCCTAATATGACTTTCTCCTGAGAGGCTCTGACAGAGCTTGGCAAGAACAGAGGCTGATGCTCACAGCCAACCATCAGATTGATCATAGGATTCCCAGTGGAGGAGTTAGAGGAAGGACTGAAGGATTTGAAGGGGTTTGCAACCTTATAGGAAGAACAACAATATGAACGAACCAGACCTCCCAGAGCACCCAGGGACTAAGCCATCAACAAAAGAGGGGGTCCCATGGCTCCAGTGCATATATAGCAGAAGATGGCCTTGTCAGACATCAGTGGGAGGAGAGGTCCTTGGTCCTGTGAAGGTTCAATGCCCCAGTGTACCCACATGCGAGGGTGGGGAAGTGGGAGTGGGTGGGTGGGCAAACACCCTCATAGAAGCACAGGGAGGGGTAATCGAATAGGGAGTTTCTGGGGTGAAACCAGGAAAGGGCTATTATTTGAAATGTAAATAAAGATAATATCACATAATAAATAAATTAAATTAAAAAAAATATTCACAAAATACTACATATAAATAAGTCATTAAGATGTCATATAGTATATTAATCAATACTTCCTAATATATAAATTATGTTAATACTATATAGTTTAAACAAATTATATATCCAAAAATGTACCTTCAAAATTTCCCAGTATATTTTGTACTGGAGATCTGTGAAGTAATTAAAGCTTTACAAAGTAAGGATGCTGGGGATACTGTTTGATTGCTCAGCTTTTGTCCTACAAGCAGGACGATGAGAGTTTGACCCACAACATTACACCCTCCAAGAAAACCATTCAAATTAAGGATTAATCTTATAGAAATATTGTTTATAGTATATATCATATTCCAATTATTAATATACATTACTTGCTATACAATCAATTAAATTTTTCTGGAAGTACTTACACTAAGAAGGAAATAATAAGTTTGAACACATTACCATGTATCTCCAACTACTTCTTCAGGATTTGCATTCCCATCATCATGAGTTACTGGATTCTGTACTGGGTTCGTAATAAAACAAGATATTAAAACAATTATGTTATTTTGCAAATTTTAATGAAATACTTTGTGATCATTCAGGCATAGTGCCAACATTAGGTTTTAAAGCAGATCTATTATTTGCCTAGAAGTTAAACAAAATCAAGTAATGTCTAATTGTCATCTAAAAATATGTTTTAAGCTGTTTATTTATATGTTGTGATTAAAGACAAGAGATACAATATGAGATTTTTGATCTCCTTTACAAGCCTAAGAAGAACAACTGAGAAAAAAGGAAGTGTAACATCAATGCCCATCATTAAATATTTGGTACCTTCCATAAGGTCCAATTCTGAAGCATTCCTAACTTGCTGTTCACCACTTAACAAATTCCAGTTTTCCATTGGTGTCTCTACAGAACGTGCAAAACGCTGCCATTCCTCTGAGAAACTTACGTTTTCTGATTTAAAATAAAAAGAAATTTTCTCAAGCCATTTGAATTAAAAAAAATCACTTAAACTAATAAAATTGAAATATAAAATAACATTAAGGAATGATTTTTACAAAAACAGCACTTCATAATTGCATGAAGGGTTTAAAGATAAAACCATATTTCTATTACCCTCTGATTTAATACTAAAGACTTTAGTATTTAAACATGGAACATAATAGTTGGCTTCAAAGATAGCCATTAATAACCTTAACTTTAATATGTACACATTTTTAAAAAGAATTATTTAAGTTGAATAAAGTATCTTGGTCTTCCTTACTATAAAAGAATAGAGGTTTGTTATTTTTCAGTTTAAAACTCTCTCTCTCTCTCTCTCTCTCTCTCTCTCTCTCTCTCTCTCTCTTTCTCTCTTACATACACACACACACACACACACACACACACACTATGATGGCTTTAACTGTGACTTCAAGTGGGTTTATATCTAAACATAAGAGGATCTGCATGTTGGTCCCATTCCTGCAAGGTTTTTGATGAGTTAGAGCAAATGTGTCTGCATCTCAATCTCCAAGTAAAATCATAGTTGCTATTATCACAACCAAGCTCCTCAATCTTTTTCATCGAAATACAAGTCTAAATTATAAAGTTCTGTCTGTCTGGACATATATTTCACTGCTACAGCAAGAAGCTCTGGGTTCAATCTTCAACTATGAAAAACCCCCACAAATTTTAAAAATAAAAAATAAAACAAGCATGTTTCCTCAGGCCCCAGTACATTTGTAAGGCTGAGGACTTCAGTTTCAAGGCCAGTTCAAGCTGCACATGAGGTTTCAGACACTCCTGAGATACAGAGTTAGAGCTTACTTTCCTAAACCAAAACAACACATAAATAAACACAGCCTGGCCTGAAGTATGTCTGAAGTTCCAGCACTTCAGAGGCTGAGAGGAGCCTCGGGATTTTGAGGCCGTTTGGATCCTATATATACAAATTTTGGCAATCTGGCCTTTCAACACCAGGTAGAAGAAAATGAAGACTCGTCTTCAGTTTGTTTTTTATGAATTTCTGGCGGGTAGCAGCAGCACAGAAAAGGTTCTAGTCTGTTTCTGCCACTAACTGACCCCCAGTTTACTCACACTTCACATCCCCAGGCCCAAGGATGACTTTCGGGGTCTCCAATTCCCTGGCCTTCCTGCTTTCTGCTAGATACTAGGCTGTTCAAACTCCTGCCCTTAGTGAAGTTCTCCGTTTTTCACCGCAGAGGTCTAAGTGGGTAAAGTCGATTGTGAACCCAGCAGCAGTGCTATCTGGAGTCCAGGGAGGGTCATCTCCTCTCCTTACTCTGGAAGTAACACCTCTGCCCCTCCACCTTCACCCCATCCGGACCCCCACCTGAACCATTATTAACCATCTTTTAACAGGTCACTGACTACCTCCACAGAGACTTCCCCCTACCATGCTTCCTCAAGAAACTTCCCTTCCTCAAGAACTCAGCTTCGTGGCCACCACAAAGCATACTGGGTAACAGGGATTGGGCAGCTGGAAAACAATCTCAGCCAAGCCCCTTGCTGATTGGCCGTGTTTGCACATGCTTACTAAAGTGAGAGAGGCTCTATCAGTCATCTGTCATCCAAGCAGCAAATAAGAGATAGTATTTTAGCTGCCACTACTACCCAGAAGTTTTCCATTTTCCAAGTTTGCAATACTAACTTGAAAGTTAAAATAAAATGAACCCCAAAGAAGACTCTCCTACTTTGTTTCAGTTGAAGGGGCTGTTATGTGTATTTCGGATTTGTTTTATTTATTTAACTAACGTGCTTTTGCATGTTTGTATTTGTTCAACATGCATGTCTGGTGCTCATAGAAACTAGAATAGGATGCCAAATCCCCGGGATCTAGAATTACAAATGGTTGTGAGCCATTATATGGGTCCTAGGAACTAAACCTTGGTTTTCCCCAAGAGCAACAAGTGGTCTTAATTTCAAAGCTATCTTTCCATCCCTGTCCTGTGTGTGTTTTAAGGTATGCTGGATCATTTCTCTCGATAGATGTTTATTTTTAATATTCAGTGGAGATTATAGAAATATGACACTTTCCTCATATTGTCTATTTCCAGAAAAAGAAAAAAAAAACATAATTTTAAAGGATTCTGTAAATCATAAAAAGAGATTCAGCAAAAATGATGTGTATACATTTCAGTATATGTGTGCAGAAGAAGACTGTATTCTCAATCATATTCCAACTTACATTTTTTGTTTGTTTGTTTTTCCAGACAGGGTTTCTCTGTATAGCCCTGGTTGTCCTGGAACTCACCCTGTAGACCAGGGTTGCCTCAAACACAGAAATCCCCCTGCTTCTGCCTCCCAAATGCTGGGATTAAAGGCATGCGCCACCACTGCCTGATCCAACTTAAATCTTCAGAGACAGGGTCTCTCTGAATCTGCAGCTCACCGACGTCACTAGCCTGGCTAGCCAGCTAGCTATCTCTACCTACTCAGCACTGGACTGCAGCCTGCATTTTTAAAGTGGATTCTAGGCCCCCACCTTAAGTCCATATATTTTCAAGGAAAGCACTTTACCAAATGAGCCATAATTCTAGCCCCTCTGCAGGGTTTGTTATGTTGCTGTAGCCACTGTCTTTTTTTTTTTTTTGGGGGGGGGTGCATATTTCTCTAATCATGCCTAAATTTAAGTTCCTAAAATGCTTAATGCTGGTTTTGTTTGTTTCCTTACAATAGCCAATTGCATTTCTTGCTCACTTTTCAGTTAATTGGGCAAACTGGAAAAACTAACATTTCATTTGCGAGGCTTATTGTTGTTTTTTGTTTGTTTGGTAGGTGTTTTGTTAATTTCGTGTGTTGGTTGGGTTTTTTTTTTCACCACTGAAGATGAAACTCATAGCTTTTACATGGTGCTGTACCACTGAGGTACACCTTCAGCTAATCTTTGTTTCTGAATGTTGGGTGAGTAGTCATCTGTATGTGTTTTAAAGAAAACTACAATTATTGTGAAACCTAAAATTATCCTCCTATGCTATAGGGTTTATAGAGATCTGATGCCATCTTCTGTCCTCTTCAAACAACAGGCAAATATCTCCAAAAACACCTACCTCCAGATTTATCCAACATACTGTCTTGTTCATCTCTGTGAAGAAAGGACAATAAAATTTTAAAGCTAGAAATATAGTGGACTGGTAGAGCATTTGCCTAGCACACACACACAAAAAAACTTTACACAGGAACTTCTTTTAATTATTTAGAATAGATATATAATGTGTGGTTTGGAACAAATGTCATATGCATATAAAATACATGGTAGACAACCAAAGTGAACCTGAATTATTTACTTTTAACAATTCATACATTTATACCCCACAGTAGTTTATTCATAACTCTCCCACACTTGCTGAGACCCTTCTTCTTCCCAGATGGTCCCCCTCTTATTTTTATGATGTTTCTCCTTTTGTTTGTGTTTATTTCTGGGAAGATCCCATGCAGGTGGCTATATTGTCCAAGTTGCTATGTGTTTGTGATGGCAAGGAATTAAGGACCCCAAGCAGGGCTTGAACTCAATATATAGTTGCATCTGACCATGAATTGTTGATTTTCCTGAATCTACTCCTCCAGTGAAGGGATCACAAACACTACTTTTGAAGTACTCTATTGAACTGGGAAAAATTGAAAATATTACCTTATATCTTCATCTGCTTCTACGTGAGGCGGCATATTCTCATGTTTGCCAAATGCTGGCCTTTTTACTATATTGACAATAGAAAATGGAAACATTTGAAAGTATGCTATATAAGTAATAGTTAATAAAGTATTTTCAATTTGCATTTCTCTGGAAAAACTGCCCACGTGAGTTTTTGAAACAGCTTTTATAAATGAAATAATTACATCAAGGAAATTGAGGATACAAGGAGAAAACAAAACTTAAGGATAATAGGTATAGATGAGAAGTAAGATTTCCAACTTAAAGGGCCAGTGAATATCTTCAACAAAATTATAGAAGAAAACTTCCCTAACCTAAAGAAAGAGATGCCCATGAACATAAAAGAAGCCTACAGATCCCCAAATACTTTAGACCAGAAAAGACATTCCTACCATCACATAATAATCAAAACACCAAATGCACACAACAAAGAGAATATTAAAAGCAGTAAGGGAAAAAAGTTCAAGTAACATATAAAGGCAGACCTATCAGAATTTCACCTAACTTCTCCCCAGAGACTATGAAAGCCAGACGATCCAGGACAGTTGACATACAGACCCTAAGAGAGCACAAATGCCAACCAAGGCTACTATACACAGTAAAACTCTTTTACCATAGATGGCGAAACCAAGGTATTCTATGACAAAAGCAAAATTACACAATATCTTCCAAAAAATCATGCCCTTCAAAGTATAATGAAGGGAAAACACCAAAACAAGGAGGGAAATTACATTCTAGAAAAAGCAAGAAAGTAATCTTGCAGCAAACCTAAAAGAAGATGGCCACATGAACAAAATTCCATCTCTAAAAACAAATATAACAGGAACCAACAACGACTATTTCTTAATATCTCTTAATATCAGTGGACTGAAATCCACAATAAAAAGACATAGACTAATAGACTTAATGTGTAAGCATGACCCAGCATTTTGTTTCATACAAGAAACAAATCTCACAGACAAAGACAAATATTACCTCAGAGTAAAAGGTTAGAAAACAATTTTCCAAGCAGATGGTCACAAGAAACAGGCTGGAGTAGGCATTAGAATATCAAAAAAAATTGACTTTCAACCCAAAGTTATCAAAAAAGACAAGGAGGAACACTTCATATTCATCAAAATTAAATTTACCAAGAGGAACTCCCAATTCTGAACATCTATACTCCAAATGCAAGGGCAGCCACATTCATAAAAGAAACTTTAGTAAACCTCAAAATACACATTGCACTGCACACTATAATAGTGGAAGACTTCAACACCCCTCTCTCATCAATGGGCACATCCTGGAAACAAAAACTAAAAACAGACACAGTGAAACCAACAGGAGTTATGAAACAAATGGATTTAGTTGATATCTATAGAAAACTTTATCCTAAATCGAAAGGATATCCCTTCTTCTCTGTACCTCATGAGGCCTTCTCCAAAATTGACCATATAATCAGTCACAAAACATGCCTCAACAGATATAAAAATATTGAAATAATCCCATGCATCCTATCAGATCACCACAGACTAATGCTGATCTTCAATAATAATATAAATAATAGAAAATCCACATATATGTGGAATGTGAACAACAACCTACTCAATGATAACTTGGTCAAGGAAGGAATAAAGAAGGAAATTAAAGACTTTTTAGAGTTTAATGAAAATGAAGCTACAACATAACCAAACATATGGTACACAATGAAAACAGTAATAAGAGAAAACTTCACAGCCCTGAATGCCTCTAAAAAGAAACTGGATAGAGGATACAGGAGCAGCTTGACAGCACAACTAAAAGCTCTAGAACAAAAGGAAGCAAATTCTCCCAAGAGGAATAGAAGGCAGGAAACAATCAAACTCAGGACTGAAATCAACCAAGTGGAAACAAAGGAACTATACAAAGAATCAACCAAACCAGGAGCTGGTTGTTTGAGAAAATCAACATGATAGGTAAACCCTTAGCCAGACTCACTAAAGGGCACAGGGACATCATCCTAATTAACAAAACCAGAAATGAAAAGGGAGACATAACAACAGAAACTTAGGAAATCCAAAAAATCATAAGATCCTACTACAAAAACCTATACTCAACCAAACTGGAAAATCTGGATGAAATGGACACTTTTCTAGCCAGATATCAGGTACCAAATATAATTCAGGATCAGATAAACCCTAGAAATACTCCCATAACCCCTAAAGAAATAGAAGCAGTCATTAATAGTCTCCCAAACAAAAAAGACAAGGATCTGATGGGTTTAGTAAAGAATTCTATCAGATCTTCATGAAGACCTAATACCAATACTCTTCAAACCATTATGCAAAATCTAAAGAGAAGGAACATTATTCAATTTGTTCTATGAAGCCAGAATTACAATTATACTCAAACCATACAAAGACCCAATGAAGAAAGGAAACTTCAGACCAATTTCCCTTATGAAAATTGATGCAAAAATATTCAATAAAAGCCTTGCAAACTGAATCCAAGAATACATAAAAATGATCATCCATCATGATCAAGTACACTTGATACCTGTGATGAGGGATGGTTTAATATACAGAAATCCATCAACTTAATCCACTATAGAAACAAACTCAAAGACAAAAATCACATGATCATTTCATTAGATGCTGAGAAAACATTTGACAAAATACAGCACCCATTCATAGTAAAAGTCCAGGATAGATCAGGAATTCAAAGCCTATACCTAAACATAATAAAAGCAATAGATAGCAAACCAGTAGCCAACATCAAACTAAATGGTGAGAAACTGGAGGCAATCCCGCTAAAATCTGGGACTAAACAATGCTGCCCACTTTCTCCCTACCTATTCAACATAGTACTTGAAGTCCTAGTCAGAGCAATTAGACAACAAAAAGAGAACAAATGAATACAAATTGGAAAGGAAGAAGACAAAATCTCACTATTTCCAGAAGATATGATAGTATATATAAGTGACCCCAAAAATTACACCAGAGAAATCCTAAATCTGATACACAGCTTCAGTGCAGTAGCTGAATACAAAATTAACTCAAACATATCAATGGCATTTCTCTACAAAAAGAATAAACAGGATGAAAAAGAAATTAGGGAAACAACACCCTTCAGAATTGTCACAAATAATATAAAATACGTTGGTGTGACTCTAACTGAGTAAGTGAAAGAAGGATCTGTATGATAAAAATGTCAAGTCTCTGAAGAAAAAATCAAAGAAAATCTCAGAAGATGGAAAGATCTCCCATGCTCATGGATTGGCAGGATTAATGTAGTAAAAATGGCTATCTTGCCGAAAGCAGTCTACAGATTTAATGCAATCCCCATGAAAATTCCAACACAATTCTTAACTGAGTTAGAAAGGGCTATTTGCAAATTCATCTGGAATAAGAACAAAACCTAGGATACAAAAACTATTCTCAACAATAAAAGAATCTCTCCTGGAATCACCGTGCCTGACCTCAAGCTGTACTATAGAGCAATTGTGATAAAAACTGCATGGTACAGGTATACTGATAGACAGGTAGATAAATGGAATAGAACTGAAGACACAGAAATGAACCCACACACCTATTGTCACTTGATCATTGACAAAGGAGCAAAAACCATCCAGTGGAAAAAAAGACAACATTTTCAACAAATGGTGCTGGCTCAATTGGCAGTTAGCATGTAGAAGAATGCAAATTGATCTATTTTCATCTCATTGCACAATGCTCAAGTCTAGGTAGATCAAGGAACTCCACATAAAACCAGAGACACTGAAACTTATAGAGGAGGAAGTGGGGAAGAGCTTCGAAGACATGGGCACAAGGGAAAAATTCCTGAACAGAACAGCAATGGCTTGTGCTGTAAGATTAAGAATAGACAAATGTGATCTTATAAAATTGCAAAGCTTCTATAAGTCAAAGGACACTGTCAATAGGACAAAACAGCAACCAATAGATGGGAAAAAATCTTTACCAATCCAAAATCAGATGGGGACTAATATCCAATATATATAAAGAGCTCAAGAATCTGGACTCCAGAAAATCAAATAACCCCATTAAAAAATGGGGACAGAGATAAACAAAGAATTCACAACTAAGGAAAACCGAATGGCAGAGAAGCACCTAAAAAATGTTCATCATCCTTAATTATCAGGGAAGTGCATGTCAAAATAAACCTGAGATTCCACCTCATACCAGTCAGAATGGCTCAGATCTAAAACTCAGATGACAGCAGATGCTGGCGAGAATGTGGTGAAATAGGAACACTCCTCCATTGCTGGTGAGATTGCAAGCTGGTAAAACCACTCTGGAAGTCAGTCTGGTGTTTCCTCAGAAAATTGGACATAGTTTTACTGGAAGATCCAGCAATACTCCTCCTGGGCATATTCTCAGAAGATATTCTAACTTGTAATACTGACATGCTTCACTATGTTCATAGCATCTTTATTTATAATAGCAAGAAGCTGAAAACAACCCAGATGTCCCTCTTCAGTGGAATGGATACAGAAAATGTGGTACATTTACATAATGAAATACTACACAGCTATTAAAAACAATGAATTCTTGAAATTCTTAGACAAATGGATGGATCTTGATGATATCTTCCTAAGGGAGATAACCCAATCACAAAAGAACACACATGATATGCATTCACTGATAAGTGGATATTATGCCAGAAGCTCACAATAACCAAGACACAACCTGCAAAACCCATGAAACTCAAGAAGAAGGAAGACCAAAGTGTGGATACGTCATTCCTTCTTAGAATGGGAAACAAAATGCCCATGGAAGGAGTTAAAGAGACAAAGTTTGCAGCTGAGACTGAATGAATCCAGAGACTGCCTCACTCAGGGATCAATCCAATAAATAACCAACAAACCCAGACACTATGGCAGATGCCAACAAGAGCTTGGGGACAGGAGACTGATATAGCTGTCTCCTGAGAGGATCTGTCAGTGCCTGACAAATACAGAAGTGAATGCTCACAGACATCCATTGTACTGAGCACAGGGTCCCCAATGATGGAGCTAGAGAAAGTACCCAAGGAGCATAAGGGGTTTGCAGCCCCATAGGAGGATAAACAATATGAACTAACCAGTACCCCCAGAGTTCCCTGGGACTAAAGCACCAATCAAATAAAACAGATGGTGGGACTTATGGCTCCAGCTGCATATGTAGGAGAGGATGGCCTAGTATGTCATCAACGGGAGGAGAGACCCTTGGTACTGTAAAGGTCCTATGCCCCAGTATTAAGGAATGCCTGGGCCAGGAATTGGGGGTGGGTGTGTTGGGGGCAGGGGGAGAGGTGAGAGGAGAGGGGATTTGCAGAGGGGAAATAGAAAAGGTGATAATATTTGAAATGTAAATAAAGAAAATATATAATAGAAAAAAGGAATGAAATAATTTATTTGCAGGTTTTATGAAATAAATTCATGTTTTGCTAACATATAGGAACACCGTTCAGATCTTTTTCTGGGGTAAAATCATAGCAAGTTATTGTTTCTCAACATATTATGTCTAAAGTGCCAAGAGTAGGTATATGCACTGGTAAAACTCGGGTATAGGAATATATAGATATAGGTAAAATTAGAAATGAAGTACATGAAAACTTAGAAAAGACTTCTTCCATTGCAGGTGAGTTGGGAAAAGTCTAATGAACTGCAGGACACAATCAATACTGAAGACTGGATACCTTCAGAATGAGCCTGCTCTTCTTCTTCATCTGAATCAAAGTCAAAAAGTAATAAGTAACCTTCCTTTGGTATCACCCGCAGTTTCTTAATAGACATTTTTCTATTAAGCGCTCAGTTGTCTTCTTAGTTAAAAAATATAAATAAAAAGGAAAAAAGAAAAAAAAATAGTTATCTAAATCCAAAGGTATCATTTAAATAGTTAAAAATGTCAAAAAGTCAAATAATTATTTTAGCTCATTGAAAGATTGTTTCTTTTGTTTTTTAACACTTATATTTTTAATAATTTGTCTTTATCAGAGAGTTTTGCATACATATTCAATATGGTTACACGTGTATATGTGTATGTGTGTGTATGTGTATATGTATGTGTATGTGTCTATGTATATGTATATATATACATACACACACACACACACACACATATATATATATGCTTCCCCTTACAATTTCCTTCATGTATCCCATTTATCATGTCCCTCTCCCTCCCAACTTTGTTTTAAAATCTTCTTTAACTTACTTATTTTAAATCCTTCTTTAGAACCCAAGTTAACAATCTGTCATTTCTCAGTTTAAAAAAGGCAAAAACAGGTCAGCCTTTAATACGTGAGTCCTCCCTTTCTCACCAAAAATGATGAGCAAAATGTGTTTGCATTTAAACTTTGAGGCATCTGAATTTTGGTACTATCTCCCAAAGATTCTTTTTAAACAAAACATCAGCAATTCCGATTTTCAGTATATCTCTGTTTTAAAGTAAATTCATAGTACTATCCAGAAAGATGATGAACATGGTAACTATATATTCATGTCAAGAATACCCAATGCTCAGTCTACAACAAACACTCACCACCATTACCCACACAGAAAATCCTTATATTGGAGAAATTTGGGATTGGGGGAAGCCGAGGATTTCAAACATCTGAAGATTGTAAGTTAAAGGCCAGCCCAAGCCAGAACAGCCTGAGCTACAAAGGAAGATCCCATCCTACAGAACAAAAACTGAGAGAAAAACCTGAACTTGGTGGTCCAAGTCTTTAATCCCAATACATGGGCGATTAGACAGGAGGATCCCTGTTCAGAATCCTTCCCAGATTACTTATTAATCTCTTGTAATGTCTCCTCTTCTTCTTTTCATTCATTCTTCCTACGCCACTCCCCTCTCTGCAATGTCCATACAGTCTATACCAAAGGAACACACCATAGAGAAGACAATGAAGAGGGAGGAATCCTCAGTGTGTTTCTAATGGATCCCGGACAGCACACAGGACAAGCGCCAAGTTGGACCCTAAGGCTCCTTACAGCACACAGGACAAGCGCCAAGGATCCTCACTCACAGCCCCATGCTCCCCCGACCCTCAATCCTGCAGCCAGCTCTCTGATCCTATTCCAAGGCCCCATGATTGTGTCCTCCAAGGGTTCACAATCTTCTAAGGCCCTGACCTGTTCAATCCTCTGCCATGAATATGGTCCTCCACCTTCACTTAACAATCAGAAGCCATAGGAAATGGCGATCATGAGGCATTTTCTCACCTAGTGGCAACCTGGGCCTGATATGCCCCACCCTGTCATACCTTGATTAACTGTCCAACAACCCTGAGCAGAGCCGATTATCACTTACAGGTTATCTCAGAGGTGAACACCTTCACAACTGCACCCTTCCATGCTCAACTCCTCAATGGTATAAAAACCTTTGTCAGCAGAGATGCCTGGACTGAGGATTCTTAGGACCCTTTGTGATGCAAGCTGGAGAAATCAGGTCTGTGCTGATTGGCTGAATATATCCTGCTCATGCGTACATGGAGTACCAGGCACCATCGCTTCAAAGGGAGTTTTCAGGAGGTGGGAATGAGCTACTACTGGCTTTAAGACAAATTCTAGGTTCATAAGCCCTTACATACTTGAAAAACTTGAACAAACGTGAAACATGAAACACTGCAAACGGCACTACTTTATTTCAACTGTAGAGTCTCTTGCATGCCATTTTGGTTTGTATTTATTCATGTGCGTAACATTGAATGTGTGTGGACTCTTTCTGAATGTACATACGCACACCACAAGAGTTTATTCTGTCCTAAGAGATCAGAAGGGAGCATCCAGATCCCCTATATCCCCTGGTACCCTCCTGTCTCCACCTTCCTAGTACTGACCTTGATTACAAGAACGTGCTAGACCCTTCTGGCCTTCTCTCGCACTTATGCCTCTGTTGCCTACAGAGGCTGGAAGTGTGCACTGATTCTCTGAAACTTTAGCTGTGCATAAATTGTGAGCCACGATGTGGGTGTTTTGTGCCCGGTCATCTGCATAGAACAGGTGCTTTTAACAGATGAGTCATTTTTCCAACTGAAGAATAAAGATAAAAAAATTACTGAACTCTTCCTCACCCCAGAGCCCGACCCCTCCCATCTAGAGATTGTTCCCAGAACACTCCTGAACTCTTCACCCCAGAATGCATTCCTGAACTCCTCACCCTAGAGTTCGAACCCTCCCAACTAAGGACTGTTCCAAGAACATTTTTGAGATAAGGGCCTCCTGGAACAACCTCAGAATGAACCGGGTACATTGCCAAATAATAGGACATGACCCCTTAGTTACGTAGAATTCCCTTGGCAGAACCCCTTGTCCCTTGGCAGAACCCCTTAGTTATGCAAACTTGTACTTTCCCTGCCCCGCTCTCCCCCCTTGAGTTTTTCCTATATAAGCCTGTGAAAAATTTGGCTCGAGGTCGATTCTCCTCTATACCATACTAGGTGTAAGAGTTTCGACCCCAGAGCTCTGGTCTATGTGTTTTCTTGCTGTTACTTTATTAAATCTTGCCCACTACAATTTGAGTTCGGTCTCAGTGTCTTCTTGGGTTCGCGGCTGTCCCGAGGCTTGAGTGAGGGTCTCCCTTCGGGGGTCTTTTATTTGGGGGCTCGTCCGGGATTAGCGCGACCACCCAGAGGTCATAGACCCACTTTAAGGTAAGATTCTTTGACCTGCCTTGGTCTGGTGTCTGTGTTCTGTTTCTAAGTTTGGTGCGATCGCAGTTTCGGTTTTGCGGACGCTCAGTGAGACCGCGCTCCGAGAGGGAACGCGGGGTGGATAAGGATAGACGTGTCCAGGTGTCCACCGTCCGTTTGCCCTGGGAGACGTCCCAGGAGGAACAGGGTAGGACCAGTGACGCCTGGTGGACCCCTTTGGAGGCCAAGAGACCATCTGGGGTTGCGAGATCGTGGGTTCGAGTCCCACCTCGCGCCTTGTTGCGAGACCGTGGGTTCGAGTCCCACCTCGTGTTTTGTTGCGAGATCGTGGGTTCGAGTCCCACCTCGCGCAGAGGGTCTCAATCGGCCGGCCTTAGAAAGGCCATCTGATTCTTTGAGTTGCTTGTGGTTGACGCAAAGTCGCCGCCGTTTTTGGTTTCTTTTTTGTCTTAGTCTTGTGTTCGCTCTTGTTGTGTCTACTATTATTCTAGAAATGGGACAATCTGTGTCCACTCCCCTTTCTCTAACTCTGGAGCATTGGAAGGAGGTGCAGGTCAGAGCCCTCAACCAGTCGGTGGAGGTCAGAAAGGGTCCGTGGCAGAACTTTAGCGCCTCCGAGTGGCCGACCTTTGGAGTGGGCTGGCCACCAGAAGGTGCTTTTGACTTGTCACTAATCGCCGCCGTCAGGCGAATTGTTTTTCAGGAGGAAGGGGGTCACCCTGATCAGATCCCCTACATTGTGACCTGGCAGAATCTCGTCCAATTCCCACCTCCATGGGTCAAGCCTTGGACCCCAAATTCTTTGAAACTGACGGTCGTGGTTGCCCAGTCTGATGCAGCTGGAAAGTCCGGCCCGTCAGCACCCCCCAAGATTTATCCAGAGATTGACGACCTCCTCTGGATGGACTCCCAACCTCCCCCTTACCCCCTGCCCCAGCAGCCACCTGCAGCCGCCCCACCACAGGGACCAATAGCGAGAGGGGCTCAGGGACCGGCGGGAGGCACTCGCAGCCGCCGAGGCCGAAGCCCCGGGGAGGAAGGGGGGCCGGATTCAACAGTTGCCTTGCCACTTAGAGCACATGTGGGAGGGCCAGCGTCAGGACCTAATGATCTCATTCCTTTACAATACTGGCCTTTTTCCTCTTCTGATTTATATAATTGGAAAACTAACCACCCTCCCTTATCTGAGAACCCCTCTGGGCTTACTGGGCTCCTTGAGTCACTTATGTTCTCCCATCAACCCACTTGGGATGATTGTCAGCAGCTTTTGCAGGTTCTTTTCACCACAGAAGAAAGAGAAAGAATCCTGATGGAGGCGAGAAAAAATGTTCTAGGAGAGGACGGCACACCCACTGCCCTCCCTAATCTTGTGGACGAGGCTTTCCCCTTGAACCGCCCCAACTGGGACTACAACACCGCGGAAGGTAGGGGACGCCTCCTTGTCTATCGCCGGACTCTAGTGGCAGGTCTCAGAGGGGCCGCTAGACGGCCCACCAATTTGGCTAAGGTAAGAGAGGTCTTGCAGGGGCAGACTGAACCACCCTCAGTCTTCCTTGAGCGTCTCATGGAGGCATATAGGAGGTACACCCCTTTTGACCCCTCGTCAGAGGGGCAGAAAGCCGCTGTAGCCATGGCCTTCATTGGTCAGTCCGCTCCCGACATTAAGAAAAAGCTGCAAAGGCTGGAGGGGCTCCAAGATCATACGCTCCAAGATTTAGTAAAAGAAGCAGAGAAAGTCTATCATAAGAGGGAAACAGAAGAAGAGAGGCAGGAGAGAGAGAAGAAAGAAATGGAGGAGAGGGAAAATAGACGGGATCGCCGTCAGGAGAGAAATTTGAGTAAAATTTTGGCCGCAGTTGTAAATGATAGACAGTCAGGAAAAGGTAAAACAGGGCTCCTGGGCAACAGGGCAGTGAAACCGCCAGGTGGCAGAAAGATACCACTGGAAAAAGACCAATGCGCCTATTGCAAAGAGAAAGGACACTGGGCTAGAGACTGCCCTAAAAACCGGGAGCAATCCAAGGTCCTGACCCTAGAAGATGATTAGGGAAGTCGGGGCTCAGACCCCCTCCCTGAGCCTAGGGTAACTTTGTCCGTGGAGGGGACCCCCGTCAACTTCCTGATAGACACCGGAGCAGAGCATTCAGTACTCACTAGCCCCCGAGGCAAGCTAGGCTCTAAAAAGACCATGGTGATTGGAGCCACTGGTAGTAAATTTTACCCCTGGACGACCGAATGAGCCCTACAGATAAACAAGAACATAGTGACCCACTCCTTCCTGGTGATACCTGAGTGTCTTGCTCCCCTCTTGGGGCGCGATTTGCTAACCAAACTAAAGGCTCAAGTCCAATTTACTTCAGAAGGCCCACAAGTAAGCTGGGGAAAAGCCCCCGTTGCCTGCCTTGTCCTCAACACAGAGGAAGAGTACCGGTTGCATGAAGAGCAACCCAAAAATGCAGTCTCTTCAGGCTGGCTAACTGCGTTCCCCAATGTCTGGGCAGAACAAGCAGGAATGGGGTTGGCTAAACAAGTGCCTCCGGTTGTGGTAGAACTTAAAGCTGATGCCACCCCCATCTCGGTAAGACAATACCCCATGAGCAAGGAAGCTAGGGAGGGCATCCGGCCTCATATCCAGAGGTTGCTAGACCAAGGAGTTTTAGTGGCCTGTCAGTCCCCCTGGAATACACCACTTCTGCCAGTTCGAAAACCAGGGACCAATGACTATCGCCCGGTGCAAGACCTCCGGGAAGTTAACAAAAGGGTCCTGGACATTCACCCCACAGTCCCGAACCCGTACAATTTATTAAGCTCTCTCCCACCCGAGAGAACATGGTATACAGTCCTGGACTTAAAAGATGCCTTCTTTTGCCTGCGCTTGCACCCTAAGAGTCAGCTCCTGTTTGCCTTTGAATGGAGGGACCCAGAGGGAAGACAGACTGGTCAACTAACCTGGACTAGGCTACCACAGGGGTTCAAAAATTCCCCCACCCTGTTTGACGAGGCCCTCCATCGGGATCTCGCGCCTTTTCGCGCTCGAAACCCTCAGCTTACCCTACTACAGTATGTGGATGATCTCTTGGTCGCAGCGGCCTCGAAGGAGCTGTGTCACCAGGGAACTGAGAGGCTCCTCACAGAACTGAGTGACTTGGGGTATCGAGTTTCGGCTAAAAAGGCACAAATTTGTCAAACTGAGGTAACCTACCTGGGGTATACCCTCCGAGGGGGTAAAAGATGGCTCACAGAAGCCCGGAAGAAGACTGTTATGATGATCCCATCGCCAACCACCCCACGGCAAGTACATGAGTTTCTGGGGACTGCTGGCTTTTGTAGACTCTGGATTCCAGGCTTTGCAACCCTAGCGGCACCTCTATATCCTTTGACTAAAGAAGGGCTTCCTTTTGAGTGGAAAGAAGAGCACCAAAGAGCTTTTGAGGCTATCAAGTCGTCTCTAATGACTGCCCCCGCGCTAGCATTACCAGACTTGACTAAGCCTTTCGTCCTATATGTGGACGAGAGAGCGGGGGTAGCCAGGGGAGTGTTGACACAAGCACGGGGACCCTGGAAGAGACCTGTAGCCTATCTGTCAAAAAAATTAGATCCCGTTGCTAGTGGATGGCCCACATGTCTGAAAGCTATTGCAGCAGTAGCCCTGCTGATCAAAGATGCTGACAAATTGACAATGGGACAGCAGGTGACTGTTGTAGCCCCTCATGCCCTGGAAAGTATCATGCGGCAGCCACCTGACAGATGGATGACAAATGCCCCAATGACACACTATCAGAGCCTGCTGCTAAATGAGCGTGTAACCTTTGCGCCCCCCTGCCATCCTCAACCCAGCTACCCTTCTCCCTCTAACAAATGATTCAGTCCCAGTACATCAATGTACAGACATCCTCGCTGAAGAAACTGGGACCAGAAGGGACCTGACTGACCAACCCTGGCCTGGAGCTCCCAGTTGGTATACGGACGGCAGCAGTTTCCTGATAGAGGGGAAGCTAAAGGCTGGAGCTGCGGTGGTGGACGGGAAAAAGGTAATTTGGGCAAGCGCTTTGCCTGAAGGAACATCGGCATAAAAGGCTGAACTTATAGCGCTTATACAAGCCCTCCGAGAGGCTAAAGGTAAGATCGTTAACATCTATACTGACAGCCACTATGCTTTTGCTACCACACACATCCATGGGGCCATCTACAGGCAGCAAGGGCTATTGACTTCGGCTGGTAAAGACATTAAAAACAAAGAAGAAATTCTGGCCCTGTTGGAAGCCATACATGCACCTAAGAAGGTAGCCATCATCCACTGCCCCGGCCACCAAAGAGGAGAAGACTTGGTGGCCAAGGGCAACCGAATGGCAGACTCAGTGGCAAAACAAGTTGCTCAAGGGGCCATGATCTTAACTGAAAAAGGTGATCTGCCCAAAAGCCCTGAGGATGAGAGGTATAACATAAAAGAGCTATTGTGGACCAGTGATCCCCTCCCATACTTTTTTGAAGGGAAAATAGAATTGACTCCCGAAGAAGGAATAAAATTTGTGAAAGGACTACACCAATTCACCCACCTGGGAGTTGAAAAGATGATGAGACTAATTAAAAATTCCCGATACCAAGTCCCCAACCTGAAGTCAGTGGCTCAAAAGATTATAGACTCCTGCAAACCATGTGCATTCACTAATGCGACTAGAGCCTACAAAGAACCTGGAAAGAGACAACGGGGAGACCGTCCTGGAGTGTATTGGGAGGTAGATTTTACTGAAGTTAAACCTGGAATGTATGGTAACAAGTATCTGTTAGTATTTGTAGACACCTTTTCAGGATGGGTTGAGGCGTTTCCCACTAAAACTGAGACTGCCCAGATTGTGGCCAAGAAGATCCTTGAAGAAATCCTGCCAAGATTTGGAATCCCTAAGGTAATCGGGTCTGACAATGGACCAGCCTTTGTTGCCCAGGTAAGTCAGGGCTTGGCCACTCAGTTGGGCATCGATTGGAAATTACACTGTGCTTACCGCCCTCAAAGCTCAGGACAGGTAGAGAGGATGAATAGGACCTTAAAAGAGACCTTGACTAAATTAGCCATTGAGACCGGCGGGAAAGACTGGGTGGCTCTCCTCCCTCTTGCGCTCTTCCGAGCCCGAAACACCCCTGGACGTTTCGGGCTCACTCCTTTTGAAGTTCTGTATGGAGGACCTCCCCCCTTAATGGAAGCTGGTGGAACATTGGTTTCCGACTCTGACCCTGTCTTACCCTCCTCTTTGCTTATTCATTTAAAGGCCCTAGAAGTGATTAGGACCCAAATTTGGGACCAACTGAAGGCAGCCTATACCCCAGGGACAACCGCAGTACCCCACGGGTTCCGAGTTGGAGACAAAGTCTTGGTCAGACGGCATCGAACCGGCAGCCTCGAGCCATGGTGGAAGGGACCCTATTTGGTGTTACTGACAACCCCTACTGCGGTAAAAGTTGACGGGATTGCCTCCTGGATCCACGCCTCCCACGTCAAGAGGGCCGCCAGTCAAGATGAAGAAAACCACGAAGACAATTGGACAGTGGCAGCCACTGACAATCCTCTTAAGCTTCGTTTGCACCGTAGGTGCCACCCTGAGCCTAGGGAACCACAACCCTCATGCTCTAATTCAACAGTCCTGGGAAGTGCTTAATGAGGAGGGAAACATTGTATGGGCAACCACTGCAGTCCATCCCCTCTGGACTTGGTGGCCTGATCTCACACCTGACATCTGTAAGTTAGCGGCAGGATCCCCCAATTGGGACCTCCCCGATCATACTGATCTTAGTAACCCACCCTCTGAACAGCGATGTGTCCCAGGCGGGATAGGGAACTCGTATGGATGTTCGGGGCAGTTCTACCGAGCTAATCTTAGAGCTGCACAATTTATGTTTGCCCTGGTCAGGGTCGGAGCAAAAGGCTTCAACAAGAATGTGGGGGGGGGGGCATCAGATTACTTTTGTGGTAAATGGACATGTGAAACGACAGGGGAAGCTTACTGGAAGCCCTCCTCTGACTGGGACCTAATCACGGTAAAACGAAGTAGTGGCTATGATAAGTCAAACCAAGGAGAAAGAAACCCCTATAAATATCCAGAGAATGGGTGCGCTTTTAAAAACAGCCCCCCAGGATCATGCAAAGGTAAATACTGCAACCCCCTACTTATAAAGTTCACCGAGAAAGGGAAACAACACCGTCTGAGTTGGCTTAAAGGAAATAGGTGGGGTTGGCGAGTATACATTCCACTAAGAGATCCTGGGTTCATTTTCACGATCAGACTGACAGTGAGAGACCCGGCGGTGACACTCGTAGGGCCCAACAAGGTCCTTATAGAACCAAGCCCCCCAGTCGTACCGGCTCCCCTAAAGGTCCCGGCCGTACCAGCTCCACCAACTCCACAGCCCAACACGGTGGTACCCTTCCTAGGGACTAATACTCCCCTCATAAAGCCTACCTTGGCTTCCCCACCACCCCTAGATACAGAGAGCCGTCTGGTCAGTCTAGTCCAGGGAGGTTTTTAGCTTTAAATAGGACTAACCCTAATATGACTCAATCATGCTGGTTATGCTATGCCTCGAGCCCCCCTTATTATGAAGGAATAGCTCAGATCAGGACTTATCATATTACTTCAGATCATTCTCAATGCCTTTGGGGAGAAAACAGAAAGTTGACTCTAGCAGCAGTTTCAGGAAGAGGGCTTTGTCTGGGCCAGGTACCTCAGGATAAAGGGCACCTCTGTAATCAGACCCAGAACATCCAGTCTAGTCAAAGTGGTCAGTATCTAGTGCCCCCCCCCCCCCAGACACAGTGTGGGCTTGCAATACCAGTCTCACTCCTTGTGTGTCTATGTCTGTTTTTAATAGTTCCAAAGATTTCTGCATTTTGGTTCAGCTTATTCCTAGACTCCTGTATCATGATGATAGCTCCTTTTTAGACAAATTTGAGCATCGGGTCCGCTGAAGAAGAGAACCCGTTACCTTAACTTTGGCAGTTCTATTAGGATTGGGAGTAGCGGCTGGAGTAGGTACAGGAACCGCTGCCTTAATTAAGACCCCCCAATACTATGAAGAACTACGTGCAGCTATGGATGTTGATCTTAGAACTATAGAACAGTCTATAACCAAATTAGAAGAATCTTTAACTTCCCTGTCCGAAGTGGTGCTACAGAATAGAAGGGGATTAGACTTATTATTCCTTAAAGAAGGAGGACTCTGTGCTGCCCTAAAAGAAGAATGTTGTTTTTATGTTGACCATTCAGGAGTAATCAAAGATTCTATGGCCAAACTTAGAGAACGCCTAGATATACGTAAAAGAGAAAGAGAAAGCCAACAAGGATGGTTCGAAAGCTGGTTTAATAAGTCCCCTTGGCTCACCACTCTCCTCTCCACCATAGCAGGACCTTTAATTACACTTATGCTTTTGCTTACTTTTGGCCCCTGCATCCTTACTAAGTTGGTAGCTTTTATTAGAGAAAGGATAAATGCAGTACAAGTTATGGTACTAAGGCAACAATATCGGGTCCTCCAAGAGGTTGAAAACTGGCTCTAAGATTAGAGCTATTTTCTAAAAGGAGTGGGGAATGAAGAATAAAGATAAAAAATTACTGAACTCTTCCTCACCCCAGAGCCCGACCCCTCCCATCTAGAGATTGTTCCCAGAACACTCCTAAACTCTTCACCCCAGAATGCATTCCTGAACTCCTCATCCTAGAGTTCGAACCCTCCCAACTAAAGACTGTTCCAAGAACATTTTTGAGATAAGGGCCTCCTGGAACAACCTCAGAATGAACCGGGTACATTGCCAAATAATAGGACATGACCCCTTAGTTACGTAGAATTCCCTTGGCAGAACCCCTTGTCCCTTGGCAGAACCCCTTAGTTTTGCAAACTTGTACTTTCCCTGCCCTGCTCTCCCCCCTTGAGTTTTTCCTATATAAGCCTGTGAAAAATTTGGCTTGAGGTCGATTCTCCTCTACACCATACTAGGTGTATGAGTTTCGACCCCAGAGCTCTGGTCTATGTGCTTTCTTGCTGTTACTTTATTAAACCTTGCCCACTAAAATTTGAGTTCGGTCTCAGTGTCTTCTTGGGTCCGCGGCTGTCCCGAGGCTTGAGTGAGGGTCTCCCTTCGGGGGTCTTTCACAACCACTGTTTTGTGCACTTATTTGCACTCCTATGGCCTCTTCAGGTACCAGGCATGCATCTGGTGTGTTTAAATTTATGTTGACCTAACACACACACACACACACACACACACACAAAAACCACTGATATTTTTTAATTTGCATATTTCTCTATAACTCCTTTTGTCCTATTTCACGACTTGTACAACTTCCTTGTGAGGTGTATTCCTTTTCTTTGTTTTTTGTTTGTTTTCAATTTTTTTACTAGATATTTTTTTTCATTTACATTTCAAATGCTATCCTGAAAGTCCGCTATACCCTTCCCCTCCCCGTCCTGCTCCCTTACCCATCCACTCATATTTCTTGGCTCTGGCACTCCCCTATACTGCAGCATATAAAGTTGGCAAGACCAACGGGCCTCTCTTCCCAGTGATGGCTGACTAGGCCATCTTCTGCTACATATGAAACTAGAGAAACAAGCTCTGGGGATACTGGTTAGTTCATATTGTTGTTCCACCTATAGGGTTGCAGACCCCTTCTGCTCCTTGAATACTTTCTCTAGCTCCTCCATTAGGACCCTGTGTTCCATCCAATAGATGACAGTGAAAATCCACTTCTGTATTTGCCAGGCACTGGCATATCCTCACACAAGACAGCTATATCAGAGTCTATTCAGCAACATCTTACTGGCATGCGCAATAGTGTCTGCATTTGGTGGCTAATTATGGAATGGAAGCCCGGGTGGGGTAGTCTCTGGATGGTCCATCCTTTTGACTTAGCTCCAAACTTTGTCTCTGTAACTCCTTCCATGGGTATTTTGTTTCCTATTCTAAGGAAGTATGAAGTGTCCATGCGTTGTTTTCCTCCTTGATTTTCTTGTGTTTTTTTTTTTTTTGCAAATTGTATATTGGGTATTGTAAGTTTCTGAGCTAATATCCACTTATCAGTGAGTGCATTTCAAGTGACTTCTTTGTGATTGGGTTACCTCACTCAGGATGAT
Organism: Mus musculus; assembly: GCF_000001635.26. Classification (NCBI taxonomy): domain Eukaryota; kingdom Metazoa; phylum Chordata; class Mammalia; order Rodentia; family Muridae; genus Mus; species Mus musculus. The sequence goes on along the minus strand of NC_000086.7, from coordinate 27,759,619 downwards.
GTCCTCCAGGTCCATCCATTTGCTTAGGAATTTCATAAATCCACTGTTTTAATAGCTGAGTAGTACTCCATTGTGTAAATGTACCACATTTTCTGTATCCATTCTTCTGTAGAGGGACATCTGGATTCTTTCCAGCTTCTGGCCATTATAAAAAAGGCTGCCATGAACATACTACTGCAGGTGTCATTTTCTGGGTATATGCCCAGGAAAGGAATTACTGAATCTTCAGATATTACTATGTTAAATTTTTTGAGAAACTGCCAGACAGATTTACAGAGTGGTTGTAAAAGCTTGCAATCCCACGAGCAAAGGAGGAGTGCTCCTCTTTCTCCACATCCTCGCCAGCATCTACGGTCACCCGAATTTTTGATCTTAGCCATTCTGACTGGTGTGAGGTAGAATCTCAGGGTTGTTTTTATTTCCATTTCCCTGATGGTTAAAGATGCTGAACATTTTTTCAAGTGCATCTCAAACCTTCGGTATTCCTCAGTTGAGAATTTTTTTTTAGCTCTGTACCCAATTTTTTTGTGTTATTTGAATTTCTGGAGTCCAGCTTCTTGAGATATTTGTATATATTGGATATTAATCCCCTATCAGATTTAGGATTGGTAAAAATCCTTTTCCCAATCTGTTGGTGGCCTTTTTGTCCTATTGACAGTGTCTTTTACCTTACAGAATCTTTGCAATTTTATCAAGTCCCATTTGTTGATACTTGATCTTACAGCACAAGCCATTGCCGTTCTGTTCAGGAATTTTTCCACTATGCTCATATCTTCGAGGCTTTTCCCCACTTTCTCCTCTATAAAATTCAGTGTCTCTGATTTTATGTGGAGGTCTTTGATCCACTTGACTTAAGCTTTGTACAATGAGATAAGAATGGATCAGTTCTCATTCTTCTATATGATAACCACCTGCTGTGCCAGCACCATTTGTTGAAAATGCTGTCTTTTTTCCACTGGATGGTTTTAGCTCCCTTGTCAAAAATCAAGTGACCATAGGTGTGTAGGTTCATTTCTTTTTTTTTTAAGTTTTATTAGGTATTTATTTCATTTACATTTCCAATGCTATCCCAACAGTCGCCCACAACGCTCCCCAACCCACTCCCCCCCCACTCCCCTCCCCCACTCCCACTTCTTGGCCCTGATGTTACCCTGTACTGGGGCATATAAAGTTTGCACGACCAATGGGCTCTCTTTCCACTGATGGCCGAATAGGCCATCTTCTGATACATATGTAGCTACAGACATGAACTCTGGGGGTTACTGGTTAGTTCATATTGTTGTTCCACTTATAGGGTTGCAGATACCCCCAGATCCTTGGGTACTTTCTCTAGCTCCTCCATTGGGGGCCCTGTGATCCATCCAATAGTTGACTGTGAGCATCCACTTATGTGTTTGCTAGGCCCCGGGATAGTCTCTAAAGAGACAGCTATATCAGGGTCCTTTCAGCAAAATCTTGCTGGTATAGGCAATGGTGTCAGTGTTTGGAGGCTGATTATGGGATGGATACCCGGGTATGTCAGTCTCTAGATGGTCCATCCTTTCATCTCAGCTCCAAACTTTGTGTCTGTAACTCCTTCCATGGGTGTTTTGTTCCCAATTCTAAGAAGGGGCAAAGTGTCCACACTTCGGTCTTCATTCTTCTTGAGTTTCATGTGTTTCCCAAATTGTATCTTATATTTTGGGTATTCTAAGTTTCTGGGCTAATATCCACTTATCAGTGAGTACATATTGTGTGAGTTCTTTTGTGATTAGGTTACCTCACTCATGGTGATGCCCTCCAGGTCTATCCATTTGCCTAGGAATTTCATAAATTCATTCTTTTTAATAGCTGATTAGTACTCCATTTTGTAAATGTGCCACATTTTCTGTATCCATTCCTCTGTTGAAGGTCATCTGGGTTCATTCCAGCTTCTGGTTATTATAAATAAAGCTTCTATGAACATAGTGGAGCATGTATCCTTCTTATTGGTTGGAACATCTTCTGGATATATGCCCAGGAGAGGAATTGCATGATCCTCTGGTAGTACTATGTCGAATTTTCTGAGGAACTGCCAGACTGATTTCCAGAGTTGTACAAGCTTGCAAACCCAACAATGGTGGAGTGTTCCTCTTTCTCCACATCCTGGCCAGCATCTGCTGTTACCTGAATTTTTGATCTTAGCCATTCTGACTGGTGGGAGGTAGAATCTCAGGGTGGATTCATTTCTGTGCCTTCAATTCTAATCCATTGATCTACCTGTCTGTTGCGGTACCAGTACCATGCAGTTTTTATCACAATTGTTCTGTGGTACAGCTTGAGGTCAGCCATGGTGTTTCCCCCAGAAGTTCTTTTATTATTGAAAATAGTTTTTGCTATCCTAGTTTTTTGTTTTTGTTTTTTTTGTCTGTTTTTTGTTTTTGTTTTTGTTATTCCAGATGAATTTGCAAATTGCCTTTTCTAACTCAGTGAAGAATTGAGTTATAATTTTGATGAATATTGCATTGAATATGTAGATTTTGTTCGGCAAATAGACATTTTTACTATATTAACCCTGCCAATCCATGAGTATGGGAGATCATTTTACCTTCTGAGTTCTTCAATTTCTTTCTTCAGAGACTTGAAGTTCTTGTCATACAGACTTTTCACTTCCTTAATTACAGTCACACCAACGTATTTTATATTTTTTGACTGTTGTGAATTGTGTTGTATCCCTAATTTCTTTCTCATCCTCTTTATTCTTTGTGTAGGGAAAGGCCACTGACATGTTTGAGTTAATTTTATATTCAGCTACTGCACTGAAGTTGTGTATCAGGTTTAGGATTTATCTAGTGTAATTTTTGGGGTCACGGATACATGCTATCATATCTTATGGAAATAGTGATATTTTGCCATCTTCCCAATTTGTATTCATTTGTTTTCCTTTTGTTGTTGATTTGTTCTGGCTAGGACTTCAAGTACTATGTTGAATAAGTAGGGAGAAAGTGGGCAACCTTGTCTAGTCCCTGATTTTAGTAGGATTGCTTCAAGTTTCTCACCATTTAGTTTGATGTTGGCTACTGGTTTGCTGTCTCTTGCTCTTATTATGTTTAGGTATGGGCCTTGAATTCCAGATCTTTCCTCAACTTTTACTATAAATGGTGTAGTATTTTGTCAAATGCTTTCTCAGCATCTAATGAGATGATCATGTGGTTTTTGTCTTTCAGTTTGTTTTTCTAGTAGATTAAGGTGGTGGATTTCTGTATACTTAACTATCCCCGCATCGCAGGGATGAAGACTACTCCTTGATCATGATGTATTCTTGGATTCAGTTTGCAAGAATTTTATTGAGTATTTTTGCATTGATATTCATAAGGGAAATTGGTCTGAAGTTTCCTTTCTTCATTGGGTCTTTGCATGCTTAGAGTATAAATGTAATTCTGGCTTCATAGAACAAATTGAATAATGTTCCTTCTCTTTTGATTTTGCATAATATTTTGAATAGTATTGGTATTAGGTCTTCTTGAAGATCTCATATAATTTTATACTAAACCCATCAGATCCTGGGCTTTTTTTGTTGTTGTTGTTTGGGAGACTATTGATGACTGCTTCTATCTCTTTAGGGGTTATGGGAGTATTTCCATGGTTTATCTGATCCTGGTTTTAATTTGGTACCTGATTTCTGTCTAGATAATTGTACAGTTCATCCAGATTTTCCAGTTTTGTTGAGTATAGGCTTTTGTAGTAGTATCTGATGATTTTTTTGGATTTCCTAAGTTTCTTTTGGTATGTCTCCCTTTTCATTTCTGGTTTTGATAATTTGGATACTGTCCCTGTGCCCTGTAGTTAGTCTAGCTAAGGGTTTGTCTATCATGTTGATTTTCTCAAACAACCAGCTCCTGGTTTGGTTGATTCTTTGTATAGTTCTTTTTGTTTCCACTTGGTTGATTTCAGTCCTGAGTTTGATTGTTTCCTGCCTTCTATTCCTCTTGGGAGAATTTGCTTCCTTTTGTTCTAGAACTTTTAGTTGTGCTGTCAAGCTGCTCCTGTATCCTCTCTCCAGTTTCTTTTTAGAGGCATTCAAAGCTATGAGTTCTCCTCTTAGGACTGCTTTCATTGTTTCCCATAAGTTTGGGTATGTTGTAGCTTCATTTTCATTAAACTCTAAAATGTCTTTAATTTCTTTCTTTATTTCTTACTTGACAGAGTTATCATAGAGTAGATTGTTGTTCACCTTCCACGTGTATGTGAGTTTTCTATTATTTGTATTTTTATTGAAGATCAGCCTTAGTCTGTGGTGATCTGATAAGATACATGGGATTATTTCAATATTTTTATATCTGTTGATGCATGTTTTGTGATTGATAATATGGTCAATTTTGGAGAAGGCATCATGAGGTGCTGAGAAGAAGGGATATCCTTTTGGTTTAGGATACAATGTTCTATAGACATCAACTAAATCCATTTGTTTCATAATTTCTGTTACTTTTATTGTGTGTCTGTTTAGGTTTTGTTTCCAGAATCTGCCCATTGATGAGAGAGGGTTGTTGGAGTCTATTATAGTGTGCAGTGCAATGTGTGTTTTGAGCTTTACTAAAATATCTTTTATGAATGTGGATGCCTTTGCATTTGGAGCATAGATGTTTAGAATTGAGATTTCATCTTGGTAGATTCTATCTTTTATGAGTATGATTCCCACCCCCTTGTCTTTTTTGATAACTTTGAGTTGGAAGTCAGTTTTATTCCATATTAGAATGGCTACTCCATCTTGTTTTTGGGACCATTTGCTTAGAAAATTGTTTTCCAGCCTTTTACTCTGAATTACTGTCTGTCTTTGTCCCTGAGGTGGGTTTACTGCAAGCAGCAAAATGTTGGGTCCTGTTTTTGTAGCCAGTCTATTAGTCTATGTCTTTTATTGGGGAAGTGAGTCCATTGATGCTAAGAGAAATTAAAGAAAAGTAATTGTTGCTTCCTGTTATTATTGTTGTTAAAGTTGCGATTTTGTTCTTGTGGCTGTCTTCTTTTAGGTTTGTTGAAGGATTACTTTCTTGCTTTGTCTAGGGTGTAGTTTCCATCTTTGTGTTGTTGTTTTCCCATTATTATCCTGTGAAGGACTAGATTCGTGGAAAGATATTGTGTGAATTTGTTTTTGTCGTGTAATACTTTGGTTTATCCATCTATGGTAATTGATAGTTTTGCTGGGTACAGTAGCCTAGGCTAACATTGGTGTTCTCTTAGTGTCTGTATAGCATCTGTCCATGATCTTCTGGCTCTCACAGACTCTGGTGAGAAGTCTGGAGTAATTCTAATAGTTCTGCCTGTATATGTTACTTGAGCATTTCCCCTTACTGCTTTTGATATTTTTTCTTCATTTAGTGCATTTGTTGTTCTGATTATTATGTGTCAGGAGGAATTTCTTTTCTGGTGTAGTCTATGTGGAGTTTTGTATGCTTCTTGTATGGTCATGGCCATCTCTTTCTTAAGGTATGGGAAGTTTTCTTATATATTTTTTGATGATATTTCCTGGATCTTTAAGTTGAAATTCTTCATTCTCATCTACACCTATGTGGTCTGTGAATTTTTTCATGGGCATTCAGAACTTCTGGGCTAATGTCTACTCATCAGTGAGTGCATATCATGTGTTTTGTGATTGGGTTACTTCCCACAAGATGTTATCCTCCAGAGACATCCATTTGCTTAAGAATTTAATAAATTAATTTTTAATAGTTGAGTAGTACTCTATTGTATAAATATACCACATTTTCTTTATCCACTCCTCTGTTGAAGGACATCTGGGTTCTTTCCAGTTTCTGGCTATTATAAATAAGACAGCTATGAACATAGTGGAGCATGTGACCTTATTACAAATTGGAACATCTTCTGGGTTCATGCCTAGGAGTGGTATAGCTGGGTCCTTAGGTAGTACTGTGTCCAATTTTCTGAGGAACCACCAAAATGATTCCCAGAATGGTTGTACCAGCTTGCAGCCCCACCAGCAATGGAGGAGTATTCCTCTTTCTCCACATCCTTGCCAGCATCTGCTGTCACCTGAGTTTTTGATCTTAGCCATTCTGAATGGTGTGAGGTGGAATATCAGGGTTGTTTTGATTTCCATTTCCTTGATGACTAAGGATGTTGAACATTTCTTTAGGTGCTTCTCAGCCACTAGATATTCCCTAGGTGAGAATTCTTTGTTTAGCTCTGTACCCCATTTTTAATAGGGTCATTTTTTCTCTGGCATCTAACTTCTTGAGTTCTTTGTATATACTAGATTTTAGGTTTCTATTTGATGTAGGATTGTTAAAATTTTTTTCCCATTCTGTTGGTTTCCATTTTGTCCTATTGACAGTGTCCTTTGCCTTACAGAAGCTTTGCAATTTTATGAGGTCCCATTTGTTAACTCTTGTTGTTCAGGAATTTTTCCCCTGTGCCCATGTGCCCAAGACTCTTCCCCACTTACTTTTCTATTAGTTTCAATGTATCTGGTTTTATGAGGAGGTCCTTGATCCGTTTGGAATTGAGCTTTGTACGAGGAGGCAAAAATGGATCAATTTGCATTTTTCTACAAGCTAACTTCTACTTGAAACAGCACCATCTGTTGAAAATGCTGTCTTTTTTCTACTGGATTATTTTTAGCTCCCTTGTCAAAGAATATGTGACCATATGTGTGTTGATTCATTTCTAGTTCTTCAATCCCATTCCACTGGTCTACATGCCTGTCTCTGTACCAATACCATGCAGTTTTTTTTTTTTTTTTTTTTTTTTTATTACGTTTGCTCTGTAATACAACTTGAGGTCAGGGAATGTGGTTCCACCAGAAGTTCTTTTATTGTTGAGAATAGTTTTCACTGTGCTAGGTTTTTTGTTATTCCCAATGAATTTTCAAATTGTTGTTTCTTTTGAGATAACCCCCACTCTAGTTCTTCAGGACCCGCATGACGACCAAGCTGTACATCTACTACCTTTAAGCTGAGAGGCCTAGATCAAGCCTGTGTATTTTGTTAGTTACTTAGAAGCAGAATAGTTAATATAGTTTGTTGTTCAGGAGCTTTGGCTTTATTCTTGCATTATTTGTTTATCTCTCTCATGGAACTATACACTTAGCATGTACACACTACACTTTCAACTCCCAAAGTGAATTCCATCAAATGTCCAAACTCACAAGTTATCAATGATTCCTATGTCTTTCTGTGGTGCTTTTTAAAAATTGGAGAAGATTGACAATCCCTGTGTAATCTCTATCAATCATGGTCTAATCTCTCAGTAAGCAAAATGCATGAGTGGTATTTGGATACTCCCTCTTTATCCCCTACTATCTTTTTATCATCTATTTTTATTTTATACCAACCCCAATTTCCCTTCTAGCTTTTGCACCAGTCACAATGTATTATGATGCAATCCTCCTAAGGCCAAGGGTACTCAGGCTTTAATGTCTCCAGGAACACACTATTTTAACTGTTTGGTCTTTTGTTACCTTATCCGCCTAAAAATTAATAATCATTATTTCATATCAATTGGTTCTATTTATTCACATACTGTGCATATATGTTATGTGATTATTATTATTAAAAAAGGCATAATTTTTATATTTTCAAAGGACTCTGTTGGATAAAGGTGAAGATTAGATTCCCCCAGAAATGATCAAATATGACACAGTAGAAATATACTGAGACTTCAATGTCTCCAGCTGTGCCAAACAAGTTCTCTTTCACACATAGTCTGTCTTTCTATGTTTCCATAATATTTTCTTATTCTTTTTTCATTGGTCCTTTTTTTCCTTTGTTCTGAGATCCAGTGAAGTCAGAAAAATGTTATTTTTCATCTTTATTTAAAGAGCATATTATTATTATTATTACCATTATCATTGTTTTATTTACATCTCAAATATTGTCCTGCTCCTGCACCCCCTTGCACAGTTCTTCACCTTATTCCCTCTCACTTTGCCTCTGAGATGGGTATCACCATGGGCATCCCCCTTCCCTGGGTCAGCAACTCTTTACAGGATTAGGCAGAACCTCTCCCACTAAGGCCAGTCAAGGCAGTCCAATGCTACATATATATTGGTGGCCTCAGACCAGACTTATTTGCTCTTTGATTGGTGAACTAGTCTTTGGGAGCCCCCAGTGGTACACATTAGTTGACACTGTTGGTCTTCCATGTTGCCAACCCCTTCAGTTCCTTCATTCCTCCCCCTAAATCTTCCATACATGTCTCTGACCTCAGTCTAGTAGTTGGATATATGCATCTACATCTGTCTCATTCAGTTGTTGGTATAGCATCTCAGAGGACATCCTTGCTAGGTTCCTCTCTGAAAGTACAACAGAGCATCAGTAATACTGTCAGGGTTTGGTACCTGCCCATGGGATAGATCCCAAGTTGGGCTGGTCACTGGTCTGCCATTCCTTTAGTTATTACTCCATTTCCCCCTGCATTTCTTTTACATAAGAACAATGTTAGGTTGAAAATGTATAGACTCAATACAATTTCCATCACTATTCCAATATAATTCCTCACAGACTTGGAAAGAACAATTTTCAACTTCATATGGGAAAACAAAAAACCAGGATAGCCAAAACAATTCTGAACAATAAAAGAATATCTAGAAGAATCACTTAAGAAAAAGTAATAATAATAATAATAATAATAACCCACATGGAGTTGGTACAGAGACAGACAGGTTGATCAATGAGATAAAAAACTAAAACCCTGGAATAAACACATACACCTATGGACACTTGATCTTTGATAAAAAAGCTAAAACCATACAGTGGAAAAAAATAAGGCATCAACAAATGGTGCTTGTCTAACTGGCAGTCTGCCTGTAGAAGAATGCAAACTGATTCATATTTATCACCATGAACAAAGCTTACATTCAAGTGGATCAAGGACCTCAACATGAAACCAGATACACTGAATTTAATAGAAGAGAAAGTGGAAAATAAACTCGAATATAATGGCATAGTGAGACATTTCCTGAATATAACACACCAATAGCTGAGACTCTAAGACCAACAATCCATAAATGGGACCTCATGGAACTGCAAAACTTCTGTAAGGCAAAGGACACTGTCAACAAGACAAAAAGCAAGGTACAGAAAATGTTAGTGTGTGTAGTCTTACTTCAACTAGATAAAACTAGTCTGTTTATTAGGAAATATGTAATCATATTTTGACCATTGTATCAAGGCCTGTAGTATTTTCAGAGGACTATTACTATAAACTCACTTGTTATTACCTTGCATCTGGTAGCTTATTTGTACCATTTATAGCAGTTGTCCTCAACCTTCCAAATGCTGGCAATCCTTTAATACTGTTCCTTATGTTGTGGTCACCCCAAACAAACATATATATATATATATATATATATATATATATATATATATATATATATATATTTCTTGCTTCTTTTATAATTGTAATTTTAAAAAAAAAATTGTTACATTTGTTCATGGTAAAATGTTTTATCAAGTTTGTGCAGAAGAATGGAGACTCCTTTATAGCCAATTATAATGTAACCATAAAAGGAAAGACTATGTTAATATCTCAAATTTGGTTCCTATTGAAACAAAGAAAACTAAATTCAAGACTTTAAAGCCCTACCCAGAAAGTTTATTCAAGGTCCATGTCTCATGCAGCTTGCTAGTTAGGAGGGCTTTTTGGGCTTAGAGCAAAGAACAAAGGATGTAAAGTCATCCCAGGAACCAACTAGCCTTTGAGGTAAGAAAGGCATGCAAGGATAATCCCCCAGACAAGCTCAAGATGAGTAGTGGACCACCTGCTGATATGGTTTGAGCTTAGCCAGATGTCCTGCCCACCAAGATAAACACCCTCCCTTTATAGTTACTCTCTGATGTTTAAATTGCCCATTGTTGTGTAACTGTGCCAATTCTTCCCCTACCCCCACTCCTTTATTATATAAACTTTTATATTTTATTTACCAATGAAGTTCTTTTCGTGGTTTTAATGTACATGTTGAATATAATAATATATGCAATGTTGGTTTGGTTTTATCAATATAAGCTTTATTATTTATTCGTGGAACCTGCTACCTTAAGATACATATCTTTATTAAGAATTAAATTTAGATAAATATTACTTCAATTGTTTTCCCATAAGTGCTTATTAGTGTAAGAGTAGTATTAAGTATCCTTTGGTTTTCAAAGTACCTTAATGACATTTCATTTTTCATTACTGTCAAATGATTTCAATGGTGTTCATTTTTCTTGTATTTTTATCAGTTTCTCTCCTGGTACTCTGTTCCTCCATCTTTCTCATGCACTCACTCATTCCTCCTGTTTTCATCCGCACCTGACTCAAATCTACCTACAAAATTTGTTTCCCTTCCTAAGGAGATCAATAAGTTCTCCCTCCTTGAGCTCTTAATGTTTTGCTTAGGCTCGCTGTATCTGAGGATTGTAGTATTATTTTCCTTTAAAGAAAAACGAATGTTCAAATATAAATGAGTACATTCCATGTGTGTTTTCCTGTGTCTGGGTTACCTCATTCAGTATAATTTTTTCTAGTTCCATCCATTTGTTTTCAAATTTAAGGATGGTATCTTTTTTTTTCCTCACAGAATAGTGTTCCATTGTGTATATTCACCACTTTTTCTTTATTTACTATTCAGTTGAGGGACATCTAGGTTGTTTACAATTTCTGGCCACTATGAGTATAGCTGCAATGAAGATGATTAAGGAAGTGTCCTTGTGGTAATATGGAGAGTATTATGGGTGTATGCTCAAGATAGGTATATCTGGATCTTGAGACAAAACAATTTCCAACAGTCTGAAGAACCATTATGTTGATTTTCATAGTGACTGTGCTAGTTTGCTCTTCCATCAGCAATAGAGACATATTCCCCTTGTTCCAACTGATTGCCACCATCTGCTATTCCTTGTGGTTTGAACTTAGGCATTCTGATAGGTGTAAGATGGAATCACAAAGTAGTTCTAAATTGCATTTTCCTGACGGCTATAGACATTGAGAATTTTTAAGTGTTTCTTGGCCACTTGATATCCTCTTGAGAATTCTCATTTTAGGTAAGGTAACCCATTTTTAATTGTATTAATAGGTTTCTTAATATCTGGTTCCTTGAGTTTCTTATACATTAGCTCTCAGTCAGATTTGGGCTTGATGAAAATATTTTCCCATTCTGTGGGTTACTGTTTTGCCACTCGGTGTTTTTCTCTGCCTTACAGAATCTTTTCTGCTTCACAGGGAACCATGACAGTTTCAGTATTTTATATGATGGATTACATTTCTGATTGTTGTATGTTGAATCACCTCTGCATCTTTGGGAGGAGATGTACCTTATCATGATGCGTGACATAATGTCTTTTTGTTTTGTGAGTATTTTATTATGAGTATTTTTGCATTAATGTTCAGGAGGGAAATTGTTCTGTGATATACTTTCTTTGTTAAATATTTGTGTGGTTTAGGTGTCAGGATAAATGTTGCCTCATAAAATGAACATGGAAATATTCTGTCTGTTTATATTTTGTGAATGGATTCCAGTAGTATTGGCATTATCAGTCCTTTAGCAGTCTGATAAGAATTTGTATAATTTAAGCTTTAATGCTGTTCATTTTGTTTACAAATGCCAGTACCCTTGAATTTATGGCACAGATGCTAAAAATTAAAAGATTACCTTGGTGAAACTTTTTTTTGATGAATATGAAGTATCTTTTTGTGTTTGCATTATTTTATTTTGGTTTGAAATCTCTCTCTCTCTCTCTCTCTCTCTCTCTCTCTCTCTCTCTCTCTCTCTCTCTCTCTCTCTCTCTTTGATATTAGAATGGATAAACCAAGTTGCTTCTTAGGTTCATTTGCTTATACACGTTATATCAGGATAGTGAGAGCTCATATCATGAACTGAAAACAGAAAGCAGAGAGAATTAATTCGTGGTAGTGAGATGATAATTGCCCTGATATTCAGCCTGCAATAATGTACTCCTTCCAAACCCCTATTCTAAACCTGCAAGCAACATTAACCATTTGGGACCAATTGTATAAATTCTAAAGATTATGGGAAATATTTCTTACTTAAATCACAACACTACCTTCTTCTCTCAAGGTTCAGAGGTCACCATGGAGAAGATAGTTGAAAGATTGCAAGAACCAAAGGTAGTGAATGACTACAAAGAAAGTCTGTTTTCCAGAAACAATAAGGCATTTGTACATGTGAAATGATAGTGACTATAATTATATGTAGAAGACAAATTCAACATCAAGCCAGACAAAGCCCAGCATTTAGGGGTGAGATCTTTAGAACATCCCACTGCTAGCTAAGGAATTGTAACCACTTTTTATTTTTCTGGTCACTATTGGGAGATGGAAATTAGCTTTTTTTTTTTTTCAGGATATGAAGCATGCACCTAATGACAGCAGAACCTCAATATGGTGGGTTAAATGAGAAATGTCTCCTATAGGCTTAGGCATTTGAATACTTCATCCTACTTTGTTTCTGGTATTTGCGGATGTGCAGTTATTTATGGTGATGCCTGAAGAAGCTGAAGAAGTGTGTAACTGGAGGCAGGCATTGAGAATACTTAACACTGCTGGATTTCCAATTTAGTACCATTCTTTGTGCTTGTTAAAGAAGAGGGCTCAGTGTTTCCTCCTCATTCTATTCCTGACACTTGCTGACATACAATCCTACCATCATGAAGTCTTTTCTATCTGAAAGTTTATGGTCAAAAACTATTCCTTCTGTAAGGTGCCTTGGTCATGTTATTTTATCATAGCAGCTGGAAAGGAACTAATATTGGGTTTAACAGAAAGAACACATGAAATATGAAGGAGACATTTACTCCTACAGGGATATGGAAGGAATAGTAAGGATAAAACAGGGAGTGGAACCTAAACACCCTTGACCTCAGAATAAGAAAATTAAGTAACTTTAGTCAATAGATATTAAGCTTCTTATTAGATTCAAGACTCACTACACAGGAGAGGAACCATGCTCATTAATGCAAAATTGACCAAAAAGCAATAGCTCAGGGTGTGATAGGACATAGGGGAGAACCTACTGTTATTATTTTTAGCTATATGTATACAGTATCAATAAATCCCCACATCAAAAAGCATCGTGCATATTTGGGTAATATTTAGCACTAATATGAACCTAATTTTATTATTTGAAGCAAAACATATATAAATAGAAAATGTTATATAATTTGAAATAAAAGATACATAAACAATTGCATACATTGGTTTAATAAGTAAATTGAAACTGTAAAGTTCTAATTAAACTGTGCATGCTCATTTACTTATAGCTTATGTGAGGTATAGGATTTTATGAAGTTAGTAGTGAGATTTTTATGACTTTTGCAGATATTCTTAGTTTATCTTACCTTCTTCCCTATTCCTTCTACATTAATCTTTCTCATTAGAACCTGACTCTCCAAAGTGTCTCCAGAAATTATGACAATCACAATTATCCATGCTGCCATCAGTAGCATATTGAAACCCACATTTCATGTTGCTTCTGAAGATATTGTTAATGTCAAGGATCCCAGAAACCATCAGAATTTACAGTGAACTTCACAGTCAGTACTGTTCCCTCAGGTCATGTTGAGTTAAATGTTCTGAGATATGTTTTGTTGAGGTCACATATATACTGGCAAGAGACAATGTATGGCCATGATACTTTAGGCCTTTAGCAGCAATCATGTCAGTGATCCCTGCAGCATTATTGGACCAAATTAATATGACAGTCTTGTACTGAATTAGAATAATTACTGATGTCAATTATGTATAATTCTGCCACATTCATGATAAGTGTTCTGCCATTTATAAACTTTTTTATGTCCATTTTCATTCTGTCACTAGATAAGAGGTTTCAGTCATGGTCATACCAGCTGGATGCTGTCACCAGTAACAAGATAGAGTCTATTTTTTAATATTTCTGATGGAGATCATGGTGATGACTATGATCTCTACTGCTTCTGGAGAAACTGCTGAATTCCATGGTCCATACTGATACACAAGATCATTATGAGGTAAGTATTCTGAGCTGGCACTGGATAACAGATCAGTGGCTGAGATTCTACATATCATAAGGAATCCTGTTGATGTTCTTGATTTATCAATTTCACCCTAAATTTCAAGCAAACAATGTATTTTGATGTTGTGGTCCTACCTGTGAGAAGCAGCTATACTGATGTCAGTGATGCATTTTGTGAACAGAAATTGGGCAGGAGTCCATTATATCTATTGCTGATGGAGATGCTGATGATGGCTATGATCTGTGTTGCTGCTTGAGAATCTGATAAATTCCAAAGTCCTTACTGATGCTTGAATTCATATTGAGGTAAATTTTCCTAGATGGCACTGAAGATCAGACTGATGTCTGAGATAATACCTGATACAGGAAATTCTCTTTATGTTTACTGATGAATGGATATAGCCCCAGATGTTAAAAATGAAATGTACTGTGATGTCTATGTTACTACCTGAAACATGAAGCTATATTAATGTCAGAGTGGCATGATAGGAATGGCAATAATGATGGAATCTATTCCTATTGATGATGGAGACCTAATTTATGGTGGTGATCTGTGTTGGTGCGATCTGGTGAATTTGACAGTCCATCCTGATTCTCAAGTTGATATTGAGGTAAGTAACTCTGAGCTAGCACTTGCAATCCAATTGATGTTTGAGATCAAGCATTCCACAGGAAATTCTGTTGAAGACTCTACTACATTCATGTTGGCCCATAGTTAACCATGTAATTTATAAGATCTATACTACTACCAAAAGAGACAGAGATGTCAAAAAAGAAATAAAACAAAACAAAATAAAAACAAAAACAAAACAAAACAAAACAAAACAAAAAACAAAAAACAAACAAAAAAAAACTATCCTGCCACTGGATGTGCATGGCCATAATATCTTCTGCACTCTTAATCGATATTAAACATAGTGTTGTATACCTGGCAACAGATACCATGACACGATGTCATTGGCAACCACTTTGTCAGTGATCACTGTGCTACTGAGAGCCATTTTAATAACAGTAATCCAAAGTGCCTACAGAAACTATGTTGATGTCAATCATCATCCAGAAACCCCGTTTAAACCCATAGTACATGATGATTCTGGGGAGATTGTTAATGTCAAGGATCCCTGAGGCCAGCAACGTCCACAGAGAATTTAACAATACAGTTTTCTCAGAATATTTTTATTTTTGGGGTCTGAGATGTTATTTTGAGTAACATATATAGTGGCAACTATCACCATTGTATATCCATTAGACTTAGGGTTTTCAGCAGGTATGATGTCAGTTATCCCTGCTCCCATGTGGAACCATAATAATATGAGTGTCTCTGAATATCAATGGAAATTTACTTACATCAGTTATCCATGTTCCTGTCAATTTTAGATGAAGAGTACACCCAGCCTAACCATTTTGATGTCATGATGCATCCTACCACTAGAGAAGAGGTTTCTCTACAAGGTCCTACTAGGTATCTGAAAATGTCTGAATGTGCATGATATTTCCTGGCAAAGATAAGATGGTATACCCAGATAAATGCTGCCATAGGCACCAAGGTCATGAGTTACCCTTACTGCCACTTTGGACCTTACTGCCACTTTGGACCACATCCCAACTGCTAAGGGAAATATATTGGTGTCACTCATCAGTGAGGCCACTGGTCCCCATGTAAAGAACCAAAGTCAGTGTTGTCCTGGAAGAGCTCCTTGATATGTGAGATCTTTGAACCAGAGGAGTCTTTTCTGTAATTCATGATCAGTAGTGCTGCCTAAATCACAATGATGTAAGTGCTATGTGCTGCTACTGGAGAGGAATTTGATGCCTGTGACCCTACCTAAAACATGAAGCTATTCTTATGTAAGTGCTGGAGCTGTGATCAGCAATCATGATGGAGTCACTGTTCTTATTAGTGATGGAGACCCTGGTAAAGGCTATGATTTATCTTGATTTTGGATAACATGCTGAATTCCAAGGTCTGTACTGACACAAGAGGTCATATTGAGGTAAGTATTAAGAATTGGCACTGGAGATCCAAAGTGTCAAAGGGAATTCTGTTGATGTTCCTTATCCATGCATATAGTCACCAAAGTCAAACATATAATTTATTTTGATGCCTATGATTATACGTGTAACAAGAAGCCTTGCTGATGTCAGTGGTGCATTCTCTGGACAACAACTGTGCAGAAGTCCATTATTCCTATTGGTGAGGGAGATCCTGGTGATGACTATGATCTGTGTTGCTACTTGAGAATCTGAAAAATTCCAAGGTCCCTACTAATTAATGCTGAAGGCATACTGAGGTAAGTGTTCTTAGCTGGCAATGGAGATCAGATTGATGTCACATCCTATCTTTAACAGGAAATTCAATTGATGTTCCTGATGCATGCATGTACTTCCTCCTGTTGATCATGTAGTATATAAAATCGCCACTGCCCCTAGAATTAGTAGTGATGTCTACTACCAATCCTGCCACTGGAGAAGAAGTTTATGCCCATAAATTTGTTTTCACCAAATTTATGCTGATGTCACATGTATATACCTGTCAATAGACACCATGGTATATATTGCCCATAGTCCATACTTCTTTTGGCAACATTGTTGTCAGTGATCCCTGCTGCCACTGGGACCCATGTTAAGATCAGTAAAGCAAAGTGTCTGAAGAAACGTGGATAAGGTTTATCATCCTTTTTCACCAGTATCTTTCTTTTTTTTTTCATTTTTTTATTAAGTATTTTCCTCAATTACATTTCCAATGCTATCCCAAAAGTTCTCCATACCCTCCCCCCACTCCCCTACTCACCCATTCCCAGTTTTTGGCCCTGGCGTTCCCCTGTACTAGGGAATATAAAGTTTGCATATCCAATGGGACTTTCTTTCCAGTGATGGCCGACTAGGCCATCTTTTGATACATATGCAGCTAGAGTCAAGAGCTACAGGGAACTACTTAGTTCATAATGTTGTTGCATCTACAGAGTTGCAGATCTCTATAGCACCTTGAATACTTTCTCTAGCTCCTCCATTGGGGGCCCTGTGATCCATCCAATAGCTGACTGTCAGCATCCACTTCTGTGTTTTCTAGGCCGCAGCCTAGTCTCACAAGAGACAGCTATATCAAGTTCCTTTCAGCAAACGCTTGCTAGTGTATGCATTGGTGTCATCGTTTGGAGGCTGATTATGGGGTGAATCCCTGGATATGGCAGTCTCTAGATGGTCCATCCTTTCGTCTCTGCTCCAAACTTTGTCTCTGTAACTCCTTTCATGGGCGTTTATTCTCAATGCTAAGAAGGGGCAAAGTGTCCACACTTTGGTCTTCATTCTTCTACAGTTTCATGTGTTTTGCAAATTGTATCTCACATCTCGGGTATACTAAGTTTCTGGGCTAATATCCACTTATCAGTGAGTACATATCATGTGAGTTCTTTTGTGATTGTGTTACCTCACTCAGGATAATGCCCTCCAGGTCCAAACATTTGCCTAGCAATTTCATAAATTCATTCCTTTTAATAGCTTAGTAGTACACCATTAAGTAAATGTACCAAATTTTTTGTATCCATTCCTCTGTTGAGGGACATCTGGGTTCTTTCCAGCTTCTGGCTATTATAAATAATCCTGCTATGAACATAGGGGAGCATGTGTCCTTCTCACCAGTTGGAACATTTTCTGGATATATGCCCAGAAGAGGTATTGCAGGATTCTCCGGTAGTATTATGTGCAATTTTATGAGGAACCACCAGACTGATTTCCAGAGTGGTTGTAAAAGCTTGCAATCCCACCAACAATGGATGAGTGTTCCTCTTTCTCCACATCCTTGCCAGCATCTGCTGTCACCTGAATTTATGATCTTAGCCATTCTGACTGGTGTGAAGTGGAATCTCAGGGTTATTTTGATTTGCATTTCTCTGATGATTAAGGATGCTGAACACTTTTTCAGGTGCTTCTCGGCCATTCGGTATTCCTCAGGTGAGAATTCTTTTTTTAGCTCTGAGCCCCATTTTTTAATGGGGTTATTTGATTTTCTAGAGTCCACCTTCTTGAGTTCTTTATATATATTGGATATTAGTCCCATATCTGATTTAGGATAGATAAAGATCCTTTCCTAATCTGTTGGTGGCCTTTTTGTCTTATTGAAGGTGTCTTTTTCCTTGCAGAACCTTTGCAGTTTCATGAGGTCCCATTTGTCAATTCTCGATCTTACAGCACGATCCATTGCTGTTCTTCTCAGGAATTTTTCCCCGGTGCCCATATCTTCGAGGCTTTTCAACACTTTCTCCTCTATAAGTTTCAGTGTCTCTGGTTTTATGTGGAGTTCCTTGATCCACTTAGATTTGACCTTAGTACAAGGAGATAGGAATGGATCGATTCACATTCTTCTACATGATAACCACCAGTTGTGCCAGCACCATTTGTTGAAAATGCTGTCTTTTATCCAATGGATGGTTTTAGCTCCCTTGTCGAAGATCAAGTGACAATAGGTTTGTGGGTTCATTTCTGGGTCTTCAATTCTATTCCATTGGTCTACTTGACTGTCACTATACCAGTACCATGCAGTTTTTATCACAATTGCTCTGTAGTACAGCTTTAAGTCAGGCATGGTGATTCTACCAGAGGTTCTTTTATCCTTGAGAAGAGTTTTTGCTATCCTAGGTTTTTTGTTATTCCAGATGAATTTGCAGATTGCGCTTTCTAATTCGTAGAAGAATTGAGTTGGAATTTTGATGGGGGTTGCATTGAATCTGTAGATTGCTTTTGGCAAGATAGCCACTTTTACAATGTTGATCCTGCCAGTCCAAGAGCATGGGAGATCTTTCCATCTTCTGAGATCTTCTTTAATTTCTTTCTTCAGAGACTTGAAGTTCTTATCATACAGATCTTTCACTTCCTTAGTTAGAGTCACGCCGAGATATTTTATATTATTTGTCACTATTCAGAAGTGTGTTGTTTCCCTAATTTCTTCCTCAGCCTGTTTATTCTTTGTGTAGAGAAAGGCCATTGACTTGTTTGTGCTAATTTTATATCCAGCTACTTCACCAAAGCCGTTTTTCAGATTTAGGAGTTCTCTGGTGGAATTTTTAGGGTCACTTATATATATTATCCTTTCATCTGCAAAAAGTGATATTTTGACTTCATCTTTTCCAATTTGTATCCCCTTGATCTCCTTTTGCTGTCGAATTGCTCTGGCTAGGACTAAAAGTACAATGTTGAATAGGTATGGGGAGAGTGGACAGCCTTGTCTAGTTCCTGATTTTAGTGGGATTGCTTCAAGCTTCTCACCATTTACTTTGATGTTGGCTACTGGTTTGCTAGATTCCTTTTATCATGTTTAGGTGTGGGCCTTGAATTCCTGACCTTTCCAAGGCTTTTACCATGAATGGGTGTTGAATCTTGTCGAATGTTTTTCCAAATCTAAGGAGATGATCATGTCTTTTTTGTCTTTGAGTTTGTTTATATAATGGATTACATTGATGGGTTTCTGTAAATTAAACCATCCCTGCAACCCTGGAATAAAACCTACTTGGTCAGGATGGATGATTGCTTTAATATGTTCTTGGATTCGGTTAGCAAGAATTTTATTGAGTATTGTTGCATTGATATTCATAAAACAATTTGGTCTGAAGTTCTCTATCTTTGTTGGATCTTTCTGTGGTTTAGGTATCAGAATAAACGTGGCTTCATAGAATGAGTTGGGTAAAGTTCCTTCTACTTCTATTTTGTGGAATAGTTTGTGCAGAACTGGAATTAGATCTTCTTTGAAGGTCTGGTAGAACTCTCCACTAAACCCATCTGGTCTTGGGCTTTTTTTTTTTTTTTTTTTTTTTTGGTTGGGAGACTATTAATGACTGCTTCGATTTCTTTAGGGGATATGGGACTGTTTAGATCGTAAACTTGATCCTGATATAACTTTGGTACCTGGTATCTGTCTAGAAATTTGTCCATTTCGTCCAGGTTTTCCAGTTTTGTTGAGTATAGCCTTTTGTAGAAGGATCTGATGGTGTTTTGAATTTCTTCAGGATCTGTAGTTATGTGTTTCTTTTCATTTCTGATTTTAATTAGGATGATGTCCCTGTGCCCTCTAGTGAGACTAGCTAAGGGTTTATCTATCTTGTTGATTTTCTCAAAGAGCCAACTCCTCATTTGGTTAATTCTTTTAATATTTCTTCTTGTTTCCACTTGGTTGATTTAGCCCCTGAGTTTGATATTTTCTGATGTCTACTCCTCTTGGGTGAATTTTCTTCCTTTTTTTCTAGAGCTTTTAGATGTGTTGTCAAGCTGCTAGTGTGTGCTCTCTCCAATTTATTTTTGGAGGCACTCAGAGCTATGAGTTTCCCTCTTAGAAATGCGTTCATTGTGTCTCATAGTTTTGGGTATGTTGTGGATTCATTTTCATTAAACTCTAAAACGTCTTTAATTTCTTTCTTTATTCCTCCCTTGACCTAGGTATCATTGAGAAGAGTGTTATTCAGTTTCCACGTGAATGTTGGCTTTCCATTATTTATGTTGTTATTGAAGATCAGCCTTAGTCCATGGTGTTCTGATAGGATGCATGGCATATTTTCAATATGTTTGTATCTGTTGAGGCCTGTTTTGTGACCAATTATTTGGTTAACTTTGGAGAAGGTCCCGTGAGGTGCTGAGAAGAGGATATATCCTTTTGTTTTAGAATAAAATGTTGTGTAGATATCTGTTAAGTCCATTTGTTTCATAACTTCTATTAGTTTCACTGTGTCCCTGTTTAGTTTCTGCTTCCACGATCTGTCCATTGATGAAAGTGGTGTGTTGAAGTCTCCCACTATTACTGTGTGAGGTGCAATGTGTGCTTTGAGCTTTACTAAAGTGTCTTTAATGAATGTGGCTGCCCTTGCATTTGGAGCATAGATATTCAGAATTGATAGTTCTTCTGGAGGATTTTACCTTTGATGAATATGATGTGTCCCTCCTTGTCTTTTTTGATAACTTTTGGTTGGAAGTAGATTTTATTCGATACCAGAATGGCTACTCCAGCTTGTTTCTTGAGGCCATTTGCTTGCAAAATTGTTTTCCAGGCTTTCACTCTGACGTAGTATCTGTCTTTTTCCCTGAGATGGGTTTCCTGTAAGCAGAAGAATGTTGGGTCCTGTTTGTGTAGCCAGTCTGTTAGTCTATGTCTTTTTATTGGGGAATTGAGTCCATTGATATTAAGAGATATTAAGGAAAAGTAATTGTTGCTTCCTTTTATTTTTGTTGTTAGAGTTGACCTTCTGTTCCTGTGGCAGTCTTATTTTTGGTTTGTTGAGGGATTAATTTCCTGCTTTTTCTAGGGTGTGATTTCCGTCCTTGTATTTTTTTTGTTGTTGTTGTTGTTGTTTTTTTTTTTTTTTCTGTTATTATTCTTTGAAGGGCTGGATTCGTGGAAAGATAACATGTGAATTTGGTTTTGTTGTGGAATAGTTTGGTTTCTCCATCTATGGTAATTGAGAGTTTGGCTATGTATAGTAGCCTGGGCTGGCATTTGTGTTCTCTTAGTGTCTGTATAACATCTGTCCAGGCTCTTCTGGCTTTCATAGACTCTGGTGAAAAGTCTGGTGTAATTCTGATAGGCCTGCCTTTATATGTTATTTGACCTTTCTCGCTTACTGCTTTTAATATTCTATCTTTATTTAGTGCATTTGTTGTTCTGATTATTATGTGTCAGGAGGAATTTCTTTTCTGGTCCAGTCTATTTGGTGTTCTGTAGGCTTCTTGTATGATCATGGGCATCTCTTTCCTTAGGTTTGGGAAGTTTTCTTCTATTATTTTGTTGAAGATATTTGCTGGCCCTTTAAGTTGAAAATCTTTGTTCTCATCAACTCCTATTATCCATAGGTTTAGTCTTCTCATTGTGTCCTGGATTTCTTGGATGTTTTGAGTCAGGATTCCTTTCATTTTTGTATTTTCTTTGATTGTTGTGCCGATGTTCTCTATGGAATCTTCTGCACCTGAGATTCTCTCTTCCATCTCTTGTATTCTTTTGCTTATGCTCACATCTTTGGTTCCAGATTTCTTTCCTGGGGTTTCTATCTCCAGCGTTGAGTCACTTTGGGTTTTCTTTATTGTGTCTACTTCCCTTTTTAGGTCTAGTATGGTTTTGTTCATTTCTATCACCTTTTTGGATGTGTTTTCCTGTTTTTCTATAAGGACTTGTACCTGTTTGTTTGTGTTTTCCTGTTTTTCTTTAAGGACTTGTAACTCTTTAGCAGTGCTCTCCAGTATTTCTTTAAGTGAGTTATTAATGTCCTTCTTGATGTCCTCTACCATCATCATAACCTATGCTTTTAAATCTGGGTCTAGATTTTCGGTTGTGTTGGGGTGCCCAGGACTAGGTTGTGTGGGAGTGCTACGTTCTGATGATGGTGAGTGGTCTTGATTTCTGTTAGTAGGATTCTTACGTTTGCCTTTCACCATCTGGTAACCTCTGAGGCTAGCTGTTATAGTTGTCTCTGGTTAGAGCTTGTTCCTCAGGTGACTCTGTTAGCCTCTATCAGCAGACCTGGAAGGCTAGATCTCTCCTTAGTTTCAGTGGTTAGAGTATTCTCTGCAGGCAAGCTCTCTTCTTGCAGGGAAGGTGCCCAGATATCTGGTGTTCAAACCTGCCTCCTGACAGAAGTTGTTATCTACTCACCAGAGGTCTTAAGATCCCTTGGAGGGTCCTGTGCAGACCTTGGGGGTCTCCAGATACTCTGCGCAAAAGGAACCCCGGTGCTGGTGTGGACCAGAAGGGACTTGTGACCCTGATTTGCCGGCTTTTCTGCTTCTCTAATTACGGCAGTATCAGATCCCGCAAGATAGGATTGGAGCAGACGCTGTGTTCCACTCACCAGAGGTCTTTAGATACCATGGGGGACAATGTGGGGGTCCTTGCGGGTGTCCGGAGACACTGTGAGCAAGGTACCCCGGTGCTGGTATGGACAGGAAGGGAATTGTGACCCTGATCAGGCTGTTTTTTCTGCTTCCCTAATTAAGGCAGTCTCAGGTCCCTCGTGATTGGATTGGAGTAGATGGTTTGTTCCACTCATCACAGGTCTTAAGATCCCGTGGGGGATCCTGTGGGGGTCCTTGCAGGTGTTCGGAGACTCTGTGGGCAAGGAACCCCGGTGCTGGAGTGGACCAGCAAGGCCACCAGTAGCTTTCTTGAAACATATAACCTACGTTGCTTCTGGAGGTATTGTTAATGCTAAGGGTCCCTGATACCATCAGAATAATGTGAAGTTCAAGTTCAATAGTGTTGCCTATTTTCATGTTGAATTAAATATTCTGGTATATGTTATTTTGAAAACATATCTATTGTGGTACCAGACACCGGTATATGTTCATGTTACTTCAGGCCTCCAGCATTCATGCCAGTAATACCTGATGCCATTTGGGACAATATTGATATGAGGGTGTCCAACAGTCAACGGAATTATTACAGATGTATGTTATCCATTTTTCTGCTCAATTTGTGCGAAGATTCTTACCATCTATAATAATTTTGATGTCACTATGCATCCTGCCTCTTGAATTACCTTGATGTCTCTGATTCTTCTTGGCAACAGACTTCACTTTGTATGCCAGATGCCTGTTGTCATAGGCATCCAGGTCAGGGGTGAATCTTACTCCCACTTTAGACTAATTAATGACACCAGAGACCTCAAAGCAAAGTGAATCTGGCTCCCAATTTAGATTAATTAATGACACCAGAGACCTCAAAGCAAAGTGAAGCTTGCTTTTACTTTGGACTAATTAATGACATCAGAGATCCCAAAGGACATATAGTCATTCATCCATGATGTCACTGGTAACCATGTTGAGATTTGTAGTCAGAGTTTGTAGCAGGAATGGTGTAGCAACAAGTGTTAACTTTGAAGAGGTCCATGACATCTGAGATGCCCCAATCATAAATGTCTATTGTGAAAATCATTGTCAGTACTGCTGCCTAAGTTTATAATGACAAAAGATCTGTGTACTGTTATTGAAGTTCCCTTTGATGTCAGTGATCACATCTGAATGCTGAAGCTATGCTGATATCATTGCTGTTTGCTGTGATAAGCAAGCATAATGGAATCTATTACATGAAGTACCTATTACTAATGGAGACCCTGGTAATCGTTATGAGCAGTGTTGCTTCTGGAGAAACTGCTGAATTCCAAGGTAAATGCTGATACACAATGCCATATTGAGGTAAGTGTTTTTATCTGACACTGGATAGAAAATTGATGTCTGAGATCCTACCCACCACAGGAAGTTCTGTTGATGTCCCTGATGCATTCATGTAGCTCCTGATGTGAAACATGTATGGTATTTTCATTATTAAGATTCTACCTGTTACCAAAAAACAAAACAAAACAAAACAAAACAAAATAAAACTATGTTGATACCAGTGATGTGTGCTGTGATCAGCAATTTTGATGGAGTCCAAGTTTGATTTTATTCCTATTGCTAATGGAAACCCTACTGGTGGCTATGATCTGTGCTACTGCTTGAAAGTATAATGAACCTCAAGGTCCACAATAATGCCCAAGTTTATTTTGAGGGAAGTATTCTTATCTGGTTCTGGAGATCAGATTAAAATCTGGAAACCTACCTGCAACAGGATCATCAGTTGGTATTTCTCATGAATGTGTGTAGCTCACAACATCTAACATGTGATAAATATTGATACTTGTGATCCTGCTGGATACCTGAAGCTACTTTGAAGTCAGTGATGCAGCTATGACCAGCAATCATGATGGGGTCTTTTATTCCTGTTGCTAATTGAGACCCAGGTGATGGCTAAGATCTGTGTTGTTTCTTGAGAACCTGATGAATTCAAAGGCCCATAGTGAAATGATAGGTTATATTGAGGTAAGTGTTCTCAATAATGGAGATCAGATTGATATCTAAGATCCTAACAGCAACAACAAATTCTGTTGATTTCACTGATACATGAATACATTGCATGATGTTGACTATGTAATGTGCAAGATCTTTACTGCCACCTGAAATAATGTGGATATCAGTGATTTATCCTGCAACTAAATGAGGCAATTATGACAATGATTTATTCTGCCCTGTGAATTGAGGTTGATGTCATTGATATATAACTGTCTACACACCCCATGGGATTGCCCTAGGTCCATGCTACCATTCACAACCTGGTTGCCTGTGATCCCTGCTGTCCCTGGTTACCATGTTAATATCACTATTACATAGTTCCTGTAGAAACTATGGTGATATCAATCATCCATTCTGCCTCAAGTAGCCATGTTTAAACCCAAAGTCCATGATGCTTCTTGGATTATTGTTAATGTCAAGGATTCCTGAGGCAAGCACAGACTTATGTGAAATTTTAGATAAATTCTGCTGTGTCACATCATGTTGAATTATGTGTTCTGAGATATATTATGTGGCGGTCACATATAGTGTGGCAATGGACACTGTTGCTTGTTACATATACTTCAGGCATCCAGCACCATGGCAGTGATACCTTCTGCCTTATGGGCCCACATTAATATCACTGTCTCCTACTGCCAATGGAATCATTGTTGATGTCTGTTATCAATGCTTCAGTCAAATTTATGTCAAGTATACTGCTACCTGTAAACATTTTGATATCATGATTCAAAGTGCCACTAGGGGAGTTTCTTTACATGTTCATATCTACATTTGAAACTCTCTTGATATCCCTGGAAACTGATACCATGGTATATTTCAGATTCCTACTCACACAGGCAACCAGGCAGTGAGTGATCACTACTAACACTTTGGAACAAATTGATATCAGTGCTCCCAAATGCTAGGGAAACTGGCCAAGGGAATTGGGAAATTGATGTCATTCATCCATGCTGCCACTGGTAACCATGTTGAGATCCTCAGTCAGTGTCTTTGAAGATGATTTGATGTCTGTGATAACTCAACAAGAATAATGTGTTGTGAAGTTCACTGTCAGTACTGGTGCCTAAGGTCATAATGGTATAAGTGCTGTGTGCTGCTACTGGACACATCTTTGATGCCACTGAACATATTTGCAACCTGAAGCTATGTTGAGGTCAGTGTTGTATTCTGCAACCAGAAATCATGATGAACACAATTCTTATTGTTTATGGAAACCTTGGTGATATCTACGATCTGTGCTTTTTCTAGAGAACACACTGAATTCCAAAATTCATACTGACACTTGATGTCATGTTGAGGTAAGTGTTCTTATGTAGCACTGGAGATCAGATTGACGCCTGAGATCCAACCTGCCACAGGTAATTTTGTTGATGTCCCTGATACTTTCATGTAGCACCTGCTATCATCCATGAAATGTACAATATTCTTACTACCACCAAAAGAGGTAGTGATGTCAGTGATCTATCTTGTTCCTGGAAAAGCGTTTTATGACCCTAATTTTTTTATGCCCTCTGAATCAATGCTGATGTCACTAATATATACCTGGCAACAGACCCCATGGTATTGTCTGAGAATATTGTTGGCAATGGCAAAATTATTGTCAGTGATCCTAGCTGACACTGGAACCATGTTGACTTCAATAATGCACAGGTGCCAAAGAAATGTGGATGATGTGAATCATGCATCCTGCCTCTAGTAGCCATGTTGAAATCCATTGTCTGTGTTGCTCCTGAAGGGATTGCAAATGTGAAAAATCCCTGAGACCGTAAGAATCTTCAATGAAGTTCAGTCAATAATGCTATCTTAGGTCATGTGGAGTTACATGTTCTGAGGTAAGTTATGATGAGATATATGTGTGTGTGTGTGTGTGTGTGTGTGTGTGTGTGTGTGTGTGTGTAGTGGCATCAGATACCACTGTATGTCCATGATACTTCAGGCCTCTAGCAGAAAATATGTCAGTGATCCCTGATGACTCTTCTGCCCAAATTATGACTTTCATTAACTGAAAATGGAATTACTACTGATGACTGTTATCTATTCTTCTGTATAAAATCTCAGAAGTGTCTTGCCATTCATAAGCAATTTGATGTAACAATGCACCTGGCAAGCAGAAAAGAGATTTGTTTACATGAAACCCTCTGAAAGTATTTTTATGTCCCTTGTACTTACTGGCAATGGACACTATGTTATATCAGAGATCCCTGCTGACATAGATAAACAGATTAGGCGTGTTTTCTACTTCCACTTTGGACAGTATTGATGACATCTGTGATCCTGACTACCAAGGAAATTATATTGACATTACTGATTCATGATGTCACTGGTAACTATTTTGACACCCATAATCTGTGTGGTCATTGAAAAGCTACATGATGTCTATGATAAATCAACCATAAGAATCTGTTGTAAAGTCCATGGTAAGTATTGCTGCCTAAGTTCATAATGAGTTAAGTGCTGTTTGCTGTTACTGGAGACTAGTTTGATGCCTGTAATCCTAACTGGAACCTGAAAATACCTTGATGTGAGTGTTGCATGCTGTGACCAGCAATAATGATGGAGTCCATTTATTTTTCTATTGCTGATGAAAAACCTGGTGATGGCCATGATCTCTCTGGTTGTTTGAGAACCTGCTGACTTACACGGTTCATGTTGATGGTACAGGTCATATGGAGGTAAGTGTTCTGACGTGACACAGTAGATCAGATTGATGTCTGAGATTCCATCTTCCATAAGAAATTCTGTTGATGTTCCTGCCTGCTATCAACCATGTAATGTACATGGTTGTTACTGCCCCTGGAATTGCATTGTCAAGATAAATAGTGCCACCTGATAAGAGGTTTATGATCATAATTTTTCTTCCCTTTTAATCTATGCTAATGCCATTGACATATAAATGGCAATAGATTCCATGGTATGGCCTTTGTTACTTGCTGTCATTGGCCACCTTGTCATTAGTGATCTCTGCTACCACTAAGAATTATATTAATGTCACTCACTCAAAGGGCCTACAGAAAATATGATGATATCCATTATGCTGCCTTCAGTGGCCTTGTTTAAACCCACAGTCCATGATGCTTCAGATGAGATTGTTAATGTCCAGGATCTATGAGAACATCTGAACATAAGGTGAAAATTTAGGTCATACTGTTCCTCCATGTCATGTTCAGTTTCATATTCTGTTACACTGGGGACACATAGTGACAAAAGATACCATTTTTATATTCATGACATTTCAGGCCTCAAGCAGCTGTGATCACAGTAATCTCTGCTAACTTATGGGGCAACATAAATATGAGCGTCTCAAACTGACTAGAAAATCTCTACTGATATCAGCTATCCAAATTTTTCTGCTGTTATTTATGAGAAGTATGCTTTCAGCTGCAACAATTTTTATGTCAAAGATCCATCCTGCCATCAGAGAAGAAGATTCTGTACATAGTTATTCATGCCCTCTTAAATATTTTGATGGCCTTGATACTTCCTGACAACAAACGAGGTGCTATATACCAGTTCTAAGCTGCCACTGGCCACCAGGACCTGAGGGATTCTTACTGCCTCTTTGGAACAGGTAATGACATCAGAGATCCCAACTTCCCAATTGCCAAGTTAAAAGTATTGACATTACTTATCCATAAAGCATCTGGTAAGCATGTTGAGATTCATAGATAGTCTTGACTTTGAAGAGACTGACTTTGAATTCTGTCCTATCTATGAACCTTTAGTCAAAAAGTCGATTGTAAAGTTCATGATCAATATTGCTGCCTAATGTCATAATGAGGTAAGTGCTGTGTGCTGCTACTGGAGATACTTTTGACACCTGGGATGGTACTTGAAACCTGAAACTATGTTGATTTGGGTAATGAATGGTTTGATCAGCAATCATGATGGATTCCATTGTTTCTATTACTGAAGGTGATGGAGATCCTGATCATAAGGATGATCTCTGCTGCCGTTTAAGGTAATTCCATATTTTATGGTCCATACTGACACTGGATATCATATTGAGGTACAGGATCTGAGATGCAATGGAGATCACATTGATATCTGAGATCCTATTGGCCACAGGAAATTCTGTTGATATCCCTGATGTATGCATGTAGCCCCTGCTCTGGACCATGAGTTCACTAATATATACATCATGGGAAGACAAATTGTTCTATGTCTATACTCTTTGATACCACAAGCAACAATGTTGTCATTGATCCTTTCTCCCATTTAGTGCCACATTAATATGAGTGATTCCAACTGTCATTGGAATCTATACTGATGTCAGTGATGCATGCTTCTCTCACCTGTGGGAATGTCCTTTATGAGATATATATACTCTTAGCTGTG
Organism: Mus musculus; assembly: GCF_000001635.26. NCBI lineage: Eukaryota > Metazoa > Chordata > Mammalia > Rodentia > Muridae > Mus > Mus musculus. The sequence continues at coordinate 27,730,464 of NC_000086.7, read as the reverse complement.
ATAATTTTGAAGTCAATGCTCCATTCTGACACTATAGATGTGATTTCTGTTCATGGTTCTCCCTGCTCTCTGAAACAATCACGATGTTCTGATTTTTCCAGGCAATAGACGCCATGGTATATCCAAGAACTTTGATGCCACAGGCAACCAGGATGTTAATGATACCTACTGACAGTTTGGACCAGATTGTGATACCAATTGCCCTATTTGCTAAGATAAATATGTTGATTTTACTCTCCCATTGTACCATTTGTATCCACATGTGCTGACTCTGAAGATCTTGGTAATGTCTATGATCACTGTGGACAAAAGCATCAATTATGAAATGTATGGTCAGAACTTCTGCCTAAGATCCCAATGAGGTTAGTAGTGTGTTTTCCTATTGGAAACTTGTTTCAAGCCTCTGATGTGACTTACAACCTGAACTGATGTTGCTGTCACTGCTATATGCTGAACCCAGGAAACATGATGGTATCCATAGTTTCTATGCCTTGGAAGACCCTATTGATGTCAATGATCTGTTTTGCTGCATGAAAACAGACTGAATTCCAAGGTTCATATTGATGTACAAAGTTATACGTTGAGGTGAATGTTCTGAGCTGGCATTGGGGATAAGCTTGATGTCTGAGAGCTTACCTGTTGCTGAAAACTGTGCTGATATATCTGATACATGAATGTATTTTCTTTTTGTAGACCTTGTTGTGGGTAATATCCATGCTGCTGCAAGAAGAGATTTGATGTAATTGATCCCTCCTGCCACCAGAGAAAAGATTTATGTCCATAATTGAATCTTTTCAATATCAGTGATACACTTGTCAGCAGACACCATACTATATCTACAATTCTTACCCCCAATAGCAAACATCATATTAGAGATTTGTACTGCCACTTTGGACCATGATGATATCAGTGATTCCCAACTACCTATAGTAAAATTATGATGATAGCCATCCATATTGCTGCATGTAACTCTGTTCATATCTATAGACAGTGCTGCGTCTGAAGATCTTGCTAAAATCTATTATCCCTACTGCTAGAAGACTCGGTCTTGAAATTCTTGGTAAATACTGTTGCCTAAGTCATGTTTACTTAAGTGTACTGTGTTACAATCAGTTATGATTTTCATGCCTGTTACCTGACTGCCTTCTGACATCAGTAATCACAACAGTGATTATTGTTCCTCTCAAGATATTATGGGGCACGGGAATCTATGAAATGTCCATGATTTATGCATATAGCCCCTCCTGTTTTTTTTTTAATCATTTATACAAACTTTACTGCAACCAGAAGAACTGATCACAGTATCATTGATCCATCTTGGCAATGGAGAAGATGCTTATGTTAATACTATTCCCAGGTTCTGAATCTATGCTAATGTCAAAGATACACCTGGAAACAGTAACCATTTTTTATTTCCCCCAAGATCTATGCTACCACAGGCAACCTTGATTTCAGTGACCCCTGTTGCAAATGAGTACCATATTATAATCAATAATTCAAAGTGCTGTCAGAAAGTATTTTGATATCCATAACCAATGATGGAACTAGCATCTATATTGAAATGTATGGTCTGTGTTGCTTCTGATGGAATTGTTTATATCAAGGAGCCCTGTGGCCACCAGTGTCTATTCTGAAGTTTAAGGTCAATACTGCTGCTTGAGGTCATGTTGTGAAGTGTTCTAAGATATGTTATATTGATTTCATTGATATAATGTGGGAAAAGATACCATTGTTGTATATCCACAATCCTTGATACCAGGATCATCCAGGATCATCCAGGATGTCCATGTTCTCTGCTGCCACTTGGAACATTAATACAAGCTACTCCAAATGCCACCAAAATATATACTGATATCATCAATCTACACTTCTGCCATCTGACACCATGTTAGGTATATGATGTGTACTGCCAGCTCTAACCAATTTGATGTCAAAGGTCTATCCTGCCACTAGAGTGGACATTACTGTCTATGGTCTAAAATGTCCTCAAAAACTGTGTACATGCAAATGATACCTCCTGGCAACAAACAACATGGTTCATCTCAGATGATGGCTGCCATTAGCCACCAGAACATTAGGGATTCTTGCTGTCAGTTTAGACCCTATTGATTATATCATTGATCTCAGTTGCATAGGAAAATATCTTGATGTCACTTAATCCTGCTGCCTGTGGTAACCATGTTGATATCCCTAGTCAGTTTTTGCTCTCAAGAGCTTGGTGATGTCTGTGAGCCCTACTGCCAGAAGAATCTATCTTGAATTTCATGGACAGTACTGCTACCTACTTCATGTGGAGTGTTCTGAGTTCCACCTCAGAGATATGTGTGATCCTACTTACAACTGGAAGCTATACTAATATCAATAATTCTTGCTTTTACCAGAAAAAAAGATGGTGTACATAGGTATTATTGAGATACTACCTGACACAAGTAACTATAGTGAATTCCTTGATGCATGTATGCAGCCCTCAATGCAGATCATATTAATTAAATACCCTTTTTGACACCAGATTCGCTATTGATGTCAATGATCCATCCTGCCACTGGAGAAGAAATTTATTTGAATGATCTCTTCTTCCCTCTGAGTCTATGATGATATCACTGATTTAACTTGCAATAAACACCATGGAATCTATACTGATGTTGGACCTGCACTCTGCAACAAATGTGTGCGAGCCCCAGGTTCAGCCTGTGTATGCTCCTTGGTTGCTAGTTCAGTATCTGAGAGCTTCAGTGATCCAAGTTGTTTGATTGGGTTGGTATTCCTTTGGAGTTCTTATCCCCCTTGGGGCCCTCAATTTTCTGCCCAACTCTACCATAAGAGACCCGAGCTCCATTCAATATTTGGCTGTGGGTGTCTGTGTCTGTCTGAGTCAGCTGCTGAGTAGAGCCTCCTAGAGGTCAACATGCTTCTGTCTGCAGTCCTATCACTGTATCATTAATGCTGTCAGTGATTGGTTGTTGCCCATGGGATAGGTCACTAGTTTGGGCAGTTATTGCTTTGCCATTGCATTAGTGTTTTTTCTATCCCTTGTCAATGTATTTCTCATAGACAGAATAAATTTTAGGTCCAAAGTTTGAAGATGTGTTGGTGTGACGATAGCTTCACTGGAGTTCCTACATAGACACAAGAGGTGGACCATTCAGATTCCATAGCACAATATTGTAAGTCGCAGTTGAGATCATCCACATTGATATTTGAGTGCCTTCCCTTTCCCAGGTCTCAGGTCATCCTCAACATGCCACACCCCTACACTCTATACACCTGCAAGTTTCAGTTTTCCCTTCATTCTCTTCTAGACATCTACCTTGCCCCTACCCACACTGGATTCTGAACACTGCCATGTCATTACCCATTCTTTCTCTCACTCACTTAATTTTGCCCATCTGCTGCCCATGATTTTTTAAAGTGAGATTCAAGCATCCTCACTTTGTCCTTTCTTCTAGTTTAGCTTCCTTGAGTCTGTGGAGTACAGCAATTTTATCCTGTATTTTAAGACTAATTTCAACTTATAAGTGACTACATGCCATACATGTCCTTTGGGGTCTGGGTTAATTAGCTCAGGATGATATTCTCCATTCCATCTATTTTTCTACAAAATCTATGATGTCTTTGTTTTTAATAGCTCTATAGTAATCCACTATGTAGATGTGTCACATTTTCTTTATCCATCTTTCAGTTGAGGGACATCTAGGCTGTTTCCAGTTTCTGGCTATTATGAATAAAGCTATGGACATGGTTGAGCAAGTGTCCTTTTCGGGACAGTGGGATATCTTTTGGGTATATGCAAAGGAGTGGTATAGCTGGCTCTTGAATAGAACTTAAATAGAATATTTACAGTTTTCTAAAAAACACCAAATAGATTTCCAAAGTTGATGCAGAAGTTTGCAGTTCCACCAGCAATTGAGGTATGTTCCCCTTGATCCACATCCTAACTAACATGCATTACCACTTAAATTTTTGATTTTAGCCAATATGACTATAGTATGATAGAATCTCAGAGATGTTTTGATTTGCATTTCCCTAATGACAAAGCACATTGAACATTTCTTTAAGTGTTTCTTGGCCATTCAAGATTCTTCTGCTGAGAATTATCTGTACCTAATTTTTCACCTAGGTTATTTGGTTTTTTGGAGGTTAACTTCTTGAGGTTTTGGTAAATTTTGGACATTAGTCCTCTATGGGATGTCCGTTAAGTGAAAAATTTTCATAATGTGTAGGATGCTGATTTGTACTATGGGCTATGTCCTTTGGTTTACAGAAGCTTTCCAGTTTCATGAGGTCCCATTTATCAGTTCTTGATCTTAGAGCCTGAAGTATTGGTGTTCTGTTCAGGAACTTGTTTCCTGTACCAATGTGTTGAACCTATTTCCTACTATCTCTTCTATGAGATTTAGTGTATCTGATTAATGTTGAGGTCTTTGGTCCATTTGTACTTCAGTTTTGTGCATGATAGATGTGGATCTATTTGCATTCTTCTATATGCAAACATCCAGTTAGACCAGCAATATTTGTTGAAGATGCCTCCTTTTTCCATGTATTGTTTTATCTTCTTCGTCAAAAATCAAATGTCCATAGGTTTGTGGGGCCATGTCAGGATCGTCCATTCAATTTAATTGATCCACCAGTTTGTTCCTATAATAATAGAATGGAGCTTTTAATATTATTTGTCTGTATTATAAATCAAGGACCGGTATGGTGGTACCTCTAGAAGTTCTTTTATTGGTTAAGATTGTTTTAGCTATCCTGGGTTTTTTTTGCATTAAATCTATAAATTGCTCTTGGTCAGATGATCATTTTCAATATGTTAGTCCTACTGCCCCATGAGCATTGAAGATCTTTCCATTTCTGATATGTTCATTAGTTTCTTTCTTCAGAGAATTTAAGTTCTTCTCATTTAAGTCCTTATACATGCTTGATTAGAGTTACACAAAGATATTTTATATTGTTCGTGTCTATTGTAAAGAGTTGTATTGTCCTAATTTATTTGTTGTCCCATTTATCATTTATCAAAGGAGGGCAGGCTATGTATTATTTTCGAAATAACTTTATATTCAGCTGTTTTGCTGGAGGTGTTTATCAGCTTGCTTATGTTTACTATAATATTATCTGCAAATAGTGATACATTGACCTCTTCCTTTCTACTTTGTATCTCTGTGAACTCCATCAGTTAACTTATTGCTCTGGGTTGAACGTTTAATACTATATTAAATAAATAGTGAGAGAGTGGGGTGCATTCACTTGTCTCCAATTCAGTGGAAATGTTTTAAGTTTCTCTACATTTAATTTTCTGTTGTCCATTGGCATTCCATATACTGCTTTGATTATGTTTATGTATGTGCCTTATATCCCTGATCTCAAACTTTTGACATGAAGGGGTGGTGAATTTTGTTGAAGGCCTTTTCATCATATTATGAGATGATCATGTGAATATTTTCTTTCAATTTGTTGATATGGTGGATTATGTTGATTGGTTTTCAGATATTGAGCCATCCCCACATCCCTGGGATGAAGCCTACTTGATCATCATGGATGATAGTCTTGATGTATTTCTGAATGGGGTCAAGGTCGCACTTAAAGAAATGTTCAAAGTTCTTAGTTATATGGGACTGCAAATCAAAACAACCCTGAGATTCCACCCTAAACCACACAGAATGCCTAAGAACAAGAGGTCATGTGACAGCACATGCTGGTGAGTATGTAGAACCCGAGGAACACTTCCTTATTGCTGGTGGGATTGCAGTTTGGTACAACCACTATGGGAAACAATCTGGCTATTCTTCAGAAAATTGGAAATAGTTCTACCTGAAGATTAAGCTCGACTAATTTGGGCATATATCCAAAATATGCCCCACCATTCCAAAGGGCCATATGCTCCACTATGTTCATAGTAGCCTTACATGTAATAGCTGGAAACAACCCAGATGTCCCTCAATAGAAGAGTAGAGACAGAAAATGTGGTTTCTTTACATAATGGAATATTATTCAGCTATTAAGAATGAGGAAATCATGAGTTTTTCAGGCAAATGGTTAGAACTGGAAATTATCATCATGAGTTAAGTATCTCAGACACAAAAGGACATTCATAGTATGTGCTCACGAGTAAGTGGATATTAGCCAAAAAGTACAGAATACCTAGGATACAACCTACTGAACTTAAGAGGTTTAACAACAGAAAGGCACAAGTGAGGATACTTCAGTAACATTTGAGGGTGAAGAAAATAATCATAGGAGTCAGGGGGAAGGAGGAACCTGGGTGTGAGTGGGGAGATGGAACAGAAATGGGAAGAGGATCAGTTAGTTGGGACAGGAAAGAAGCCCAGAGTGGTAGAAGAATGAGTGGAAATATGCAGGTTTCAGGGTGGGGTTGTGTGGGGAGCGGGTGTGGCGGCAGTCCCAAAGGCGCCAAGGACTGCAGCTAAGTCATATGACTTGCACCTGACTTCCTCATATAAGACACAAACATCTTGAGTGCTGCACAGGTGTACCAGGATACAGGTGAATCCAATTTGGTGGAGATTTGCCCCTGCTGCCCTGATTAGCTGAAGCCTCGTGACTGGCGAGGGGGCGTGGCCTGCGGTGCGTGGATGAGAGAGAGTATAAAAGGAGTGAGAGGCCCAGGGTTCGGGGGAGATATAAAAACAGGGGAGATATAAAAACAGGGGAGATATAAACAAGGGAGATATAAAAACAAGGGAGAGATATAAACAAGAGAGATATAAACAAGAAGAATCAGGACTAGGGAGAAATATAGAGAAAGAAGAAACAGGACTGAATAAACGTGTGCAGAAGGATCCTGTAGCAGCGTCGTTCTTCCTGGCCAGTTGAGCGCGCGCAACAGTTGGTGCCAGAAACCCGGGAAGAAAAACTCGGGACGGGACGAGAAAACCCGGGACGAGAAAATACAAGAAAACCCGGGACAAGAAACATCTTCAGGCACGAGCAAAGACCCCCTGCTACAGGGAGGATTCAGAACTGCATAACGGGGAAGAAGGGGTTAATAAAGGTTCTCGTAAAACAGACTGTTGAGAAGGATCCGGCGTGGATTCAGAACTCTTCAGCTGGGGAACGGTACTGATGAAGAGAAAGAAGAAAGATGAGGACTGAATAAACTGCTGTTAGAAGGACTGGTGGTCGCGTCGTTCTTGCTGGTCGAGAGCGGGCGTGACAATTGGTGGCCCGTACGGGGAACTGACTCCCCCACCGAGTTCAGAACTTTCAGCAGTCAGTGGTTGCAGGCAGGGTAAGTTCACGGTGAGTGAAACTTGCAACCCCAGGAGTTTGGGAAGGACCTCGGATAAAATAGAGGTGAGCATAAAGTTGCCAGGAAGTAGGCACAAAGTAACCCAGGAGTTTGGGAAGGACCTCCGATAAAATAGAGGCGAATATAACGTTGCCAGGAAGCAGGTACAAGGTAACTAAAGGTTCATGGCTTTGGGACAAGTTAAGGTTCACGGTTTCAGGATAGATTAAGGAACTATGATAACCTCAGTGTAGTGATCAATAGATCCTCGCTGTGTAGTTATGCTTTTTTCTCCCGTTGACCCTTTGTGGGTAGGTCTGATAGTTTTGGTCTTGTTTGTTCTGATATATGGACTCTGTTACTGTTTGAAACTGTGTGTAGAGGCAGTCAAGACAGGTCAGAAAATCCTTATAGAGCAACAAGAAAGTATGTCGGAGGAAGAGAAGGGCTTAAAAAGAAAAAGGAAAAAGAAAGGAGACACAGTGTTATCAGGTGGACAGAAAGGACAAAATAAAAGAGCCGAGGTGGAGGAGGAAGGCGAATTAGCTTTTGTGCCGCCTCCCTATGCCTCCTCAGCAGCCACCTATAGGTGGACCTTCTGTCCAGAGATTTGGCGTATTGACTCCCCAGATGGACACAAGGTGATTGAGGTTATGGTCTCATCACCACGAGGTATTGTGTCCATCCCCCTGGGATCGACAGGATCAGGTGTTGACGTGGGCGAGAGGGTCTGTTTGTGTGTTTCCACAGGACCAGACGGAACCTCTTTGGGTGCCGGAGAGATTGGTGAGATGCTGCAAGAATGAGGCTCCTGATCCAGTTGCCCCTGTGGATGTGGTGGATGATCCCACAAGCACAAAGGATGGAGCCGAGATGGGAGATCCTTTCGGTATTCCAGAAGCCGATACCAGCTCGACATGATATTCTTTCCACGCTTTTTGATCCCTGAATTCCCCTTAAAGAGATAGCCCCGCTGGCCATCTATCCCTTGCTTCAGGGAAGATGAGCGGGGATGAGAGCCCTGGGATGTATGCTTGTTATAGTGTGTGTGTGTTTTGTGTTTGGCACATGTGTTAGGTGCAGAGTGTGCGGCCCGCACTTTCGCCATGGTAGCGTAGGCTTTTGCTGCAGTGGAGGCAGGACAATCTCCTCAGATTCGGTTTGCCGCTCTAAAAGAAATTATGCTGCTTTATGCCGTGGGGTGCGAGGCTAAGCACTGCACAGAGGATAGCTTGCTGTTGGCATCCTGTGGAAGGCATGTCTGATTGCATGAAGGTTCAGTGTCCTAGTTCCCTTCCCTCAGGAAAAAACGACACGGGAGCTGGCCAAGACCTCTCTGGGTGATGAGCCTAAGGGATGGTTTTGTGTAGGGCCCCTATGCTTGCACACTGGGGATCAGACCTCTACCTTCACCCATGAGGCTTGCTTGCAGCAATTAAGATCTGGCCATAAGTTAATTAACATTCTGGCTTTTGATGCACCTGCCACAAGCAAAACACAATCTCCCCAGGTGTGGCTTGGCATAATAGAGAGGTAGTCAGTGATAAGACTCCCTGGGCATGTCACCAACCTAAGACAGGGATCAAACCAATGCTGTTTGTCACCCAAGGACGGGTAAGGGGCATGGTTGCGGGGGGCTATCTACAGACATTCTCTCTGCCAAAAAAGAAAAAAGGGGGAATTGTGGGGAGCGGGTGTGGCGGCAGTCCCAAAGGCGCCAAGGACTGCAGCTAAGTCATATGACTTGCACCTGACTTCCTCATATAAGACACAAACATCTTGAGTGCTGCACAGGTGTACCAGGATACAGGTGAATCCAATTTGGTGGAGATTTGCCCCTGCTGCCCTGATTAGCTGAAGCCTCGTGACTGGCGAGGGGGCGTGGCCTGCGGTGCGTGGATGAGAGAGAGTATAAAAGGAGTGAGAGGCCCAGGGTTCGGGGGAGATATAAAAACAGGGGAGATATAAAAACAGGGGAGATATAAACAAGGGAGATATAAAAACAAGGGAGAGATATAAACAAGAGAGATATAAACAAGAAGAATCAGGACTAGGGAAATATAGAGAAAGAAGAAACAGGACTGAATAAACGTGTGCAGAAGGATCCTGTAGCAGCGTCGTTCTTCCTGGCCAGTTGAGCGCGCGCAACAGGGTTGAGGTACCATGGACCTCTAGAAAGTACCATGGACCTTGGAGTTAAGACTCTCAGGAATTATTGATATGCTCAACAGTGGGGAAAGGGAACTTAAATAGCATCCACCTCCAGTAGATAGACAGGGCTTCAGATAGTGGAATGCGGTTACCAAAACAAAGTTAAAATTTCTGACCCAGAATTGTTCCTGTGTAAAAGTACAAAAATGGAGAAGAGATGAAGGGAAAGGTGACCCTAAAAATTCCACCAGAGAATTCCTGAACCTGATAAATGGCTTCAGTACAGTAGCTGGATATAAAATTAACTCAAACAAATTAGTGGCCTTTCTCTACTCAAAGGCTAAACAGGCTGATAAAGAAATTAGTGAAACAACAGCCTTCACAACATCTTCACTTCTGTATTAGTCAGGGTTCTCTAGAGTCACAGAACTTATGGACAGTCTCTAGATAGTAAAGGAATTTATTGATGACTTACAGTCGGCAGCCCAATTCCCAACAATGGTTCAGTCGCAGCTGTGAATGGAAGTCCAAGGATCTAGCAGTTACTCAGTCTCACGTAGCAAGCAGGCGAAGGAGCAGGAGCTGAGTAGTATTCCCTTGTGTAAATGTACCACATTTTCTGTATCCATTCCTCTGTTGAGGGACATCTGGGTTGTTTCCAGCTTTTGGCTATTATAAATAAGACTGCTATGAATATAGTGGAGCATGTGTCCTCTTTACCAGTTGGAACAGCTTCTGGGTATATGCCCAGGAGATGTATTGCTGCATCTTCATGTAATACAATGTCTAATGTTCTCAGGAACCTCCAGACTGATTTCCAGAGTGGTTGTACAAGCTTGCAATTCCACCAGCAATGGAGGAGTGTTCCTCTTTCTTCACATCCTTGCCAGCATCTGCTGTCACCGGAATTTTCAAACTTAGCCATTCTGACTGGTGTGAGGTGGAATCTCAGGGTTGTTTTGATTTGCATTTCCCTGATGATTAAGGATGTTGAATATTTTTCAGGTGCTTGTCAGCCCTTCAGTATTCCTCACTTGGGAATTCATTGTTTAGCTCTGTACCACATTTTTAATGGGGTTACTTGAATTTCTGTGGTCCAGCTTCTTGAGCTCCATATATATATATATATATATTGGATATTAGTTTCCTATCAGATTTAGGATTAGAAAAAAATCCTTTCCCAATCTGTTGGTGGCCTTTTTTGTCTTATTGACAGTGTCTTTTGCCTTACAGAAATTTTGCAATTTTATGAGGTCCCATTTGTCAATTCTTGATCTTACTGCACAAGCCATTGCTGTTCTGTTCAGGAATTGTTCCCTTTTGCCTATAACTTCAAGGCTTTTACCCACTTTGTCTTCTATATAAAATTCAGTCTGGTTTTATGTGAAGTTCTTTGATGTACTTAGACTTGAACTTTGTACAAGAAGATAAGAATGGATCAATTTGCATTCTTCTAAATGATAACCTCCCATTTGCCAGCACCATTTGTTGAAAATGCTTTTTTTCCAATGGATGGTTTTAGCTCCCTTGTCAATGGTCAAGTGACCATACCTGTGTGAGTTCATTGCTGGGTCTTCAATTCTATTCCATTGATCTCCCTGTTTGTCGCTGTAATAGTACCATGCAGTTTTTATCAAAATTGCTCCGTAGTACAGCTTGAGATCAGGCATGGTAATTCCACCAGAGTTTCTTTTATTTTTGAGAATAGTGTTTGCTCTCTTAGCTTTTTTGTCATCCAGATGAATATGCAAATTGACCTTTCTAACTCAGTGAAGAATTGATTTGGATTTTTGATGGGAATTGCATTGAATCTTTAGATTTCTGTTGGCAGGATAGCCATTTTTCTATATTAATCCTGCCAATCCATGAGCATGGGATATCTTTTCTTCTTCTGAGATCTTCAATTTCTTTCGTCAGAGACTTGAAATTCTTGTCATACAGATCTTTCACTTCCTTAGAATCACACCAATGTAGTGTATATTTTTGTAACTATTGTGAAGGCTGTTGTTTCACTAATTTCTTTATCAGCCTGTTTAGCCTTTGAGTAGAGAAAGGCCACTAATTTGTTTGAGTTAATTTTATATCCAGCTACTGTACTGAAGCCATTTATCAGGTTCAGGAATTCTCTGGTGGAATTTTTAGGGTCACTTATATATACAATCATATCATCTGCAAATAGTGATATTTTGACGTCTTTCCAATTTTTACCCCTGTGATCTCCTTTTGTTGTAGCATTGCTCTGGCTAGGACTTCAAGTACTATATTGAATAGGTAGGGAGAAAGTGAGCAGCCTTGTCTATTCCCTGACTTTAGTGGGATTGCTTCCAGTTTCACTCCATTTGGTTTGATATCAGCTACTGGTTTGCTGTATATTGCTTTTATTTTGTTTAGGTATGGGCCTTCAATTCCTGATCTTTCTATGTCTTTTATCATGAAGGGTTGTTGAATTTTGTCAAATGCTTTCTCAGCACCCAATGATATTATCATGTGATTTTTGCTTTGGAGTTTGTTTATGTAGTGGACTATTTTTTAAATTGTTGCTGTAGGTGTGATATGATATGGGCTAAATTGCGATAGTGTTGACCTGGCGTTGATTCCACTAGGGGTTGACAGAGGAAAATGGGATTAGAAAATTCTAAACAGGCATTTGTCTGCAATCTTCAAGAGCTGCTTCAGGCTAGAGGAGTAGGGATTGAAGAACAATTGTTAGAATATTTTTCAGATTACATTGATAGCTTTCCGTATATTAAACCATCCCTGCATCCCTGGGATGTAGCCTTCTTGGTCTTGATGGATGATCATTTTGATGTGTTCTTGGATTTGGTTTTCGAGGATTTTATTGAGAATATTTTCATCGATATCCATAAGGAAAATTGATCTGAAGTTTTCTTTCTTAGATGGATCTTTGTGTGGTTTAGGTATTAGAGTATTTGTGGCTTCATATAATGAATTGGGTAGAGTACCTTCTGTTTCTATTTTGTGGACTAGTATGAGGAGAGTTGGAATTAGGTCTTCTTTGAAGGTCTGATAGAACCTAAACGCATCTGGTCCTGGGCTTTATTTTTTTTTTTGGGGGGGGGAGACTATTAATGACTGCTTCTGATTCTTTAGGGAAAATGGGACTGTTCAGATCTTTAATCTGATCCTGATTTAACTTTATCACCTGGTATCTGTCTGAGATGTTGTCCATTTCATCCAAGTTTTCTAGTTTTGTTGAATATAGACTTTTGTAGTAGGATCTGATGATGTTTTCGATTTCCTCAGGTTTTGTTGTTATGTCTCTGGTATCTGTCTGGGAAGTTGTCCATTTCATCCAGGTTTTCCAGTTGCGTTGAATATAGCCTTTTGTAGTAGGATCTGATGATGTTTTGGATTTCTTTAGGTTCTGTTGTTATATCTCCCTTTTAATTTTTGATTTTGTTAATTAGGATTCTTTCCCTGTGCCCCCTCCTTAGTCTGGTTAAGGGTTTATCTAACTTGTTGATTTTCTCAAAGAACCAGCTCCTGGTTTGGTTGAATCCTTGAATAGATCTTTTTGTTTCCACTTGGTTGATTTCTGCTCTAAGTTTGATTATTTCCTACTGTCTACTCCTCTTGGGAGAATTTGCTTCCTTTAGTTCTAGAGCTTCTAGGTCTGTTGTCAGGCTCTAGTGTGTGCTCCCTCTAGTTTCTTTTTGGAGGCACTCAGGGCTGTGAGTTTTCCTCTTAGGTTTGCTTTCATTATGTCCCATAAATGTGGGTATGTTTTGGTGTCATTTTCATTAAATGTTAAAAAGTCTTTAATCTCTTTCTTTATTTCTTCCTTGACCAAGATATCATTGAGTAGAATGTTGTTCAGTCTCCACATGAATGTTGGTGTTCTCTTATTTATGTTGTTATTGAAGTTCAGCCTTGGTCCATCGTGACCTTTTGTATCTATTGAGGCCTGTTTTGTGACCCATTATATGGTCAATTTTGGAGGAGGTACCATGATGTGCTGACAAGAAGTTATATCCTTTTGTTTTAGGATAAAATGTTGTGTAGATGTCTGTTAAATTCATTTGTATCATAACTTCTGTTAGTGTCCATGAGTCTCTGTTTAGTTTATGTTTCTAGGATCTGTCCATTGGTGAGAGTGAGGTGTTGAAGTCTCCCACTATTTTTCTGTGAGGTACAATGTGTGCTTTGAGCTTTACTAAAGTTTAATGAATGTGGCTGCCCTTGCATTTGGAGCATAGATATTTAGAACTGATAGTTCCTTTTGGAGGATTTTACCTTTATGAGTATGAAGCACCCCTCCTTGTCTTTTTTGATATCTTTGGGTTGGAGGTCAATTTTATTCGATATTTGAATGGCTAGTCCAGCTTGTTTCTTTAGACCATTTGCTTAGAAAATTGTTTTTCAGCCTTTTACTCTGATGTAGAATCTGTCTTTCTTCTCGAGGTGGGTTATCTGCAAGTAGCAAAATGCTGCGTCCAGTTTGTGTAGTCAGTCTATTAGTCTATGTTTTTTAATTGGGGAATTTAGTCTATTGATGTTAAGAGAAATTAAAGAAAAGTAGTTGTTGCTTCCTGTTATTTTTGTTGTTAAAGTTGGGATTCTGTTCTTGTGGCTGTCTTATTTTAGGTTTGTTGAAGGATTACTTTCTTGTTTTTTCTCAGGTGTAGTTTCCATCTATGTGTTGGTGTTTTCCCTTTATTATCCTTTGAAGGGCTAGATTCATGGAAAGATATTGTGTGCATTTGTTTTTATCATGGAATTCTTTGGTTTCTCCATCTATTGTAATTGAAATTTTTGCTGGTGTATATTAGCCTGGGCTGGCATTTGTGTTCTCTTAGGGACTGTATAACATCCGTCCAGGATCTTATGGCTTTCATAGACTCTGCAGATAAGTCTGGTGTAATTCTAATAGGTCTGACTTTATATGTTACTTGAGTGTTTTCCCTTACTGATTTTAATATTCTATCTTTATTTAGTGTATTTGTTGTTCTGAATATTACATGTCAGGAGAAATTTCTTTTCTGGTCCAGCCTATTTGGAATTCTCTGGGCTTCTTATATGTTCATGGGAATTTCTTTCTTTAGGTATTGGAAGTTTTCTTCTATAACTTTGTTGAAGATATTTGCTGGCCTTTTAAGTTGAGAATCTTCATTCTCATCTACTATTATCCATAGGTTTGGTCTTCTCATTGTGTCCTGGATTTCCTGAATGTTTTGAGTTGGGATCTTTTTGCATTTTCTTTTTTTTTTTTTTTCCATGTACATTCTTGATTTTAATAATTAGAACCATGATTAAATGACCCCACACAAAGCAACAAGAAGAAGCCCAGGTCTTGCCCTCTGGTTCTTATTTTTCCTGCTGTTGAGTTTCTATCCTTTTTTTTTTTTTTTTTTTCTTTTTTTTTCATTTTTTTTTATTAGGTATTTAGCTCATTTACATTTCCAATGCTATACCAAAAGTCCCCCTTACCCACCCACCCCCACTCCCCTACCCACCCACTCCCCCCCTTTGGCCCTGGCGTTCCCCTGTACCGGGGCACACAAAGTCTGCGTGTCCAATGGGCCTCTCTTTCCAGTGATGGCCGACTAGGCCATCTTTTGATACATATGCAGCTAGAGTCAAGAGCTCAGGGGTACTGGTTAGTTCATAATGTTGTTCCACCTATAGGGTTGAAGATCCCTTTAGCTCCTTGGGTACTTTCTCTAGCTCCTCCATTGGGAGCCCTGTGATCCATCCATTAGCTGACTGTGAGCATCCACTTCTGTGTTTGCTAGGCCCCGGCATAGTCTCACAAGAGACAGCTACATCTGGGTCCTTTCAGTAAAATCTTGCTATCAAGATATCAAGTTGACACAAAACTAGCCAGCACAAAGTTTATCTTGATGATACTAAAATTTTGTTTTATGATGTATATATTACAGAATATACAGCCTTGGTGAATTTCATCATCAGACATGCTGAACTGACCTCCCTGAACCCCTGTTGTCTTGGATTTTCATCTGGATCCAGTCAGGACACAGACATCAGAGATGAATACAATCATTGGTATGGCCTTCATAAGGCCAACTAACTCTCACATTTCCCTACTCTTCCCCCTACCTTCAAACGTATCTCAACACCCATATTCAGCTTGAAGAAGTCATGAAGAGTTGTCATCCAAGTTCCCTAAGCTTCAGGGTTGGGGGTGGTTATTATAGGTTTTCTTAGATACTAAAATTTTTGAAGTTCAGGGCTTAGACCCAGTCCTTCTGTTGCTGCTATTATAATCAGATCTGAGATGTTTAAGCAGGTGAGTTAAGGGCCAAATAGGAAATTCATGGCTATGAGATAATTGTTTGGGTGTTTTCAGTTATTTTAATTAGAAATGGCTGAGAGTAGTTAACAGACAACAGTCTAGATTACTTCACATAGATAGCTGGTTTTCAAAACTTCAGAAGTCCACAGAATGTGAGCTTTAATATTATTTATTCACATGTTGTTAAGACAAGTCTACTCCTGAAGGCTTTCCAATCTTTGATTCAAAGAAGAAACTGAGTATCTTTGAGGTACTCCATTTGTGACAAAATAACCACTAGGCAAGAATTGCCTCATTTCATCTACAGACATAATACAGTTCAAAGAAAGGATACAATTACAGGTTAGGACAGCTTGATTCTGATGAGACAGAGTAGGGTAGTCCTTAATATTAATGTAACTGAAAGTCTGTCAGATGACCCTGGCCAGTAGGCTGAATACCGATGCTCCAATGTGTTGAAGTAAGGGACTATCCAGGTGATCAGTTGTCTCTATAAATTGGCTAAGTTTTGGAAGCTGTTTTAGGCTTCCTATATATTTTCAGTTAATATCAGTGGTTCTTGAATTTCTGATGGGGTTGAAAAACTACATAGTCTCCTAGAGAACTGAGGCTTTTTACTTTAAGAGGAACAGATTTGAGAGGATGTTTTTCAGATGGCATTGTATCTAAAGCCCAGTGATAGCCAGGCGCAGAACCTGGCTTTATGTAAGGATAGATGACAGAGGTTCTAATTAATTAACAACCATAATGAACTGGGTGTTAGGTCTCTTGTAATTTATCAATAACAAAATAGTAATAGTTATGTTCAATTGTATCTGAGATAAAATAGTCTTTTAATAGTACAGAAAGGGGGAAATGTTGTGGGTAGCCATGGGGATAATTATATTTGATATTAATTCCATTCTCCTGTGAGTGGCTGCAAACAGGGAGGTAGTCAGCACTCAGGTGATTTCCTAAAAACCGGCTTCCCACCTTAAATTGTAAAATAAAGGAAAGCTGATGATTGGGCAGGTAAAAGGAAGGTGGAGTGGAAGGTGGGAGAGAGAAGAAGGAGAAAATGGAAGAGGGAGAGGATGCAGAGGTGGAGGAAAACAAAGAAAAGCAGAGCATAAGCCCATCACCTGGGGAAACTGCAAGTTCTAAGGGGTCTCATAAGCTGTGGCAGATGGTAGCATAGTGGTAGATCTGTCCAATCTTGGAGCAGAGCATGTAATCATATTTGTTGTGTTTTCATTGCTGGGGCATATTTGGGAGGAGATTTACCTCAACACCATGGTATTACCACAATGCTGGTAAGAATGACTCTTTTGGGGTTTTCCTTATACTCGGTGGTCATCCTGATAGCTGAGGGTACCAGGCCAATGTCCAGTTCTGGATGTTGTAATCCCCTAATGAAGCATAATGCAACTATAACCCTGTTTTCAGTGCCCATGATATTATTTCTGACATATTTACACACTTGGTGAAAAAGCAAGCTTTAAGAGTCACAAGCAATTTTACATGTATATCTTGATGGATAGAGCAAAGCATCAACCACTTTACATATATACTTATATTTGATATGGAACACAGCTCCAACTTTACTTTTCTCACACTGCTTACTTATCTGTGTAAAATCTTTCAGGTAGTATAAAATGCAAGGTGATTACTTTTTGTTTTCTTCTCGTGAATAATTATGAGTATATGTAAGGAAAAACATCTTCCAAATATACTCCCACAATGAGCTGTTTATAAATTATGGATAAAAAAACAAATTTCCTCCTAGAATCCACATATATTTATATCTAAGCAAGTTGTTATAGATTAACCATGTGTAAGCAAGCAAGGTAACTTTTTTTTTTGTCAGCCAGTTACTCTTACTGGTAGACTGCTATTCGCTGTTATAAAAAAGGGTCAATTACTTTATTATTTATGTCAAAAATTAATGCTATAAAAATCTTTTTTTTAATTAGGCACTTTCCTCATTTACATTTACAATGCTATCCCAAAAGTGCCCCATACCCTCCCCCCACTCCCCTACCCACCCTTTTTGGCCCTGGCGTTCCCCTGTACTGGGGCATATAGAGTTTGCAAGTCCAATGGGCCTCTCTTTCCAGTGATGGCCGACTAGGCCATCTTTTGATACATATGCAGCAGGAGTCAAGAGCTCTGGGGTACTGGTTAGTTCATAATGTTGTTCCACCTACAGGGTTGCAGATCCCTTTAGTTCCTTGGTTATTTTCTCTAGCTCCTCCATTGGGGGCACTGTGATCCATCCAATAGCTGACTGTGAGCATCCACTTATGTGTTTGCTAGGCCCCGGCATAGTCTCACCAGAGACAGCTCTATCAGGGTCCTCTCAGCAAAATCTTGCTAGTGTATAAAATGGTGTCAGCATTTGGAGGCTGATTATGGGATGGATCCCTGGATATGGCAGTCTCTAGATGGTCCATTCTTTTGTCTCTGCTCCAAACTTTGTTTCTGTAACTCCTTTTATGGGTGTTTTGTTCCCAAATCTAAGAAAGGGGAAAGTGTCCACACTTTGGTCTTCGTTCTTCTTTAGTTTCATGTGTTTTGCAAATTGTAACTTATATCTTGGATATTCTAAGTTTCTGGGATAATATTCACTTATCAGTGAGTACATATCATTTGAGTTCTTTTGTGATTGGGTGACCTCACTCAGGATAATGCCCTCCAGGTCCAACCATTTGCCTAGGAATTTCGTGAATTCATTGTTTTTAATACCTGGGTAGTACACCATTGTGTAAATATACCACATTTTTTGTATCCATTCCTCTGTTGAGGGACATCTGGGTTCTTTCCAGCTTCTGGCTATTATAAATAAGGCTGCTATGAACATAGTGGAGCATGTGTCCTTCTTACCGGTTGGGACATCTTCTGGATATATGCCCAGGAGAGGTATTGCGGGATACTCCAGTAGTACTATGTCCAATTTTTGGAGGAACCGTCAGACTGATTTCCAGAGTGGTTGTACAAGCTTGCAATCCCACCAACAATGGAGGAGTGTTTCTTTTTCCCCACATCCTCGCCAGCATCTGATGTCACCTGAATTTTTGATCTTAGCCATTCTGACTGGTGTGAGATGGAATCTCAGGGTTGTTTTGATTTGCATTTCCCTGTTGATTAAGGATGTTGAACATTTTTTCAGGTGTTTCTCAGCCTTTCGGTATTCCTCGGGTGAGAATTCTTTGTTCAGCACTGAGCCCCATCTTTTAAGGGGGCTATTTGACTTTCTGGAGTCCACCCTCTTGAGTTGTTTATATATATTGGATATTAGTCCCCTATCTGATTTAAGATAGGTAAAGATCCTTTCCCAATCTGCTGGTGGTCTTTTTGTATTATTGACGGTGTCTTTTGCCTTGCAGAAGCTTTGCAGTTTCTTGAGGTCCCATTTGTCAATCCTCGATCTTAAAGCACAACCCATTGCTGTTCTATTCAGGAATTTTTTCCCTGTGCCCATATCTTCGAGACTTTTCCCCACTTTCTCCTCTATAAGAAGCAGTGTCTCTGGTTTTATGTGAAGTTCCTTGATCCACTTAGATTTGACCTTAGTACAAGGAGAGAGGAATGGGGTGATTCGCATTCTTCTACATGATAACAACCAGTTGTGCCAGCACCAATTGTTGAAAAGGCTGTCTTTTTTCCACTAGATGTTTTTAGCTGCCTTGTTGAAGATCAAGTGACCATAGGTGTGTGCGTTCATTTCAGGGTCTTCAATTCTATTCCATTGGTCTACTTGTCTGTCACTATATCAATACCATGCAGTTTTTATCACAATTGCTCTGTAGTAAAGCTTTAGGTCAGGCATTGTGATTCCACCAGAGGTACTTTTATCCTTGAGAAGAGCTTTTGCTATCCTAAGTTTTTTGTTATTCCAGATGAATTTGCAAATTGCTCTTTCTAATTCGTTGAAGAATTGATTTGTAATTTTGATGGGGATTGCATTGAATCTGTAGATTGCTTTTGGCAAGATAGCCATTTTTACAATGTTGATCCTGCAAGTCCATGAGCATGGGAGATCTTTCCATCTTCTGAGATCTTCTTTAATTTCTTTCTTCAGGGACGTGAAGTTTTTATCATACAGATCTTTCACCTCCTTAGTTAGAGTCACACCAAGATATTTTATATTATTTGTGACTATTGAGAAGGGTGTTGTTTCCCTAATTTCTTTCTCAGCCTGCTTATTCTTTGTGTAGAGAAAGGCCATTGGCTTGTTTGAGTTAATTTTATATCCAGCTACTTCACCGAAGCTGTTTATCAGGTTTAGGAGTTCTATGGTGGAATTTTTAGGGTCACTTATATATACTATCATATCATCTGCAAAAAGTGATATTTTGACTTCATCTTTTCCAATTTGTATCCCCTTGATCTCCTTTTGTCAAATTGCTCTGGCTAGGACTTCAAGTACTATGTTGAAGAGGTGGGGGAAAAGTGGGCAGCCTTGTTTAGTCCCTGATTTTAGTGGGACTGCTTCCAGCTTCTCACCATTTACTTTGATGTTGGCTACTGGTTTGCTGTAGATTGCTTGTATCATGTTTAGGTATGGCCCTTGAATTCCTGATCTTTCCAAGACTTTTATCATGAATGGGTGTTGGATCTTGTCCAATGCTTTTTCTGCATCTAACGAAATGATCATGTGGTTGTTGTCTTTGAGTTTGTTTATATAATGGTTTACATTGATGGATTTTCGTATATTAAACCATCCCTGCATCCCTGGAATAAAACCTACTTGGTCAGGATGGATGATTGCTTTAATGTGTTCTTGGATTCGGTTAGCAAGAATTTTATTGAGGATTTTTTGCATTGATATTCATAAGGGAAATTGGTCTAAAGTTCTCTATCTTTGTTGGATCTTTCTGTGGTTTAGGTATCAGAATAATTGTGGCTTCATAGAATGAGTTGGGTAGAGTTCTCTCTACTTCTATTTTGTGGAATAGTTTGTGCAGAACTGGGATTAGAACTTCTTTGAAGGTCTGGTAGAATTCTGCACTAAACCCACCTGGTCCTGGGCTTTTTTTTTTTTTTTTTTGGTTGGGAGACTATTAATGACTGCTTCTATTTCCTTAGTTGATATGGGACTGTTTAGATCGTTAACTTGATTCTGATTTAACTTTGGTACCTGGTATCTGTCTAGAAATTGGTCCAGTTCATCCAGGTTTTCCAGTTTTGTTGAGTATAGCCTTTTGTAGGAGGATCTGATGGTGTTTTAGATTTCTTCAGGATCTGTTGTTATGTCTCCCTTTTCATTTCTGATTTTGTTAATTAGGATGCTGTCCCTGTGCCCTCTAGTTAGTCTAGCTAAGGGTTTATCTATCTTGTTGATTTTCTCAAAGAACCAACTCCTCGTTTGGTTAATTCTTTGAATAGTTCTTCTTGTTTCCACTTGGTTGATTTCACCCCTGAGTTGGATTATTTCCTGCCATCTATTCCTCTTGGGTGAATTTGCTTCCTTTTTTTCTAGAGCTTTTAGATGTGTTGTCAAGCTGCTAGTATGTGCTCTCTCCCGTTTCTTCTTGGAGGCACTCAGAGCTATGAGTTTCCCTCTTAGAAATGCTTTCATTGTGTTCCATAGGTTTGGGTATGTTGTGGCTTCATTTTCATTAAACTCTAAAAAGTCTTTAATTTATTTCTTTATTCCTTCATTAACCAAGGTATCATTGAGAAGAGTGTTGTTCAGTTTCCACGTGAATGTTGGCTTTCCATTATTTATGTTGTTATTGAAAATCAGCCTTACGCCATGGTGGTATGATAGGATACATGGTACAATTTCAATATTTTTGTATCTGTTGAGGCCTGTTTTGTGACCAATTATATGGTCAATTTTGGAGAAGGTCCCATGAGGTTCTGAGAAAAAGGTATATCCTTTTGTTTTAGGATAAAATGTTCTGTAGATGTCTGTCAGATCCATTTGTTTCATAACTTCTGTTAGTGTCAATGTGTCCCTGTTTACATTCTGTTTCCACGATCTGTCCATTGATGAAAGTGATGTGTTGAAGTCTCCCACTATTATTGTGTGAGGTGCAATGTGTGTTTTGAGCTTTACTAAAGTGTCTTTAATGAATGTGGCTGCCCTTGTATTTGGAACGTAGATATTCAGAATTGAGAGTTCCTCTTGGAGGATTTTACCTTTGATGAGTATGAAGTGTCCCTCCTTGTCTTTTTTGATAACTTTGGGTTGGAAGTTGATTTTATCCGATATTAGAATGGCTACTCCAGCTTGTTTCTTCATACCATTTGCTTGGAAAATTGTTTTCCAGCCTTTCACTCTGAGGTAGTGTCTGTCTTTTTCCCTGAGATGGGTTTCCTGTAAGCAGCAGAATGTTAGGTCCTGTTTATGTAGCCAGTCTGTTAGTCTATTTTTTTTTTTATTGGTGAATTGAGTCCATTGATATTAAGAGATATTAAGGAAAAGTAATTGTTGCTTCCTTTTATTTTTGTTGTTAGAGTTGGCATTCTGTTCTTGTGGCTGTCTTTTTTTTTGGTTTGTTGAGGGATTACTTTCTTGCTTGTTCTAGGGCGTGATTTCCGTCCTTGTATTGCTTCTTTTCTGTTATTATTCTTTGAAGGGCTGGATTCATGGAAAGATAATGTGTGAATTTGGTTTTGTCGTGGAATAGTTTGGTTTCTCCATCTATGGTAATTGAGAGTTTGGCCGGGTATAGTAGCCTGGGCTGGCTTTTGTGTTCTCTTAGTGTCTGTATAACATCTGTCCAGGCTCTTCTGGCTTTCATAGTCTCTGGTGAAATGTCTGGTGTAATTCTGATAGGTCTGCCTTTATATGTTACTTGACATTTTTCCCTTACTGCTTTTAATATTCTATCTTTATTTAGTGCATTTGTTGTTCTGATTATTATGTGTCGGGAGTAATTTCTTTTCTGGTCCAGTCTATTTGGAGTTCTGTAGGGTTCTTGTATGTTCATGGGCATCTCTTTCTTTAGGTTTAAGATCAAATTGAAAATCCCCTAGGGACCTTGGGGGTGTCTGCTGACTCTGCACCAAGGTGACTCATTGCTGGCACCAACGGGAAGCGCTGGAGCAGCCATCTAATATCGATTAAAATTGACTTCCAACCTAAAGATATCAAAAAAGACAATGAGGGCCACTTGATAGTCATTAAAGGTAAAACCTATGAAGATGAACTCTCAATTTTGAATATCTATGCTCCAAATGCAAGGGCAGCCACATTCATTAAAGAAAGTTTAGTAAAGATCAAAGCACACATTGCACCTCACACAATAATAGTGGAAGACTTCAAAACTCTGTTCTCACCAATTGACAGATCCTGAAAACAGAAACTAAACAGAGACAGTAGAAACTATCAAAATCTATGAAAGAAATGGTTTTAATATATATCAATAGATTGTTTTATCCTAAAACCAAAGTATATACCATTTTTTCAGCATCTCATGGCACCTCCTCCAAAATAGACCATATAAATGGTCATAAAACAGTCCTCAACAGATAAAAAATATTGAAATTATCCCATGAATTCTATCTAATCATCATGGACTAAGGGTCATCATCAATAACAGCAAAAAATAATGGAACGCTAATATTCAGAGGGAAACTGAACAACACTCTACTCAATGATACCTTGGCCAATGATGAAACAAAGAAAGAAATTAAAGACTTTTTACAGTTTAATGAAAATGAAGCCACAACATACCCAAACTTATGGGACACAATGAAGACAGTACTAAGAGAAAAACTCATAGCACTGAGTGCCTCCAAAAAGAAACTAGAGAGAGCATACATTAGCAGCCTGACAGCACACTAGAAACTCTAGAACTAAAGGAAGTAAATTCACCCAAGAGGAGTAGACAACAGGAAATAATCAAACACCAGGCTGAAATCATCCAAGGGGAAACAAACAAACAACAAACAAAACCTATTCAATGAATCAACCAAATAAGGAGCTGGTTCTTTGAGAAAATCAACAAGATAGATAAACCCTTAGCCAGACTAACTAGAGGGCACAGGGACAGTATCCCAATTAACAAAATCAGAAATGAAAAAGGAGAAATAACAACAGAACCAGAGGATATCCAAAACATCATCAGATCCTATGACAAAAGGCTTTACTCAACAAAACTAAAAAACCTGAATGAAATGGACAACTTCCTAGACAGATACCTGGTGCCAAAGTTAAATCAGGATCAGATTAATGATCTAATCAGTCCCATTTCTCCAAAGAAATAGAAGTAGCCATCAATAGTATCCCAACCAAAAAAGCACATGACAAAATGGGTTTAATGCAGAGTTCCATCACACCTTCAAAGAAGATCTAATTCCAACTCTCCTTAAACTATTCCACAAAACAGAAATGGAAGGTACTCTACCCAATTCATTCTATGAAGCCACAATTACTCTGATACCTAAACCACAGAAAGATCCAACAAAGAAAAAGAACTCCAGACCAATTTCACTTTTGAATATCGATGCAAAAATAATCTATAAAATCCTGGCAAACCGAATCCAAGAACACATCAAAATGACCATCCACCATGACCAAGTATGATTCCTCCAAGGATCACAGGGATGGTTTGACTCTGGAAATCTATCAACATTATACACTATATAAACAAAGTCAAAGAAAAAAAGCACACTATTGTCTCCTTAGAGGCTTAGAAAGCATTTGACAAAATGCAACATCCATTCATGATAAAAGTCATGGAAAGATCAGGAATTCAATGCCCAAACCTAAAGATAATAAGAGCAATATACAGCAAACCAGTAGCCAACCTCAAACTAAATGGAGAGAAACTGGAAGCAATACGACTAAAATCAGGGACTAGACAAAGCTGCCCACTTTCTCCCTTCCTAATCAATATAGTAATTGAAATCCTAGCAAGAGCAATTCAACAACAAAAGGAGATCAAGGGGATACAAATTGGTAAGGAAGAAGTCAAAATATCACTATTTGCAGATGATATGATAGTATATATAAGTGACCCTAAAAATCCCACCAGAGAACCCCTAATCCTGATAAACAGTTTCAGTGCAGTAATTGGATAAAAATTAACTCCAACAAATCAGTGGTCTTTCTCTCCTCAAAGGATAAACAAGCTGAGAAAGAAATTAGGGAAACAATACACTTCACAATAGTCACAAATAATATAAAATACCTTGGTGTGACTTTAACTAAGGAAGTAAAAGATCTGTAGGTAAGAACTTAAAGTCTTTGAAGAAAGAAATAGAAGAAGATCTCAGAAGATCGAAAGCTCTCCCATGCTCATGGATTGTCACGATTAATATAGTGAAAATGGCTATCCTGCCGAAAGCAATCTACAGATTCAATGCAATCCCCATCAAAATTCCAACTCAATTCTTCACTGAATTAGAAAGGGCAATTTTCAAATTCATCTGGAATAACAAAAAACCTAGGATAGCAAAAACTATTCTCAATGATAAAAGAACCTCTGGTGAAATCACCATGCCTGACATCAAGCTATACTACAGAGAAATTGTGATTAAAAACTGCATGTACTGATACAGTGACAGACAGGTGTACCAATGCAATAGAATTGAAGACCCAGAAACGAGCCCACTTGCTGATGGTCACTTGATCTTTGACAAGGGAGCCAAAACTATCCAGTGGAAGAAAGACAGCATTTTCAACAAATGGTGCTGGCACAACTGGTGGTTATCATGTAGAAGAATGCAAATTGATCCATTCTTATCTCATTGTACAAAGCTCAAGTCTAAGTGGATCGACATAAAACCAGAGATATTGAAATTTATAGAGAAGAAAGTAGGAAAAAGCCTTAAAGATATGGGCACGTGGTGTGGTGGGGGTAGGATTCCTAAACAGAACAGCAATGGCTTATGCTGTAAGATCAAATATTGACAAATGGGACCTCATAAATTTGCAAAGCTTCTTTAAGGCAAAATACACTGTCAATATGACAAAAAGACCACCAACAGATTTGGAAAGGATGTTTTCTAATCCTAAATATGATAGGGGATTAATATCCAATACGTACAAAGAGCTCAAGAAGCTGGACTCCAGAAATTCAAATAACCCCATTAAAAATGGGGTACAGAGCTAAACAAAATATTATCAACTAAGGAAAACTGAAGGACTGAGAAGCACCTGGAAAAATGTTCAACATCCTTGATCATCAGGGAAATGCAAATCAAAACAACCCTATGATTCCACTTCACTCCAGACAGAATGGCTAAGATAAAATGTTCATGTGAGAGCAGATGCTGGCGAGGATGTGGAGAAAGAGGAATAATCTTCCGTTGCTGGTGGGATTTCAAGCTTGTACAACCACTCTGGAAATCAGTATGGAATTTCCTCAGGTAATTGGACTTAGTACTACCACTAGATCCAGCAATTCCTCTTCTGGGCATATACCCAGAATATGTTCCAACTTGTAATCAGGACACATTCTGCACTATGTTCATAGCAGCCTTATTTATAATAGCCAGAAGCTGGAAAGAACCCAGATGTCCCTCAACAGAGGAATGGATACAGATAATGTGGCACATTTACAAAATGGAGTACTACTCAGCTACTAAAAACAATGAATTTATGAAATTCTTATCAAATGAATGGAGATGGAGGATATCATCCTGAGTGAGGTAACCCAATAACAACAGAAGTCACTTGACATGCACTCACTGATAAGTGGA
This sequence comes from Mus musculus, assembly GCF_000001635.26. Taxonomy (NCBI): domain Eukaryota; kingdom Metazoa; phylum Chordata; class Mammalia; order Rodentia; family Muridae; genus Mus; species Mus musculus. Next base: position 27,704,158 of record NC_000086.7, on the reverse strand, counting down.
TATTAACCAAGAAACTTAGAATAGCCAAGATATAATTTGCAAAACACAAGAAAATCAAGAAAAAGGAAGACCAAAGTGTGGATTATTCATTCCTCCTTAGAATAAGGAACAAATTACCCAATGAAGGAGTTACAGAGGCAAAGTTTGGAGCTAAGATGAAAGGATGGACCATCCAGAGACTACAACACCCGGGCATCCATCCTATAATCTGCCACCAAACTCAGACACTATTGCTTAAGGCCCCTTGGTCTTATACACGTTATTTGCCCCAGTAAAGGGGAACACCAGGGCCAAGAAGAGGGAGTGGGTGGGTAGGGGAGCAGGGCAGGGGGAGGGTATAGGGAACTTTCAGGATAGCATTTGAAATGTAAATAAAGAAAATATCTAAAAAGAAAAAAAAATCCTGTACTTTGCAAAATTTTAAAATCTTAACGAAAAAAGAGTTTTCTAGAAGATACCAATTATGAATGTTAAATCAATTACACATAAACACTTTAGACAGCCCAGTAACACTAAAGAAATAGAAGCAGGCATTAAAAATCTCCCAAACAAATACATAACTAAAATGTCAATGGTCAATTCAATTTAACACAGAATTCTACCAGAGTTTCAAAGAACTAACTCAATGTATGTTGAATTCTTTCAGAAAATGGAAACATAAGGAACACTTGCAAACTCATTCTCTGACTCGACAGCGACCCTCTGGTGTCATAGTTCTACCACAGTTCATAGCAACACCTTATTCATACAGAGACTCAACAGAGAAATAAAACTTTAGACTTATTTCTCTTATGAACATTGATGCAAAATTACTCAGTAAAATACTCAAACTGAATCCTGGAACATTACAAGATGCAACAAACCCAAACATATACTTTAATAACAAGACAGTATGTAGTAATCCACTAGTAGGAAAATGGTTCCACAAACAGGCAAAAGAGTCTTAGACAACCCCCTTCCCACTGGTAGGAGGACAACACAAACCCCAAGCTTCACAACTATATCATGAATGTAGAGGTCCTAGTACAGACCCACAGGGGCTCTGTAGTTGTTGCTTCCATATTAATGAACACCTAAAAGCCTTGATGAGTTGACGCTGTAGACTGTGATTTCCTGGTATCCTTGACCCCTCTTATTCCTGCAATCTTTTCTCCACATATCCCAAGGAATTTCCTGATCTCCACCTAATACTTGACAGTGGATCTCTGCACCCATCAGCTGCTATAGGAAGCTTCTCTAATGATTAGGCAATTTAGTGATCTAAATATCATCTTCTAGTGTCCTCTTTGATTTCTTTCTATAAACATTTAAAATATTTTGTCATACTCAACTTTTATTTGTGTGGGTACTTACCCAAGATGTTTTCTGTGGTTTGTGGCTGTTGTGGATGGTGTTATTTACCTGCTTCATTGGCTGGGCCATACCCCACAATAAATTTACCCACATCTTTGTATGTTTTCTTGGAGAATAGACCAACACTACCCCAATAGTGATATCCTATCCACATTGCCAGTGATGTCTAACTGCCATTAAAATCAACTTTTATCTGACTCCACACCCAGTTTGCATCAAGATTTATTAATTCTACTGCTATATTTAAAATATATTGTCCTTCTATATATTAAGATATACAATTCTACATACTAAATTCAGCTATGTCTTCCATAGAGAGACATGGGGACCCTTAGATAAAATATAAAAATAAAAATATACTCAGTAACCTTGAGGGGATGTGGTGGGGAGAAGTATTAGATTTCAATAGACCAGGAAATCATAATGGATGATGAGCAATCCCAAGGAGATCCCTATGGGTCAGTATGCAGAGCCCCACAGGCAGGAAGAAGCAGAGATGCAGCATTTTTCTTATGAAATATTTTTCTCTCAAGATAGGGATCGTGCATAACCTGTTATTTCACCACATACTTTGGGGGGATATTCCCTGATGAGCCATGAGCAAGCTGCAAAAGATGGCATTAAGTTGACACTCTAATCCATGCCTAGGGTACCTGATGGCATAGACTGTGGTCTTTGGACAATATGATAAAAGAGATTTGGCAATAAATGTCCTCTCTCATAAGAATCTGAACTCCTATCTGAGAAACACAAGACCTCAGAGGTAAAGACAATGGGGTAATTTTTCGCCTGTCTCTGCCTGAGACCTGCCTTCACCAAGGTTTGAAGCATTATCTCACACCATCCCTTATACAATGAAGGTGTCTGTCTCTGCATGTATGAATTTTCCCTTGTCCATTGATCTCTAAGACCTTGGTTGTGTAGTGTAACCATGGTGTACCACATTGCTGGTAAGACTGCCTTGGGGTTTTTCTTATACCCTGGGGTCAACCTGATAGCTGAGGGTCCTGGGCCAATGTCCAATTCAGGATATTGTAATTTTCTAACGAAGCATAATGGAACTATACACCTGGTTTCAGTGTCCGTGGTTTTGTTTCTGAGGTTTTTGTGCAGGATGATCCATGTGTCCACAGGAGACCTGCCTTCAGCAAGTTTTGAAGCCACTTCTTGCTCTAAGCCCTGGTTGATGCAGGTACTTATATATGCAGTGGCACCTTCCCAACTTCATCTATATGCAGTGGTCTCTAAAAGCTTGGTTATAGTTCCACAGTGTCAGCACAGCACTGATGAGATATGTTAGTCTAGCATGCTACTGTCAAGATTACAGCTGAGGATGCTACACCAAGTCGGGATATTGCTGTAGCACAGTGAGAGGACCTGGGCCCAGTATTCATGGTTTGGTGTCTGAGGATTCTGTCTTCTATTTAAACTAAGAGTGGTGTTACTTTTGTCTTATATGTGTATAATCTCTACGCCTTAATGGTGTAATACCCATGACTGGATTGTCTCAGTCCAGTGGAAATGAGAGCCTTGTGTAGTCTTCGACCTAAAGGCCATTTACCTGACTCACTCTGGGAAATCCACCTGTAGCCTGAAATGCCTAAGATGCTAGGTTGCCACCTAGATGCCTGGTGACAGTCCACTTTTTAGGGTGTTTTTCTGAGCAAAGGTCCAAGGACCTAGGTAAAGGATAGTTTAGCATTCTAGACAAAATACTATCATGAAACCTAATTATCTTGCTGAGTCCCCCAGTGCTTTGCTTTGCTTTGCTTGGCATGTTTTGAGAGTGGCAGAGAGGCAGGGCAAAAGATTCCTTCAGTATTTCAAGTCCAGGGAGAAAGAAGGTTCTAGTGATTCTGGCAGCCAGAGTCAGTACAGGCTCCTCAAACAGACAGGGCTGCAGATCTCTTGGCCTACTAGATACAGAAGGCATAGTATACCACTTCCATTTGAGGCCATATTCATCAGAGATGGCCAACAATAGCAGCCCAGCAGTTTACACATATCCTCAGAGATATAGGAATATTGCCCTGGCTCCCTCTAAGTCTTTCTGATAGAAAACATAGTGCCCAAGCACACACATTTTACTACAGGATCCCTAGCTACTTTCTCTTCCCCTACTTGCAGCAAAGTTCATTTCTTATAGCTACAAGCTTCCCTGGATATTCTCACCTCAGCATATGGGATAGAGGAGACATGTCCTTCCCACCAAAGGCCTTTTGTTTTGTTTGTTTGATTGTTTTGTTCTGCGTGTTTCAAGCTTTCTTTTATTTATAAGATTTTTTTTTACATTTCAAATGTTATCCCCCTTTCCCATTTCCCCTCCAAAAACCCCAATCCCATCCCCCTTCTTCTGATCACCAACCCACCCACTCTCGCTTCCCTGTCCTGGCATTCCCCTACAGTAGGGCATCATGCCTTCATAGGACCAAAAGCCTCTCCTCCGATTGATGTCCAATAAGACCATCCTCTACTGCATATTCTTCTGGAGACCATGTGTCCTAGTTCCAGCTCACAGAAAAATCTTCCCCATTCCCTGTCCCCAGAATCCATCAAGTAATCCACTATATAAACAAACTCAAAGGAAAAAAATTATCATCTCAAAAGACCCTGAAAAAGCCTAGGCCAAAATCCAAAGCTCCTTCATGATAAAAGTCTTGTAGAGATCAGGAACTCCTGACACACAACTAATATAATATAATAAAACCAATATGAAGGAAACCAGCACCCAGTTACAATACAAGGCTGCCCACTCTCTCCCTATTTATTCAATGTAGTACTTGAAGTTGTCAGGAGTCATCATATGACAAGGTAATAAGTAATAAGTGATCTTCCTGAGATGGTCTGTCTTGGATTATAATCCACGAGAGATTTGCACCAATAGGCATGTCCCAGGAGAAAATCATTTCAGGAACGATTCCTGCTAATGCTTTTCTTGTTATTATTGAACATATAAATTGAACATAACACTAGGAATTAGCCCACACTTCTGAGCAGATCTCTGCAGATCTACAAAGATATACTGGCTTGTAGTGATGCTATATATGAAAATACATGATCTCTTAAATCTTGAAGATGATCCTATCAGATTTCCTAAAGTTATATCAGTGTTTATTAAGCTCTTTTGTAGTGTGTCTGCTACTAGATCCTTTTGTGATAGTCAAAACTGCAATGAGAACTCTGCCAGTCTCCCATGTGTTACCAGTTAATTCCTCTACATAATAACCAGACTTTCTTCTTCTTCTTCTTCTTCTACTACTACTACTACTACTACTACTACTACTACTACTACATTGTACTACTACAATGTACTACTACTACATTCCAAATGGTTGTAAAATAATTAACCAAAGGTCGTAAAAATATAACTAACAATTAATTAAAGGCTCTGTGTAGAAAATATAATATTGACTATGTTTACTATACAAAACTTCACTAATAACTTACTTATGGTTTTTACCTTTCAGTGAACCTTCTTAGCTGTGACAGGTGATGAATATTTAGCCAGATAATTACTCCTAGTGTATATGCATGTAAGCATTCTCTGTTGTAAAATTCTATTTCAATTTAAGATTTTATGTGTGAACATTTGATGATCTTTTTAACATGTGGTCATGTATTCTGTAAGATGTGTAAGTGCTGAGGATAAAGAGAAGAGAGAAGAAATGAGCTGAGAAATTTTCAGATAGAACAGTTTATGGACATAACAGAGCTGAAGAAGAACTTAGAAGTATAGAAATAGCATTGGAAGAGAAGAAGTTGAGAGAAAGGGGGCAAGAGAAGAGAGCAAGATTAGAAAAAATGCAGAGTGGAATAAATTCTAAAATATAGGTAACATTAAAAAAAACTAATAGAGCAATGTGCAGAATGCAGAGGGAAAGAGGAAAAGAAACCTGCAGAGATACCAGAAGTAGCAGGCAAGTTTCTCCTTCCTATGGACAGAACAGGTCTTTTCTTACTAAGGCAAGCTTAGAATTATTAAAGAACAAAGCTTTCTTCTTAAAATCTTGTGTTAAATTTATTCAGCATTAAAAGGGTAGAAACTTTTTTCTTTATGCAATAAAGATTGGAGCACATTTTTCATCCAGAATGATTTAGTGTCCTGCACCAGTGCTTGATCTTTGCGTCATATGCATAGGTCTGTATGGATGTGTGCATGTAAGTATGTAATTGACACAATTCATGCACGTTGAACCTAACGGGTTTGAATTGGAATGTATGAATTTGCATTTGTGTAACTCTATGTGAATTTATGTGTTTATGCATATTTTCTTATGCAAAATTTTTCCTTCTGTGAGCACTATTCTCTTCTTCTCATCCAATAGAAGTTTATTGTTCCATGCTTCCCCCTAGACTGAGAAGTAAGAGGCATCTGGACAAAAGAGAAAAGTCTCTAGCAATTAATTCTTTACTTAATCCCATGCTATTTTAGGATGAGGTGTTAAGTGCCAGAGACCACAGTTTCGGGTCTCAGAGAAACACAGGAGGCAGGTCAGCTACAGCAGCAAAGTAACTTAGACTTAGATAAGTAAACTTTTTATTATTATACAGCAACTCTAGATATCTTGAAAGACAGTCTTACCCCTGTATCTTGTAATATGAAGACTTACACTCCACTGATGATCTCCCCACTCTGCTGCCTCACCAAAACAAACGAAAGAGAAGAACCTGCCAGGGCTGGCCACCAGCAAAGTTCTAGCTAGAGCAATAAGACAACAAAAGGAGATCTTAGGATATACAAATTGGAAAGGAAGAAGTCATGGTATGACTATTCATGGGTGATATGATACATAAATGTCCCTCAAAACTCTATCAGAGAACTCCTATGACAGATAAACAATTTCAGCAATGTGTCTAGATATTACATTGACTCAAACAAATCAGTTTCCTTCCTTTACACAAATGATAAAGTAGATGAGAAAGAAATTAGGGAACAACACCATTCAAGTAGCCACACATAACATAGAATACCTCAGTGTAACTCACCAATCAAGTGAAAGGCATGTATGAAATGTACTTCAAGTCCCTGGAGAAAGGAAGGGAAGAAGACCTCAGAAGACAGAAAGATCTCCCTTACTCATGAATCAGTAGGATTAACAGTGAAAATGGACATCTTACCAAATGTAATCCAATGATTTAATGCAAATACCATCAAAATTCCAAGACAATTCTTCACAAAAATAGAAAGAGCAATTCTTAATTTCAAACAAACAAAAACAGTATACCCAAAACATTATAAACAATAAAAGAACTTTTGGGGGAATCATTGTCACTGACATCAAAGTCTTTTCTAAAATTAAATATCTATATCAAGTGTTCCCTACTGCTTGTCCCTTAGAGAGACCCTACCACTATCCTGTATCGCTTTCTCTGAGAGGGCAGTGGCCTCCTGTGGGTATCCACCAACCCTTGTACATCGAGTCTCTGTAGGGCTAGGCAGAATTTCTCCCACTGTAACCAGACACGTCAAACTGTGTTGAGGAACAGATATCACAGTCAGGCTATAACTTTAGGGAAAGCCTCTGGTCCCCTAAAGGATTTTTTTTCTTTGTTCTGCCTTTACTTTGCTGGTATTTTTTTTTCTTTTTTTCATTCTAATGTTTAATCTTGAATCCCATGTATGGACTGCTGACATTCCATGTAGGAGTATCACAGCTAATAATATTTTTTTGAATTTTATTTTTTTAAACTTTTTATAGACCAAAAATATATTTCATTAGATATTTACCTTATTTGCCTGTCAAATGTTGTTCCCTTTCCTGTATTCCTCTCCCCAAACCCCCTATCTCCTCCCCCTCCCCTTGCTCACCAACCTACCCACACCTGCTTCCTGGCCCTGACATTCCTCTACAGTAGGGCATAGAACAGACATAGAGCCTTTCCTCCCACTGAGGAATGACTAGGCTATCTTCTGCTACATATGCAGATAGAGCCATGATTCTCACCATGTGTACTCTTTGGTTGGTGATATAGTCCCTGGGAGCTCTGGGTGTACTGGTTAGTTCATAATGTTATTCCTCTTTTGGGGCTGCTAACCCCTTCAGCTCCTAATTTTCTTTCTTTCTTTTTCTTTACTTCTTTTTTTTTTTAAGACAGGTTTTAATCTATATCTTTGGCTTTCCTGGAACTCTTTATGTATAACAGGCTAGCTTCCAACTCTGATCTGTGACTGTCTCTGACTCCTGAATGCTGGGATTAAAGGTATGAGCCAGCACAACCAACTTCAAAGGTTTCTTTCATTTATTTATTTATTTATTTATTTATTTATTTATTTATTTATTCAATTTACATCCCTTCCCCACTACTCCCTCCCTGTTTTCTCAGAGTAGAGGAAGTCCCCTCAGGTCTCACCCTGCCCTGGAACAGGTAGTCCCAGCCAAACTAAGCACATCCCCTCCCACTGAGGACCAACCAGGAAGGCCAGCCAGAGGAAGGAAATTTCATTCAATTTTTGAGATTATGCTATAATTACATTGTTTATCGCTTATCTTTTCTCCCTTCAGGCCCTCCCATATATACCTCCTTACTCTCTCTATACTAATCAGGACTCACCAGTATGATAGTTTAAACATGAGATGAAGATGGACAGGATATGTGGCAAAGTGGACATAGAACGCCCATAAGGCCTCAACCCTATACAAAAACTACAGCTAACTGTTGAATGTTGAGAGTGGGAGCAATATCTGCCCTAGAGAAGAGCACACAGTTTGGTTAGCAATTACTATCATTATTTTTCTTTTGTTAAGGAAACAGAATAACCACAGCATTTCCCCCTTCCAGCGTAAGATGAAATATATCCTATCCCATCCAGGTTTGAAGCTATTTAGGAGCCTAGTAACTAGTTGAGGTAGGTGATTGTGTCCCCCATGGCAGCGACCCATCTTTTTATGCTGTATGTTCTCTAGGACTTTGGGTGTGGTATGGACCACAGCGATAGCAAATCCTTGGCAGGCATGACCACCCTGGGCATCACTCTGCATTTGAGGAGTCAAGATGATAACTGAGGATCCTGTACCAACATCCAAGTGAGAGGGCCTGTGTTCAGCCCCTGGATCCAGTGTCCATGCTTTTGTATCTGAGGGTTCTGATCACTTTTCCAGAAAGGAAAAGATAGTTATATAGTATGGTTCCTGTCCCTTGGGAGAATTTAATTCTCACAGTACAGTGGAAATGGTGACACAACGGGGTCTTTGTCTCCCAGGTTGAGTCATATGACTCATTCTGAGAGGCACACATTAGCCAGAAGTAGCCAAGATACTGAGTAGCCAATGGTGAGTTTGGAAGGTAATGAGTTGGTGTGTTTTGCTCAGTAGAGGATCAGGTAGTGTGTGGCAATGCATTATTATGAAACAGCCTCTTACATCCCAGTTCTATGATACTAGGGTTGACTCAGCAGAAGGTAATATTGCTAAAGAAGCAGACACTGCATCAAGTGTAATAAGCACCTTGCCACTCAACTCCATCCCTAAATCCTAAAACAGTAAGAAATATGATTACTACCACTAAACAAAGTTTGTGATTTGGCTGGAATCTGTAATTTCAATCATAAAATTATACATAATTGAAATAATAAAGATTTCTGACAACTATGTTAACTCCTTCCACATAACCTTGATTTACTTGACAAAATCAAAAATCTGGTTCCACAGACAGATACTGAACTCAGTTGAATTTTTTAATAAACTTTATATTCGAGTTTCCATCAAACTTGTTCTCAAAAAAACATTGTAGGCACAGTAGATGATGTTTCTAATTGGTTTACCAATTCCCCAACTTTTGACAGTCAAAGGATTCATGGCAAAGGTAATTCCCCCATCAAAGTACAGAATAAGTGTGTGCAAGCTTTCAAAGCAAAGCTGCCATTTTCAACTCTATATTTCCCCCTTACATTGCTCTCTTTAGGGTAGAAGTTTCTGTCTCAATGGAGTTGTAAAACTCTGTCCCAGAACATTCTTTCTCAAGGAGCTACTGAAAAACTCCTATCCAATGTTCTTGACTGGAAGGGTTTCTTGTTTCAGCACACTAATGAGTAATTAAGGGGACAAACATAAACATTTGTATTAGCTAATCCAAGAATAACTTCAGGAAGATCATATAGAGTTATACTTCAGCACCTGGAATACTCCTATCTCCTGTATTCCTGACAGTCTGGTAAATAGTTGACATGACCTCCTCTCTGTCAATGCCCATCCCCATTACTTTGATGCTCTTTAGCCTGGAGATTTGTCTCCTGCAATGGTCACTCAAAGCTGCCTTATTATTATTATTATTATTTATTATTATTATTATTGATTTACCGGACCAAATTACTATTCTTTTACATCCTAGTGATAAAGTTGTGCTTTTTCAGGGACTACTCGGCAATCAAGTGCTGACATCTGGCTTTCAAAATATATTCAAGGTCCCCACTTTCTGACAACGCTAGGTAATACAGCAATGTGCCCTAAAACAGAAAAATATCCCCCATATTGAATACCAAAATGCAATTGTTTGAATGTAGAAATGATTTTAGAGCACCCAAAACCCATCAGTGTTATATTATGTGCCACGCGCTCTGTTCGAGTCAGCTTAAGCTGAGAGGTTTGAAAGTCACTCATGAGGCAAAGAGCTTCAAGGAAGCTCTCCTCCTGGAGTCTGGCATTCACTCTAACCCATACATTAATTTTCCATTCCCGAGTTAGTCTAGTATATGGATCCACGTGCTCTCTTTCAGTATTTTCTTATTATAAGTGCCTTTTAAGATTTAATTCTGACATAGCTAAAGCCTTCTGCCAGTGTTCCAACAGTTCTAGAACGTCCTTGAGCAAGACCATGGGCTTGAAATTCAGCAAGAATGTTGCTGATCAGAATAGCCTCTGGTACTACACTATCAATTTGAATAAAAGCTAGGTCACTACCTTACACAGGAATTTACCATCACTGAGGAAGAAGGAAGTTTCAGACCAAAGGAGTAACCAGAATAGATACTTAGAACTATAGCGAAGTTACACCTATACACACACACACACACACACACACACACACACACACACACACACGTATTTACAATGCCCTAAGGGGAAGGTGGACTATACAATAGACTAAAATAGGAACTATGGCAAGGGCGCAAAGCCCTTGACCCTGGCTTCTAAGATTAGTGAATCTTAGGTGGAGCCCTTGTTGATCCTAGTTGTTATGAATTCTATCCGAGGTGGTTCCCTTTAGACCTCTTGTGTTTGCATTACTCTGTTTTATGTAAGATTCTGGTTACCTCATTTGTACCTTATGAATATGTCACCCAACTTTCTTATTGTCTTCTGCATAAAAAGTCTGATGCTTGGTTTAAAAAAAAACATTCAAATTTCACACAAACTCTCCTGTGTGCATCTGTTTGTCAATTCATCCTATGCTTTGCCCACCTGCGACTAGAGACTGGTTCCACACAGACAAAGGGGCCCAGAGAGTCTGCGGCAATTATGGAAAATAAATATAAATGCATTTCCTTGGTGAATTTAACGAAGAATGATCCAAGATTTGAATTCTTTATTTCTCTCCCTCCATATCTTCCACTGTTTCTCTCTGTTGCATGAATCTGGGTCTGTACCAGCCTGAATAACTGAATCAATTTCTCTCTCTCTCTCTCTCTCTCTCTCTCTCTCTCTCTCTCTCTCTCTCTCTCACTCTCTCTCGCTCTCTCTCTACCTCTCGCTTGCTCTCGCTCGCTCTCGCTTGCTGTTTCCCTCTCTCTCCCTCTCTCTCCCTCTTCCCTCTCTCTCTTTCTTTGTCTCTATCCCCATTGAGCCACACAGAAAGCACCATATGGGGAAAAATTAGTGATACCTAAAGAAATGTTTCACAGTGTTTTTCAAGTGAATAAATAACTGACTTCAATTGATCTGGATAAAAAACATTACAAATACCATTTTTTTCATGCACTATTTGTATGTTTTATTCAATATTTGTGGTGGGTATTCATTTTTAAAAACAGCTTTTATCCTATTTACCATTTTCCAAATGTGATCATTGTAACACTTACATAGATAAAAATTCATTACACTCTGGGTCAGAAGCATTGAAAAACATATTTTAAAATAACAGCTATGCCTTACATCAGATTATAATGATTGGTTACTTAAAACTCAAGGCAAGTAAGGTTGGTTGTTCCATTAGTCCCTTAAGGACAGGTTATACAAAGGAAAAGCATACACTGGCATTGTTCTACGTCTGAAGTAACCTCAGAGTATATTATTAACTCTGGTTTTGAGATTAAACAAAAAGGCCAGTCATAGTAAAAGAAATTTCTCCTGAGAAATTTTTATTAAAAATTCATTACCATTGGTGTAGACTTGAGATAAGGGTAACTTGGCCTTCACAGAGTGATGCTGACCTGAAGGAGAATTTTCTCATAGATGCCCCAAATATTTCCATTTGGTTTTCCTGGCTGGATTTGGGAAATGGGTTATTTGGGTCTCAGAAGTATGGGAAAGTAAATTCCCTCAGACTAAGGAGTCTTTAGGAAAACCAAGGACCAGGTTGACCTGTGGCAGCTTGGAAAAGTGCTGGCTCCTGAGGCAGGCAGTGCTCCAGATGAGTTAAAGTCATAGGAGATGCAGATACATTGACATCATGTGACAGCAATATTTGCCAAGTGAACCCGTTGCTCTCTTCTCAGTAGAATGCATCTGCCATTGAGGGATGTGATGAAATTTCCTGGGATAGCTTCCTGGCCTCTTTGCACATAAGAGTAATATGCAGCAATGCTTTGGATCCTTAGGTCTTCTCTGGGCTAAGCTGCTCACTCAAGGCTATTTTGAAGAAGTCACACCTTATGCTGGATATCCTTGGATCATCCCATGGTGTTTGGGGAACACAGACCTACCACATAAATAGCTCTTTATTTTTCCTTCCTCACTTTTCTCTCCTTCATTCTTGTCTCTTGCACTCTTATCTCCACATGTATACCTAGCCCCAGACATGAGTATGTGACTGTTTACAGAGGACATAGAAAGTCTTAAAGTGACTTAGGGACTTTGGAAAAACAGAAGACAGTGAAGTATCTTGAGTGATCCTTAGTGATTAGAGTAGGGTGTGATGGAGCTGTGGGCTGGGGAGAAGAGAGAGATTGTCACAGATCTCAAGATTCCTCATTATGATAGCATGGTTATGTGCAGGAGATGGTTCAGATGGGGGCCCAAATCCAGGGCATGGCAGGCATGAACGCAGGTGGTATGGAATGCTTCTTCTTTTGCTATGTCCTCTTCTGCACATAAGATTCATCGGCTTCCACTTCTCAACAATTGTTGTGAATGTACGCTGCTGCCCTCTGGTGGTAGGCGGGTTAGAAGACATGCTGCAGCATCAACCTGGACCCAGATGACCAGGTGCCTGAAGACTCAGACCTTAGTCAATGGAAAAAAGAATCAAAGGTATTGGCAGATATTCTTATCTCCTAGCATACTCCTGGCTCCAGCTTGAAAAATTGAATAGACCTGCCTGTGCTTTGCCCTGAATCCACCCCAGAGCTATATTCTGGTAGATTGAAGCTGCCTACTCTCCCAGGGGCCCAGCTGAAGTTGCTGGAATTCACCCTTTTGGCATTTGTTCATCTTCCCTTATACCCTTATCTCTCAGCCACAACCAAATCTCTCATCTACCAGCACAGGGTTCTCCTGGGAAGACTGGGGGACAAGCATCTTTAAACTTACAGCATTCTTGTGGTCTGAATTCCAAATTTTTGCACACTTATATAGCAAGCTTGGCAGCTGTACAGCAGGTACTTTATTGTAAATGACCTAGTCATAAGCCAGGTATCTTGGCCCTGAGAACAAAAAATTATTAATCTGAGCAAGCTCTCAGATAGGAAAATGGAAACTCTACTACCATATTGATGGACTTTGCTATGATTTTTACTACTCTGTCCACTGCATGTATGTATGAACGATAAAGTCTGCATCTTAACACTAGAAGAGAGGATATTAAAAACAAAGAGAATTTATTGAACTTTCTAGAGGCTATTCGACTTATCCTATGAACTGTGGTCCTCCACTGCCAGGTTGCTGACCTGACTCCCCAACAAACACCCCAAACACCTATTTATATTCTGATGACATAACCCAACCTGGTGCCACCTGAGACTCCATTGTAAAGAAGAAATATACAGCTCACATCCACAGGTTGATGGAGGACATCAGAGGCAAAGATCATTCTCACACAAACTACTGGAAAGATTGTTGGTAATTGACCTTCACCAGGCATCTGGGGTCCATGCAACTTTCTGAGTTACTCAGATTAAAGTACATTTCACTTAAACTGGACATCCTGGTTCAAGATTATGCCAGGTTTGTGTTCAAATAAATCTAAAACAGGGAGCCCTTACCTAGGAAGGGTTCCAAATATGAAATAAACACCTCAGCAACTTTAGGGAAACTGACTTCAGCAAGCTCCATCCTGCCAGGGGGTGGAAAACTTTACTTGCTAGGTTTGCAGGTACCTTTTGTTGAGGCCGGCCAGCAGCTCACATGTATGGGTTCAGCAATGCCTCTACAAGAATTATGCCAATTGTCACACCACAATTTGTGACTCTTAGGCTATATTGGGAGCTAGAGGTCACCCTCCTCATCTTTATTGTCTCTATGGCCTGATGAATCAGACCAAAAGCCACAATATATACTGGAATGCTTTTAGAATGAAAATTAGTAGCTGCCATCTGCACACTCTTGGGGGCAGGGATGCACACCTGGTACAGTCAGGCTGAAGGGTGTTGATTGACCTGCTTGAAAAACAAAATCCAGACAGTGAAAGGCAACAGTACACAGTTTCTTTGTGGAAGCCCAGGTACTTTATTCAGTTGCAAATTAGCAACAATCAAGCTCAGGCTCTGGCCTCCAGGTGTGTGGGAGCTGGTAAATCAGTAAAAAGGCCAGAGATTCTCTGGAAGTGGAGGCTGTGCTCTGAATTAACTTTGCTAGATAATCAAGATTTTTAGCTATCTTCAATAGGAATCTCTAATATTGGACTTATTACTAGACCAGTCCAAGACTGAGTTAGAATAACTGGTCACCTTTAAGAAAAGAGAAAAATCATCATGAATATTATATGACTAATCTTTCTAAGTCAGAATATACAGTCTCTGATGTTCATTTTGCCATAAAGTTTTAAAAGCTTGAAGCAAGAGAGTTTCACTAGTCCAAACTGGAAAAATGGCAAGCAAGGATGGGTCGAAAACATGTACCCAATTTAGCTTCCTTGTCACTTCAGTCAGGGCACTGAGCCAACTCACCTGCCAGCTTGTCAAACGAATTAGCCATCATGCTTCTGCAGTGTTCCATGGAGAGAACCTATGTTTTTCAATTCCCTAATAAGGTAGCTGTTTAGGATCAAACCATATGCCAATAAGTAGATCGTTTTAAGATACTATAAAGCATTAAGTTCTTTGACATCTAAATTTCAAAATTCTAAAATAAAAGTATGATTTAAATAATGTGCACAGCAATAAACTAAATAATATGCACAGGGATATAATTTCCCCTTTCTTTGTCTTTTAAGAAGTTAAAGGTTTTTTTTTTTTTGTTTTTATCGTAAACTTTTTTTTAATTAGGTATTTTCCTCGTTTACATTTACAATGCTATCCCAGAAGTCACCCATACCCACCCCACCCCCCATTCCCCTACCTACCCACTCCCCCTTTTTGGCCCTGGTGTTCCTCTGTACTGGGGCATATAAAGTTTGCAAGTCCAAAGGGCCTCTATTTCCAGTGATGGCCAACTAGACCATCTTTTGATACATATGCAGCTAGAGACAAGAGCTCCGGGGTACTGGTTAGTTCATATTGTTGTTCCACATATAGGGTTGCAGTTCCCCTTAGCTCCTTGGGTACTTTCTCTAGCTCCTCCATTGGGGGCCATGTGACCCATCCAATAGGTGACTGTGAGCATCTACTTTTGTGTTTGCTAGGCCCTGGCATAGTCTCACAAGAGACAGCTATATCTGGGTCCTTACAGCAAAATCTTGCTAGTATATGCAATGGTGTCAGCGTTTGGAAGCTGATTATTGGATGGATCCCTAGAAATGGCAATCACTAGATGGTCCATCCTTTCGTCACAGCTCCAAATTTTGTCTCTGTAACTCCTTCCATGGGTGTTTTGTTCCCATTTCTAGGAAGCGGCAAAGTGTCCACACTTTGGTCTTCATTCTTAAAGTTAAAGTTTTAAAGTTCCACAATATCTTGTCCTTTAGAATTAATTACTTGTTGACAAAACATCTCAAATACTTGACTGTTATAGTCAGTATTCACGTAACATGGGCAGTGATTAATAGCACTTTGAATTGTTTCTCTTAAAGAGTGGTTGATGTCTGGGATTCCACAGAAAGTTGTCTGCCCAGACCAGAGTGTGGACCACAGAAGCTAACAGCTTCTGGGACAGGCGAGAGCCACAGAGTTCTGAGGCAGCGCTGTTTTCGGGCTCCAGACATCCGGCCATCTCCCCGGCCAGAGGACAGGGTCTGCCCAGCCTGGGAGGCTAGGATTTTGACTCAGGAGCGGCAGGAGCCACCTTGGTTCCTGGACTCAGCAGAAAGCAGCCTGCACAGGTGACAGTGTGGACTACAGAAGCTAACAGATTCTGGGACAGGCAAGAGCCACAAAGCTTTTGAGGCAGCGCCATTTTCGGGCTTCAGATATCCGGCCACCTTCCCGGCCAGAGGTCAGGTGTCTGCCCGGCCGGGGAGGCCCTACCCTCAGGATCCTCGGGAGCCATTTTGGTTCCGGGACTTCACAGAAAGTAGTCTGCACAGATGAGAGTGTGGACTACTGAAATTAACAGCTTCTGGGACAGGTCAAAGCAACACAGCTTCTGGGAAAGGTTCTATTTTGGCCCTTCATCTTCGGCCAGGAGAAGGTCCAAACACCAGATAAGTGTGCACCTTCCCTGTAAGAGGTGAGCTTGCCTGCAGAGAGCGCTCTGACCACTGAAACTCAGAAGAGAGATCTAGTCTCCCAGGTCTGCTGATAGAGGGTAACAGAATCACCAGAGGAACATTCTCTAAATAGAGACAACTATAACAACTAACTCCAGGTATTACCAGATGGCGAAAGGTAAATGTAAGAATCTTACTAAGAGAAACCAAGACCACTCACCATCATCAGAACCCAGCACTCCCACTTTGCCAAGTCCAGGGCAAGCCAACACACCCGAAAAGCTAGACCCGGATTTAAAAGCATATCTCATGATGATGGTAGAGGACATCAAGAAAGACTTTAATAACGCACTTAAAAAATACAGGAGGGGCCACCTTCCTGGTGAGAGCACAGGGGTCCGCCCGGCCCGAGAGGTTTCTGCCACAGGACCGGGCAGCGGGAGCCTCCTTGGCTCCGGGACCCCGCGGAGGGCAGGCTGCATGGGGGAGGGTGTGGAATACAGAGGCCAGCCGTTTCTGGAACAGGCGAGAGCCAGAGAGCTTCTGAGGCGCCGCCATCTTCGGCTCCAGACAACCGGCCACCTTCCTGGCCAAAGCAACACAGCTCCTGGGAAAGATCCTGTTTTGGGCCTTCATCTTCAGCCAGGAGGAGGTCCAAACACCAGATAACTGTGCACCTTCCCTGAAAGAGGAGAGATTGCCTGCAGAGACTGCTCTGACCACTGAAACTCAGAGGAGAGAACTAGTCTCCCAGGTCTACTGATAGAGGGTAACAAAATCAACAGAGGAACAATCTCTAAACAAAGACAACTATAATAACTAAATCCAGAGATTGCCAGATGGTGAAAGGTAAACGTAAGAATCCTACTAACAGAAACCAGGACCACTCACCATCATCAGAACCCAGAACGCCCACTTTGCGCAGTCCAGGGCATCCTAACACACCTGAAAAGGTAGACCTGGATTTAAAAACATATCTCATGATGATGGTAGAGGACATAAAGAAGGAATTTAATAACTCACTTAAAGAAATACAGGAGAACACTCCTAAAGAGTTACAAGTCCTTAAAGAAAAACAGGAAAACACAACCAAACAGGTAGAACTCCTTATAGAAAAACAGGAAAACACATCCAAACAGATGATGGAAATGAACAAAACCATACTAGACCTAAAAAGGGAAGTAGACACAATGAAGAAAACCCAAAGTGAGGCAACGCTGGAGATAGAAACCCTAGGAAAGAAATCTGGAACCATAGATGCCAGCATCAGCAACAGAATACAAGAGATGGAAGAGAGAATCTCAGGTGCAGAAGATTCCATAGAAAACATCTGCACAACAATCAAAGAAAATGGAAAATGCAAAAAGATCCTAACTCAAAACATCCAGGAAATCCAGGACACAATGAGAAGACCAAACCTACACATAATAGGAGTGGATGAGAATGAAGATTTTTAACTCAAAGGACCAGCAAACATCTTCAACAAAATTATTGAAGAAAACTTCCCAAATCTAAAGAAAGAGATTTCCATGAACATACAAGAAGCCTACAGAACTCCAAATAGACTGGACCAGAAAAGAAATTCCTCCCGACACATAATAATCAGAACAACAAATGCACTAAATAAAGATAGAATACTAAAAGCAGTAAGGGAAAAATGTCAAGTAACATATAAAGGCAAGCCTATCAGAATTACACCAGATTTTTCATCAGAGACTATGAAAGCCAGAAGAGCCTGGACAGATGTTATACAGAAACTAAGAGAAAACAAATTCCAGCCCAGGCTACTATACCCAGCCAAACTCTCAATTACCATAGATGGAGAAACCAAAGTATTCCACGACAAAAATAAATTCACCCATTATCTCTCCACGAATCCAGCCCTTCAAAGGATAATAACAGAAAAAAACCAATACAATGACGGGAACCACACCCTAGAAAAAACAAGAAGATAATCCCTCAACAAAACTAAAAGAAGACAGCCACAAGAACAGAATGCCAACTTTAACAACAAAAATAACAGGAAGCAACAATCACTTTTCCTTAATATCTCTTAATATCAATGGTCTCAACACCCCAATAAAAAGACATAGACTAACAAACTGGTGACACAAACAAGACCCCACATTTTGCTGCTTACAGGAAACTAATCTCAGAGAAAAGGATAGACACTACCTCAGAATTAAAGGCTGGAAAACAATTTCCAAGCAAATGGTATGAAGAAAGAAGCTGGAGTAGCCATCCTAATATCTGATAAGATTGACTTCCAACCAAAAGTCATCAAAAAAGACAAGGAGGGGCACTTCATACTCATCAAAGGTAAAATCCTCCAAGAGGAACTCTCAATTCTGAATATCTATGCTCCAAATACAAGGGCAGCCACATTCATTAAAGAAACTTTAGTAAAGCTCAAAGCACACATTGCACATGACACAATAATAGTGGGAGACTTCAACACACCACTTTTGCCAATGGACAGATCATGGAAACAAAAACTAAACAGGGACACAGTGAAACTAACAGAAGTCATGAAACAAATGGACTTAACAGATATCTACAGAACATTTTATCCTAAAACAAAAGGATATACCTACTTATCAGCACCTCATGGAACCTTCTCTAAAATTGACCACATAATTGGTCACAAAACAAACCTCAACATATACAAAAATATTGAAATTGTCTCATGCATCCTATCAGACCACCATGGTCTAAGGCTGATCTTCAATAACAAAATAAATAATAGAAAGCCACCATTCACATGGAAACTGAACAACACTCTTCTCAATGATACCTTGGTCAAGGAAGGAATAAAGAAAGAAATTAAGGGCTTTTTGGAGTTTAATGTAAATGAAGCCACAACATACCCAAACTTATGGGACACAATGAAAGCATTCCTAAGAGGAAAACTCATAGCTCAGAGTGCCTACAGAAAGAAACTAGAGAGAGCACACATTAGCAGCTTGACAACACACTTAAAACGTCTAGAAGAAAATGAAGCAAATTCACCCAAGAGGGGTAGAAGGCAGGAAATAATCAAACTCAGGGGTGAAATCAACCAAGTGGAAACAAGAAGAACTGTTCAAAGAATCAACCAATCAAGGAGCTGGTTCTTTGAGAAAATCAACAAGATAGATAAACCCTTAGCCAGACTAACTAGAGGGCACAGGGACAGTATCCCAATTAACAAAATCAGAAATGAAAAGGGAGACATAACAACAGATCCTGAAGAATTCCAAAACACCATCAGATCCTTCTACAAAAGGCTGTACTCAACAAAACTGGAAAACCTGGACGAAATTGACAAATTTCTGGACAGATACCAGGTACCAAAGTTGAATCAGGATCAAGTTGACCATCTAAACAGTCCCATATCCCCTAAAGAAATACAAGTTATTAATAGTCTCCCAGCCAAAAAATGCCCAGGACCAGATGGGTTTAGTGCAGAGTTCTATCAGACCTTCAAAGAAGATCTAATTCCATTTCTTCACAAACTACTCCACAAGATAGAAGTAGAAGGTAATCTACCCAACTCATTTTATGAAGCCACTATTACTCTGATACCTAAACCACAAAAAGACCCAACAAAGATAGAGAACTTCAGACCAATTTCCCTTATGAATATCGATGCAAAAATCCTCAATAAAGTTCTTGCTAACCGAATCCAAGAACACATCAAAACAATCATCCATCCTGACCAAGTAGGTTTCATCCCAGGGATGCAGGGATGGTTCAATATACGGAAATCCATCAATGTAATCCAGTATATAAACAAACTCAAAGACAAAAACCACATGATCATCTCCTTAGATACTGAGAAGGCATTTGACAAAATCCAACATCCATTCATGATAAAAGTCTTGGAAAGATCAGGAATTCAAGGTCCATACCTAAACATGATAAAAGCAATCTACAGCAAACCAATAGCCAACATCAAAGTAAACGGTGAGAAGCTGGAAGCAATCCCATTAAAATCAGGGACTAGACAATGCTATCCACTCTCGCCCTACATATTCAACATTGTACTTGAAGTCCTAGCCAGAGCAATTAGACAACAAATGGAGATCAAGGGGATAAAATTGGAAAGGAAGAAGTCAAAATATCACTTTTTGCAGATGATATGATAGTATATATAAGTGACCATAAAAATTCCACCAGAGAACTCCTAAGCCTGATAAACAGCTTTGTTGAAGTAGCTGGATATAAAATTAACTCAAACAAGTCAATGGCCTTTCTGTACACAAAGAATAAACAGGCTGAGAAAGAAATTAGGGAAACAACACCCTTCTCAATAGTCACAAATAACATAAAATACCTTGGCGTGACTCTAAATAAGGAAGTGAAAGATCTGTATGATAATAAATTCAAGTCTCAAAAGAAAGAAATTAAAGAAGATCTCAGAAGATGGAAAGATCTCCCATGCTCATGGATTGGCAGGATCAACATTGTAAAAATGGCCATCTTGCCAAAAGCAATCTACAGATTCAATGCAATCCCCATCAAAATTCCAACTCAATTCTACAACGAATTAGAAAGGGCAATCGGCAGATTCATCTGGAATAACAAAAAACCTAGGATAGCAAAAACTCTTCTCAAGGATAAAAGAACCTCTGGTGGAAACAACATGCCGGACCTAAACCTGCACTACAGAGAAATTGTGATCAAAACTGCATGGTACTGGTATAGTGACAGACAAGTAAACCAATGGAACAGAATTGAAGACCCAGAGATGAATCCACACATCTATGGTCACTTTAACTTTGACAAGGGAGCTAAAAACATCCCGTGGAAAAAAGACAGCATTTTCAACAAATGGTGCTGGCACAACTGGCGGTTATCATGTAGAAGAATGTGAATTGATCCATTTCTATCTCCTTGTACTCAGGTCAAATATAAGTGGATTAAGGAACTCCACATAAAACCAGAGACACTGAAACTTATAGAGGAGAAAGTAGGGAAAAGCCTCGAAGATATTGGCACAGGGGAAAAATTCCTGAGTAGAACAGCAATGGCTTGTGCTGTAAGATCAAGAATCGATACGTGGGACCTCATAAAATTGCAAAGCTTCTGCAAAGCAAAAGACACAGTCAATAAGACAAAAAGCCACCAACAGATTGGGAAAGGATCTTTACCTATCCCAAATCAGATAGGGGACTAATATCCAATATATATAAAGAACTCAAGAAGGTGGACTCCAGAATATCAAATAAGCCCATTAAAAAATGGGGCTCAGAGCTGAACAAAGAATTCTCACCTGAGGAATACCGAATGGAAGAGAAGCACCTGTAAAAATGTTCAAAATCCTTAACCATCAGGGAAATGCAAATCAAAACAACACTGAGATTCCACTTCACTCCAGTCAGAATGGCTAAGATCAAAAAATCAGGTGGCAGCAGATGCTGGCGAGGATGTGGAGAAAGGGGAACACTCCTCCATAGTTGGTGGGATTGCAAGCTTGTACAACCTCTCTGGAAATCAGTCTGGCGGTTCCTCAGAAAATTGGACATATTACTACCGGAGGATCCCACAATACCTCTCCTGGGCATATATCCAGAAGATGTCCCAACCGGTAAGAAGAACACATTCTCCACTATGTTCATAGCAGCCTTATTTATAATAGCCAGAAAGTGGAAATAACACAGATGCCCCTCAACAGAGGAATGGATACAGAAAATGTGGTACATTTACACAATGAAATACTACTCAGCTATTTACAAAAATGAATTTATGAAATTCCTAGGCAAATGGATGGACCTGGAGGGTATCATCCTGAGTGAAGTAAGCCAATCACAAAGGAACTCGCACAATATGTACTCACTGATAAGTGGATATTAGCCCAGAAACTTAGGATACCCAATATATAAGATACAACTTGCCAAACGCATGAATTTCAAGAAGAACGAAGACCAAAGTGTGGACACTCTACCCTTTCTTTAAAATGGGAACAAAACACCCATAGAAGGAGTTACACAGACAAAATTTGGAGCTGTGACGAAAGGATGGACCATCTAGTGATTTCCATATGCAGGGATCCATCCCATAATCAGCTTCCAAATGCTGACACCATTGCATACACTAGCAAGATTTTGCTGAAAGGACCCAGATATAGCTCTCTCTTGTGAAAGTATGCCGGGGCCTAGCAAACACAGAAGTGGATGATCACAGTCAGCTATTGGATGGGTCACACGGCCCCTTATTGAGAAGCTAGAGAAATTACCCAAGGAGAAAAAGGGAACTGCAACCCTATATGTGGAACAACAATATGAACTAACCAGTACCCGGGAGCTCTTGCCTTTAGCTGCATATGTATCAAAAAATGGCCTAGTCAGTCATCACTGCAAAGAGAGGCCCATTAGACTTGCAAACTTTATATGCCCCAGTACAGGGGAACACCAGGGACAAAAAGGGGCAGTGGGTGGATAGGGGATTGGGGGAGTGGGTATGGGGGACCTTAGGGATAGCATTGAAAATGTAACGAGGAAAATACCTAATTAAAAAAAAAAAAGAAATACAGGAGAACACTGCTATAGAGCTACAAGTCCTTAAAGAAAAACTGGAAAACACAAACCAACAGATAGAAGTCCTTACAGAAAAACAGGAAAACACATCCAAACAGGTGATGGAAATGAACAAAACCACACTAGACCTAAAAAGGGAAGTAGACACAATAAAGAAAACCCAAAGTGAGGTGACGCTGGAGATAGAAAACCTAGGAAAGAAATCTGGAAACATAGATGCGAGAATCAGCAACAGAATACAAGAAATGGAAGACAGAATATCAGGTGCAGAAGATTCCATAGAGAACATAGGCACAACAATCAAAGAAAATGCAAAATGCAAAAAGATCCTAATTCAAAACATCCAGGAAATCCAGGACACAATGAGAAGACCAAACCTATGGATAATAGGAGTGGATGAGAATGAAGATTTTCAATTCAAAGGACTAGCAAATATCATGAACATTATCATAGAAGAAAACTTCCCAAATCTAAAGAAAGAGATGCCCATGAACATACAAGAAGCCTACAGAACTCCAAATAGACTGGACCAGAAAAGAAATTCCTCCCAACACATAATAATCAGAACAACAAATGCACTAAATAAAGATAGAATACTAAAAGCAGTAAGTGAAAAAGGTCAAGTAACATATAAAGGCAAGCCTATCAGAATTACACCAGAATTTTCACCAGAGACTATGAAAGCCAGAAGAGCCTGGACAGATGATATACAGACACTAAGAGAATACAAATTCCAGCCCAGTCTACTATACCCAGCCAAACTCTCAATTACCATAGATGGAGAAACCAAAGTATTCCACAACAAAACCAAATTCATGTATTATCTTTCCACAAATCCAGCCATTCAAAGGATAATAACAGAAAAAACACAAATACAAGGACTGGAACCACGCCCTTGAAAAAACAAGAAGATAATACCTCAACACACCAAAAAGAAGACAGCCACAAGAACAGAATGCCAACTTTAAGAACAAAAATTACAGGAAGCAACAACTACATTTCCTTAATATCTCTTAATATCAATGGACTCAACTCCTCAATAAAAAGACATAGACCAACAAACTGGCTACACAAAGTAGTCCCAACATTTTGCTGCTTACAGGAAACTCATCTCAGAGAAAAAGATACACACTACCTCAGAATGAAGGCTGGAAAACAATTTTCCAAGCAAATGGTATGAAGAAACAAGTTGGAGTAGCCATTCTAATACTGAATAAAATTGACTTCCAACCCAAAGTCATCAAAAAAGACAAGGAGGTGCACTTCATACTCATCTAAGTTAAAATCCTCCAAGAGGAACTCTCAATTCTGAATATCTATGCTCCAAATACAAGGGCAGCCACATTCATTAAAGAAATTTTAGCAAAGCTCAAAAAAACACATTGCACCTCACACAATAATGGTTGGAGACTTCAACTCACCAATTTCACCAATGGACAGATCATGGAAACAGAAACTGAAAAGGGACACAGTGAAACTAACAGAAGTTATGAAACAAATGGATCTGACAGATATCTACAGAATATTTTATCCTAAAACAAAAGGATATATCTTCTTCTCAGCACCTCATGGTACCTTTTCCAAAATTGACCATATAATTGATCACAAAACAAGCCTCAACAGATACAAAAATATTGAAATTGTCCCATGCATCCTATCAGATAACCATGGAATACAGTTGATCTTCAATAACAAAATAAATAATAGAAAGCCAACATTCACGTGGAAACTGAAAAACATTCTTCTCAATGATAACTTGGTCAAAGAAGGAATAAAGAAAGAAATTAAAGACTTTTTAGAGTTCAAAGAAAATGAAGCCACAACATAACCAAACTTATGGGATACAATGAAAGCATTTCTAACAGGAAAACACATAGCTCTGAGTGCCTCCAAAAAGAAACTAGAGAAAGCACACATTAACAGCTTGACAATACACCTAAAAGCTATAGAACAAAATGAAGCAAATTCACCAAAGAGGAGTACATGACAGGAAATAATCAAACTCAGGGGCGAAATCAACAAAGTGGAAACAAGAAGAACTATTCAAAGAATCAACCAAATGTGGAGCATGTTCTTTGAGAAAATCAACAAGATAGACAAACCCTTAGCCAGACTCACTAGAGGGCACAGAAAAAGCATTCAAATAAACAAAATCAGAAATGAAAAGTGAGACACAACAACAGATCCTGAAGAAATCCAAAACTCCATCAGATCCTTCTACAAAAGGCTATACTCAACAAAACTGGAGAACCTGGATGAAATGGAGAAGTTTCTAGACAGACACCAGGCACCAAAGTTGAATCAAGATCCGGTTAATGATCTAAACAGCCCTATATCCCCAAAAGAAATAGAAGCAATCATTAATAGTCTCTGAACCAAAAAAAACCCAGGACCAGATGGGTTTAATGCAGAGTTCTATCAGACCTTCAAAGAAGATCTAATACAGGTTCTTCACAAACTATTCCACAAAATAGAAACAGAAGGTACTCTACCCAACTCATTCTATGAAGCCACAATTATTCTGATACCTAAACAGCAAAAAGACCCAACAAAGATAGAGAACTTCAGACCAATTTCCCTTATGAATATTAATGCAAAATACTCAATTAAGTTCTTGGTAACTGAATCCAAGAACACATCAAAATAATCATCCATCCTGACCAAGTAGGTTTCATCCCAGGGATGCAGGGATGGTTCAATATACGGAAATTCATCAAGGTAATCCATTATATAAACAAACTCAAAGACTAAAACCACATGATCATCTCCTTAGATGCTAAGAAAGCATTTGACAAAATCCAACACCCATTCATGATAAAAGTGTTGGAAAGATCAGGAATTCAAGGCCAAAACCTAAACATGATGAAAGCAATCTACAGCAAACCAGTAGTCAACATCAAAGTAAATGGTGAGAAGCTGGAAGCAATCCCACTAAAATCAGGGACTAGACAAGGCTGACCACTCTCTCCCTACCTATTCAACATTGTACTTGAAGTCCTAGCCAGAGCAATTAGACAACAAAGGGAGATCAAGGGGATACAAATTGGAAAAGAAAAAGTCAAAATATCACTTTTTGCAGATGATATGATAGTATATATAAGTGACCCTAAAAATTTCACCAGAGAACTCCTAAGCCTGATAAAAAGTCAGTGAAGTAGCTGGATATAAAATTAACTCAAACAAGACAATGGCATTTCTGTATACAAAGGATAGACAGGCTGATAAAGAAATTAGGGAAACAACACCCTTCTGAATAGTCACAAATAATATAAAATACCTTGGTGTGACTCTAACTAAGGAAGTGAAAGATCTATATGATAAGAACTTCATGTCTCTGAAGAAAGAAATTAAAGAAGATCTCAGAAGATAGAAAGATCTCCCATGCTCATGGATTGGCAGGATCAATATAGTAAAAATGGCCATCTTGCCAAAAGCAATCTACAGATTCAATGCAATCCCCATCCAAATTCCAACTCAATTCTTCAACGAATTAGAAAGGGCAATCGGCAGATTCATCTGGAATAACAAAAAACCTAGGATAGCAAAAACTCTTCTTAAGGATAAAAGAACCTGTGTTGGAATCACCATGCCCGACCTAAAGCTGTACTACAGAGCAACTGTGATAAAAACTGCATGGTACTGGTATAGTGACAGACAAGTAGACCAATGGGACAGAATTGAAGACCCAGAGATGAAACCACACACGTATGGTCACATGAACTTTGACAAGAGAGCTAAAACCATCCAGTGGAAAAAAGACAGCATTTTCAACAAATGGTGCTGGCACAACTGGCTGTTATCATGTAGAAGAATGCGAATTGATCAATTCCTATCTCCTTGTACTAACGTCAAATCTAAGTGGATTAAGGAACTCCACATAAATCCAGAGACACTGAAACTTATAGAGGAGAAAGTAGGGAAAAGCCTCAAAGATATGGGTACAGCAGAAAAATTCCTGAATAGAACAACAATGGCTTGTGCTGTAAGAGTGAGAATCAATAAATGGTACCTCATAAAATTGCAGAGCTTTTGCAAGGCAAAAGACACCGTCAATAAGACAAAAAGACCACCAACAGATTGGGAAAGGACCTTTACCTATCCCAAATCAGATAGGGGACTAATATCTAATATATTTATGAATTCAAGAAGTTAGACTCCATAAAATCAAATAACCCCATTAAAAATGGGGCTCAGAACTGAAAAAAGAATTCTCACCTGAGAAATACAATTGGCAGAGAAGCACCTGAAAAAAATGTTCATCATCCTTAATCAAAAGGGAAATTCAAATCAAAACAACCCTGAGATTTCACATCACACCAATCAGAATGGCTAAGATGAAAAATTCAGGTTACAGCAGATGCTGGCGAGGATGAGGAGAAAGAGGAACACTCCTCCATTGTTGGTGGGATTGCAAGCTTGTATAACCACTCTGGAAATCTGTCTGTTGATTCCTCAGAAAATTGGACATAGTACTACCAGAGGATCCTGCAATAACTCTCCTGGGCATATATCCAGAAGATGTCCTAACCGGTAAGAAGGACACATGCTCCACTATGTTCATAGCAGCCTTATTTATAATAGCCAGAAGCTGGAAAGAACCCAGATGCCCCTCAACAGAGGAATGGATACAGAAAATGTTGTACATTTACACAATGGAGTACTACTCATCAATTAAAAGGAATGAATTTATGAAATTCCTAGGCAAATGGTTGGACCTTGAGGGCATCATCCTGAGTGAGGTAACCCTATCCAAAGGAACTCACAGATCATGTACTCACTGATAAGTGGATATTAGCCCAGAAACTTAGGATACCCAAGATATAAGATATAATTTGCTAAATGCATGAAACTCAAGAAGAACGAAGACCAAAGTGTGGACACGTTGCCCCTTCTTAGAATTAGGAACAAAACACCCATGGAGGGAGTTACAGAGACAAACTTAGGGGCAGTGATGAAAGGATGGACCACCTTGTGATTGCCATATCCAGGGATCCATCCCATAATCAGCTTCCAAACGCTGGCACCATTGCATTCACTAGCAAGATTTTGCTGAAAGGACCCAGATATAGCTGTCGCTTGTGAGACTATGCCATGTCCTAGCAAACACAGAAGTCGATGCTCACAGTCAGCTATTGGATGGATCACAGTGCCTCCAATGGAGGAGCTAGAGAAAGTACCCAAGGAGCTGAAGGGAACTGCAACCATATATGTGGAAGAACAATATGAACTAACCAGTACCCCGGAGCTCTTGTCTTTAGCTGCATATGTATCAAAAGATGGCCTAGTCGGCCATCACTGCAAAGAGAGGCGCATTGGACTTGCAAACTTTATATGCCCCAGTACAGGGGAATACCAGAGCCAAAAAGTGGGAGTGGGTGGATAGGCAAGTCGTGGGGGGAGGGTATGGGAGACTTTTGTGATAGCATTGGAAATGTAAATGAGGAAAATACCTAATAAAAATAATTAATGACAATTGTAAAAGCTTTCATTATTTTCTGCAAAGCCTTCTGTAGTAAACTAAAACCCTAAGTAATAAAAAGTTATTGCCTCTGAATCTTTTCAGGAGCAACAGCTACTCCCCAGAACTTAAAAGCTCCTTGTGTGAGAGCAAGGATTTAAAGTAAATTTCCCTTGAGAGGCATTAGCTAATAAAATGTTTCTACTTAATAAACAATATACCCTGGAAGATTCAAACTTTTGGCTTCTTGAATAGAAGCAGAAAAGATAAAAATTTCTCACATAATGTAGATCAATATTTAGCCATATCTAGAGGCAAAATATTCCAGTTATTATAAACTTACTTGAAGCAAAACCTTTACAATCATTAAGATGCAAAGGAGAGAGAGAAAAAAGAAACACACTCTTATATCTATAATAACTATATAAAATGTAGGCAAGCCAGATTATAATGCCTTTATAAATTTTACAGTCTGATTGACCCTTTATGAACTATGGATGTGAACTTTATTAAAACAGCATCTGACTAGATCTGTAAAGGTGCTCTTTTAGCTAAAAGGAATTTCCCCTAGAGGCAAATCTCCAGAGCTTCCCTAGGCACTGTTTGCAAGACAAAGGAAAGTCACACAAACCAAGCAAAAGCTGCTCTGAGCTTAGTTCCTCTTGCCATGAGGATGATATTAGAATTACTAAGTTTCTTTTGCAACATTAGATTATAACTATAATTTTGGGAAAGCAAAACCCAATTTCAAAACAATTTATCACTTTAAGAATCAACATTAAAACTTCACTACTACATTGCAAAATTTGGCTGCCAATTTATATCTATGAATGCATGACAATGTAAGATTTAACGCTTCATTAAAGAGACATTGCTTTAAATTTTATCTTAATCTTACTTTCTAGGATAACAATCACAATTAAATATTATCTCAGTTAAAAGTATCTTAGGAGGCCCAGTTTTTTGGCCTGCTCTGCCACATGTTTGAAAAGACTCCTGAGTTGCCAATTTAAGGCTAACCTTCTGTTACCAATATAACAATTATTTAATCTTAACCAATAACTTATGAGCTGATTGTGAAGACACGCAGAGCATATTACTAGTTAAAAAAAAGAAGAAAAAGGAGCTATACCAGCACTTTTCTAAATTTCACATAGTTCTAAACACATACAAAAAACACACAAAGCAGAAACCAACAGCTCCAGACACGTGGAACCCCTAGTTATCCTCAACGAGCAGGCAAAAGAATTAGAAGGGTAAGCTTCCATTTCATAAACAAAACTTGGTCCATCTTGACCGATCTCTGGAGAACACCAGGTGACTCTTGCTCTCCCAGTTCCCAGGGTGTCCCCTGGTAAGGTGACGGTCTTCCTAGCACATCTGCTGACCACAGCCTGAAGGGACAGCTGCAAATACCAAGCACACATTTCATAAAATCCCATTGTCTATAAACACCAGAGAAAACAGACTCAGGTGGATCTAAACTCAGACTTCACCATGTTTCAGAGTCACGAGACTAAACACAGACAACAAACCAATACAACAAACACATGTTCAATTCCAGAAACATAAGACAGATACTTAGAATGAAGACACTAGCTGGCACACACACAAGAGGGGGATTCCCCAATTTTCTCTCTGTCCCTGTGAGAGATTCAATATCCACTTTCCTCCCGCCTAATGCAGTTTCCAACTGCGGCCATCTGCCTGATTATTAAATCCCTTTTATTAAGCCCTAATATTTCTCTCTCCAAATAAAGCAGCTTCTAGAAGCTGCGGCCAACTGCCTGCCTGTTGAGTTCCTAGTTCCCGATAGCTCACTGCTAAACCTAAGTGAATCCAGTGTGCGGGTTTAGCACTGATCCATCTTAGAACATACCAACCTTCTGTGGTACGAATTTTAATTCTTTTCTTCTTGCATGGAGCTACAAATCAGCAGTGTTTCTTCCAAATGTCCTCTGCCTTTCTCAGGTCCTGCATTGGTTTGCCAAATTGTTGAGGCCAGCCAGCGGCTCACATGTCCAGGTTCGAGCCTGGAAGGCATCTTGGAATCTGGAAGAAAAAAGGGAATCTAGGCTATGAGAGAAAGGAAGGAACCAAGACAATAGTCTGATCAAGGTTCAATTTTAATATTGGGGAAAACGTGCTTATAAAGAGGGGGGCCCATTCCCGCCGAATCATCCTTGGAGTCCAGTTGCATGTGACCACGTGTAGGCTCTGGAACAGCTAGGCAGCAGGTAGCAGCAGCAGCAGTGGTAGAATAATAGGGTGGCAGGCTCCACTCCAGGTGATCTCCTAGTGACAAGTCAAGCCTGCTCAGCCTGTTTTCAGGCTGTGGGGGGGAAGTTACACCTTTTCCAGGTGGGTTGAAGCATTCATCTGGAATAAACATGCTCAGATAGTAGCTTAAAATCTCCTCCAGGAACTGGTCTCCTGATTATCTTCTAGCAATGGCATCTGACAGTGACCCAGCATTCATAGCCATAACTTCACAATTAACAAAAGATTTGCACACATATTGAAAACATTATTATGCATATAATCCTCAGAATTTGGGCAGGTTAAAATAAAAGAGGACATTAAGAGAAACTTTAGCAAAGCTCTCATTAGAGTCCAGCAAATGTTGAATAGACCTTCCTTTGCTTTGGGCTTCTGTACCCCATATAGATAATAAATTAGTCCCTATGAGATTACATTTGAAAGATTTCCCCCACTGCTTCCCAAGCTCAGAGGCCAGCAGTTGATAGATCTCTCTAATGTTCATTATCAAGCTACTACAAGATCTCTAGTTCCCCATAAAGAGTATTTATCAGGATATCTGAGAGATTCAGCCTACATCTAAAGCCATCACCAGTTTCTGCTTGTTCAAATCTGGAGATAAAGTATGGGTCAAACAGGTAGCCATAGGGGCACTGAAAACAGCTGGAACCAGCTTGGAAGGGATGCTACATGGTGATTTTCTCCATGAGAAATATGATTATGAAGGTAGCTGCTGACATTACGCCATGGATCCACCCTTTCCAGATCAAGAAATTAGAAGCCATGGATGTTCCTGCCAAATGGAATATATCTTGGAGTATGGGTACATCTCATTAGTCCCAAGATTCTTCCACTCCCTGGTCTTCTATTCTTATGTTTTGCCCTATTGGTATGAGGATAGGGTAATCATCCAAACCCATGGCACTCAGGACTGGACTTGGAAACTAAGGAAGACAAATGCAGGGAAGGTATTAGCTAGCATGACTATAGACCAGAAACCCATATTTTTCTTGACTTTTGTCATTGATATCTACTTTATATGTCTGGTTGCACTGGAAAAAGGAAAGATGTTGGAATTTAGTTTTTTGGGGATTGGAATACAGAGTTTACAGTTCTATGCAAGCCCTGTAGCTGCCCCCAGAAACAGAGAATCCATTTCAAAAATTCGGGTTGTAAAATAGAGGCTTCCTAAAAATACACAGAAAAATATATAGAAAGTCCCTTCCCCCCAAAAAATACACCATAGAAAAATATAATTCAATGGTCATAAAATAAAAACATCTAAAATTTTTGGTGAAAAAAAATCTTGCATTTGGAGAACAAGGAAAACCTGGAGAAACAAGATTCTGTTCCAAGGGATGGGATCTGAGGAATGAAATTGATTATTATCCGCCAGAAATGTGCCAAGAATGCTGGCTATGCTTAGATACCAAGCCATTCCCTAATTAACTAGTCTGTCAGTCCACTAACCTACAAAACTTATTGTGACTGGGGCAGCCCAAATTAACATTAGAGGATTTATAAGGGGATGAGACTTGTCTAATATCCAACACCTTTTACTTAGGCATTTCTCCTTACTCTGATGCCTATTATTCTGCTGTAGCCTCCCCTCCCCCAGCCTGAAACCTGCTTGCTCAAGGGTGGAGCTTCCCGCTCATTCTTTCTGCCACGCCCACTGATGGAATCTGCTGCTTTGCTGTTCGGAACCACACACGTGCTCACCTTTCTTTTTTTTTTTTTCCTTCTTGAATCCTTTTCCATTTTTTATTAGGTATTTAGCTCATTTACATTTCCAATGCTATACCAAAAGTCCCCCATATCCACCCACCCCCACTCCCCTGCCCACCCACTCCCCCTTTTTGGCCCTGGTGTTCCCCTGTATTGGGGCATATAAAGTTTGCAAGTCCAAAGGGCCTCTCTTTCCAGTGATGGCCGACTAGGCCATCTTTTGATATATATGCAGCTAGAGTCAAGAGCTCCGGGGTACTGGTTAGTTCATAATGTTGTTCCACCTATAGGGTTGCAGATCGCTTTAGCTCCTTGGCTACTTTCTCTAGCTCCTCCATTGGGAGCCCTATGATCCATCCATTAGCTGACTGTGAGCATCCACTTCTGTGTTTGCTAGGCCCCGGCATAGTCTCACAAGAGACAGCTACATCTGGGTCCTTTCAATAAAATCTTGCTAGTGTATGCAATGGTGTCATCGTTTGGATGCTGATTATGGGGTGGATCCCTGGATATGGCAGTCTCTACATGGTCCATCCTTTCATCTCAGCTCCAAACTTTGTCTCTGTAACTCCTTCCATGGGTGTTTTGTTCCCAAATCTAAGGAGGGGAATAGTGTCCACACTTCAGTCTTCATTCTTCTTGAGTTTCATGTGTTTAGCAAATTATATCTTATATCTTGGGTATCCTAGGTTTGGGGCTAATATCCACTTATCAGTGAGTACATATTGTGTGAGTTTCTTTGTGAATGTGTTACCTCACTCAGGATGATGCCCTCCAGGTCCATCCATTTGGCTAGGAATTTTATAAATTCATTCTTTTTAATAGCTGAGTAGTACTCCATTGTGTAGATGTACCACATTTTCTGTATCCATTCCTCTGTTGAGGGGCATCTAGGTTCTTTCCATCTTCTGGCTATTATAAATAAGGCTGCTATGAACATAGTGGAGCATGTGTCCTTCTTACCAGTTGGGGCATCTTCTGGATATATGCCCAGGAGAGGTATTGCTGGATCCTCCGGTAGTACTATGTCCAGTTTTCTGAGGAACCGCCAGACTGATTTCCAGAGTGGTTGTACAAGCCTGCACTCCCACCAACAATGGAGGAGTGTTCCTCTTTCTCCACATCCACGCCAGCATCTGCTGTCACCTGAATTTTTGATCTTAGCCATTCTGACTGGTGTGAGGTGGAATCTCAGGGTTGTTTTGATTTGCATTTCCCTGTTGATTAAGGATGTTGAACATTTTTTCAGGTGCTTCTCTGCCATTCGATATTGCTCAGGTGAGAATTCTTTGTTCAGTTCTGAGCCCCATTTCTTAATGGAGTTATTTGATTTTCTGAAGTCCACCTTCTTGAGTTCTTTATATATGTTGGATATTAGTCCCCTATCTGATTTAGGATAGGTAAAGATCCTTTCCCAATCTGTTGGTGGTCTTTTTGTCTTATTGACGGTGTCTTTTGCCTTGCAGAAACTTTGGAGTTTCATTAGGTCCCATTTGTCAATTCTCGATCTTACAGCACAAGCCATTGCTGTTCTGTTCAGGAATTTTTCCCCTGTGCCCATATCTTCAAGGCTTTTCCCCACTTTCTCCTCTATAAGTTTCAGTGTCTCTGGTTTTATGTGAAGTTCCTTGATCCACTTAGATTTGACCTTAGTACAAGGAGATAAGTATGGATCGATTCGCATTCTTCTACACGATAACAACCAGTTGTGCCAGCACCAATTGTTGAAAATGCTGTCTTTCTTCCACTGGATGGTTTTAGCTCCCTTGTCGAAGATAACATGACCATAGGTGTGTGGGTTCATTTCTGGGTCTTCAATTCTATTCCATTGGTCTACATGTCTGTCTCTATACCAGTACCATGCAGTTTTTATCACAATTGCTCTGTAGTAAAGCTTTAGGTCTGGCATGGTGATTCCGCCAGAAGTTCTTTTATCCTTGAGAAGACTTTTTGCTATCCTAGGTTTTTTGCACAGTGGTCTGCACTTCCCTTTCCCTCCTTGCTCTAAGCCAGAATTCTTAGTGACCACACCTTCCGCTGTGTCTTTAAATCCATTTCATAAGGGGAATTGACCTCCTTTCCCTGAGAAACAGCTTGGCACTCACAAAAGACCAGCGGGGGAGGGGAGCCACTGCCTGCCTTTTCCACCACCTGACCCGCAGCTGCCACAGAACCCACAAAATTTAAAATAAGTGAACTGTGCCACTTCCACACGCCTTATAGTCCAGGCTTCCACGCTCCCATTTTACTGGTTCGCTAAAAATTCCCACGCAGACACCAGTATACCATCAGTAGGGCTCATCAGTGGGGAAGGGCCTCCACTTCCCCGAACAGAGCCTGGCCAGTTCTGCCTGAGAACTAAGGGGCTAGCGTTCCAGCTGACATAGAAGCAGACATTGCCCATCTGGATCCTGTTCTCCTGAAAGTTGCTCTCTCTCCTCAGGGCTCTAGCTGCTGGCTGAAATCCCTTGCCAGGGTGGAGCACTTTCCACAGTAAGTCCAGGGCTTACTGGGTAGCCACTAGAGGTCCTCGTGAGGACTTGTGCACTCTAGCCTGGTTGATTTCCTTTTTGGTTTCTGAGCTGTTCACAGAATGCTGGTATGAACACCAGGAACCTCCAGAATACGGGCAACAACGTGTCTTCAAACGTATCATCAGATACACCACTGGGATGTCTCCTAGGAAATCTTAAGTCTTTGAAGCTGACGCCTCCTTTAAAGGCATCAAAATTAAAAGAATCTTTATACATACTGCCAGCAAACTGGTAAATGAGAAGAGGTTATCTATGTAAAATCTTTCATTCATCTCCGTTCCAATCATGCTATGTTTTCTTCTTGCTCTCCAAATCAACTTCTGTTACCATAAATCCTGAACAACTCCCACTAAATGATACTACGATACTGGACCCAACATATGAACCACCTCCTCTTCGCAGTAGGCCAGCTTCTGTGAAATTTATAACCCAAACTGCTGCCTTGGTTTCCCCCCTTCTGAGACTCCCCAGGGCCTGCCACCCCCAGCTCTCATCCTTCTACACTATCTACAGGTCCCACCCAATGTTCTACCTTAGCACCTACTTTCACACCACCTATCACTCACTCTAAGGCCACGACCAAAACCCCAAGCTCTCCACCCCTAAAGGAATCCAACCCAGCAACTGTCCTTCTCTTAAGGGAGGTTGCAGGGGTAGATGCAATGTTCAGACGGTCAGAGTACACGTTCCCTTCTCACTGAGCAAACTTTCTTGGATAGAGAAGAGATTGGGCTCCTATACTTCTAATTCTTCTGTGTTTATCAAAGAATTTCAGTTTATCACTCAGATGTACAGTTTGACTTCTCATGGTATACACATGATACTTACAAACAATTTGCTTCCCAAGGAACGTGGGCGACTTTGGGAACTAGCGAGAGAACATGCAGATGAGATTCATCAAAAGATAGAGCATATCTAATGAGAGCAGAGACAGTACCTGGTCCAGATGATCAGTGGAATTATAATTCCCCAGGTGTTATTCTAGCAAAGGACAGGTTATTTACATGTCTTTTGGCGGGTCTGAGAAAAGCAGCTTTATTATTTTTTTATTATTAGGTATTATTTCATTTATATTTCCAATGCTATCCCAAAAGTCCCCTCTCAGCTCCAAATTTGTCTCTGTAACTCCATTCCATGGGTGTTTTGTTCCCAATTCTAAGAAGGGGCAAAGTATCCACACTTTGTTCTTCATTCTTCTCGCGTTTCTTGTGTTTCGCAAATTGTATCTTATATCTTGTGTATCCTAAGTTTCTGTGATAATATACACTTATCAGTGAGTACATATGATGTGAGTTCTATTGTGATTGTGTTACCTCACTCAGGATGATGCCCACCAGTTCCATCCATTTGCCTAGGAATTTCATAAATTCATTCTTTTTAATAGCCGAGTAGTACTCCATTTTGTAAATGTGCCACATTTTCTATATTCTTTCCTCTGTTGAGGGGCATCTGGGTATAAATAAGACTGCTATGAACATAGTGGAGCATGTGTCCTTCTTACCAGTTGGGACATCTTCTGGATATATGCCCAGGAGAGGTATTGCGGGATCCTCTAGTAGTACTATGTCCAATTTTCTGAGGAACCGCCAGACTGATTTCCAGAGTGGTTGTACAAGCTTGCACTCCCCCCAACAATGGAGGAGTGTTCCTCTTTTTCCACATCCTCACCAGCATCTGCTATCACCTGAATTTTTGATCTTAGCCATTCTGAATGGTGTGAGGTAGAATCTCAGGGTTGTTTTGATTTGCATTTCCCTGATGATTAAGGATGCTGAACATTTTTTTTTTCAGGTGCTTCTCAGCCATTCAGTATTCCTCGGGTGAGAATTCTTTGTTTAGCTCTGAGCCCCATTTTTAATGGGGATATTTGATGGATAGTTCAATGCATCTTAGAAGCTGGGAACAAAAGAGCAATGGAAGTAGTTACAGAGACAAAATGTGGAATGGAGACTGAAGAAATGACCATCCAGAGACTTATTTACCTGGGGATCCATCTGTGATGGTTTGTATATTCTTGGACCAGGGAGTAGCACCATTTGGAGGTGTGGCCTTGTTGGAATAGGTGTGGCCTGGTTGGTGTAGGTGTGTCACTGTGGGTGTGGGCATAAGATCCTCACCCTAGATTCCTGGAAGTCAGTCTTCCACTAGTAGCCTTTGAATGAAGATGTAGAACTCTCAGCTCCTCCTGCACCATGCCTGCCTGAATGCTGCCATGCTCCCACCTTTATGGTAATGAATTGAACCTCTGAATCTATAAGCCAGCCCCAATTAAATGTTGTTTTTTATAAGACTTGCCTTGGTCATGGTTTATGTTCACAGCCATAAAACCCTAACTAATATACCATCTCATATACAATCACCAAACCCAGACACTGTTGTGGATGCCAACAACTGCTTACTGACAGGAGCCTTATATAGCTCTCTCCTGACAGGCTCTGCCAGAACCTTACAAATACATAAGTGGATCCTCACAGCCATGCACATAGGGTCCCCATTTAAGAGGCTAGAGAAAGGACCTAAGGAGTTGAAGAGTTTGAAGACCCATAAGAGGAACAACAGTATGAACTAGCCAGTATCCCCAGAGCTCCCAGGCACTAAACCACCAACCAAAGAGCACATATGGTGGGACTCGTGGTTTCAGCTGCATATACAGAACAGGATGGCCTAGTTAGACATCAATGTGGGGAGAGGCCCTTTGTCCTATGAATGTTCTATGACTCAATGTGGGGGGAATGCCAGGGCCAGGAAGCTGGAGTGGCTGGGTTGGTAAGCAAGGGGAGGGAGGATAAGGGGAAGGTGTTTTTCAGAGAGGGAACCAGGAAAGGGGATAACATTTGAAATGTATATAAAGAAAATATCCAATAAAATATTAGAGAAATTTCATATTAGCACTTTAAAAGAACACCCAAAAGCTCTAGAACAAAAAGAAAAAAATGACACCCAAAAGAAATGGTGGCAGGAAATAGTAAAACTTGGGGTGGAAATCAATAGAATAGAAAGAGAAAAAATATTTTTAAAATCCATGAAATAAGTATAGGTTCTTTGACAAGATCACTAAGATGAAAAACACTTATCCAAATTAACGAAAAGACAAAGAAATAATATCCAAATTATTAAAACCAAAAATCAAGAGAAGGACATAACAGACACCTGATAGTTTGGAAAGATTCCCAAAATGCTTTCATCTTACCATAAGGATACTTGCTCAACCATGTTAATTGCTGCTGTATTCATAATAGTCTGTAACTGGAAACAATCTGCATGTCCATAAGCTGAAGAGTTGGTAAAAATGTGGTATATCTAAACAATGGAATATTACTCACCTGTTATGAAAAAATTGACATAAGGAATCTGCAGGCAAATGCATGGAAATAGAAAAAAAATCTTCCTGAGTAAAATAACCTAGTCCAAGGAAGATAAATATGCTATGTATTGATTTATATGTTGATATTGACTGGGCTGTATTGTTTTTGTCAATTTGCCACAATGTAAAGTATTCTGAGAGAAGGAAACCTCTTTTGATAAAATGTCCATAAGATTAGGCTGTTCAGGCAAGACTGCAGGGCATTTTCTTAATTAGTGATTGATGGGGAGGGATCCTGCCCATTGTTGTTACTGCCATCAATGTGCTTGTGGTTTTGAGTTATCTATGAGAAAGCAGACAGAGCAAATCATGTGGAACCAGCCACTAAGAAGTACCCATCCATGACCTTTGTATCAGTTCCAGCCTCCAGGTTCCTGGCCCATTTCAGTTCCTGTTCTGTATGTCTTCAATGATGAACAACAATGAAGAAGTGTAAGCCAAATAAGTCCTACCCTCCCCAACTTGTCATAGTGTTTTGTGACAGCAATAGAAACACTAAGACATTCAACATTACATAAGTGATGACCAGTCTATAATTGGTAGATCCACCGAAGTTAGATATAGAGGAAGGGACTGGCACAAACACATGGATGCCCATGGTATGGGGAAATAGAATGGTTTTATTAGTGGACCAAGGTGGACAAGAAAGAGATCAGGTGACATGGTGAAGGGAGATGGGGTTGAGGAAGGGAATGCAGGGAGAGATAGTTGAAAGAGAGGGGAATTTGATGAATGATGACAGAAAGGAAGTAGATTTGGAAGGGAGGGGAAGTAGAAAAAGAACTGTGGGGAGAAAAATTTGTGGGGACAGTAAGCAGGGTAATATTACTTGAGAATTTACTTTACTTTAAATTTTACTACAAAGAAAAATAAATTAAACATGGCAGAGGGGCTCTCAGGACTGTACATTTTACCTCTGAACTATTGGGCTTTGATGGATTCTTGGTAAGGTAAACCATATGAAAATTGAAGTGTACACATTCCATGGGTAACAGGGGCAATCGATGATATCATGTACATTTGGGAATAAGAGTTTACATAATCCTTTAAGTCTGTTTTTACAACACAGTATTGGGACTGTATAGATAGATAAGTGGTAATTGCAGCCATGCTAACTAATCTGTGTTTTATCCTCAAAATGTGTATGGTAGAAGGAAAGACAAGACATTATGACATGTACTTCTAAATTCCATATGTATGTTATAAAACCTGAAGCAACATACTAGATAGATAGATGTTTGGTGCTATGCAAAAGGAACAGCAAAACCATTAGAACGTATGGAATGTTGCCCCGCAGTTAGCCCAAGCAAGGTGTGCCTGAGAGAGGCAGAACACCGAGGACTGTGTCCTGAGGACTTCATGCTGTTGTGGGTTTTGTTCTGCTTGCTATGATCACCATCACATTCCTTATAATCTATTAGTTGTATAAAAACTCTAAGGGGGAGGCGGTTCCAACCCCTTACTGGCCAATGTCATTGTCACCCAAAGTGTCAGTTTGATTGAACATTTTCAAGCATTGCTGCTGGAGCAGATTAATAATTAAATCATTACACTTGGAAAGAATTACTGTGAAAAAACATGCTTTGTTTTTTTTTTTTTTTTTTTTTTTTTTTGCAAAATCTGAGATGGTGATCAGGTGATGATTAATTCCTTACCCACTTTTTCCCCTCAGTTTCCTGATATGATTTAATAAAAACATGGTTAATGAATACATGTGCACTCTGAGGATTCAAAGTAGAAAGAGCTGATTTTTTTTTGTATAAAAGTTTAGTTCTGTGGTTCTATTAAGATTTTTATAGCACCCTTCCAGTCCCGTCAGCACCAGGGTAGCATGGGCATTGAGTCGGCTGACACCCGCAAGCTACCCACAAGACCCACCAAGGGACCTTAAGACCTCTGGTGATTGGAACACAGTGTCTGCTCCAATCCACTCACAAGGAACCTGAAACTGCATTAATTAGGGAAGCAGAAAATCTGACCTGATCAGGGGTACAAGTCACTTCCATTCCTCGCCAGCACTGGGGTAGCTAGGGCCCAGAGTAGGCTGACACCCGTAAGGTATACACAGGACCCTCCACGGGATCTTAAGACCTCTGTGAGTAGATCACAACTTCTGCCAGGAGGCAGGTTTGAACACCAGATATCTGGGAAATTTCCCTGCAAGAGGAGAGCCTACCTACAGAGAGTATTCTGAAATCTGAAACTCAGGAGAGATCTAGTCTCCAAGGTCTGCTGATAGGGGCTAACATAAATACCTGAGGAACAGGATCAAACCAGAGACAACTACAACAACTAACTCCAGAGATTACCAGATGGTAAAAGGCAAACATCAGAATCTTCCTAACAGAAACCAAGAATACTCACCATCATCAGAACGCATCACTCACACCCCACCCAGTCCTGTGCATCCCAACACACCCAAAACACTAGACCTGGATTTTATAAGCATATCTCATGATGATGGTAGAGGACATCAAGAAGAACTTTAATAACTCACTTAAAGAAATACTTGAGAACACTGCTAAACAAATAGAATATCTTAAAGAGGAAGCACAAAAAACCCTTGAAGTATTGCAAGAAAACATGACCAAACAGGTGATAGAATTGAATAAAACCATCCAAGACCTAAAAAGGGAAGTAGACACAATAAATAAAACACAAAGTGAGGCAGCACTGGAGATAGAAACCCTAGGAAAGAAATCTGGAACTGTAGATACAAGCATCAGCCACAGAATACAAGAGATAGAAGAGAGAATCTCAGGTACAGAAGATTCCATAGAGAACATTGGCACAACAATCAAAGAAAATACAAAATGCAAAAAGATCCTAACTCAAAACATCCAGGAAATCCAGGACACAATGAGAAGACCAAACCTATGGATAATAGGAATAGATGAGAATGAATATTTTCAACTTAAAGGGCCAGCAAATATTTTCAACAAAATTATCGAAGAAAATTCCCAAACCTAAAGAAAGAGATGCTCATGAACATACAAGAAGCCTACAGAACTCCAAATAGACTTGACCAGAAAAGAAATTCCTCTTGACACATAAAAATCAGAACAACAAATGCACTAAATGAAGAGAGAATATTAGAAGCAGTAAGGAATTAAGGTCAAGTAACATATAAAGGCAGGCCTATCAGAATTATACCAGAATTTTCACCAGAGACTATGAAAGCCAGAAGATCCTGGACAGATGTTATACAGAACCTAAGAGAACACAAATGCCAGCGCAGGCTACTATACCCAGCCAAACTGTCAATTACCATAGATCGAGAAACCAAAGTTTTGCACAACAAAACCAAATTCACACATTATCTTTCCACGAATCCAGCCCTCCAAAGGATAACAACAGGAAAAGCAAAAAAAAAAAAAAAACAAAAAACAAAAAACAAAAAAAAAAAACAAAAAACAAAAAAAAAAACCAACAACAACAAATCAATACAAGGACTGAAACCATGCCCTAGAAAAAGCAAGAAAGTAACCCCTCAACAAACCAAAAAGAAGACAGCCACAAAAACAGAATGCCAACTCTAAAAACAAAAATAATAGGAAGCAACAATTACTTTTCCTTAATATCTCTTAATATCAATGGACTCAATTCCCCCAATAAAAAGACATAGACTAACAGACTGGCTACACAAACAGAACCCAACATTCTGCTGCTTACAGGAAACACATCTCAGGGAAAAAGACAGAGACTACCTCAGAGTGAAAGAGTGGAAAACAATTTTCCAAGCAAATGGTCTGAAGAAACAAGCTGGACTAGCCATTCAAATATCAGATA
Source organism: Mus musculus (assembly GCF_000001635.26). Classification (NCBI taxonomy): domain Eukaryota; kingdom Metazoa; phylum Chordata; class Mammalia; order Rodentia; family Muridae; genus Mus; species Mus musculus. The sequence continues at coordinate 27,662,260 of NC_000086.7, read as the reverse complement.
AAATCGACTTCAAACCTAAAGTTATCAAAAAAGACAAGGAGGGACACTTCATACTCATCAAAGGTAAAATCCTCCAAGAAGAACTCTCAATTCTGAATATCTATGCTCCAAATGCAAGGGCAGAAACATTCATTAAAGAAACTTTAGTAAAGCTCAAAGCACATATTGCACCTCACACAATAATAGTGGGAGATATAAACACAGCACTTTCATCAATGGACAGATCGTGGAAACAGAAACTAAACAGGGACACAGTGAAACTAACAGAAGAGATGAAACAAATGGACTTAACAGATATCTACAAAACATTTTATTCTAAAACAAAAGGATATACCTTCTTCTCAACACCTCATGGTACCTTCTCTAAAATTGACCACAAAATTGGTCAAAAAACAGGCCTCAACAGATACAAAAATATTGAAATCGTCCCATGCATCCTTTCAGACTACCATGGACTAAGGCTGATCTTCAATAACAACATAAATGATGGAAAGCCAACATTCACATGGAAACTGAACAACACTCTTCTCAATGATACCTTGGTCAAGGAAGAATAAGGAAAGAAATTAAAGACATTTTAGAGTTTAATGAAAATGAAGCTACAAAATACCCAAACTTATGGGACACTATGAAAGCATTTCTAAGAGGGAAACTCATAGCTCTGAGTGCCTCCAAAAAGAAACTAGAGAGAGCACACACTAGCAGCTTGACCACACACTTAAAAGCTCTAGAAAAAACAAGGCAAATTCACCCAAGAGCGGTAGACGGCAGGAAATAATCAAACTCAGTGGCAAAATCAACCAAGTGGAAACAAGAACTATTCAAAGAATTACCCAAACCTGATAAACAGCTTCAGTGAAGTACATGGATATAAAATTAACTCAAACAAGTCAATGGCCTTTCTCTACACAAAGAATAAACAGGCTGAGAAAGAAATTAGGGAAACAACACCCTTCTCAATAGTCACAAATAATATAAAATACCTTGGCGTGACTCTAACTAGGGAAGTGAAAGATCTGTATGATAAGAACTTCAAGTTTCTGAAGAAAGAAATAAAAGAAGATCTCAGAAAATGGAAAGATCCCCCATGCTCATGGATTGTCAGGATCAACATTGTAAAAATGGCTATTTTGCCAAAAGCAATCTACAGATTCAATGCAATCCCCATCAAAATTCCAACTCAATTCTTCAATGAATTAGAAAGAAAAATCTGCAAATTCACCTAGAATAACAAAAAACCTAGGATAGCAAAAACTCTTCCCAAGGATAAAAGAACCTCTGGTGGACTAACCATGCCTGACCTAAAGTTTTACTACAGGGTAATTGTGATAAAAAAAACTTCATGGTACTGGTATAATGATAGAAAAGTAGAACAATGGAATAGAATTGAAGACCCAGAAATGAACCCACACACCTATGCTCACTTGATCTTCCACAAGGGAGCCAAAACCATCCAGTGGAGAAAAGACAGCATTTTCATTAAGTGGTGCTGGCACAACTGGTGGTAATCATGTAGAAGAATGGGAATTGATCCATTCCTATCTCCTTGTACTAAGTTTAAATCTAAGTGGATCAAGGAGCTCCACATAAAACCAGAGACACTGAAACATATAGAGGAGAAAGTGGGGAAAAGCCTCGAAGATATTGGCACAGGGGAAAAATTCCTGAATAGAACAGCAATGGCTTGTGCTGTAAGATTGAGAATTGACAAATGGGACCTCATGAACTTGCAAAGCTTCTGTAAGGCAAAAGACACTGTCAATAAGACAAAAAGGCCACCAACAGATTGGGAAAGGATCTTTACCTATCCTAAATCAGATAGAGGACTAATATCCAATATATATAAAGAACTCAAGAAGGTAGACTCCAGAAAAACAAATAACCCCATTAAAAAATGGGGCTCAGAGCTAAACAAAGAATTCTCACCTGAGGAATACCGAATGCCTGAGAAACACCTAAAAAAAATGTTCATTATTCTTAATCATCAGGGAAATGCAAATCAAAACAACCCTGAGATTCCATCTAACACCAGTCAGAATGGCTAAGGTAAAAAATTCAGGTGACAGCAGATGCTGGTGAGGATTTGGAGAAAGAGTAACAGTCCTCCACTGTTGGTGGGATTGCAAGCTTGTACAACCACTCTGGAAATCTGTCTGGAGGATTCTCAGAAAACTGGACATGGTACTATCGGAGGATCCCTCATTACCTCTCCTGGGAATATATGCAGAAGATGTTCCAACTAGTAAGAAAGAAACATGCTCCACTATGTTCATAGCAGCCTTATTTATAATAGCCAGAAGCTGGAAATAACCCAGATGCCCCTCAAAAGAGGGATGTATACAAAAATTGCGGTACATTTTCACAATAGAGTACTACTCAGCTATTAAAAAGAATGAATTTATGAAATTCTTAGGCAAATTGTTGGACCTGGAGGGCATTAGCCTGAGTGAGGTAACCCAATCACAAAAGAACTCAAATGATATGTACTCACTGATAAGTGAATATTAGCCCAGAAACTTAGAATACTGAAGATATAAGTTACAATTGCCAAACACATGAAACTCAAGAAGAACTAAGACCAAAGTGTGGACACTTTGCTCCTTCTTAGAATTGGGAACAAAACACCCATAAAAGGAGATACAGAGACAAAGTTTGGAACAGAGACAAAAGAATGGACCATCTAGAGACTGCCATATCCAGGGATCCATCCCATAATCAGCCTCCAAACGCTGACACCATTGTATACACTAGCAAGATTTTGCTGATAGGACCCTGATATAGCTATCTCTAGGGAGACTATCCTGGGGCCTAGCAAACACATAAGTGGATGCTCACAGTCAGCTATTGGATGGATCACAGTGCCCCCAATGGAGGAGCTAGAGAAAATACCCAAGGAACTAAAGGGATCTGCAACCCTATAGGTGGAACAACATTATGAAGTAACCAGTACCCCAGAGCTCTTGACTCCTGCTGCATATGTATCAAAAGATGACCTAGTCGGCCATCACTGGAAAGAGAGGCCCATTGGACTTGCAAACTCTATATGCCCCAGTACAGGGGAACGCCAGGGCCAAAAAGGGTGGATAGGGGAGTGGGGGGGAGGGTATGGGGCACTTTGGGATAGCATTGGATATGTAAAGAGAAAAATGCCTAATTTAGAAAAAGATTTTTATAGCATTAATTTTTGAGATAAATAATAAAGTAATTGACCCTTTCTTTATAAAAGCAAATAGCAGGCTACCAGTAAGAGTAACTGGCTGAAAAAAAAAAGTTACCTTGCTTGCTTACACATGGTTAATCTATAACGAGATGCTTAGATATAAATATATGTGGATTCTAGGAGAAAATTTGTTTTTTTTTATCCATAATGTATAAACAGATCATTGTTGGAGTATATTTGGAAGATGCTTTTCCTTACATATACTCATAAGTATTCACGAGAAGAAAACAAAAAGTAATCACCTTTCATTTTATACTATCTGAAACATTTTACACAGATAAGTAAGCAGTGTGAGAAAAGTAAAGTTGGAGCTGTGTTCCATATCAAATATGACTATATATGTAAAGTGGTTGACGCTTTGCTCTATCCATCAAAATATACATGTAAAATTGCTTGTAATTCTTAAAGCTTGCTTTTTTCAACAAGTGTGTAAATATGTCAGAAATAATATCATGGGCACTGAAAACAGGGTTATAGTTGCATTATGCTTCATTAGGGGATTACAACATCCAGAACTGGACATTGGCCTGGTACCCTCAGCTATCAGGATGACAACCAAGTATAAGGAAAACCCCAAAAGAGTCATTCTTACCAGCATTGTGGTAACACCATGGTGTTGATGTAAATCTCCTCCCAAATATGCCCCAGCAATGAAAACACAACTCAGTTAATATGGTTACATGCTGTGCACCAAGATTGGACAGATCTACCACTATGCTACCATCTTCCACAGCTTATGAGACCCCTTAGAACTTGCAGTTTCCCCAGGCGATGGGCTTCTGCTCTGCTTTTCTTTGTTTTCCTCCACCTCTGCATCCTCTCCCTCTTCCATTTTCTCCTTCTTCTCTCTCCCACCTTCCACTCCACCTTCCTTTTACATGCCCAATCATCAGCTTTCCTTTATTTTACAAATTAAGGTGGGAAGCCGGTTTTTAGGAAATCACCTGAGTGCTGACTACCTCCTTGTTTGCAGCCACTCACAGGAGAATGGAATTAATATCAAATATAATTATCCCCATGGCTACCCACAACATTTCCCCCTTTCTGTCCAATTAAAAGACTATTTTATCTCAGATACAATTGAACATAACTATTACTATTTTGTTATTGATAAATTACAAGAGACCTAACACCCAGTTCATTATGGTTGTTAATTAATTAGAACCTCTGTCATCTATCCTTACATAAAGCCAGGTTCTGCGCCTGGCTATCACTGGGCTTTAGATACAATGCCATCTGAAAAACATCCTCTCAAATCTGTTCCTCTTAAAGTAAAAAGCCTCAGTTCTCTAGGAGACTGTGTAGTTTTTCAACCCCATCAGAAATTCAAGAACCACTGATATTAACTGAAAATATATAGGAAGCCTAAAACAGCTTCCAAAACTTAGCCAATTTATAGAGACAACTGATCACCTGGATAGTCCCTTACTTCAACACATTGGAGCATCGGTATTCAGCCTACTGGCCAGGGTCATCTGACAGACTTTCAGATACATTAATATTAAGGACTACCCTACTCTGTCTCATCAGAATCAAGCTGTCCTAACCTGTAATTGTATCCTTTCTTTGAACTGTATTATGTCTGTAGATGAAATGAGGCAATTCTTGCCTAGTGGTTATTTTGTCACAAATGGAGTACCTCAAAGATACTCAGTTTCTTCTTTGAATCAAAGATTGGAAAGCCTTCAGGAGTAGACTTGTCTTAACAACATGTGAATAAATAATATTAAAGCTCACATTCTGTGGACTTCTGAAGTTTTGAAAACCAGCTATCTATGTGAAGTAATCTAGACTGTTGTCTGTTAACTACTCTCAGCCATTTCTAATTAAAATAACTGAAAACACCCAAACAATTATCTCATAGCCATGAATTTCCTATTTGGCCCTTAACTCACCTGCTTAAACATCTCAGATCTGATTATAATAGCAGCAACAGAAGGACTGGGTCTAAGCCCTGAACTTCAAAAATTTTAGTATCTAAGAAAACCTATAATAACCACCCCCAACCCTGAAGCTTAGGGAACTTGGATGACAACTCTTCATGACTTCTTCAAGCTGAATATGGGTGTTGAGATACGTTTGAAGGTAGGGGGAAGAGTAGGGAAATGTGAGAGTTAGTTGGCCTTATGAAGGCCATACCAATGATTGTATTCATCTCTGATGTCTGTGTCCTGACTGGATCCAGATGAAAATCCAAGACAACAGGGGTTCAGGGAGGTCAGTTCAGCATGTCTGATGATGAAATTCACCAAGGCTGTATATTCTGTAATATATACATCATAAAACAAAATTTTAGTATCATCAAGATAAACTTTGTGCTGGCTAGTTTTGTGTCAACTTGACACAGCTGGAGTTATCACAGAGAAAGGAGCTTCAGTTGGGGAAATGCCTCCATGAGATACAAGTGTAAGGCATTTTCTCAATTAGTGATCAAGGGGGAAATGCCCCTTGTCGGTGGGACCATTTCTGGGCTGTTAGTCTTGGGTTCTATAAGAGAGCAGGCTGAGCAAGCCAGGGGAAGCAAGCCAGTAAAGAACATCCCTCCATGGCCTCTGCATCAGCTCCTGCTTCCTGACCTGCTTGAGTTCAAGTCCTGACTTCCTTGGTGATAAACAGCAGTATGGAATTTTAAGCTGAATAAACCTTTTCCTCCCCAACTTGCATCTTTGTCATAAGGATTGTGCACGAATAGAAACCCTGACTAAGACAAACTTGTTATTTGATTCTCTGGAATCTAATTTTTAAGTGTCTCCCTCTACCAAATCTGATCCATATAACTTGGAAGGTTTAAGTACTTTAATCACCTTTTCCAAAAACAGATGACAAAACCTGTTCCACAAATTAGCATATCCTTCAGCTGGTAACCAGGAAAACCTTTTGGTTGCCCTCTGTCCCATAGGAATTATAAAACAACCACAATACACAAAACCACACACATTTTAGCCTATTTAGGTCTTTCTAATTTGTCATGTCAGGATATTATCCCAAAATTCCCATGGAGTCCACATTAGACAGAATATGACTCTTCTGCAAACTTTATTATACTATCTTTAAAACAAGTGATTCACACTTCTATTTTCCTTTCCTTTTCCTTTCCTCTTTCCTTTTCTTTCTTTTCCCCTTTCCTTTCTCCTTTCCTTTCATTTCCTCTTTCCTATCCTTTTCATTGTCCTTTCCTCTTCCCTTTCTTTCCTTTCTTTCCCTTTCCCTTTCCCTTTTTCCCTTTCCCTTTTTCCCTTTTCCCTTTTCCCTTTTCCGTTTTCCCTTTCCCTTTTCCCTTTTCCCTTTTCCCTTTTCCTTTCCTTTCTATATTTGTTAATAAGCAGTAGCTTTTCAAATCAGGATTTAACCCCAAAATTCCCTAGAAGCCCACGTTAGACAGAATATGAGTACCCTGTAATACTTATTAGAGCAATATATCTTTATACCATCTTTAAAGGAATTAATTCAACCTTCCACTAATACCTGTTATACCAGCTATCTGTTATGCTCTCTACCTGGAGCCACAGACTTCTATTAAATAATACCTGTTCATAGCAGGTGATTATCACTGCTCTATTGGAGTCAGTGACTAATATTCCTTATCTAGTTCTGAACCACAGGTGAAATTTCCCATGAATAATACACTTTCCTTCTAGAGCAGCTATCTTTTCTGTTTTCTGTTGTGCTCTATACCAAGAGCTACAGATATTTATTTAAGCCTTCTATTTGTTGTGCTCTCTACCAGGAGCCACAGACATCTATTTAATTAATACCTATTATAATATCAATTATGCTCTTTACCTAGAGACACAGACTTTATTATTAATACCTATTCATAGCAGGTGATTATAACTGTTCTCACTACTTGGAGTCAGTGACTAATACTCCCTAGCTAGTTCCAAACCACAGGTGAAATTTCCCATCTTTAAGTGCTACACCAGCTTATAAGAGGCAGCCTGTCAAACAAGTATTTAAACCCAAAGTTCCTGTGGCACCCACGTTAGACAAAATATGAGTATCCTGTAAGAATTATTAGAGGAGAATATCTTTATGCCATCTTTAAGTATCAAGAGGTTATATTTCTCTCTTTATATCAATGAATTACCTGGTCTGGAGACCTTTGTACCTTTGTCTCCCAATTCTTTATTCACAGGGAGAAGCTGAGTGTAAAAAGACCTGTGTTGTCTGTGTCCCTCTTTGGAGGTGGGAGAGGCAAGGAGGGAAAGGAAGGATACAGGCAAGCAAACACAGAAAGGTTCTCTTGAGTATAGATACCTCTCTTTGTTTCAGATTGGGCTTCAAATCAAGAAAATAATATTTGTTGGTTGCTCTTAGAACTTTTGTGAAACTATTATACAAGTATATCTGGCAGACACTTTTCTATTAAAGGTTAAAACTTTTGTAGCTGGATTGATATTTACCTTCCTCCTTTGGTAGCTTGAGGAGTGCCATCCAGTACCATCAGCACTAGTCATTTTGGGTGGTCTCTATTTAAGCACCAGCTTGATTTCTCTTGGTTCAATGGTTTATGTAGGCATTATTGTCACCAATAGGGAATTACCGTTGGTTTGTGGAAAACAAATATACAGCATTTTCAATAGCCTGGATTCTTTGTTTGTGGGTTTGTGTGTGTCCCTTTTGGCCAAAAACTCACTTATATGTTACCCATTCTAACCACTGGGGTTTCATTTAGTACTGCGTGGTGTCCAGTTGGTTTATTTTATTCTTTATTTGGTGATTCCATTTACATTTCCTACATATGCATATATTTTAAGAAGATTCATGTGTCCCAACAAATGGCCCTTAGTTATAACTCTCCCTCTCCATAGGCATTTATCTGCCCTTCCTCTTCTTTCTCCATCTCTATTTAGTCTTTACATCCATTACCTACATACACCCACCCACAAATAGTCCTTAGTTATAATTCTCCCTCGCCATAGGCACTTGTCTGCACTTCCTGTTCCTTCCCCATCTTTATTTAGTCTTCACTTCCAATCCCCATATATCCCCACCCATAAGTCTATAATTCTATTTTTCCTCCTTTGAATATTCTTCCCTGTACTTTAGTTCCATACTCTTTACCTAATCTCTGTGGTTATATGGGTTGTGACTTATCAAAGACTTAAATGCTAGCATCTGTATTTAAACAAATGCATACCATACATGTCATTTTAGTGCTTGAATGGAGATATATACATCATATGGATATGGGAAAATATATATCATATATACAGTGGATAAATGTATCATAAATGGTATTCTGATATTTATGGAGAATGTAATGTTAACTTTCTTCTTTATGCTTGACTTATTTAGAACACTTAGCTCTCTCCTGCTCATGTGCTGTTATTAACAAACTTATTCCAGGTTTTCAAGAGATTTCATCCTGCTGGTCATGATGGTACAGGGAGATCTTTGGATGTAGGGGTGTGAGGATCAGAAATTAAAGGCTAACTGTGAGTGCATGGTATGTCTGAGAGACTGGAGAGATCACTGGGTAAGTAAAGAGTGATTGCTGCTCTTCTAGAGGACCAGAATTCAGCCCCACACACCCATATTGGGCAGCTCATAACTGCCCATAGCTCCAATGGGTCTGACACCCTCTTTTAGTCACCATGGAGAGCTGTACACATGTGACGCTTATATAAACAATAACACACATATACACATGAATAAAAATAAATCTTTAGAAAAAAATAATGATTCTGAGTAACTCCTAGTCTATGTGATATCCTACTTTAAAAAAAATAAGAAGGAAGGAAGGAAGGAATGAATGAAGGAAGGAAGGAAGAGAAAAAGAGATTTTAAAAAATTTGATTCCTGCTTTCATCTGGGTTGCTTTAGTTTATTTTAAAATTTGTGAGACTTTAAAAAAAATTTTATATATAAATGCTTAGCTCACATATATGCATGGGTCCCACACTTGTGCCTTGTGCCTGCAGAGCTCAGAAGCCAGCATTAGTTTCCCTGAAACTGGAGTTAAAGACAGTTGTTAGCTGCAATGTGGGTGCTGGGAATTCACTGTGAGTCCTCTAGAAAAAGAAATAGTGCTTTCAACAGCTGAGCCATCTCTCCAGCTCCTTTAGTTTTATTTAAAAGTGATGTTAACCTTCACTTTCTTTTCTGTTCAGATCCATGTATTTTCTCTATCAGTTGTATTGATGATGATTGGCAGGAAGCAAATTCAAGGGTGTGTGCAGAGTAGTGAAAGAAATCCTTAACAAAAGAGACGTTGCTTCCTCCCCAATACATCCCTGCCTAACCTCCAGCACTTACCTCCGAAGATCTTCCCACAGGATTCTCCAGGATTTAGAGGACCATGGTCTACCTGCCTTAAAGGGAATTGCAAAGTTGTTTTTGCTAAAGGCTCAATTCCATCACATATCTATCCACTGGAAGGCCACGATGTGCATTATCCTTGTGATTTGCTACAACTATTTGCTACTATCTCATATTGTTCAAGCCATATTTGGGACCACATCATATACTTGTTCCTCTCAAGGGTTGGCTTCAGAAATCTCTACAAATAACAAAGTCCCCAGGTGCTCAAGTCCCCTCTGTAATACCACAGTATTTGCCTGTAACCTGCACAATCCTCCCACATACTCTAAACTACCTCTTGGAGATTTATAATACATAATACAATGTACATTCTATATAAATGGTTGTATCATATTATTTAGGGAATGAAAGAAAAAAGTCAAGAAATGTTCAATATAGATGACTTATTTTCTTACAGATATTTCCTGTGTGTAATTGGTTAAATATGTGTGAAACTCACATACTGAGGGCCAGTGTGTCTCAAAAGCCATGTTTCCCAATGTATATAGCATTGAAATTGGGGTAAAATAGGAAAACCCATACCCATGAACCCTGATAGTGTAGCTGGAGGGAATGTGCCCAAGCTTGACATTGTTGGGGAGCAAACAAACAACTTCCTTGCAAGTGTTATTTGGAAAATATATATAAAGAACAAAAGATGTTAGACTCCAGAGAACCAAATAACCCTAGTTAAAATTAATGAACAAAGCTAAACAGATTTCTCAACTGAGGAAACATGAATGGCCAAGTAGCACCTAAAGAAATATCTGTAGTCATTAGAGAAATGCAAATCAAAACAACCCTGAGACTCCACCTCATACCAGTGGGAATGGCTAAGATCAAAAACTGTCATCCTGCCCCACTATCTTCTACCTGAACCCGCCAGAGGCTGCCAAGGGCCCTAGAGTACTCTCCACACCACAGGAACTCAGGAATACCTTGGGATCATGGGTGAGTAAAATGCACCATCAGCTCCAAAGAATCACAGAGGGTCTTGTGCCAGCAGGAACAGGGACAAAGGAACAACACCTGAACAGAGACTGGGATCCATTCAGGTCAGGCTAGCCCTGTCATCTTCCGACTGAACCTACCAGAGGGCACCAAGAGCCCCAGAGGACTCTCCATGCCACAGGACCCCTAGCACACCTGGGACCTCTGGATAACAGGTGAGTGGAACACAACATCAGCTCCAAAGTGTTGAAAAGGGTCTTTTGCCAGCAGGAACAGGGACAAAGGAAACCTGCCCAACAAGAGGCTGGGATTCTTTCCAGTCGGGGCCAGCCCCACCATCATCTGCGTTAACACGGCCAAGGGTGTTGAGGGCCCCAGAGAACTCTCCACTCTGAAGGACCTCTAGCACACCCAAGACCTCTTGAGCACTGGAGGGCATGTGGGCAACAGAAGCAACAGAGCTTATTAGACAGGGTCCCTTCGGGCCTTCATCCTAAGCCAGGAGGCCGAGCTGAGACCCTGACACCTGGGCAACTTCCTTGTCAGAGGAGAGTCTGCTTACAGGGAGGGCTCTGACACCTGGATTCTGGAGGTGGATGAGAGCTCCAGACTTCTGGACACCTGCCTGCAAGAGGAGAACTTGCCTGCAGAGAGTAATCTGAGACTGGGACTCAGGTGAGAGTTGGATTCTCAGGATTGCTGACAGAGGCTAACAGAATCACAGGAGGACCAAGCTCCAGCCAGAGACAGCTTGAACATTAACACCAGAGATTACCTAATGGCGAGAGGCAATGGTAAAAATCTTACTAACATAAACCAAGAACAATGGGCATCATCAGAATCCAGTAAGCCCACCACAGAAAGTCCTGGATACCCCAACACACCCGACAAGCAAGACTCGGATTTAAAATCATATCTCTTGATGGTGGTAGAAGATTTTAGGATGTACATTAATAACTTACTTAAAGAAATACAGGAGAACACGGCTAAACAGGTAGAAGCCCTTAAAGAGGAAGCACAGCAATCCCTCAAGGAATTACAGGAGAACACTGCTAAACCAGTAGAAGCCCATAAAGAGGAAGCACAGAAATCCCTCAAGGAATTACAGGAGAACACTGCTAAACAAGTACAAGTCTTTAAAGAACTACAGGTAAACACTGCTAAGCTGGTAGAAGAAACACAAAAATCCCGTAAAGAATTACAGGAAAACACAACCAAACAGATGATGGAATTGAATAAAAAAAAATCCAAGATGTAAAAATAGAAGTAGAAACAATGAAGAAAACCTAAAGGGAAACAACTCTGGAGATAAAAATCCTAGGAAAGATATCAGGAAACATAGATGTGAGCATCATCAAGAGAATACAAGAGATAGAAGAGAGAATCTCAGATGCAGAAGATTCCATAGGTAACATGAACACAACAATCAAAGAAAATGGAAAATGCAAAAAGATCCCAACTCAAAATATTCAGGAAATCCAGGACACAATGAGAAGACCAAACCTATGGATAATAGTAGATGAGAATGAAGATTCTCAACTTAAAAGGCCAGCAAATATCTTCAACAAAGTTATAGAAGAAAACTTCCAATACCTAAAGAAAGAAATTCCCATGAACATATAAGAAGCCCAGAGAATTCCAAATAGGCTGGACCAGAAAAGAAATTTCTCCTGACATGTAATATTCAGAACAACAAATGCACTAAATAAAGATAGAATATTAAAATCAGTAAGGGAAAATACTCAAGTAACATATAAAGTCAGACCTATTAGAATTACACCAGACTTATCTGCAGAGTCTATGAAAGCCAGAAGATCCTGGACTGATGTTATACATAAGAGAACACAAATGCCATCCCAGGCTAATATACACCAGCAAAAATCTCAATTACAATAGATGGAGAAACCAAAGAATTCCATGATAAAAACAAATGCACACAATATCTTTCCATGAATCTAGCCCTTCAAAGGATAATAAAGGGAAAACACCAACACATAGATGGAAACTGCACCTGAGAAAAAAACAAGAAAGTAATCCTTCAACAAACCTAAAATAAGACAGCCACAAGAACAGAATCCCAACTTTAACAACAAAAATAACAGGAAGCAACAACTACTTTTCTTTAATTTCTCTTAACATCAATAGACTAAATTCCCCAATTAAAAAACATAGACTAATAGACTGACTACACAAACTGAACCCAGCATTTTGCTACTTGCAGATGACCCACTCCGAGAAGAAAGACAGATTCTACATCAGAGTAAAAGGCTGAAAAACAATTTTCTAAGCAAATGGTCTGAAGAAACAAGCTGGACTAGCCATTCAAATATCGAATAAAATTGACGTCCAACCCAAAGATATCAAAAAAGACAAGGAGGGGTGCTTCATACTCATAAAGGTAAAATCCTCCAAAAGGAACTATCAGTTCTAAATATCTATGCTCCAAATGCAAGGGCAGCCACATTCATTAAAGAAACTTTAGTAAAGCTCAAAGCACACATTGTACCTCACACAAAAATAGTGGGAGACTTCAACACCTCACTCTCACCAATGGACAGATCCTAGAAACATAAACTAAACAGAGACTCATGGACACTAACAGAAGTTATGATACAAATGAATTTAACAGACATCTACAAAACATTTTTTCCTAAAACAAAAGGATATAACTTCTTCTCAGCACCTCATGGTACCTCCTCCAAAATTGACCATATAATGGGTCACAAAACAGGCTTCAATAGATACAAAAGGTCACGATGGACTAAGGCTGAACTTCAATAACAACATAAATAAGAGAACACCAACATTCATGTGGAGACTGAACAACACTCTACTCAATGATATCTTGGTCAAGGAAGAAATAAAGAAAGAGATTAAAGACTTTTTAACATTTAATGAAAATGACACCACAACATACCCACATTTATGGGACATAATGAAAGCAGACCTAAGAGGAAAATTCACAGCCCTGAGTGCCTCCAAAAAGAAACTAGAGGGAGCACACACTAGCAGCCTGACAACAGACCTAGAAGCTCTAGAACTAAAGGAAGCAAATTCTCCCAAGGGGAGTAGACAGTAGGAAATAATCAAACTTAGAGCAGAAATCAACCAAGTGGAAACAAAAAGATCTATTCAAGGATTCAACCAAACCAGGAGCTGGTTCTTTGAGAAAATCAACAAGTTAGATAAACCCTTAACCAGACTAAGGAGAGGGCACAGGGAAAGAATCCTAATTAACAAAATCAAAAATTAAAAGGGAGATATAACAACAGAACCTAAAGAAATCCAAAACATCATCAGATCCTACTACAAAAGGCTATATTCAACAAAACTAGAAAACCTGGATGAAATGGACAATTTCTAAGACAGATACCAGGTGACAAAGTTAAATCAGGATCAGATTAAAATCTGAACAGTCCCATTTTCCCTAAAGAAATAGAAGCACTCATTAATAGTCTCCCAACCAAAAAAACAAAAAAAAGCCCAGGACCAGATGCGGTTAGGTTCTATCAGACCTTCAAAGAAGAACTAATTCCAACTCTCCTCATACTAGTCCACAAAATAGAAACAGAAGTTACTCTACCCAATTCATTATATGAAGCCACAAATACTCTAATACCTAAACCACACAAAGATCCATCTAAGAAAGAAAACTTCAGATCAATTTTCCTTATGGATATCGATGAAAATATTCTCAATAAAATCCTCGAAAACCAAATCCAAGAACACATCAAAACGATCATCCATCAAGACCAAGAAGGCTACATCCCAGGGATGCAGGGATGGTTTAATATACGGAAAGCTATCAATGTAATCTGAAAAATATTCTAACAATTGTTCTTCAATCCCTACTCCTCTAGCCTGAAGCAGCTCTTGAAGATTGCAGACAAATGCCTGTTTAGAATTTACTAATCCCATTTTCCTCTGTCAACACCTAGTGGAATCAGTGCCAGGTCAACCCTATTGCAATTTAGCCCGTATCATATCACTCCTACAGCAACACTTTAAAAAATAATCCACTACATAAACAATCTCAAGAACAAAAATCAAATGATAATATCATTAGGTGCTGAGAAAGCATTTGACAAAATCCAACAACCCTTCATGATAAAAGGCATAGAAAGTTCAGGAATTGAAGGCCCATACCTAAACATGATAAAAGAAATATACAGCAAACCAGTAGCCGATATCAAACCAAATGGAGTGAAACTGGAAGCAATCCCACTAAAATCAGGGAATAGACAAGGCTGCCCACTTTCTACCTACCTATTCAATATAGTACTTGAAGTCCTAGCCAGAGCAATACTACAACAAAATGAGATCAAGGGGATAAAAATTGGAAAGAAGTCAAAATATCACTATTTGCAGATGATATGATTGTATATATAAGTGACCCTAAAAATTCCACCAGAGAATTCCTGAACCTGATAAATGGCTTCAGTACAGTATCTGGATATAAAATTAACTCAAACAAATCAGTGGCCTTTCTCTACTCAAAGGCTAAACAGGCTGAGAAAGAAATTAGTGAAACAACACCCTTCACAATAGTTACAAAAAATATAAACTACCTTGGTGTGATTCTAAGGAAGTGAAAGATCTGTATGACAAGAATTTCAAGTCCCTGACAAAAGAAATTGAAGATCTCAGAAGGAAAAATATCCCATGTTCATGGATTGGCAGGATTAATATAGAAAAATGGCTATCCTGCCAACAGAAATCTACAGATTCAATGCAATTCCCATCAAAAATCCAAATCAATTCTTCACTGAGTTAGAAAGGTCAATTTGCATATTCATCTGGATGACAAGAAAGCTAAGAGAGCAAAAACTATTCTCAAAAATAAAAGAAACTATGGTGGAATTACCATGCCTGATCTCAAGCTGTACTACAGAGCAATTTTGATAAAAACTGCATGGTACTAGTACAGCGAGAGAGGGAGATCAATGTAATAGAATTGAAGACCCAGCAATGAACTCACACACGTGTGTTCACTTGAACTTTGACAAGGGAGCTAAAACCATCCATTGGAAAAAAAGCATTTTCAACAAATGGTGCTGGCACAATGGGAGGTTATCATTTAGAAGAATGCAAATTGATCCATTCTTATCTTCTTGTACAAGGTTCAAGTCAAAGTACATCAAAGAACTCCACATAAAACCAGACTGAAATTTATAGAAGACAAAGTGGGTAAAAGCCTCGAAGTTATAGGCAAAAAGGAACAATTCCTGAACAGAACAGCAATGGCTTGTGCAGTAAGATCAAGAATTGACAAATGGACCTCATAAAATTGCAAAATTTCTGTAAGGCAAAAGACACTGTCAATAAGACAAAAAAGGCCACCAACAGATTGGGAAAGGATTTTTTTCTAATCCTAAATCTGATAGGAAACTAATATCCAGTATATATATATATATATGGAGCTCAAGAAGCTGGACCACAGAAATTCAAGTAACCCCATTAAAAATGTGGTACAGAGCTAAACAATGAATTCCCAAGTGAGGAATACTGAAGGGCTGACAAGCACCTGAAAAAATGTTCAACATCCTTAATCATCAGGGAAATGCAAATCAAAACAACCCTGAGATTCCACCTCACACCAGTCAGAATGGCTAAGTTTGAAAATTCCGGTGACAGCAGATGCTGGCAAGGATGTGAATAAAGAGGAACACTCCTCCATTGCTGGTGGCATTGCAAGCTTGTACAACCACTCTGGAAATCAGTCTGGCGGTTCCTGAGAACATTGGACATTGTATTACTTGAAGATGCAGCAATACCACTCCTGGGCATATACCCAGAAGTTGTTCCAACTGGTAAAGAGGACACATGCTCCACTATGTTCATAGCAGTCTTATTTATAATAGTCAAAAGCTGGAAACAACCCAGATGTCCCTCAACAGAGGAATGGATACAGAAAATGTGGTACATTTACACAAGGGAATACTACTCAGCTCCTGCTCCTTCGCCTGCTTGCTACGTGAGACTGAGTAACTGCTAGATCCTTGGACTTCCATTCACAGCTGCGACTGAACCATTGTTGGGAATTGGGCTGCCGACTGTAAGTCATCAATAAATTCCTTTACTATCTAGAGACTGTCCATAAGTTCTGTGACTCTAGAGAACCCTGACTAATACAGAAGTGAAGATGTTGTGAAGGCTGTTGTTTCACTAATTTCTTTATCAGCCTGTTTAGCCTTTGAGTAGAGAAAGGCCACTAATTTGTTTGAGTTAATTTTATATCCAGGTACTGTACTGAAGCCATTTATCAGGTTCAGGAATTCTCTGGTGGAATTTTTAGGGTCACCTTTCCCTTCATCTCTTCTCCATTTTTGTACTTTTACACAGGAACAATTCTGGGTCAGAAATTTTAACTTTGTTTTGGTAACCGCATTCCACTATCTGAAGCCCTGTCTATCTACTGGAGGTGGATGCTATTTAAGTTCCCTTTCCCCACTGTTGAGCATATCAATAATTCCTGAGAGTCTTAACTCCAAGGTCCATGGTACTTTCTAGAGGTCCATGGTACCTCAACCCCACCCTGAAACCTGCATATTTCCACTCATTCTTCTACCACTCTGGGCTTCTTTCCTGTCCCAACTAACTGATCCTCTTCCCATTTCTGTTCCATCTCCCCACTCACACCCAGGTTCCTCCTTCCCCCTGACTCCTATGATTATTTTCTTCACCCTCAAATGTTACTGAAGTATCCTCACTTGTGCCTTTCTGTTGTTAAACCTCTTAAGTTCAGTAGGTTGTATCCTAGGTATTCTGTACTTTTTGGCTAATATCCACTTACTCGTGAGCACATACTATGAATGTCCTTTTGTGTCTGAGATACTTAACTCATGATGATAATTTCCAGTTCTAACCATTTGCCTGAAAAACTCATGATTTCCTCATTCTTAATAGCTGAATAATATTCCATTATGTAAAGAAACCACATTTTCTGTCTCTACTCTTCTATTGAGGGACATCTGGGTTGTTTCCAGTTATTACATGTAAGGCTACTATGAACATAGTGGAGCACATGGACCTTTGTAATGTTGGGGCATATTTTGGATATATGCCCAAATTAGTCGAGCTGATTCTTCAGGTAGAACTATATTCCAATTTTCTGAAGAATAGCCAGATTGTTTCCCATAGTGGTTGTACCAACCTGCAATCCCACCAGCAGTAAGGGAGTGTTCCTCGGGTTCTACATACTCACCAGCATGTGCTGTCACATGAGCTCTTGTTCTTAGGCATTCTGTTTGGTTTAGGGTGGAATCTTAGGGTTGTTTTGATTTGCAGTCCCATATAACTAAGAACTTTGAACATTTCTTTAAGTGCAACTTTGACTCCATTCAGAAATACATCAAGACTATCATCCATGATGATCAAGTAGGCTTCATCCCAGGGATGTGGGGATGGCTCAATATATGAAAACCAATCCACATAATCCACCATATCAACAAATTGAAAGAAAATATTCACATGATCATCTCATAATATGATGAAAAGGCTTTCAAAAAAATTCACCACCCCTTCATGTCAAAAGTTTGAGATCAGGGATATAAGGCACATACATAAACATAATCAAAGCAGTATATGGAAAGCCAATCAACAACATAAAATTAAATGTAGAGAAACTTAAAACAGTTCGACTAAATTGGAGACAAGTGAATGCACCCCACTCTCTCACAATTTATTTAATATAGTATTAAACGTTCTACCCAGAGCAATAAGTTAACTGATGGAGTTCACAGAGATACAAAGTAGAAAGGAAGAGGTCAATGTATCACTATTTGCAGATGATATTATAGTAAACATAAGCAAGCTGATAAACACCTCCAGCAAAACAGCTGAATATAAAGTTATTTAGAAAATAATACATAGCCTGCCCTCCTTTGATAAATGATAAATGGGCCAACAAATAAATTAGGAAATCAACTCTTTACAATAGACACGAACAATATAAAATATCTTTGTGTAACTCTAATCAAGCATGTATAAGGACTTAAATGAGAAGAACTTCAATTCTCTGAAGAAAGAAACTGATGAACATATCAGAAATGGAAAGATCTTCAATGCTCATGGGGCAGTAGGACTAACATATTGAAAATGATCATCTGACCAAAAGCAATTTATAGATTTAATGCAATCCTTATCAAAATTCTAACACAATTCTTTCCAGACATTGAAAGAACAATTCTAAGATTCATACAGATAAAAAACAAAAAAAAAAAAAAAAAAACAGGATAGCTAAAACAATCTTAACCAATAAAAGAACTTCCAGAGGTACCACCATACCTGTCCTTGATTTATAATACAGAGAAATAATATTCAAAGCTGCATTCTATTACTATAGGAACAAACTGGTGGATCAATTAAATTGAATGGACGATCCTGAGATGGCCCCACAAACGTATGGACATTTTCTTTTTGACAAAGAAGATAAAACAATACATGGAAAAAGGAGGCATCTTCAACAAGTATTGCTGGTCTAACTGGATGTTTGCATATAGAAGAATGCAAATAGATCCACATCTATCATGCACACACCTGAAGTCCAAATGGACCAAAGACCTCAACATAAATCATATACACTAAATTTCATAGAAGAGATAGTAGGAAATAGGTTCAACACATTGGTACAGGAAACAAGTTCCTGAACAGAACACTAATACTTCATGCTCTAAGATCAAAAACTGATAAATGGGACCTCATGAAACTGGAAAGCTTCTGTAAACCAAAGGACATAGCCCATAGTACAAATCAGCAACCTACACATTATGAAAATTTTTCACTTAACGGACATCCCATAGAGGACTAATGTACAAAATTTATCAAAAACTCAAGAAGTTAACCTCTAAAACACCAAATAACCTAGGTGAAAAATTAGGTACAGATAATTCACAGCAGAAGAATCTTGAATGGACAAGAAGCACTTAAAGGAATGTTCAATGTGCTTTGTCATTAGGGAAATGCAAATCAAAACATCTCTTAGATTCTGTCATACTATAGTCATATTGGCTAACATCACAAATTTAAGTGGTAATGCATGTTAGTTAGGATGTGGATCAAGGGGAACAAACCTCAATTGCTGGTGGAACTGCAAACTTCTGCATCAATTTTGGAAATCTATTTGGTGTTTCGTAGAAAACTGTAAATATTCTATTTAAGTTCTATTCAAGAGCCAGCTATACCACTCCTGTGCATATACCCAAAAGATATTCCACTGTCCCGAAAAGGACACTTGCTCAACCATGTCCATAGCTTTATTCATAATAGCCAGAAACTGGAAACAGCCTAGATGTCCTTCAACTGACAGATGGATAAAGAAAATGTGACACATCTACACAGTGGAGTACTATAGATCTATTAAAAACAAACACATCATGGATTTTGTAGGAAAATAGATGGAATGGAGAATATCATCCTGAGCTAGTTAACCCAGACCCCAAAGGACATGTATGGCATGTAGTCACTTATAAGTTGAAATTAGTCTTAAAATACAGGATAAACTTGCTGTGCTCCACAGACCCAAGGAAGCTAAACAAGAAGAAAGGACAATGTGAGGATGCTTGAATCTCACTTTAAAAAATCATGGGCAGCAGATTGGCAAAATTAAGTGAGTGAGAGAAAGAATGGGTAATGACATGGCAGTGTTCAGAATCCAGTGTGGGTAGGGGCAGGGTAGATGTCTAGATGACCATGAGAAATAAGGAAAACTGAAATTTGCAGGGGTATAGAGTGTAGGGCTGTGGCATGTTGAGGATGAGACTGAGACCAGGGAAAGGGAAGGCACTCAAATATCAATGTCGATGATCTTAACTGTGACTTACAATATTGTGCTATGGAATCTGAATGGTCCACATCTTGTGTCTATGTAGGAACTCCAGTGAAGCTATCGTCACACCAACACATCTTCAAACTTTGGACTTAAATTTTATTCTGTCTATGAGAAATACATTGACAAAGGATAGAAAAAAACACTAATGCAATGGCAAATCAATAACTGGCCAAACTAGTGACCCATCCCATGGGCAACAAACAATCCCTGACAGCATTAATGATACAGTGATAGGACTGCAGACAGAAGCATGTTGACCTCTAGGAGGCTCTACTCAGCAGCTGACTCAGACAGACACAGACATTCACAGCCAAATATTGAATGGAGCTTGGGTCTCTTATGGTAGAGTTGGGGAGAAAATTGAGTAAGGGAAAAAGGTCAAGTAACATATAAAGGCAAGCCTATCAGAATTACACCAGATTTTTCACCAGAGACTATGAAAGCCAGAAGAGCCTGGACAGATGTTATACAGACACTAAGAGAACACAAACTGCAGCCCAGGCTACTATACCCAGCCAAACTCTCAATTATCATAGAGGGAGAAACCAAAGTATTCCACGACAAAACCAAATTCACGCATTATCTCTCCACAAATCCAGCCCTTCAAAGGATAATAACAGAAAAAAACCAATACAAGAACGGGAACAACGCCCTAGAAAAAACAAGAAGGTAATCCCTCAACAAACCTAAAAGAAGACAGCCACAAGAACAGAATGCCACCTTTAACAACTAAAATAACAGGAAGCAACAATTACTTTTCCTTAATATCTCTTAACATCAATGGTCTCAACTCGCCAATAAAAAGACATAGACTAACAAACTGGCTACACAAACAAGACCCAACATTTTGCTGCTTACAGGAAACTCATCTCAGAGAAAAAGATAGACACTACCTCAGAATGAAAGGCTGGAAAACAATTTTCCAAGCAAATGGTATGAAGAAACAAGCAGGAGTAGCCATCCTAATATCTGATAAGATTGACTTCCAACCCAAAGTCATCAAAAAAGACAAGGAGGGACACTTCATTCTCATCAAAGGTAAAATCCTCCAAGAGGAACTCTCAATTCTGAATATCTATGCTCCAAATACAAGAGCAGCCACATTCACTAAAGAAACTTTAGTAAAGCTCAAAGCACACATTGCGCCTCACACAATAATAGTGGGAGACTTCAACACACCACTTTCACCAATGGACAGATCATGGAAACAGAAACTAAACAGGGACACACTGAAACTAACAGAAGTGATGAAACAAATGGATCTGACAGATATCTACAGAACATTTTATCCTAAAACAAAAGGATATACCTTCTTCTCAGCACCTCATGGTACCTTCTCCAAAATTGACCACATAATAGGTCACAAATCAGGCCTCAACAGATTCAAAAATATTGAAATTGTCCCATGTATCCTATCAGATCACCATGCACTAAGGCTGATCTTCAATAACAAAATAAATAACAGAAAGCCAACATTCACATGGAAACTGAACAACACTCTTCTCAATGATACCTTGGTCAAGGAAGGAATAAAGAAAGAAATTAAAGACTTTTTAGAGTTTAATGAAAATGAAGCCACAACGTACCCAAACCTTTGGGACACAATGAAAGCATTTCTAAGAGGGAAACTCATAGCTATGAGTGCCTTCAAGAAAAAACGGGAGAGAGCACATACTAGCAGCTTGACAACACATCTAAAAGCTCTAGAAAAAAAGGAAGCAAATTCACCCAAGAGGAGTAGACGGCAGGAAATAATCAAACTCAGGGGTGAAATCAACCAAGTGGAAACAAGAAGAACTATTCAAAGAATTAACCAAACGAGGAGTTGGTTCTTTGAGAAAATCAACAAGATAGATAAACCCTTAGCTACACTCACTAAAGGGCACAGGGACAAAATCCTAATTAACAAAATCAGAAATGAAAAGGGAGACATAACAACAGATCCTGAAGAAATCCAAAACACCATCAGATCCTTCTACAAAAGGCTATACTCAACAAAACTGGAAAACCTGGACGAAATGGACAAATTTCTGGACAGATACCAGGTACCAAAGTTGAATCAGGATCAAGTTGACCTTCTAAACAGTCCCATATCCCCTAAAGAAATAGAAGCAGTTATTAATAGTCTCCCAGCCAAAAAAAGCCCAGGACCAGACGGGTTTAGTGCAGAGTTCTATCAGACCTTCAAAGAAGATCTAACTCCAGTTCTGCACAAACTTTTTCACAAGATAGAAGTAGAAGGTATTCTACCCAACTCATTTTATGAAGCCACTATTACTCTGATACCTAAACCACAGAAAGATCCAACAAAGATAGAGAACTTCAGACCAATTTCTCTTATGAACATCGATGCAAAAATCCTTAATAAAATTCTCGCTAACCGAATCCAAGAACACATTAAAGCAATCATCCATCCTGACCAAGTAGGTTTTATTCCAGGGATGCAGGGATGGTTTAATATACGAAAATCCATCAATGTAATCCATTATATAAACAAACTCAAAGACAAAAACCACATGATCATCTCGTTAGATGCAGAAAAAGCATTTGACAAGATCCAACACCCATTCATGATAAAAGTTCTGGAAAGATCAGGAATTCAAGGCCAATACCTAAACATGATAAAAGCAATCTACAGCAAACCAGTAGCCAACATCAAAGTAAATGGAGAGAAGCTGGAAGCAATCCCACTAAAATCAGGGACTAGACAAGGCTGCCCACTTTCTCCCTACCTTTTCAACATAGTACTTGAAGTATTAGCCAGAGCAATTCGACAACAAAAGGAGATCAAGGGGATACAAATTGGAAAAGAGGAAGTCAAAATATCACTTTTTGCTGATGATATGATAGTATATATAAGTGACCCTAAAAATTCCAACAGAGAACTCCTAAACCTGATAAACAGCTTCGGTGAAGTAGCTGGATATAAAATTAACTCAAACAAGTCAATGGCCTTTCTCTACACAAAGAATAAACAGGCTGAGAAAGAAATTAGGGAAACAACACCCTTCTCAATAGCCACAAATAATATAAAATATCTCGGCGTGACTCTAACGAAGGAAGTGAAAGATCTGTATGATAAAAACTTCAAGTCCCTGAAGAAAGAAATTAAAGAAGATCTCAGAAGATGGAAAGATCTCCCATGCTCATGGATTGGCAGGACCAACATTGTAAAAATGGCTATCTTGCCAAAAGCAATCTACAGATTCAATGCAATCCCCATTAAAATTCCAACTCAATTCTTCAACGAATTAGAAGGAGCAATTTGCAAATTCATCTGGAATAACAAAAAACCGAGGATAGCAAAAACTCTTCTCAAGGATAAAAGAACCTCTGGTGGAATCACCATGCCTGACCTAAAGCTTTACTACAGAGCAATTGTGATAAAAACTGCATGGTACTGGTATAGAGACAGACAAGTGGACCAATGGAATAGAATTGAAGACCCAGAAATGAACCCACACACCTATGGTCACTTTTTTGCTGGTAAAATCAAGTATTATTAATATTAGTATAGCTTTCCATTGTAAGTAGGAACACACACATATCTGAGGTGGAAGTCAGAACACTCCACATGAAGTAGGTAGCAGTACTGTCCATGAACTTCAAGATAGATTCTTCTGGCAGTAGGGCTCACAGACATCACCAAGCTCTTGAGAGCAAAAACTGACTAGGGATATCAACATGGTTAACAAAGGCAGCAGGATTAAGTGACATCAAGATATTTTCCTATGCAACTGAGATCAATGATATAATCAATAGGGTCCAAACTGACAGCAAGAATCCCTCATCTTCTTGTGGCTAATGGCAGCCATCATCTGAGATGAACCATGTTGTTTGTTGCCAGGAGGTATCATTGGCATGTACACAGTTTCAGAGGACATATAAGACCATAGACAGTAATGTCCACTCTAGTGGGAGGATAGACCTTTGACATCAAATTGGTTAGAGCTGGCAGTACACATCATATACATAACATGGTGTCAGTTGGCAGAAGTGTGGATTGATGATATCAGTATATATTTTGGTGGCATTTGGAGTAGCTTGTATTAATGTTCCAAGTGGCAGCAGAGAACATGGACATCCTGGATGATCCTGGATGATCCTGGTATCAAGGATTGTGGATATACAACAATGGTATCTTTTCCCAAATTATATCAATGAAATCAATATAACATATCTTAGAACACTTCACAACATGACCTCAAGCAGCAGTATTGACCTTAAAGTTCAGAATAGACTCTGGTGGCCACAGGGCTCCTTGATATAAACAATTCCATCAGAAGCAACACAGACCATACATTTCAATATAGATGCTTGTTCCATCATTGGTTATGGATATCAAAATACTTTCTGACAGCACTTTGAATTATTGATTATAATATGGTACTCATTTGCAACAGGGGTCACTGAAATCAAGGTTGCCTGTGGTAGCATAGATCTTGGGGGAAATAAAAAATGGTTACTGTTTCCAGGTGTATCTTTGACATTAGCATAGATTCAGAACCTGGGAATAGTATTAACATAAGTGTCTTCTCCATTGCCAGGACGGATCAATGATACTGTGATCAGTTCTTCTGGTTGCAGTAAAGAGCGTATAAATTATTAAAAAAACCAGGAGGGGCTATATGCATAAATCATTGACATTTCATAGATTCCTGTGCCCCATAATATCTTGAGAGGAACAATAATCACTGTCGTGATTACTGATGTCAGTAGGCAGTCAGGTCACAGGCATGAAAATCATAACTGATTGTAACACAGTACACTTAAGTAAACATGACTTAGGCAAGAGTATTTACCAAAAATTTCAAGACAGAGTCTTCTAGCAGTAGGGATAATAGATTTTAGCAAGATCTTCAGAGGCAGCACTGTCTATAGATATGAACAGAGTTACATGCAGCAATATGGATGGCTATCATCATAATTTTACTATAGGTAGTTGGGAATCACTGATATCATCATGGTCCAAAGTGGCAGCACAAATCTCTAATATGATGTTTGCTATTGGGGGTAAGAATTGTAGATATAGTATGGTATCTGCTGACAAGTGTATCACTGATATTGAAAAGATTCAATTATGGACATAAATCTTTTCTCTGGTGGCAGGAGGGATCAATTACATCAAATATCTTCTTGCAGCAGCAAGGATATTACCCACAACAAGTTCTACAAAAGAAAATACATTCATGTATCAGATATATCAGCACAGTTTTCAGCAGCAGGTAAGCTCTCAGACATCAAGCTTATCCCCAATGCCAGCTCAGAACATTCACCTCAATGTATAACTTTGTACATCAATATGAACCTTGGAATTCAGTCTGTTCTCATGCAGCAAAACAGATCATTGACATCAATAGGTTCTTCCAAGGAATAGAAACTATGGATACAATCATGTTTCCTGGGTTCAGCATATAGCAGTGACAGCAACATAGGTTCAGGTTGTAAGTCACATCAGAGGCTTAAAACAAGTTTCCTATAGGAAAACACACTACTAACCTCATTGGGATCTTGGGCAGAAGTTCTGACCATGCATTTCATAATTGATGTTTTTGTCCACAGTGATCATAGACATTACCAAGATCATCAGAGTCAGCACAAGTGGTTACAAATGGTACAATGGGAGAGTAAAATCAACATATTTATCTTAGCAAATAGGACAATTGGTATCACAATCTGGTCCAAACTGTCAGTAGGTATCATTAACATCCTGGTTGCCTGTGGCATCAAAGTTCTTGGATATACCATGGCGTCTAT
Organism: Mus musculus; assembly: GCF_000001635.26. NCBI lineage: Eukaryota > Metazoa > Chordata > Mammalia > Rodentia > Muridae > Mus > Mus musculus. Next base: position 27,636,200 of record NC_000086.7, on the reverse strand, counting down.
TGCCAGGAAGAATCAGAACATCGTGATTCTTTCAGAGAGCAGGGAGAACCATGAACAGAAATCACATCTATAGTGTCAGAATGGAGCATTGACTTCAAAATTATCACAGCTAAGAGTATATATATATCTCATAAAAGCCATTCCCACAGGTGAGAGAAGCATATATCACTGACATCAGTATAGATTCCAATGACAGTTGGAATCACTCATATTAATGTGGCCCTAAATGGGAGAAAGGATCAATGACAACATTGTTGCTTGTGGTATCAAAGAGTATAGACATAGAACGATTTGTCTTCCCATGATGTATATATTAGTGAACTCATGGTCCAGAGCAGGGGCTACATGCATATATCAGGGATATCAACAGAATTTCCTGTGGCCAATAGGATCTCAGATATCAATGTGATCTCCATTGCACCTCAGATCCTGTACCTCAATATGATATCCAGTGTCAGTATGGACCATAAAATATGGAATTACCTTAAACAGCAGCAGAGATCATCCTTATGATCATGGTCTCCATCACCTTCAGTAATAGAAACAATGGAATCCATCATGATTTCTGGTCAAACCATTCATTACCCAAATCAACATAGTTTCAGGTTTCAAATACCATTCCAGGTGTCAAAAGTATCTCCAGTAGCAGCACACAGCACTTACCTCATTATGACATTAGGCAGCAATAGTGATCATGAACTTTACAATCGACTCTTTGACTAAAGGATCATAAACAGTACAGTATTCAAAGTCAGACTCTTCAAAGTATAGACTATCTATGAATCTCAACATGTTTACCAGATGCTTTATCGATAAGTAATGTCAATACTTTTAACTTGGCAATTGGGAAGTTGGGATCTCTGATGTCATTACCTGTTCCAAAGAGGCAGTAAGAATTCCTCAGTACCTGGTTGCCAGTGGCAGCTTAGAACTGGTATATACCACCTTGTTTGATGTCAGGAAGTAGCAAGGCCATCAAAATATTTAAGAGGGCATGAATAACTATGTACAGAATCTTCTTCTCTGATGGCAGGATGGATCTTTGATGTAAAAATTGTTGCAGCTGAAAGCATACTTCTCATAAATAACAGCAGAAAAATTTGGATAACTGATATCAGTAGAGATTCTATAGGCAGTTGGAGACGCTTATATTTATGTTGCCCCATAAGTTAGCAGAGATTATTGTGATCACTGCTGCTTGAGGCCTGAAATGTCATGAATATAAAAATGGTATCTTTTGTCATTATGTGTCCTCAGTGTAACAGAATATGAAACTGAACATGACATGGAGGAACAGTATGACCTAAATTTTCACCTTATGTTCAGATGGTCTCATAGATCCTGGACATTAACAATCTCATAAGAAGCATCATGGACTGTGGGTTTAATCAAGGCCACTGATGGCAGCATAATGGATATCATCATATTTTCTGTAGGCACTTTGAGTGAGTGACATTAATATAGTTCTCAGTGGTAGCAGAGATCACTAATGACAAGGTGGCCAATGACAGCAAGTAACAAAGGCCATACCATGGAATCTATTGCCATTTATATGTCAATGGCATTAGCATAGATTAAAAGGGAAGAAAAATTATGATCACAAACCTCTTATCAGGTGGCAATATTTATCTTGACAGCGCAATTCCATGGGCAGTAACAACCATGTACATTACATGGTTGATAGCAGGCAGGAAGATCAACAGAATTTCTTATGGAAGATAGAATCTCAGACATCAATCTGATCTACTGTGTCACCTCAGAACACTTACCTCAATATGACCTCTACCATTAACATGAACCTTGTAAGTCAGAACGTTCTCAAACGACAGGAGAGATCATGGCCATCACCAGGTTTTTCATCAGCAATAGAAAAATAAATGGACTCCATCATTATTGCTGGACACAGCATGCAGCACTCACATCAAGGTATTTTCAGGTTTCAGTTAGGATTACAGGCATCAAAATAGTCTCCAGTAACAGCGAACAGCACTTACCTCATTATGAACTTAGGCAGCAATAATTACCATGGACTTTACAACAGATTCTTATGGTTGATTTATCATAGACATCATGTAGCTTTTCAATGACCACACAGACTATGGGTGTCAAAATAGTTACCAGTGACAGCATGAATCAGTAATGCCAATATATTTTCCTTGGTAGTCAGGATCACAGATATCTTCAATATTGTCCAAAGTGGGAGTAGAAAACACTCCTAATCTGTTTGTCTATGGCAGCAGGGATCTCTGATATAACATAGTATCCATTGCCAGTAAGTACAAGGGACATAAAAATACTTTCAGAGGGTTTCATGCAAACAAATCTCTTTTCCAATTGCCAGGTGCATTGTTACATCAAATTGCTTATGGATGGCAAGATATTTCTGAGATTTTATACAGAAGAATAGATAACAGTCATCAGTAGTAATTCCATTTTCAGTTAATGAAAGTTATAATTTGTGCAGAAGAGTCATCAGGGACCACTGACATATTTTCTGCTAGAGGCCTGAAGTATCATGGACATACAGTGGTATCTGATGCCACTACACACACACACACACACACACACACACACACATATATATATATATATATATATATATATATATATATATATATCATCATCATATCATACCTCAGAACATGTAACTCCACATGACCTAAGATAGCATTATTGACTGAACTTCATTGAAGATTCTGACGGTCTCAGGGATTTTTCACATTTACAATCCCTTCAGGAGCAACACAGACAATGGATTTCAACATGGCTACTAGAGGCAGGATGCATGATTCACATCATCCACATTTCTGTGGCACCTGTGCATTAGTGAAGTCAACATGGTTCCAGTGTCAACTAGGATCACTGACAATAATTTTGCCATTGCCCACAATATTCTCAGACAATAACATGGGGTCTGTTGCCAGGTATATATTAGTGACATCAGCATTGATTCAGAGGGCATAAAAAAATTAGGGTCATAAAACGCTTTTCCAGGAACAAGATAGATCACTGACATCACTACCTCTTTTGGTGGTAGTAAGAATATTGTACATTTCATGGATGATAGCAGGTGCTCCATGAAAGTATCAGGGACATCAACAAAATTACCTGTGGCAGGTTGGATCTCAGGCGTCAATCTGATCTCCAGTGCTACATAAGAGCACTTACCTCAACATGACACCAAGTGTCAGTATGAATTTTGGAATTCAGTATGTTCTCTAGAAAAAGCACAGATCATAGACATCACCAAGGTTTCCATAAGCAATAAGAATTGAGTTCATCATGATTTCTGGTTGCAGAATACAACAATGACCTCAACATAGCTTCAGGTTGCAAATATGTTCAGTGGCATCAAACATGTGTCCAGTAGCAGCACACAGCACTTATATCATTATTACCTTAGGCACCAGTACTGACAATGAACTTCAGAACACATTATTCTTGTTGATTTATCATAGACATCACGACATCTTCAAAGACACTGACTGAGGATCTCAACATGGTTACCAGTGGCAGCATGGATGAGTGACATCAATTTCCCAATTCCCTTGGCCAGTTTCCCTAGCATTTGGGATCACTGATATCAATTTGTTCCAAAGTGTTAGTAGTGATCACTCACTGCCTGGTTGCCTGTGTGAGTAGGAATCTGAAATATACCATTGTATCAGTTTCCAGGGATATCAAGAGAGTTTCAAATGTAGATATGAACATGTAAAGAAACTCCCCTAGTGGCACTTTGAATCATGATATCAAAATGTTTACAGGTAGCAGGATACTTGACATAAATTTGACAGAAGCATTGATAACAGACATCAACAATGATTCAATTGGCAGTAGGAGACAGTGATATTAATGTGGTCCCATAAGGCAGAAGGTATCACCGCCATGGATGATGGATGCTTGAAGTATATGTAACAAGCAACAGTGTCCATTGCCACACTATATGTGACCTCCACATAATATATCTCTGAACATGTAATTCAACATGATGTGACACAGCAGAATTTATCTAAAATTTCACCTAAGTCTCTGCTAGCTTCAGGGATCCTTGACATTAACAATAATCCAAGAAGCATCATGAACTTTGGGTTTAAACATGGCTACTTGAGGCAGAATGGATGATTGATATCACCATAGTTTCTACAGGAACTATGTAATAGTGATATTAACATGGTAACCAGGGACAGCAGGGATCACTGGCAACCAGGTTGCGAATGGTAGCATGGACCTAGCGGCAATCCCATAGGGTGTGTAGACAGTTATATATTAATGATATCAACCTCAAATCACAGAGAAGAATAAATCATTATCATAATTGCCTCATTTAGTTGCAGGATAAATCACTGATATCCACATTATTTCAGGTGGCAGTAAGGATCTTGCACATTACTTAGTCAACATCATGCAATGTATTCATGTATCAGTGAAATCAACAGAATTTGTTGTGGCTGTTAGGATCTTAGATATCAATCTGATCTCCATTATTGAGAACACTTACCTCAATATAACCTATCATTTCACTATGGGCCTTTGAATTCATCAGGATCTCAAGAAACAACACAGATCATAGCCATCACCAGGGTCTCAATTAGCAACAGGAATAAAAGACCCCATCATGATTGCTGGTCATAGCTGCATCACTGACTTCAAAATAGCTTCAGGTATCCAGCAGGATCACAAGTATCAATATTTATCACATGTTAGATATTGTGAGCTACACATACATGAGAAATACCAATTGATGATCCTGTTGCAGGTAGGTTTCCAGATTTTAATCTGATCTCCAGAACCAGATAAGAATACTTCCCTCAAAATAAACTTGGGCATTATTGTGGACCTTGAGGTTCATTATATTTTCAAGCAGTAGCACAGATCAGAGCCACCACTAGGGTTTCCATTAGCAATAGGAATAAAATCAAACTTGGACTCCATCAAAATTGCTGGTATCAACATAGTTTTTTTTTTTTTTTTTTTTTTTTTTTTTTTTGGTAACAGGTAGTATCATAATAATGAAAATACCATACATGTTTCACATCAGGAGCTACATGAATGCATCAGGGACATCAACAGAACTTCCTGTGGTGGGTAGGATTTCAGACATCAATTTTCTATCCAGTGTCAGATAACAACACTTACCTCAATATGGCATTATGTATCAGCATTTACCTTGGCATTCAGCAGTTTCTCCAGAAGCAACACTGCTCATAACCATTACCAGGGACTCCATTAGTAATAGGAAATTTATGTAATAGATTCTATTATGCTTGCTTATCACAGCAAACAGCAATGATATCAGCATAGCTTCAGCATTCAGATGTGATCACTGACATCAAAGGGAACTTCAATAACAGTACACAGCTCTTTTGTCATTATAAACTTAGGCAGCAGTACTGACAATGATGTTCACAATAGACATTTATGATTGGGCATCTCAGATGTCATGGACCTCTTCAAAGATAACACATGTTGCTACACCATTCCTGCTACAAACTCTGACTATAAATCTCAACATGGTTACCAGTGACATCATGGATGAATGACTATATGGCCTTTGGGATCTCTGATGTCATTAATTAGTCCAAAGTAAGAGCAAGCTTCAATTTGCTTTGGGGTCTCTGGTGTCATTAATTAGTCTAAAGTGGGAGCCAGATTCACTTTGCTTTGAGGTCTCTGATGTCATTAATTAGTCTAAAGTGGGAGTAAGATTCACCCCTGACCTGGATGCCTATGACAACAGGCATCTGGCATACAAAGTGAAGTTTGTTGCCAAGAAGAATCAGAGACATCAAGGTAATTCAAGAGGCAGGATGCATAGTGACATCACAATTGTTATAGATGGTAAGAATCTTCGCACAAATTGAGCAGAAAAATGGATAACATACATCTGTAATAATTCCATTGACTGTTGGACACCCTCATATCAATATTGTCCCAAATGGCATCAGGTATTACTGGCATGAATGCTGGAGGCCTGAAGTAACATGAACATATACCGATGTCTGGTACCACAATTGATATGTTTTCAACATAACATATGCTAGAATATGTAATTCAACATGACAATAGGCAACACTATTGTACTTGAACTTCACATTTTTCTGATGGTCTCAGGGACCCTTAGCATTAACAATACCTCCAGAAGCAACATAGGTTATATGTTTCAAGAAAGCTACTGGTGGCCCTGCTGGTCTACTCCAGCACTGGGGTTCCTTGCCCACAGAGTCTCTGGACACGTGCAAGGACTCCCACAGGATCCCCCACGGGATCTTAAGACCTGTGATGAGGGGAACAAACCATCTACTCCAATCCAATCACGTGGGACCTGTGACTGCCTTAATTAGGGAAGCAGAAAAACCAGCCTCATCAGGGTCACAATTCCCTTCTTGTCCATACCAGCACCGGGGTACCTTGCTCACAGTGTCTCCGGACACCCGCAAGGACCCCCACAGTGTCCCCCACGGGATCTTAAGTCCTCTGGTGAGTGGAACACAGCATCTGCTCCAATCCAATCGTGCGGGATCTGAGACTGCCTTAATTAGGGAAGCAGAAAAACTGGCAAATCACGGTCACAAGTCCCTTCTGGTCCACACCAGCACTGGGGTTTCTTGTGCGCAGAGTATCTGGAGACCCCCAAGGTCCACACAGGACCCTACAAGGGATCTTAAGACCTCTGGTGAGTAGATAACAACTTCTGTCAGGAGGCATGTTCGAACACCAGATATCTGGGCACTTTCCCTGCAAGAAGAGAGCTTGCCTGCAGAGAATACTCTAACCACTGAAACTGAGGAGAGAGCTAGCCTTCCAGGTCTGCTGATAGAGGCTAACAGAGTCACCTGAGGAACAAGCTCTAAACAGAGACAACTATAACAGCTAGCCTCAGAGGTTACCAGATGGAGAAAGGCAAACGTAAGAATCCTACTAACAGAAATCAAGACCACTCACCATCATCAGAACGCAGCACTCCCACCCCACCTAGTCCTGGGCACCACAACACAACTGAAAATCTAGACCCAGATTTAAAAGCATATGTCATGATGATGGTAGAGGACATCAAGAAGGACTTTAATAACTCACTTAAAGAAATACAGCAGAGCACTGCTAAAGAGTTACAAGTCCTTAAAGAAAAACAGGAAAACACAAACAAACAGGAAGACGTCCTTATAGAAAAACAGGAAAACACATCCAAAAAGGTGATAGAAATGAATAAAACCATACTAGACCTAAAAAGGGAAGTAGACACAATAAAGAAAACCCAAAGTGACTCAACGCTGGAGATAGAAACCCTAGGAAAGAAATCTGGAAACATAGATGTGAGCATCAGCAACAGAATACAAGAGATGGAAGAGAGAATCTCAGGTGCAGAAGATTCCATAGAGAACATCGACACAACAATCAAAGAAAATACAAAATGCAAAGGGATCCTAACTCAAAACATCCAGGAAATCCAGGACACAATGAGAAGACCAATCCTATGGATAATAGGAGTTGATGAGAACAAAGATTTTCAACTTAAAGGGCCAGCAAATATCTTCAAGAAAATAATAGAAGAAAACTTCCCAAACCTTAAGAAAGAGATGCCCATGATCATACAAGAAGCCTACAGAACACCAAGTAGACTGGACCAGAAAAGAAATTCCTCCCCACACATAATAATCAGAACAACAAATGCACTAAATAAAGATAGAATATTAAAAGCAGTAAGCGAGAAAGGTCAAATAACATATAAAGCAGGCCTATCAGAATTACACCATACTTTTCACCAGAGTCTATGAAAGCCAGAAGGGCGTGGACAGATGTTATATAGACACTAAGAGAACACAAATGCCAGCCAAGGCTACTATACGTGGCCAAACTCTCAATTACCATAGATGGAGAAACCAAACTATTCCAGGACAAAACCAAATTCATACATTATCTTTCCACGAATCCAGCACTTCAAAGAATAAAAACAGAAAACAACAACAACAACAACAACAAAAATACAAGGACAGAAATCAGACCCTAGAAAAAGCAAGAAATTAATCCCTCAACAAACCAAAAAGAAGACTGCCACAGGAACAGAATGTCAACTCTAACAACAAAAGTAAAAGGAAGCAACAATTACTTTTCCTTAATATCTCTTAATATCAATGGACTTAATTCCCCAATAAAAAGACATAGACTAACAGACTGGCTACACAAACAGGACCCAACATTCTTCTCCTTACAGGAAACCCATCTCAGGGAAAAAGACAGACACTACCTCAGAGTGAAAGGCTGTAAAACAATTTTGCAAGCAAATGGCCTGAAGAAACAAGCTGGAGTAGCCATTCTGGTATCGAATAAAATCTACTTCCAACCAAAAGTTATCAAAAAAGACAAGGAGGGACACATCATACTCACCAAAGTTAAAATCCTCCAAGAAGAACTCTCAATTCTGAATATCTATGCTCCAAATGCAAGGGCAGCCACATTCATTAAAGACACTTTAGTAAAGCTCAAAGCACACATTGCACCTCACACAGTAATTGTGGGAGACTTCAACACACCACTTTCATCAATGGACAGATCGTGGAAACAGAAACTAAACAGGGACACAGTGAAAATAATAGAAGTTATGAAACAAATGGACTTAACAGATATCTACAGAACATTTTATTCTAAAACAAAAGGATATATCTTCTTCTCAGCACCTCACGGGACCTTCTCCAAAATTGACCATATAATTGGTCATAAAAGAGGCCTCAACAGATACAAAAATATTGAAAATGTGCCATGCATCCTATCAGACCACCATGGACTAAGGCTGATCTTCAGTAACAACATAAATAATGGAAAGCCAACATTCACGTGGAAACTGAATAACACACTTCTCAATGATACCTAGGTCAAGGAAGGAATAAAGAAATAAATTAAAGACTTTTTAGAGTTCAATGAAAATGAAGCCACAACATACCCAAACCTATGAGACACAATGAAAGCATTTCTAAGAGGGAAACTCATAGCTCTAAGTGCCTCCAAAAATAAATTGGAGAGAGCACACACTGGCAGCTTGACAACACATCTAAAAGCTCTAGAAAAAAAGAAAGTAAATTTACCCAAGAGTAGTAGACAGCAGGAAGTATCAAACTCAGGGGCTAAATCAACCAAGTGGAAACAAGAAGAACTATTAAAAGAATTAACCAAACAAGGAGTTGGTTCTTTGAGAAAATCAACAAGATACATAAACCCTTAGCAAGTCTCACTAGAGGGCAGAGGGACATCATCCTAATTATCAAAATCAGAAATGAAAAGAAAGACATAACAACTAATCCTGAAGAAATCCAAAACACCATCAGATCCTTCTACAAAAGGCTATACTCAACAAAACTGGAAAACCTGGATGAAATGGACAAATTTCTAGACAGATACCAGGTACCAAAGTTAAATCAGGATCAATTTTATGATCTAAACAGTCCTATATCCCCTAAAGAAATCGAAGCCGTCATTAATAGTCTCCCAGCCAAAAAACAAAAAAAACAAAAAAACAAAAAAAAAAAACAAAAACAAAAAAAAAAGCCCAAGACCAGATGGGTTTAGTGCAGAGTTCTACCAGACCTTCAAAGAAGATCTAATTCCAGTTCTGCACAAACTATTCCACAAAATAGAAGTAGAAGGAACTTTACCCAACTCATTCTATGAAGCCACATTTACTCTGATACCTAAACCACAGAAAGATCCAACAAAGATAGAGAACTTCAGACCAATTCGCTTTATGAATATCGATGCAACAATACTCAATAAAATTCTTGCTAACCGAATCCAAGAACATATTAAAGCAATCATCCATCCTGACCAAGTAGGTTTTATTCCAGGGATGCAGGGATGGTTTAATTTACGGAAATCCATCAATGTAATCCATTATATAAACAAACTCGAAGACAAAAAAACACATGATAATCTCCTTAGATTTGGAAAAAACATTCGACAAGATTCAACACCCATTCATGATAAAAGCCTTGGAAAGGTCAGGAATTCAAGGCCCATACCTAACCATGAGAAGAGCAATCTAGCAAACCAGTAGCCATCATCAAAGTAAATGGTGAGAAGCTTGAACCAATCCCACTAAAATAAGGAACTAGACAAGGCTGTCCACTCTCCCCATACCTATTCAACATGGTACTTTTAGTCCTAGCCAGAGCAATTCGACAGCAAAAGGAGATCAAGGGGATACAAATTGGAAAAGATGAAGTCAAAATGTCACTTTTTGAAGATGATAGGATAGTATATATAAGTGACCCTAAAAATTCCACCAGAGAACTTCTAAATCTGAAAAACGGCTTCGGTGAAGTAGCTGGATATAAAATTAACTCAAACAAGTAAATGGCCTTTCTCTACACAAAGAATAAACAGTCTGAGGAAGAAATTAGGGAAACAATACCCTTCTGAATAGTCACAAATAATATAAAATACCTTGGCGTGACTCTAAATAAGGAAGTGAAAGATCTGTATGATAAGAACTTCAAGTCTCTGAAGAAAGAAATTAAAGAAGATCTCAGAAGTGGGAAGATCTCCCATGCTCTGGGACTGGCAGGATCAACATTGTAAAAGTGGCTATCTTGCCAAAAGCAATCTACAGATTCAATGCAACCCCCATCAAAATTCCAACTCAATTCTTCAACGAATTAGAAAGAGCAATCTGCAAATTCATCTGGAATAACAAAAAACCTAGGATAGCAAAAACTTTTCTCAAGGATAAAAGAACCTCTGGTGGAATCACCATGCCTGACTTAAAGCTGCACTACAGAGCAATTGTGATAAAAACTGCATGGTACTGGTATAGTGACAGTCAAGTAGACCAATGGAATAGAATTGAAGACCCAGAAATGAACCCACAAACCTATTGTCACTTGATCTTCAACAAGGGAGCTAAAACCATCCAGTGGAGAAAAGACAGCATTCTCAACAAAGGGTGCTGGCACAACTGGTGGTTATCATGTAGAAGAATGTGAATTGATCGATTCCTATCTCCTTATACTAAGGTCAAATCTAAGTGGATCAAGGAACTCCACATAAAACCAGAGACACTGAAACTTATAGAGGAGAAAGTGGGGAAAAGCCTCGAAGATATGGGCACAGGGGAAAAATTACTGAGAAAAACAGCAATGGATTGTGCTGTAAGATTGAGAATTGACAAATGGGACCTCATAAAACTGCAAAGGTTCTGCAAGGAAAAAGACACCTTCAAAAAGACAAAAAGGCCACCAACAGATTAGGAAAGGATCTTTGTCTATCCTAAATCAGATAGGGGACTAATATCCAATATATATAAAGAACTCAAGAAGGTGGACTTCAGAAAATCAAATAACCCCATTAAAAAATGGGGCTCAGAGCTAAACAAAGAATTCTCACCTGAGGAATACCGAATGGCTGAGAAGCACCTGAAAAAATGTTCAGCATCCTTAATCATCAGAGAAATGCAAATCAAAACAACCCTGAGATTCCATCTCACACCAGTCAGAATGGCTAAGATCAAAAATTCAGGTGACAGCAGATGCTGGCAAGGATGTGGAGAAAGAGGAACAGTCCTCCATTGTTGGTGGGATTGCAAGCTTGTACAACCACTCTGGAAATCAGTCTGGTGGTTCCTCAGAAAATTGGACATATTACTACCAGAGAATCCTGCAATACCTCTTCTGGACATATATCCAGAAGATGTTCCAACCGGTGAGAAGGACACATGCTCCCCTATGTTCATAGCAGGATTATTTATAATACCCAGAAGCTGGAAAGGACCCAGATGTCCCTCAATAGAGGAATGGATAAAAAAATTTGGTACATTTACATAATGGAGTACTACTAAGCTATTAAAAGGAATGAATTTATGAAATTGGTAGGCAAATGGTTGGAACTGGAGGGCATTATCCTGAGTGAGGTAACACAATCACAAAAGAACTCACATGATATGTACTCACTGATAAGTGGATATTAGCCCAGAAACTTAGTATAGCCTAGATGTGAGAGACAATTTGCAAAACACATGAAACTGAAGAAGAATGAAGACCAAAGTGTGGACACTTTGCTCCTTCTTAGAATTGGGAATAATCGCCCATGGAAGGAGTTACAGAGACAAAGTTTGGAGCAGAGACAAAAGGATGGACCATCTAGAGACTGCCATATCCAGGGATCCACCCCATAATGTGCCTCCAAACGATGACACCAATGCATACACTAGTAAGCATTTGCTGAAAGGAACCTGATATAGCTGTCTCTTGTGAGACTAGGCTGCGGCCTAGCAAACACAGAAGTGGATGCTCACAGTCAGCTATTGGATGGATCACAGGGCCCCCAATGGAGGAGCTAGAGAAAGTATTCAAGGAGCTATAGAGATCTGCAACCCTGTAGGTGCAACAACATTATGAACTAAGTAGTTCCCTGTAGCTCTTGACTCTAGCTGCATATGTATCAAAAGATGGCCTAGTCGGCCGTCACTGGAAAGTCCCATTGGACATGCAAACTTTATATTCCCTAGGACAGGGGAACGCCAGGGCCAAAAACTGGGAATGGGTAGGTAGGGGAGTGGGAGGAGGGTATGGGGAACTTTTGGGATAGCATTGGAAATGTAATTGAGGAAAATACTTAATAAAAAAATGAAAAAAAAAGAAAGCTACTGCTAAAAAGGATGATAAACATTATCCACGTTTCTTCAGACACTTTGGTTTACTGATCTTAACATGGGTCCCAGTGGCAGCATGGATCACTGACCACAATGTTGACAAAGGAAGTATGTATTATGGGCAATAAATACCATGGTGTCTATTGCCAGGTATATACATGTGACATCAGCATAAATTTGGTGAAAACAAATTTATGGGCATAAACTTCTTCTCCAGTGGCAGGATTGGTAGTAGACATCACTACTAATTCTGGGGGCAGTGGCGATTTTATATACTACATGATCAACAGCAGAAAGTACATGCATGCATCAGGAACATCAACTGAATTTCCTGTTAAAGATAGGATGTGACATCAATCTGATCTCCATTGCCAGCTAAGAACACTTACCTCAGTATGCCTTCAGCATTAATTAGTAGGGACCTTGGAATTTTTCAGATTCTCAAGTAGCAACACAGATCATAGCCATCACCAGGATCTCCCTCACCAACAGGAATAATGGACTTCTGCACAGTTGCTGGCCAGAGAATGCACCACTGACATCAGTAAGGCTTCTTGTTACACGTATAATCATAGGCATCAAAATAAATTATATGTTTGACTTTGGTGACTATATGCATGGATAAGGAACATCAACAGAATTCCCTTTGACACTTTGGATCTCCAGTGCTAGTTCTTAATACTTACCTCAATATGACCTCTTGTGTCAGTACAGACCTTGGAATTCAGCATGTTATCCAAAATCAAGATAAATCATAGCCTTTACCAGGGTCTCCATCACTAATAAGAACAGTGTATCCATCATGATTGCTGATCACAGCTCCAGCACTTTCATAAGAATAGCTTCATGTTTTCGGTAGGGTCACAGGCATCAAATTTCTCTCCAGTAGCAGCACACAGCACTTATGTCATTGTGATTTAGACAGCACTACTGAGCATGAATTACAGAAAAGACTCCTCTGGTTCAAAGATCTCACATATCAAGGAGCTCTTCCAGGACAACACTGACTTTGGTTCTCTACATGGAGACCAGTAGCCTCACTGATGAGTGACACAAATATATTTCCCTTTGCAGTTGGGATCTAGTCCAAAGTGGCAGTAAGGTCCAAAGTGGCAGTAAGGGTCACTCATGACCTTGGTGCCTATGGCAGAATTTATCTGGGTATACCATCTTGTCTTTGCCAGGAAATATCATGCACATTCAGACATTTTCAGATACCTAGTAGGACCTTGTAGAGAAACCTCTTTTCTAGTGGTAGGATGCATCATGACATCAAAATGGTTAGGCTGGGAGTACACTTCATCTAAAATAGACAGGAACATGGATAATTGATGTAAGTAAATTTCCATTGATATTCAGAGACACTCATATTATTATGGTCCCACATGGGAGCAGGGATAACTGACATCATACCTGCTGGAAACCTGAAGTCTAATGGATATACAATGGTGATAGTTGCCACTATATATGTTACTCAAAATAACATCTCAGACCCCAAAAATAAAAATATTCTGAGAAAACTGTATTGTTAAATTATCTGTGGACGTTGCTGGCCTCAGGGATCCTTGACATTAACAATCTCCCCAGAATCATCATGTACTATGGGTTTAAATGGGGTTTCTGAATGATGATTGACATCAACATAGTTTCTGTAGGCACTTTGGATTACTGTTATTAACATGGCTCTCAGTAGCACAGTGATCACTGACAAAGTTGTTGCCAATGACATCGTGTCATGGTATCTGTTGCCAGGTATACAACACTATGTTTAATATCCATTAAGAGTGCAGAAGATATTATGGCCATGCACATCCAGTGGCAGGATAGTGTTTTTTTTTTTTGTTTTTTGTTTTTGTTTTGTTTTGTTTTTGTTTTTATTTTGTTTTGTTTCCTTTCTTTTTTGACATCTCTGTTTCTTTTGGTAGTAGTATAGATCTTATAAATTACATGGTTAACTATGGGCCAACATGAATGTAGTAGAGTCTCCAACAGAATTTCCTCTGGATTGTTTGATCTCAAACATCAATTGGATTGCAAGTGCTAGCTCAGAGATACTTACCTCAATATCACCTTGAGAATCAGGATGGACTGTCAAATTCACCAGATCGCACCAACACAGATCACCGCCATAGATTAGGTCTCCATCATCAATGGGAATAGATTCCATCATTATTGCCATTCCTATCATGCCACTCTGACTTTAATATAGCTTCAGGTTTCAGGTAGTAACATAGGCATCACAGTACATTTCATTTTTAACATCTGGGGCTATATCCATTCATCAGTAAACATAAAGAGAATTTCCTGTATCGGGTATTATCTCAGACATCAGTCTGATCTTCAGTGCCATGTAGGAAAATTTACCTCAATATGAATTCAAGCATCAGTAAGGACTTTGGAATTTATCAGATTCTCAAGCAGCAACACAGATCATAGCCATCATCAGCATCTCCATCAGCAATAGATATAATGGACTCCTGCCCAATTTCTGTTCCCAAAATGTATCACTGACATCAGTATAGCTGCTTCTCACAGGTAGGACCACAAACATCAAAATACATTGTTTGCTTGAAATTGAGGTTGAAATTGATAAATCAAGAACATCAACAGGATTCCTTATGATATGTAGAATCTCAGCCACTGATCTGTTATCCAGTGCTAGCTCAGAATACTTACCTCATAATGATCTTGGGTATCAGTATGGACCATAGAATTCAGCAGTTTCTCCAGAAGCAGTACAGATCATAGTCATCACCATTATCTCCATCAGAAATATTAAAAATAGACTCTATCTTGTTACTGGTGACAGCATCCAGCTGGTATGACCATGACTGAAACCTCTTATCTAGTGACAGAATGAAAATGGACATAAAAATGTTTATAAATGGCAGAACACTTATCATGAATGTGGCAGAATTATACATAATTGACATCAGTAATTATTCTAATGCAGTACAAGACTGTCATATTAATGTGGTCCCATAATGCAGCAGGGATCACTGACATGATTGCTGCTAAAGGCCTAAAGTATCATGGCCATACATTGTCTGTTGCCAGTATATATGTGACCTCAACAAAACATATATCAGAACATTTAACTCAACATGACCTGAGGGAACAGTACTGACTGTGAAGTTCACTGTAAATTCTGATGGTTTCTGGGATCCTTGACATTAACAATATCTTCAGAAGCAACATGAAATGTGGGTTTCAATATGGCTACTGATGGCAGCATGGATAATTGTGATTGTCATAATTTCTGGAGACACTTTGGAGAGTCAGGTTCTAATGAGAAAGATTAATGTAGAAGGAATAGGGAAGAAGGTAAGATAAACTAAGGATATCTGCAAAAGTCATAATAAATCTCACTACTAACTTCATAAAAACCTATACCTCACATAAGCTATAAGTGAATGAGCATGTACAGTTTAATTAGAACTTTACAGTTTCAATTTACTTATTAAACCAATGTATGCAATTGTTTATGTATCTTTTATTTCAAATTATATAACATTTTCTATTTATATATGTTTTGCTCAAATAATAAAATTAGGTTCATATTACTGCTAAATATTACCCAAATATGCATGATGGTTTTTATGTGGGGATTTATTGATACTGTATACATATAGCTAAAAATAATAACAATAGGTTCTCCCCTATGTCCTATCACACCCTGAGCTATTGCTTTTTGGTCAATTTTGCATTAATGAGCACGGTTCCTCTCCTGTGTAGTGAGCCTTGAATCTAATAAGAAGCCCAATATCTATTGACTAAAGTCACTTAATTTTCTTATTCTAAGGTCAAGGGTGTTTAGGATCCACTCCCTGTTTTATCCATTCTATTCCTTCCATATCCCTGTAGGAGTAAATGTCTCCTTCATATTTTATCTGTTCTTTCTGTTAAACCCAAGTATTAGCTCCTTTCCAGCTGCTATGATAAAATAACATGACCAAGGCACCTTACAGAAGGAATAGATTTTGACCATAAACTTTCAGATAGAAAAGACTTGATGATGGTAGGATTGTATGTCAGCAAGTGTCAGGAATAGAATGAGGAGGAAACACTGAGCCCTCTTCTTTAACAAGCACAAAGAAGGGGACTAAATTGGAAATCCAGCAGTGTTAAGTATTCTCAATGCCTGCCTCCAATTACACACTTCTTCAGGCATCACCATAAATAACTGCACCTCCGTAAATACCAGCACCAAAGTAGGATAAAGTATTCAAATGCCTAAGCCTATAGGAGACATTTCTCATTTAACCCACCATATTGAGGTTCTTCTGTCATTAGGTGCATACTTCATATCCTGAAAAAAAAAAAGCTAACTTCCATCTCCCAATTGTGACCAGAAAAATAAAAAGTGGTTAAAATTCCTTAGCTAGCAGTGGGATGTTCTAAAGATCTCACCCCTAAATGCTGGGCTTTGTCTGGCTTGATGTTGAATTTGTCTTCTACATATAATTATAGTCACTATCATTTCACATGTACAAATGCCTTATTGTTTCTGGAAAACACACTTTCTTTGTAATCATTCACTACCTTTGGTTCTTGCAATCTTTCAACTATCTTCTCCATGGTGACCTCTGAACCTTGAGAGAAGAAGGTAGTGTTGTGATTTAAGTAAGAAATATTTCCCATAATCTTTAGAATTTATACAATTGGTCCCAAATGGTTAATATTGCTTGCAGGTTTAGAATAGGGGTTAGGAAGGAGTACATTATTGCAGGCTGAATATCAGGGCAATTACCATCTCACTACCACGAATTAATTCTCTCTGCTTTCTGCTTTCAGTTCATGATGTGAGCTCTCACTATCCTGATCTAACATGTATAAGCAAATGAACCTAAGAAGCAACTTGGTTTATCCATTCTAATATCAGAGAGAGAGAGAGAGAGAGAGAGAGAGAGAGAGAGAGAGAGAGAGAGAGAGAGAGATTTCAAACCAAAATAAATTAATGCAAACACAAAAAGACACTTCATATTCATCAAAAGAAAAAGTTTCACCAAGGTAATCTTTTAATTTTTAGCATCTATGCCATAAATGGAAGGGTACTGGCATTTGTAAACAAAATGAACAGCATTAAAGCTTAAATTATACAAATTCTTATCAGACTGCTAAAGGACTGATAATGCCAATACTACTGGAATCCATTCACAAAATATAAACAGACAGAATATTTCCAAGTTCATTTTATGAGGCAACATTTATCCTGACACCTAAACCACACAAATATTTAACAAAAAAAGTATATCACAGAACAATTTCCCTCATGAACATTAATGCAAATATACTCATAATAAAATACTCACAAAACAAAAAGACATTATATCACACACCATGATAAGGTACATCTCCTCCCAAAGATGCAGAGGTGGTTCAACATACAACAATCAGAAATGTAATCCATCATATAAAATACTGAAACTGTCATGGTTCCCTGTGAAGCAGAAAAGATTCTGTAAGGCAGAGAAAAACACCGAGTGGCAAAACAGTAACCCACAGAATGGGAAAATATTTTCATCAAGCCCAAATCTGACTGAGAGCTAATATATAAGAAACTCAAGGAACCAGATATTAAGAAACCTAATAATACAATTAAAAATGGGTTACCTTATCTAAAATGAGAATTCTCAAGAGGATATCAAGTGTCCAAGAAACACTTAAAAATTCTCAATATCTATAGCCGTCAGGAAAATGCAATTTAGAACTACTTTGTGATTCCATCTTACACCTATCAGAATGCCTAAGTTCAAACCACAAGGAATAGCAGATGGTGGCAATCAGTTGGAACAAGGGGAATATGTCTCTATTGCTGATGGAAGAGCAAACTAGAGAGCCAGAGAACCGGACAGCTTCTGGGACAGGCGGAAGCACAGAGCCGCTGAGGCAGCACCCTTGGCGGGCCACAGACAGCCGGCCACCGTCCGGACCAGAGGACAGGTGTCTGCCTGGCTCGGGAGGCAGCCTCAGCCTCAGGAGCAGCGGTTGCCATCTTGGTTCCAGGACTCCCTGGAACTTAGGAATTTAGTCTGCACAGGTGAGAGTCTGCACCACAGAAGCTGACAGCTTCTGGGAACTGCCAAAGCAACACAGCTTCTGAGAAAGGCCCTGTTTTGGGCCTTCTTCTTCGACCAGGAGGAGGTCCAAAAACAAGATATCTGCGCACCTTCCCTGTAAGAGAGCTTGCCAGCAGAGAGAGCTCTGAACACTGAAACTCAGAGGAGAGAATCTGTCTCCCAGGTCTGCTGATAGACGGTAACAGAATCACCAGAAGAACAATCTCTAAACAGAGTCAACTATAACTACTAACTCCAGAGATTACCAGATGGCGAAAGGTAAATGTAGGAATCCTACTAACAGGAACCAAGACCACTCACCATAATAAGAACCCAGCACTCCCACTTTGCCCAGTCCAGGGCACCCCAACACACCCGAAAACCTAGACCTAGATTTAAAAGCATATCTCATGATGATGGTAGAGGACATCAAGAAGGACTTTAATAAATCACTTAAAGAAATACAGGAGAACACTGCTAAAGAGTTACAAGTCCTTAAAGAAAAACAGGAAAACACAATCAAACAGGTAGAAGTCCTTACAGAAAAAGAGGAAAAAACATACAAACAGGTGATGGAAATGAACAAAACCATACTAGACCTAAAAAGGGAAGTAGACACAATAAAGAAAACTCAAAGTGAGGCAACACTGGAGATAGAAACCCTCGGAAAGAAATCTGGAACCATAGATTTGAGCATCAGCAACAGAATACAAGAGATGGAAGAGAGAATCTCAGGTGCAGAATATTCCATAGAGAACATTGGCACAACAATCAAAGAAAATGGAAAATGCAAAAAGATCCTAACTCAAAATATCCAGGAAATCCAGGACACAATGAGAAGACCAAACCTCCAGATAATAGGAGTGGATGAGAATGAAGATTTTCAACTCAAAGGACCAGCAAACATCTTCAACAAAATTATTGAAGAAAACTTCCCAAATATAAAGAAGAGATACCTATGAACATACAAGAAGCCTACATAACTCCAAATAGACTGGACCAGAAAAGAAATTCCTCCCGACACATAATAATCAAAACAACAAATGCACTAAATAAAGATAGAATACTAAAAGCAGTAAGGGAAAAAGGTCAAGTAACATACAAAGGCAAACCTATCAGAATTACACCAGATTTTTCACCAGAGACTATGAAAGCTAGAAGAGCCTGGACAGATGTTATACAGACACTAAGAGAACACAAACTGCAGCCCAGGCTACTATACCCAGCCAAACTCTCAATTATCATAGAGGGAGAAACCAAAGTATTCCACGACAAAACCAAATTCACGCATTATCTCTCCACAAATCCAGCCCTTCAAAGGATAATAACAGAAAAAAAAATACAAGAATGGGAACAATGCCCTAAAAAAAAAAAAGAAGGTAATTCCTCAACAAACCTAAAAGAAGACAGCCACAAGAACAGAATGCCAACTTTAAAGACAAAAATAACAGGAAGCAACAATTACTTTTCCTTAATATCTTTTAACATCAATGGTCTCAACTCCCCAATAAAAAGACATAGACTAACAAACTGGCTACACAAACAAGACCCAACATTTTGCTGCTTACAGGAGACACATCTCAGAGAAAAAGATAGACACTACCTCACAATAAAAGGCTGGAAAACAATTTTCCAAGCAAATGGTATGAATAAACAAGCCAGAGTAGCCATCCTAATATCTGATAAGATTGACTTCCAACCCAAAGTCATCAAAAAAGACAAGGACGGGCACTTCATTCTCATCAAAGGTAAAATCCTCCAAGAGGAACTCTCAATTCTGAATATCTATGCTCCAAATACAAGGGCAGCCACATTCATTAAAGAAAATTTAGTAAATCTCAAAGCACACATTGCACCTCACACAATAATAGTGGGAGACTTCAACACACTACTTTCACCAATGGACAGATCATGGAAACAGAAACTAAACAGGGTCAAGTTGACATTCTAAACAGTCCCATATCCCCTAAAGAAATAGAAGCAGTTATAAATAGTCTCCCAGCCAAAAAAACCCAGTACCAGACGGGTTTAGTGCAGAGTTCTATCAGACCTTCAAAGAAGATCTAATTCCAGTTCTGCACAAACTTTTTCACAAGATAGAAGTAGAAGGTACTCTACCCAACTCATTTTATGAAGCCACTATTACTCTAATACCTAAACCACAGAAAGATCCAACAAAGATAGAGAACTTCAGACCAATTTCTCTTATGAATATTGATGGAAAAATCCTCAATAAAATTTTCGCTAACCGAATCCAAGAACACATTAAAGCAATCATCCATCCTGACCAAGTAGGTTTTATTCCAGGGATGCAGGGATGCTTTAATATATGAAAATCCATCAATGTAATCCATTATATAAACAAACTCAAAGACAAAAACCACATGATCATCTCGATAGATGCAGAAAAAGCATTTGACACCCATTCATGATAAAAGTTCTGGAAAGATCAGGAATTCAAGGCCCATACCTAAACATGATACAAACAATCTACTGCAAACCAGTAGCCAACATCAAAGTAAATGGAGAGAAGCTGGAAGCAATCCCACTAAAATCAGGGACTAGACAAGGCTTCCCACTTTCTCCCTACCTTTTCAACATAGTACTTGAAGTATTAGCCAGAGCAATTCGACAACAAAAGGAGATCAAGGGGATACAAATTGGAAAGGAGGAAGTCAAAAATATCACTTTTTGCAGATGATATGATAGTATATATAAGTGCCCCTAAAAATTCCACCAGAGAACTCCTAAACCTGATAAACAGCTTCGGTGAAGTAGCTGGATATAAAATTAACTCAAACAAGTCAATGGCCTTTCTCTACACAAAGAATAAACAGGCTGAGAAAGAAATTAGGGAAACAACACCCTTCTCAATAGTCACAAATAATATAAAATATCTTGGTGTGACTCTAACTAAGGAAGTGAAAGATCTGTATGATAAAAACTTCAAGTCTCTGAAGAAAGAAATTAAAGAAAATCTCAGAAGATGGAAAGATCTCCCATGCTCATGGATTGGCAGGATGAACATTGTAAAAATGGCTATCTTGCCAAAAGCAATCTACAGATTCAATGCAATCCCCATCAAATTTCCAACTCGATTTTTCAATGAATTAGAAGGAGCAATTTGCAAATTCATCTGGAATAACAAAAAACCTAGGATAGCAAAAACTCTTCTTAAGGATAAAAGAACCTCTGGTGGAATCACCATGCCTAACCTGAAGCTTTACTACAGAGCAATTGTGGTAAAAACTGCATGGTACTGGTATAGTGACAGACAAGTAGACCAATGGAATAGAATTGAAGACCCAGAAATGAACCCACACACCTATGGTCACTTGATCTTCGACAAGGGAGCTAAAACCATCCAGTGGAAGAAAGACAGCATTTTCAACAATTGGTGCTGGCACAACTGTTTGTTATCATGTGGAAGAATGCGAATCGATCCATACTTATCTCCTTGTACTAAGGTCAAATCTAAATGGATCAAAGTACTTCACATAAAACCAGAGACACTGAAACTTATAGAGGAGAAAGTCGGGAAAAGCCTTGAAGATATGGGCACAGGGGAAAAATTCCTGAACAGAACAGCAATGGCTTGTGCTGTAAGATCGAGATTTGACAAATGGGAACTAATGAAATTCCAAAGATTCTGCAAGACAAAAGACACCGTCAATAAGACAAAAAGACCACCAACAGATTGGGAAAGGATCTTTACCTATCCTAAAACAGATAGGGGACTAATATCCAATATATATAAAGAACTCAAGAAGGTGGACTTTAGAAAATCAAATAACCCCATTAAAAAATGGGGCTCTGAAATGAACAAAGAATTCTCACCTGAGGAATACCGAATGGCAGAGAAGCACCTGAAAAAATGTTCAACATCCTTAATCATCAAGGAAATGCAAATCAAAACAACCCTGAGATTCAACCTCACACCAGTCAGAATGGCTAAGATCAAAATTTCAGGTGACAGCCGATGCTGGCGAGGATGTGGAGAAAGAGGAACACTCCTCCATTGTTGGTGGCTTGTACAACCACTCTGGAAATCTGTCTGGCGGTTCCTCAGAAAATTGGACATAGTACTACCGGAGGATCCAGCAATACCTCTCCTGGGCATATATCCAGAAAATGCCCCAACTGGTAAGAAGGACACATGCTCCACTATGTTCATAGCAGCCTTATTTATAATAGCCAGAAGCTGAAAAGAACCCAGATGCCCCTCAACAGAGGAATGGATATAGAAAATGTGGTACATCTACACAATGGAGTACTACTCAGCTATTAAAAAGAATGAATTTATGAAATTCCTAGCCAAATGGATGGACCTGGAGGGCATCATCCTGAGTGAGGTAACACATTCACAAAGGAACTCACACAATATGTACTCACTGATAAGTGGATATTAGCCCAAAACCTAGGATACCCAAGATATAAGACACAATTTTCTAAACACATGAAACTCAAGAAAAATGAAGACTGAAGTGTGGACACTATGCCCCTCCTTAGAAGTGGGAACAAAACACCCTTGGAAGGAGTTACAGAGACAAAGTTTGGAGCTGAGATGAAAGGATGGAACATGTAGAGACTGCCATATCCAGGGATCCACCCCATAATCAGCATCTAAACACTGACACCATTGCATACACTAGCAAGATTTTATCGAAAGGACCCAGATATAGCTGTCTCTTGTGAGACTATGCCGGGGCCTAGCAAACACAGAAGTGGATGCTCACAGTCAGCTAATGGATGGATCACAGGGCTCCCAATGGAGGAGCTAGAGAAAGTACCCAAGGAGCTAAAGGGATCTGCAATCCTATAGGTGGAACAACATTATGAACTAACCAGTACCCCGGAGCTCTTGACTCTAGCTACATATGTATCAAAAGATGGCCTAGTCGGCCATCACTGGAAAGAGAGACCCATTGGACACGCAAACTTTATATGCCCCAGTACAGGGGAACGCCAGGGCCAAAAAGGGGGAGTGGGTGGGTAGGGGAGTGGGGGTGGGTGGATATGGGAGACTTTTGGTATAGCTTTGGAAATGTAAATGAGCTAAATACCTAATAAAAAAAATGGAAAAAAAAGAGCAAACTAGTACAGCCACTATGAAAATCCACATCATGGTTCCTCAGACTATTGGAAATTGTTTTGTCTCAAGATCCAGATATACCTATCTTGAGCATACACCCAGAATACTCTCCATATTACCACAAGGACACTTCCTTAATCATCTTCATTGCAGCTATACTCATAGTGGCCAGAAATTGTAAACAACCTAGATGTCCCTCAACTGAATAGTAAATAAAGAAAAAGTGGTGAATATACACAATGGAACACTATTCTGTGAGGAAAAAAAAAGATACCATCCTTAAATTTGAAGACAAATGGATGGAACTAGAAAAAATTATACTGAATGAGGTAACCCAGACACAGGAAAACACACATGGAATGTACTCATTTATATTTGAACATTCGTTTTTCTTTAAAGGAAAATAATACTACAATCCTCAGATACAGCGAGCCTAAGCAAAACATGAAGAGCTCAAGGAGGGGGAACTTATTGATCTCCTTAGGAAGGGAAACAAATTTTGTAGGTAGATTTGAGTCAGGTGCGGATGAAAACATGAGGAATGAGTGAGTGCATGAGAAAGATGGAGGAACAGAGTACTAGGAGAGAAACTGATAAAAATACAAGAAAAATGAACACCATTGAAATCATTTGACAGTAACAAAAAATGAAATGTCATTAAGGTACTTTGAAAACCAAAGGATACTTAATACTACTCTTACACTAATAAGCACTGATGGGAAAACAATTGAAGTAATATTTATCTAAATTTAATTTTTAATAAAGATTTGTATCTTAAGGTAGCAGGTTCCACGAATAAATAATAAAGCTTATATTGATAAAACCAAACCAACATAGCATATATTATTATATTCAACATGTACATTAAAACCATGAAAAGAACTTCATTGGTAAATAAAATATAAAAGTTTATATAATAAAGGAGTGGGGGTAGGGGAAGAATTGGCACAGTTACACAAAAATGGGCAATTTAAACATCAGAGAGTAACTCTAAAGGGAGGGTGTTTGTCTTGGTGGGCAGGACATCTGGCTAAGCTCAAACCATATCAGCAGGTGGTCCACTACTCATCTTGAGCTTGTCTGGGGGATTATCCTTGCATGCCTTTCTTACCTCAAAGGCTAGTTGGTTCCTGGGATGACTTTACATCCTTTGTTCTTTGCTCTAAGCCCAAAAAGCCCTCCTAACTAGCAAGCTGCATGAGACATGGACCTTGAATAAACTTTCTGGGTAGGGCTTTAAAGTCTTGAATTTAGTTTTCTTTGTTTCAATAGGAACCAAATTTGAGATATTAACATAGTCTTTCCTTTTATGGTTACATTATAATTGGCTATAAAGGAGTCTCCATTGTTCTGCACAACCTTGATAAAACATTTTACCATGAACAAATGTAACAATTTTTTTTAAAATTACAATTATAAAAGAAGCAACAAATATATATATATATATATATATATGTTTGTTTGGGGTGACCACAACATAAGGAACAGTATTAAAGGATTGCCAGCATTAGGAAGGTTGAGGACAACTGCTATAAATGGTACAAATAAGCTACCAGATGCAAGGTAATAACAAGTGAGTTTATAGTAATAGTCCTCTGAAAATACTACAGGCCTTGATACAATGGTCAAGATATGATTAGATATTTCCTAATAAACAGACTTGTTTTATCTAGTTGAAGTAAGACTACACACACTAACATTTTCTGTACCTTGCTTTTTGTCTTGTTGAGAGTGTCCTTTGCCTTACAGAAGTTTTGCAGTTCCATGAGGTCCCATTTATGGATTGTTGATCTTAGAGTCTCAGCTATTGGTGTGTTATATTCAGGAAATGTCTCACTATGCCATTATATTCGAGTTTACTTTCCACTTTCTCTTCTATTAAATTCAGTGTATCTCGTTTCATGTTGAGGTCCTTGATCCACTTGAATGTTAGCTTTGTGCATGGTGATAAATATGAATCAGTTTGCATTCTTCTACAGGCAGACTGCCAGTTAGACAAGCACCATTTGTTGATGCCTTATTTTTTTCCACTGTATGGTTTTAGCTTTTTTGTCAAAGATCAAGTGTCCATAGGTGTATGTGTTTATTCCTGGGTTTTCGTTTTTTATCTCATTGATCAACCTGTCTGTCTCTGTACCAACTCCATGTGGGTTATTATTATTATTATTTTTTTATTATTAATTTTTCTTAAGTGATTCTTCTAGATATTCTTTTATTGTTCAGAATTGTTTTGGCTATCCTGGTTTTTTGTTTTCCCATATGAAGTTGAAAATTGTTCTTTCCAAGTCTGTGAGGAATTATATTGGAATAGTGATGGAAATTGTATTGAGTCTATACATTTTCAACCTAAAATTGTTCCTATGTAAAAGAAATGCGGGGGAAAATGAAGTAATAACTAAAGGAATGGCAGACCAGTGACCAGCCCAACTTGGGATCTATCTCATGGGCAGGTACCAAACCCTGACAGTATTACTGATGCTCTGTTGTACTTTCAGAGAGGAACCTAGCAGAGAGGAACCTGATCTCTGATATGCTATACCAACAACTGAATGAGACAGATGTAGATGCATATATCCAACTACTAGACTGAGGTCAGAGACATGTATGGAAGATTTAGGGGGAGGAATGAAAAAACTGAAGGGGTTGGCAACATGGAAGACCAACAGTGTCAACTAATGTGTACCACTGGGAGCTCCCAAAGACTAGGTCACCAATCAAAGAGGAAATAAGTCTGGTCTGAGGCCACCAATATATATGTAGCATTGGACTGCCTTGACTGGCCTTAGTGGGAGAGGTTCTGCCTAATCCTGTAAAGAGTTGCAGACCCAGGGAAGGGGGATGCCTATGGTGATACCCATCTCAGACGCAAAGTGAGAGGGAATAAGGTGAAGAACTGTGCAAGGGGGTGCAGGAGCAGGACAGTATTTGAGATGTAAATAAAACAATGATAATGGTAAGAATATGCTCTTTAAATAAAGATGAAAAATAACATTTTTCTGACTTCACTGGATCTCAGAACAAAGGAAAAAAAGGACCAATGAAAAAAGAATATGAAAATATTATGGAAACATAGAAAGACAGACTATGTGTGAAAGAGAACTTGGTTGGCACAGCTGGAGACATTGAAGTCTCAGTATATTTCTACTGTGTCTTACATGATCATTTCTGGGGGAATCTAATCTTCACCTTTATCCAACAGAGTCCTTTGAAAATATAAAAATTATGCCTTTTTTAATAATAATAATCACATAACATATATGCACAGTGTGTGTATAAATAGAACCAATTGATATGAAATAATGATTATTAATTTTTAGGCAGATAAGGTAATAAAAGACCAAACAGTTAAAATAGTGTGTTCCTGGAGACATTAAAGCCTGAGTATCATTGGTCTTAGGAGGATTGCATTATAATACATTGTGACTGGTGCAAAAGCTAGAAGGGGAATTGGGGTTGGTATAAAATAAAAATAGAAGATAAAAAGATAGTAGGGGATAAAGACTGAGTATCCAAATACCACTCATGCATTTTGCTTACTGAGAGATTAGACCATGATTGATAGAGATTACAAATGGATTGTCAATCTTTTCCAATTGTTAAAAAGCACCACAGAAAGACATAGGAATCAGTGGACTACTCATTGATAACTTGTGAGTTTGGAGATTTGATGGAATTCACTTTGGGAGTTGAATGTGTAGTGTGCACATGCTAAGTGTATAGTTCCATGAGAGAGATAAACAAATAATGCAAGAATAAAGCCAAAGCTCCTGAACAACAAACTATATTAACTATTCTGCTTCTAAGTAACTAACAAAATACACAGGCTGGATCTAGGCCTCTCAGCTTAAAGGTAATAGATGTACAGCTTGGTCGTCACGCGGGTCCTGAAGAACTAGAATGGGGGTTATCTCAAAAGAAACAACAATTTGACAATTCATTGGGAATAACAAAAAACCTAGGATAGTGAAAACTATTCTCAACAATAAAAGAACTTCTGGTGGAACCACATTCCCTGACCTCAAGTTGTATTACAGAGCAATTGTAATTAAAAAAAAAAAAAAACTGCATGGTATTGGTACAGAGACAGGCATGTAGACCAGTGGAATGGGATTGAAGAACTAGAAATGAGTCAACACACATATGTTCACGTGTTCTTTGACAAGGGAGCTAAAAATAATCCAGTAGAAAAAAGACAGAATTTTCAACAGATGGTGCTGTTTCAAGTAGAAGTTAGCTTGTAGAAAAATGCAAATTGATCCATTCTTGCCTCCTCGTACAAAGCTCAATTCCAAATGGATCAAGAACCTCCTCATAAAACCAGATACATTGAAACTAATAGAAAAGTAAGTGGGGAAGAGACTTGGGCACATGGGCACAGGGGAAAATTTCCTGAACAACAAGAGTTAACAAATGGGACCTCATAAAATTGCAAAGCTTCTGTAAGGCAAAGGACACTGTCAATAAGAAAAAATGGAAACCAACAGAATGGGAAAAAAATTTTAACAATCCTACATCAAATAGAAACCTAAAATCCAGTATATACAAAGAACTCAAAAAGTTAGATGGCAGAGAAAAAATGACCCTATTAAAAATGGGGTACAGAGCTAAACAAAGAATTCTCAACTAGGGAATATCTAGTGGCTGAGAAGCACCTAAAGAAATGTTCAACATCCTTAGTCATCAAGGAAATGGAAATCAAAACAACCCTGATATTCCACCTCACACCATTCAGAATGGCTAAGATCAAAAACTCAGATGACAGCAGATGCTGGCAAGGATGTGGAGAAAGAGGAATACTCTTCCATTGCTGGTGGGGCTGCAAGCTGGTACAACCATTCTGGGAATCATTTTGGTGGTTCCTCAGAAAATTGGACACAGTACTACCTAAGGACCCAGCTATACCACTCCTAGGCATGAACCCAGAAGATGTTCCAATTTGTAATAAGGTCACATGCTCCACTATGTTCATAGCTGTCTTATTTATAATAGCCAGAAACTGGAAAGAACCCAGATGTCCTTCAACAGAGGAGTGGATAAAGAAAATGTGGTATATTTATACAATAGAATACTACTCAACTATTAAAAATTAATTTATTAAATTCTTAGGCAAATGGATGTCTCTGGAGGATAACATCTTGAGGGAGGTAACCCAATCACAAAACACATGATATGCACTCATTGATGAGTAGACATTAGCCCAGAAGTTCTGAATGCTCATGAAAAAATTCACAGACCACATAGGTGTAGATGAGAATGAAGAATTTCAACATAAAGGTACAGGAAATATCATCAAAAAATATATAAGAAAACTTCCCATACCTTAAGAAAGAGATGGCCATGACCATACAAGAAGCATACACAACTCCAAATAGACTAGACCAGAAAAGAAATTCCTCCTGACACATAATAATCAGAACAACAAATGCACTAAATAAAGAAAGAATATCAAAAGCAGTAAGGGGAAAAGCTCGAGTAACATATACAGGCAGAACTATTAGAATTACTCCAGACTTCTCACCAGAGACTGTGAGAGCCAGAAGATCATGGACAGATGTTATACAGACATAAGAGAACACAAATTTTAGCCTAGGCTACTGTACCCAGCAAAACAATCAATTACCATAGATGGATTAACCCAAGTATTCCATGACAAAAACAATTTCACACAATATCTTTCCACAAATCTAGTCCTTCAAAGGATATTAATGGGAAAACACCAACACAAAGATGGAAACTACATCCTAGAAAAAGCAAGAAAGTAATCCTTCAACAAACCTAAAAGAAGACAGCAGCAAGAACAAAATCGCAACTTTAACAACAATAATAACAGGAAGCAACAATTACTTTTCTTTAATTTCTCTTAGCATCAATAGACTCTCTTCCCCAATAAAAGACATAGAC
Organism: Mus musculus; assembly: GCF_000001635.26. NCBI lineage: Eukaryota > Metazoa > Chordata > Mammalia > Rodentia > Muridae > Mus > Mus musculus. Next base: position 27,606,514 of record NC_000086.7, on the reverse strand, counting down.
TAATAGACTGGCTACAAAAACAGGACCCAACATTTTGCTGCTTGCAGTAAACCCACCTCAGGGAAAAAGACAGACAGTAATTCAGAGTAAAAGGCTGGAAAATAATTTTCTAAGCAAATGGTCCCAAGAAACAAGATGGAGTAGCCATTCTAATATGGAATAATATTGACTTCCAACCCAAAGTTATCAAAAAAGACAAGGTGGTGGGAATCATACTCATAAAAGATAAAATCTACCAAGATGAAATCTCAATTTTAAACTTCTATGCTCCAAATGCAAAGGCATCCACATTCATAAAAGATATTTTAGTAAAGCTCAAAACACACATTGCACTGCACACTATAATAGTGGAAGACTTCAACAACCCTCTCTCATTAATGGGCAGATTTTGGAAACAAAACCTAAACAGACACACAATAAAAGTAACAGAAATTATGAAACAAATGGATTTAGTTGATGTCTATAGAATATTGTATCCTAAACCAAAAGGATATCCCTTCTTCTCAGCACCTCATGATGCCTTCTCCAAAATTGACCATATAATCAATAACAAAACATGCATCAATAGATATAAAAATATTGAAATAATCTCATGCATCCTATCAGATCACCACAGACTAAGGCTGATCTTCAATAAAAATATAAATAATAGAAAACTCACATACACGTGGAAGGTGAACAACAATCTACTCTATGATAACTCTGTCAAGTAAGAAATAAAGAAAGAAATTAAAGACATTTTAGAGTTTAATGAAAATGAACCTACAACATACCCAAACTTATGGGAAACAATGAAAGCAGTCCTAAGAGGAGAACTCATAGCTTTGAATGCCTCTAAAAAGAAACTGGATAGAGGATACAGGAGCAGCTTGACAGAACAACTAAAAGTTCTAGAACCAAAGGAAGCAAATTCTCCCAAGAGGAATAGAAGGCAGGAAACAATCAAACTCAGGACTGAAATCAACCAAGAAGAACAAAAAGAACTATAAAAAGAATCAACCAAACCAGGAGCTGGTTGTTTGAGAAAATCAACATGATAGACAAACCCTTTGCTAGACTAACTACAGGGCACAGGGACAGTATCCAAATTATCAAAACCAGAAATGAAAAGGGAGACATATCAAAAGAAATTTAGGAAATCCAAAAAAATCATCAGATTCTACTACAAAAGCCTATACTCAACAAAACTGGAAAATCTGGATGACTTGTACAATTATCTAGACAGATATCAGGTACCAAATTAAAACCAGGATCAAATAAACCATGGAAATACTCCCATAACCCCTAAAGAGATAGAAGCAGTCATCAATAGTCTCCCAAACAACAACAACAAAAAAAGCCCAGGATCTGATGAGTTTAGTATAAAATTCTATGAGATCTTCAAGAAGACCTAATACCAATACTATTCAAAATATTATGCAAAATCAAAAGAGAAGGAACACTATTCAATTTGTTCTATGAAGCCGGAATTACAATTATACTCTAACCATACAAAGACCCAATGAAGAAAGAAAACTTCAGACCAATTTCCCTTATGAATATCAACGTAAAAATACTCAATAAAATTCTTGCAAACTGAATCCAAGAATACATCATGATCAAGTAGTAGTCTTCATCCCTGCGATGAGAGGATAGTTAAGTATACAGAAATCCACCAACTTAATCTACTAGAGAAAAAAACTCAAAGACAAAAACCACATGATCATCTCATTAGATGCTGAGAAAGCATTTGACAAAATACTACACCATTTATAGTAAAAGTTGAGGAAAGATCTGGAATTCAAGGCCCATACTTAACATAATAAAAGCAAGAGACAGCAAACCAGTAGCCAACATCAAACTAAATGGTGAGAAACTTGAAGCAATCCTACTAAAATCAGGGACTAAACAAGGTTGCCCACTTTCTCCCTACTTATTTAATATAGTACTTGAAGTCCTAGCGAGAACAAATCAACAACAAAAGGAGAACAAATAAATACAAATTGGGAAGATGGCAAAATATCAATATTTCCAGAAGATATGATAGCATGTATCAGTGACCCCAAAAATTACACCAGATAAATCCTAAACCTGATACACAACTTCAGTGCAGTAGCTAAATATACAATTAACTGAAACATGTCAGTGGCCTTTCCCTACACAAAGAATAAAGAGGATGAGAAAGAAATTAGGGATACAACACACTTTACAACAGTCAAAAAATATAAAATACGTTGATGTGACTGTAACTAAGGAAGTGAAAAGTCTGTATGACAAGAACTTCAAGTCTCTGAAGAAAGAAATTGAAGAACTCAGAAGATAAAATGATCTCCTATACTCATGGATTGGCAGGGTTAATATAGTAAAAATGTCTATTTGCCGAACAAAATCTACATATTCAATGTAATACCCATCAAAATTCTAACTCAATTCTTGACTGAGTTAGAAAAGGCAATTTGCAAATTCATCTGGAATGACATAAACAAAAACAAAAAACAGAAAAAAAAACAAAAACAAAAAACTAGGATAGCAAAAACTATTTTCAATAATAAAAGAACCTCTAGGGGAATCACCATGGCTGACCTCAAGCTGTACCACAGAACAATTGTGATAAAAACAGCATGGTACTGGTACAGCAACAGACAGGTAGATCAATGGAATAGAATAGAAGACACAGAAATGAATCCACCCTGAGATTCTACCTCCCACCAGTCAGAATGGCTAAGATCAAAAATTCAGGTAACAGCAGATGCTGGCAAGGATGTGGAGAAAGAGGAACACTCCTCCATTGTTGGGTTTGCAAGCTTGTACAACTCTGGAAATCAGTCTGGCGGTTCCTCAGAAAATTCGACATAGTACTACTAGACGATCATGCAATTTCTCTCCTGGGCATATATCCAGAAGATGTTCCAACCAATAAGAAGGACACATGCTCCACTATGTTCACAGAAGCCTTATTTATAATAGCCAGAAGCTGGAAAGAACCCAGATGACCCTCAACAGAGGAATGGATACAGAAAATGTGGCACATTTACAAAATGGAGTACTAATCAGCTATTAAAAAGAATGAATTTATGAAATTCCTAGGCAAATGGATAGACCTGGAGGCCATCACCATGAGTGAGGTAACCCAATCACAAAAGAACTCACACAATATGTACTCACTGATAAGTGGATATTAGCCCAGAAACTTAGAATACCCAAAATATAAGATACAATTTGCGAAACACATGAAACTCAAGAAAAACGAAGACCAAAGTGTGGACACTTTGCCCCTTCTTAGAATTGGGACCAAAACACCCATGGAAGGAGTTACAGACACAAAGGTTGGAGCTGAGGTGAAAGGATGGACCATCTAGAGACTGACATACCCGGGGATCCATCCCATAATCAGCCTCCAAACACTGACACCATTGCCTATACCAGCAAGATTTTGCTGAAAGGACCCTGATATAGCTGTCTCTTGTGAGACTATCCCGGGGCCTAGCAAACACATAAGTGGATGCTCACAGTCAAGTATTGGATGGATCACAGGGCCCCCAATGGAGGAGCTAGAGAAAGTACCCGAGGAGCTGGGGGTATCTGCAACCCTATAAGTGGAACAACGATATGAACTAACCAGTAACCCCCGGAGTTCATGTCTGTAGCTACATATGTATCAGAAGATGGCCTATTCGGCCATCAGTGGAAAGAGAGCCCATTGGTCGTGCAAACTTTACATGCCCCAGTACAGGGTAACATCAGGGCTGAGAAGTGGGAGTGGGGGAGGGGAGGGGGGGGAGTGGGTCGGGGACCGTGTGGGGGACTGTTGGAATAGCATTGGGAATGTAAATGAAATAAATACCTAATAAAACTTAAAAAAAAAGAAATGAACCCACACAACTATGGTCACTTGATCTTTGACAAGAGAGCTAAAACCATCCAGTGGAAAAAAGACAGCATTTTCAACAAATGGTGCTGGCACAACAGGTGGTTATCATGTAGAAGAATGAGAACTGATCCATTCTTATCTCCTTGTACGAAGTTTAAGTCAAGTGGATCAAAGACCTCCACATAAAATCAGAGACACTGAATTTTATAGAGGAGAAAGTGGGAAAAGCCTCGAAGATATGGGCATAGTGGAAAAAATTCCTGAACAGAACAGCAATGGCTTGTGCTGTAAGATCAAGTATCAACAAATGGCACCAGATAAAATTGCAAAGATTCTGTAAGGTAAAAGACACTGTCAATAGGACAAAAAGGCCACCAACAGATTGGGAAAGGATTTTTACCAATCCTAAATCTGATAGGGGATTAATATACAATATATACAAAGATCTCAAGAAGCTGGACTCCAGAAATTCAAATAACCCAAAAAAATGGGGTACAGAGCTAAAAAAGAATTCTCAACTGAGGAATACCGAAGGTTTGAGATGCACTTGAAAAAATGTTCAGCATCTTTAACCATCAGGGAAATGCAAATAAAAACAACCCTGAGATTCTACCTCACACCAGTCAGAATGGCTAAGATAAAAAATTCGGGTGACCTCAGATGCTGGCGAGGATGTGGAGAAAGAGGAGCACTCCTCCTTTGCTCGTGGGATTGCAAGCTTTTACAACCACTCTGTAAATCAGTCTGGCAGTTTCTCAAAAAATTTAACATAGTAATATCTGAAGATTCAGTAATTCCTTTCCTGGGCATATACCCAGAGAAGGACACGTGCAGTAGTATGTTCCTGGCAGCCTTTTTTATAATGGCCAGAAGCTGGAAAGAATCCAGATGTCCCTCAACAGGGGAATGGATACAGAAAATATGGTACATTTACACAATGGAGTACTACTCAGCTATTAAAACAGTGGATTTATGAAATTCCTAAGCAAATGGATGGACCTGGAGGACATCATCCTGAGTGAGGTAACCCAATCACAAAGAAGTCACTTGAAATGCACTCACTGATAAGTGGATATTAGCCCAGAAACTTACAATACCCAATATACAATTTGCAAAAAAAAAAAAAAAAAAAAAAAAAAAAACACAAGAAAATCAAGAAGGAAAACAACGCATGGACACTTCATACTACCTTAGAATAGGGAACAAAATACCCATGGAAGGAGTTACAGAGACAAAGTTTGGAGCTAAGTCGAAAGGATGGACCATCCAGAGACTACCCCACCCAGGCATCCATTCCATAATTAGCCACCAAATGCAGACACTATTGCACATGCCAGCCAGATGTTGCTGAACAGACTCTGATATAGCTGTCTTGTGTGAGGATATGCCAGTGCCTGGCAAATACAGAAGTGGATTTTCACTGTCATCTATTGGATGGAACACAGGGTCCTAATGGAGGAGCTAGAGAAAGTATTCAAGGAGCAGAAGGGGTCTGCAACCCTATAGGTGGAACAACAATATGAACTAACCAGTATCCCCAGAGCTTGTTTCTCTAGCTTCATATGTAGCAGAAGATGGCCTAGTCAGCCATCACTGGGAAGAGAGGCCCGTTGGTCTTGCCAACTTTATATGCTGCAGTACAGGGGAGTGCCAGAGCCAAGAAATATGAGTGGATGGGTATGGGAGCAAGACGGGGAGGGGGAGGGTATAGGGGACTTTCAGGATAGCATTTGAAATGTAAATGAAAAAAATATGTAGTAAAAAAATTGAAAACAAACAAAAAACAAAGAAAAGGAATACACCTCACAAGGAAGTTGTACAAGGCATGAAATAGGACAAAAGGAGTTATAGAGAAATATGCAAATTAAAAAATATCAGTGGGTTTTGTGTGTGTGTGTGTGTGTGTGTGTGTGTGTGTGTGTGTGTGTGTGTGTTAGGTCAACATTAATTTAAACACACCAGATGCATGCCTGGTACCTGAAGAAACCATAGGAATGCAAATAAGTGCACAAAACAGTGGTTGGAAAAATGACTCATCTGTTAAAATCACCTGTTCTATGCAGATGACCAGGCACAAAACACCCACATCGTGGCTCACAATTTATGCACAGCTAAAGTTTCAGAGAATCAGTGCACACTTCAAGCCTCTGTAGGCAACAGAGGCATAAGTGAGAGAGAGGGCCAGAAGGGTCTAGCATGTTCTTGTAATCAAGGTCAGTACTAGGAAGGTGGAGACAGGAGGGTACCAGGGGATATAGGGGATCTGGATGCTCCCTTCTGATCTCTTAGGACAGAATAAACTCTTGTGGTGTGCTTATGTACATTCAGAAAGAGTCCACACACATTCATTGTTACGCATATGAATAAATACAAACCAAAATGGCATGCAAGAGCCTCTACTGTTGAAATAAAGTAGTGCCGTTTGCAGTGTTTCATATGTTTCACATTTGTTCAAGTTTTTCAAGTATGTAAGGGCTTAAAACCTAGAAATTGTCTTAAAGCCAGTAGTAGCTCATTCCCACCTTCTGAAAACTCCCTTTGAAGCGATGGTGCCTGGTACTCCATGTACGCATGAGCAGGATATATTCAGCCAATCAGCACAGACCTGATTTCTCCAGCTTGCATCACAAAGGGTCCTCAGAATCCTCAGTCCAGGAATCTCTGCTGACAACGGTTTTTTACCATTGAGGAGTTGAGCACGGAAGGGTGCAGTTGTGAAGGTGTTCACCTCTGAGATAACCTTTAAGTGATAATCGGCTCTGCTCAGGGTTGTTGGACAGTTAATCGAGGTATGACAGGGTGGGGCATATCAGGCCCAGGTGGCCACTAGGTGAGGGAATGCCTCATGATCGCCATTTCCTATGGCTTCTGATTGTTAACTGAAGGTGGAGGACCATATTCATGGCAGAGGATTGAACAGGTCAGGGCCTTAGAAGATTGTGAACCCTTGGAGGACACAATCATGGGGCCTTGGGATAGGATCAGAGAGCTGGCTGCAGGATTGTGGGTCGGGGGAGCATGGGGCTGTGAGTAAGGAGCCTTGGCGCTTGTCCTGTGTGCTGTAAGGAGCCTTAGGGTCCAACTTGGCGCTTGCCCTGTGTGCTGTCCCGGATCCAATTAAAACACACTGAGGATTCCTCCCTCTTCATTGTCTTCTCTACGGTGTGTTCCTTTGGTATAGACTGTATGGACATTGCAGAGAGGGGAGTGGCGTAGGAAGAATGAATGAAAAGAAGAAGAGGAGACATTACAAGAGATTAATAAGTAATCTGGGAAGGATTCTGAACAGGGATCCTCCTGTCTAATCGCCCATGTATTGGGATTAAAGACTTGGACCACCAAGTTCAGCTTTTTCTCTCAGTTTTAGTTCTGTAGGATGGGATCTTCCTTTGTAGCTCAGACTGGTCTGGCTTGGGCTGGCCTTTAACTTACAATCTTCAGATGTTTGAAATCCTCGGCTTCCCCCAATCCCAAATTTCTCCAATATAAGGATTTTCTGTGTGGGTAGTGGTGGTGAGTGTTTGTTGTAGACTGAGCATTGGGTCTTCTTGACATGAATATATAGTTACCATGTTCATCATCTTTCTGGATAGTACTATGAATTTACTTTAAAACTGAGATATACTGAAAATCAGAATTGCTGATGTTTTGTTTAAAAAGAATCTTTGGGAGATAGTACCAAAATTCAGATGCCTCAAAGTTTAAATGCAAACACATTTTGCTCATCATTTTTGGTGAGAAAGGGAGGACTCACGTATTAAAGGCTGGCCTGTTTTTGCCTTTTTTAAACTGAGAAATGACAGATTGTTAACTTGGGTTCTAAAGAAGGATTTAAAATAAGTAAGTTAAAGAAGATTTTAAAACAAAGTTGGGAGGGAGAGGGACATGATAACTGGGATACATGAAGGAAATTTTAAGGGGAAGCATATATATATATATATATATATATATATATATATATATATGTGTGTGTGTGTGTGTGTGTGTGTGTGTGTGTGTGTGTGTGTATACATATACACATACACACACACACATACACATGTACACGTGTGACCATATTGAATATGTATGCAAAACTCTCTGATAAAAACAAATTATTAAAAATATAAGTGTTAAAAAACAAAAGAAACAATCTTTCAATGAGCTAAGATAATTATATAATTATTTGACTTTTTGACATTTTTAACTATTTAAATGATACCTTTGGATTTAGATAACTACATTTTTTTCTTTTTTCCTTTTTATTTTTATTTTTTAACTAAGAAGACAACTGAGCGCTTAAGAGAAAAATGTCTATTAAGAAACTGTGGGTGATACCAAAGGATGGTTACTTATTACTTCTTGACTATGATTCAGATGAAGAAGAAGAGCAGGCTCATTCTGAAGGTATCCAGTCTTCAGTATTGATTGTGTCCTGAAGTTCATTAGACCTTTCCCAACTCACCTGCAATGGAAGAAGTCTTTTCTAAGTTTTCATATACTTCATTTCTAATTTTACCTATATCTATATATTCCTATACCTGAGTTTTAGCAGTGCATATACCTACTCTTGGCACTGTAGACATAATATGTTGAGAAACGATAACTTGCTATGATTTTACCCCAGAAAAAGACATGAACGTTGTTCCTATATGTTAGCAAAACATGAATTTATTTCATAATACCTGCAAATAAATTATTTCATTCCTTTTTTCTATTGTATATTTTCTTTATTTACATTTCAAATATTATCCCCTTTTCTATTTCCCCTCTGCAAATCCCCTCTCCTCTTACCTCTCCCCCTGCCCCCAACACACCCACCCCCAATTCCTGGCCCAGGCATTCCTTAATACTGGGGCATAGGACCTTTACAGTACCAAGGGTCTCTCCTCCCGTTGATGACATACTAGGCCATCCTCTCCTACATATGCAGCTGGAGCCATAAGTCCCACCATCTGTTTTATTTGATTGGTGCTTTAGTCCCAGGGAACTCTGGGGGTACTGGTTAGTTCATATTGTTCATCCTCCTATGGAGCAGCAAACCCCTTATGATCCTTGGGAACTTTCTCTAGCTCCATCATTGGGGACCCTGTGCTCAGTACAATGGATGTCTGTGAGCATTCACTTCTGTATTCGTCAGGCACTGACAGATCCTCTCAGGAGACAGCTATATCAGTCTCCTGTCCCCAAGCTCTCGTTGGCATCTGCCATAGTGTCTGGGTTTGTTGATTATTTATTGGATTGATCCCTGAGTGAGGCAGTCTCTGGATTCATTCAGTCTCAGCTGCAAACTTTGTCTCTATAACTCCTTCCATGGACATTTTGTTTCCCATTCTAAGAAGGAATGGCGTATCCACACTTTGGTCTTCCTTCTTCTTGAGTTTCATGGGTTTTGCAGATTGTATCTTGGTTATTCTGAGCTTCTGGGATAATATCCACTTATCAGTGAATGCATATCCTGTGTGTTCTTTTGTGATTGGGTTATCTCCCTTAGGAAGATATCATCCAGATCCATCCATTTGTCTAAGAATTTCATGAATTCATTGTTTTTAATAGCTGTGTAGTATTTCATTATGTAAATGTACCACATTTTCTGTATCCATTCCACTGAAGAGGGACATCTGGGTTGTTTTCAGCTTCTTGCTATTATAAATAAGGATGCTATGAACATAGTGAAGCATGTCATTATTACAAGTTGGAATATCTTCTGAGAATATGCCCAGGGAGGAGTATTGCTGGATCTTCCAGTAGAACTATGTCCAATTTTCTGAGGAAACACCAGACTGACTTCCAGAGTGGTTTTACCAGCTTGCAATCTCACCAGCAATGGAGGAGTGTTCCTATTTCACCACATTCTCGCCAGCATCTGCTGTCATCTGAGTTTTAGATCTGAGCCATTCTGACTGGTATGAGGTGGAATCTCAGGTTTATTTTGACATGCACTTCCCTGATAATTAAGGATGATGAACATTTTTAGGTGCTTCTCAGCCATTCGGTTTTCCTTAGTTGAGAATTCTTTGTTTATCTCTGTCCCCATTTTTTAATGGGGTTATTTGATTTTCTGGAGTCCAGATTCTTGAGCTCTTTATATATATTGGATATTAGTCCCCATCTGATTTAGGATTGGTAAAGATTTTTTTCCCATCTATTGGTTGCTGTTTTGTCCTATTGACAGTGTCCTTTGACTTATAGAAGCTTTGCAATTTTATAAGGTCACATTTGTCTATTCTTAATCTTACAGCACAAGCCATTGCTGTTCTGTTCAGGAATTTTTCCCCGGTGCCCATGTCTTCGAAGCTCTTCCCCACTTCCTCCTCTATAAGTTTCAGTGTCTCTGGTTTTATGTGGAGTTCCTTGATCTACCTAGACTTGAGCATTGTACAATGAGATGAAAATAGATCAATTTGCATTCTTCTACATGCTAACTGCCAATTGAGCCAGCACCATTTGTTGAAAATGTTGTCTTTTTTTCCACTGGATGGTTTTTGCTCCTTTGTCAATGATCAAGTGACAATAGGTGTGTGGGTTCATTTCTGTGTCTTCAGTTCTATTCCATTTATCTACCTGTCTATCAGTATACCTGTACCATGCAGTTTTTATCACAATTGCTCTATAGTACAGCTTGAGATCAGGCATGGTGATTCCAGGAGAGATTCTTTTATTGTTGAGAATAGTTTTTGTATCCTAGGTTTTGTTCTTATTCCAGATGAATTTGCAAATAGCCCTTTCTAACTCAGTTAAGAATTGTGTTGGAATTTTCGTGGGGATTGCATTAAATCTTTATATTGCTTTCGGCAAGATAGCCATTTTTACTACATTAATCCTGCCAATCAATGAGCATGGGAAATCTTTCCAACTTCTGAGATTTTCTTTGATTTTTCTTCAGAGACTTGACATTTTTATCATACAGATCCTTCTTTCACTTACTCAGTTAGAGTCACACCAACGTATTTTATATTATTTGTGACTATTGTGAAGGGTGTTGTTTCCCTAATTTCTATTTCATCCTGTTTATTCTTTTTGTAGAGAAAGGCCACCGATATGTTTGAGTTAATTTTGTATTCAGCTACTGCACTGAAGCTGTGTATCAGATTTAGGATTTCTCTGGTGTAATTTTTGGGGTCACTTATATATACTATCATATCTTCTGGAAATAGTGAGATTTTGCCTTCTACCTTTCCAATTTGTATTCATTTGTTCTCTTTTTGTTGTCTAATTGCTCTGACTAGGACTTCAAGTACTATGTTGAATAGGTAGGGAGAAAGTGGGCAGCCTTGTTTAGTCCCTGATTTTAGCGGGATTGCCTCCAGTTTCTCACCATTTAGTTTGATGTTGGCTACTGGTTTGCTGTCTACTGCTTTTATTATGTTTAGGTATAGGCTTTGAATTCCTGATCTATCCTGGACTTTTACTATGAATGGGTGCTGTATTTTGTCAAATGTTTTCTCAGCATCTAATGAAATGATCATGTGATTTTTGTCTTTGAGTTTGTTTCTATAGTGGATTAAGTTGATGGATTTCTGTATATTAAACCATCCCTCATCACAGGGATCAAGTGTACTTGATCATGATGGATGATCATTTTTATGTATTCTTGGATTCAGTTTGCAAGGCTTTTATTGAATATTTTTGCATCAATTTTCATAAGGGAAATTGGTCTGAAGTTTCCTTTCTTCATTGGATCTTTGTATGGTTTGAGTATAATTTTAATTCTGGCTTCATAGAACAAATTGAATAATGTTCCTTCTCTTTAGATTTTGCATAATGGTTTGAAGAGTATTGGTATTAGGTCTTCATGAAGATCTGATAGAATTCTTTACTAAACCCATCAGATCCTGGGCTTTTTTGTTTGGGAGACTATTAATGACTGCTTCTATTTCTTTAGGTGTTATGGGAGTATTTCTAGGGTTTATCTGATCCTGAATTATATTTGGTACCTGATATCTGTCTAGAAATGTGTCCATTTCATCCAGATTTTCCAGTTTTGTTGAGTATAGGTTTTTGTAGTAGGATCTGATGATTTTTTGGATATCCTAAGTTTCTGTTGTTATGTCTCCCTTTTCATTTCTGGTTTTGTTAATTAGGATGATGTCTCGGTTTCCTTTAGTGAGTCTGGCTAAGGGTTTACCTATCATGTTGATTTTCTCAAACAACCAGCTCCTGGTTTGGTTGATTCTTTGTATAGTTCCTTTGTTTCCAATTGGTTGATTTCATTCCTGAGTTTGATTGTTTCCTGCCTTCTATTCCTCTTGTGAGAATTTGCTTCCTTTTGTTCTAGAGCTTTTAGTTGTGCTGTCAAGCTGCTCCTGCATCCTCTATCCTGTTTCTTTTTAGAGGCATTCAGAGCTGTGAATTTTAGTCTTATTACTGTTTCCATTGTGTAACATATGTCTGGTTATGTTGTAGCTTCATTTTCATTAAACTCTAAAAAGTCTTTAATTTCCTTCTTTATTCCTTCCTTGACCAAGTTATCATTGAGTAGGTTGTTGTTCACCTTCCACATATATGTGGATTTTCTATTATTTATATTATTATGGAAGATCAGCATTAGTCTGTGGTGATCTGATAGGATGCATGGGATTATTTCAATATTTTTATATCTGTTGAGGCATGTTTTGTGACTGATTATATGGTCAGTTTTGGAGAAGGCCTCATGAGGTACTGAGAAGAAGGGATATCCTTTCGATTTAGGATACAGTGTTCTATAGATATCAACTAAATCCATTTGTTTCATAACTCCTGTTGGTTTCACTGTGTCTGTTTTTAGTTTTTGTTTCCAGGATGTGTCCATTGATGAGAGACGGGTTTGGAAGTCTTCCACTATTATAGTGTGCAGTGCAATGTGTATTTTGAGGTTTACTAAAGTTTCTTTTATGAATGTGGCTGCCCTTGCATTTGGAGCATAGATGTTCAGAATTGGGAGTTCCTCTTGGTAAATTTAATTTTGATGAATATGAAGTGTTCCTCCTTGTCTTTTTTGATAACTTTGGGTTGAAAGTCAATTTTATTTGATATTAGAATGCCTACTCCAGCCTGTTTCTTGTGACCATCTGCTTGGAAAATTGTTTTCTAGACTTTTACTCTGAGGTAATATCTGTCTTTGTCTGTGAGGTTTGTTTCTTATATGAAACAAAATGCTGGGTCATGCTTACACATTAAGTCTTTTAGTCTATGTCTTTTTATTGTGGATTTGAGTCCACTGATATTAAGAGATATTAAGAAAAAGTCGATGTTGGTTCCTGTTATATTTGTTTTTAGAAATGGAATTTTGTTCATGTGGCCATCTTCTTTTAGTTTTGCTGCAAGATTACTTTCTTGCTTTTTCTAGAATGTAATTTCCCTCCTTGTTTTGGTGTTTTCCCTTCATTATCCTTTGAAGGGCATGATTTGTTGGAAGATATTGTGTAATTTTGGTTTTGTCATAGAATACCTTGGTTTCACCATCTATGGTAAAAGAGTTTTACTGTTTATAGTAGCCTTGGCTGGCATTTGTGCTCTCTTAGGGTCTGTATGTCAACTGTCCTGGATCATCTGGCTTTCATAGTCTCTGGGGAGAAGTTAGGTGAAATTCTGATAGGTCTGCCTTTATATGTTACTTGAACTGTTTTCCCTTACTGCTTTTAATATTCTCTTTTTTGTGTGCATTTGGTGTTTTGATTATTATGTGATGGCAGGAATGTCTTTTGTGGTCTAAAGTATTTGGGGATCTGTAGGCTTCTTTTATGTTCATGGGCATCTCTTTCTTTAGGTTAGGGAAGTTTTCTTCTATAATTTTGTTGAAGATATTCACTGGCCCTTTAAGTCTGAAATCTTACTTCTCATCTATACCTATTATCCTTAAGTTTTGTTTTCTCCTTGTATACTCAATAACCTTGATGTAATTATTTCATTTATAAAACTGTTTGAAAAACTCACGTGGGCAGTTTTTCCAGAGAAATGCAAATTGAAAATACTTTATTAACTATTACTTATATAGCATACTTTCAAATGTTTCCATTTTCTATTGTCAATATAGTAAAGAGGCCAGCATTTGGCAAACATGAGAATATGCCGCCTCACGTAGAAGCAGATGAAGATATAAGGTAATATTTTCAATTTTTCCCAGTTCAATAGAGTACTTCAAAAGTAGTGTTTGTGATCCCTTCACTGGAGGAGTAGATTCAGGAAAATCAACAATTCATGGTCAGATGCAGCTATATATTGAGTTCAAGCCCAGCTTGGGGTCCTTAAGTCCTTGTCATCACAAACACATAGCAACTAGGACAATATACCCACCTGCATGGGATCTTCCCAGATATACACACAAACAAAAGGAGAAACATAATAAAAATAAGAGGGGGACCATCTGGGAAGAAGAAGGGTCTCAGCAAGTGTGGGAGAGTTATGAATAAACTACTGTGTGTTGTAAATGTATGAATTGTTAAAAGTAAATAATTCAGGTTCACTTTGGTTGTCTGCCATGTATTTTATATGCAAATGACATTTGTTCCAAACCAAACATTATATATTTATTCTAAATAATTAAAAGAAGTTCCTGTGTAAAGTTTTTTGTGTGCTAGGCAAATGCTCTACCAGTCCACTATATTTCTAGCTTTAAAATTTTATTGTCCTTTCTTCACAGAGATGAACAAGACAGTATGTTGGATAAATCTGGAGGTAGGTGTTTTTGGAGATATTTGCCTGTTGTTTGAAGAGGACATAAGATGGCATCAGATCTCTATAAACCCTACAGCATAAGAGGATAATTTTAGGTTTCACAGTAATTGTAGTTTTCTTTAAAACACATACAGATGACTACTCACCCAACATTCAGAAACAAAGATTAGCTGAAGGTGTACCTCAGTGGTACAGCACCATGTAATAGCTATGAGTTTCATCTTCAGTGGTGAAAAAACAAAACAAAACCCAACCAACACACGAAATTAACAAAACACCCACCAAACAAACAAAACACAGCAATAAGCCTAGCAAATGAAATGTTAGTTTTCCCAGTTTGCCCAATTAACTGTAAAGTGAGCAAGAAATGCAATTGGCTATTATAAGGAAACAAACAAAACCAGCATTAAGCATTTTAGGAACCTAAATTCAGGCATGATTAGAGAAATACACCCCCCCCCCATATAAAAAGACAGTGGCTACAGCAACATAACAAACCTTGCAGAGTGGCTAGAATTATGGCTCACTTGGTAAAGTGCTTTCCTTGAAAATATATGGACTTAAGGTGGGGACCTAGAATCCACTTTAAAAATGCAGGCTGCAGTCCAGTGCTGAGTAGGTAGAGATAGCTAGCTGGCTAGCCAGGCTAGTGACGTTGGTGAGCTGCAGATTCAGAGACACCCTGTCTCTGAAGATTTAAGTTGGATCAGGCAGTGGTGGCGCATGCCTTTAATCCCAGCGTTTGGGAGGCAGAAGCAGGGGATTTCTATGTTTGAGGCAACCCTGGTCTACAGGTTGAGTTCTAGGTCAACCAGGGCTATACGGAGAAACCCTGTCTGGAAAAACAAACAAACAAAAAATGTAAGTTGGAATATGATTGAGAATAAAGCCTTCTTCTGCACACATATACTGAAATGTATACACATCATTTTTGCTGAATCTCTTTTTATGATTTACAGAATCCTTTAAAATTATGTTTTTTTTCTTTTTCTGGAAATAGACAATATTAGGAAAGTGTCATATTTCTATAATCTCCACTGTATATTAAAAATAAACATCTATCGAGAGAAATGATCCAGCATACCTTAAAACACACACAGGACAGGGATGGAAAGATAGCTTTCAAATTAAGACCACTTGTTGCTCGAAAACCAAGGTTTAGTTCCTAGGACCCATATAATGGCTCACAACCATTTGTAATTCTAGATCCAGGGGAATTGGCATCCTATTCTAGTTTCTATGAGCACCAGACATGCATGTTGAACAAATACAAACAGGCAAAAGCACGTTAGTTAAATAAATAAAACAAATCCGAAATACACATAACAGCCCCTTCAACTGAAACAAAGTAGGAGAGTCTTCTTTAGGGTTCATTTTATTTTAAGTTTCAAGTTAGTATTGCAAACTTGGAAAATGGAAAACTTCTGGGTAGTAGTGGCAGCTAAAATACTATCTCTTATTTGCTGCTTGGATGACAGATGACTGATAGAGCCTCTCTCACTTTAGTAAGCATGTGCAAACACGGCCAATCAGCAAGGGGCTTGGCTGAGATTGTTTTCCAGCTGCCCAATCCCTGTTACCCAGTATGCTTTGTGGTGGCCACGAAGCTGAGTTCTTGAGGAAGGGAAGTTTCTTGAGGAAGCATGGTAGGGGGAAGTCTCTGTGGAGGTAGTCAGTGACCTGTTAAAAGATGGTTAATAATGGTTCAGGTGGGGGTCCAGGTGGGGTGAAGGTGGCGGGGCGGAGGTGTTACTTCCAGAGTAAGGAGAGGAGGTGACCCTCCCTGGACTCCGGATAGCACTGCTGCTGGGTTCACAATCGACTTTACCCACTTAGACCTCTGCGGTGAAAAACGGAGAACTTCACTAAGGGCAGGAGTTTGAAAAGCCTAGCATCTAGCAGAAAGCAGGAAGGCCATGGAATTGGAGACCCTGAAAGTCTTCCTTGGGCATGGGGATGTGAAGTGTGAGTAAACTGGAGGTCAGTTAGTGGCAGAAACAGACTAGAACCTTTTCTGTGCTGCTGCTACCCGACAGAAATTCATTAAAAACAAACTGAAGACGAGTCTTCATTTTCTTCTACCTGGTGTTGAAAGGCCAGATTGCCAAAATTTGTATATATAGGATCCAAACGGCCTCAAAATCCCGAGGCTCCTCTCAGCCTCTGAAGTGCTGGAACTTCAGACATACTTCAGGCCAGGCTGTGTTTATTTATGTGTTGTTTTGGTTTAGGGAAGTAAGCTCTAACTCTGTATCTCAGGAGTGTCTGAAACCTCATGTGCAGCTTGAACTGGCCTCGAAACTGAAGTCCTCAGCCTTACAAATGTACTGGGACCTGAGGAAACATACTTGTTTTATTTTTTACTTTTAAAATTTGTGGGGGTTTTTCATAGTTGAAGATTGAACCCAGAGCTTCTTGCTGTAGCAGTGAAATATATGTCCAGCCAGACAGAACTTTATAATTTAGATTTGTATTTCGATGAAAAAGATTGAGGAGCTTGGTTGTGATAATAGCAACTATGATTTTATTTGGAGATTGAGATGCAGACACATTTGCTCTAACTTATCAAAAACCTTGCAGGAATGGGACCAACATGCAGATCCTCCTATGTTTAGATATAAACCCACATGAAGTCACAGTTAAAGCCATCATAGTGTGTGTGTGTGTGTGTGTGTGTGTGTGTGTGTGTGTCTGTGTGTGTGTGTGTGTAAGAGAGAAAGAGAGAGAGAGAGAGAGAGAGAGAGAGAGAGAGAGAGAGAGAGAGAGAGAGTTTTAAACTAAAAAATAACAAACCTCTATTCTTTTATAGTAAGGAAGACCAAGATACTTTATTCAACTTAAATAATTCTTTTTAAAAATGTGTACATATTAAAGTTAAGGTTATTAATGGCTATCTTTGAAGCCAACTATTGTGTTCCATGTTTAAATACTAAAGTCTTTAGTATTAAATCAGAGGGTAATAGAAATATGGTTTTATCTTTAAACTCTTCATGCAATTATGAAGTGCTGTTTTTGTAAAAATCATTCCTTAATGTTATTTTATATTTCAATTTTATTAGTTTAAGTGATTTTTTATTCAAAAGGCTTGAGAAAATTTCTTTTTTTATTTTAAATCAGAAAACGTAAGTTTCTCAGAGGAATGGCAGCGTTTTGCACGTTCTGTAGAGACACCAATGGAAAACTGGAATTTGTTAAGTGGTGAACAGCAAGTTAGGAATGCTTCAGAATTGGACCTTATGGAAGGTACCAGATATTTAATGATGGGCATTGATGTTACACTTCCTTTTTTTCTCAGTTGTTCTTAGGCTTGTAAAGGAGATCAAAAATCTCATATTGTATCTCTTGTCTTTAATCACAACATATAAATAAATAGCTTAAAACATATTTTTAGATGACAATTAGACATTACTTGATTTTGTTTAACTTCTAGGCAAATAATAGATCTGCTTTAAAACCTAATGTTGGCACTATGCCTGAATGATCACAAAGTATTTCATTAAAATTTGCAAAATAACATAATTGTTTTAATATCTTGTTTTATTACGAACCCAGTACAGAATCCAGTAACTCATGATGATGGGAATGCAAATCCTGAAGAAGTAGTTGGAGATACATGGTAATATGTTCAAACTTACTATTTCCTTCTTAGTGTAAGTACTTCCAGAAAAGTTTAATTGATTGTATAGCAAGTAATGTATATTAATAATTGAAATATGATATATACTATAAACAATATTTCTATAAGATTAATCCTTAATTTGAATGGTTTTCTTGGAGGCTGTAATGTTGTGGGTCAAACTCTCATCGTCCTGCTTGTAGGACAAAAGCTGAGCAATCAAACAGTATCCCCAGCATCCTTACTTTGTAAAGCTTTAATTACTTCACAGATCTCCAGTACAAAATATACTGGGAAATTTTGAAGGTACATTTTTGGATATATAATTTGTTTAAAACTATATAGTATTAACATAATTTATATATTAGATAATATTGATTAATATACTATATGACATCTTAATGACTTATTTATATGTAGTATTTTGTGAATATTTTTATTTTAATTTAATTTATTTATTATGTGATAATATCTTTATTTACATTTCAAATAATAGCCCTTTCCTGGTTTCACCCCAGAAACTCCCTATTCCATTACCCCTCCCTGTGATACTATGAGGGTGTTCGCCCACCCACCCACTCCCACTTCCCCACCCTCGCATGTGCATACACTGGGGCATTGAACCTTCACAGGACCAAGGACCTCTCCTCCCACTGATGTCTGACAAGGCCATCTTCTGCTATATATGCACTGGAGCCATGATACCCCCTCTTTTGTTGATGGCTTAGTCCCTGGGTGCTCTGGGAGGTCTGGTTCATTCATATTGTTGTTCTTCCTATAAGGTTGCAAACCCCTTCAAATCCTTCAGTCCTTCCTCTAACTCCTCCACTGGGAACCCTATGATCAGTCTGATGGTTGGCTGTGAGCATCAGCCTCTGTTCTTGCCAAGCTCTGAAAGAGCCTCTCAGGAGAAAGTCATATTAGGCTCCTGTCAGCAAGCACTTGTTGGCATCCACAATCGTGACTGGGTTTGGTGTCTGCATATGGGATGGATACACAGTTTGGGCAGACTCTAGATGGTCATTCCTTCAGTCTCTGCTCTGTACTTTATCTCCATGTTTCCTCCCAGGAGTATTTTGTTCCCCATTCTAAGAAGGACTGAAACACGCACACTTTTGTCTTCCTTCTTCTTGAGCTTCATGTGGTCTGTGGATTACATTTTGGGTATTCTGAGCTTTTAGACTAATATCCACTTATCAGTGAGTGCATACCATGTTTGTTCTATTGGGATTGGGTTACCTCACACAGGATTATATATTTTAGATCCATCCATTTGCCTGTGAATTTCATGAAGTACTTGTATCTGTACCATTACCATACATTTTTATCATTATTTCTCTATAATACAGCTTGAGGTCGGGAATGATTCCCCCTGAAGTTCTTTTATTGTTGAGAATAGTTTTTTGATATACTGGATTTCTATTATTCCAAATGATTTTTCAAATTACTCTTTCTATTTCTATGAAGAATTGAGTTTAAATTTTGATGGAGATTGCATTGAATCTGTTGATTGCTTTTGGCAAGATGGCCATTTTTACTAAATTAATTGTGCCAATCTATGAGCATGGGAGATCTTTCCATCTTTTGAGATTTTCAATTTCTTTCTTCAGGGACTTGAAGTTCTTATCATACAGATCTTTTGCTTGCTTGGTTCGAGTCACACCAAGGTATTATAATTTGTGACTATTGTGAAGGGTGTTGTATCCATAATTTCTTTTTCAGGCTGTTTATCCTTTGAGTAGAGGAAAGCTACTGATTTGCTTGAGTTAATTTTACATCCAACCACTTTGCTGAATTTGTTTATCAGGTTTAGGAGTTCTCTGTTGGAATTTTGGGGGTCACTTACATATACTATCATATCATCTGCAAATAGTGATATTTTGAATTCTTCCTTTCCAATTTTTATCCCTTTGACCTCTTTTTGTTATATAGTTGCTATGGATATAACTTCTAGTACTATAAAATTCTACTATATTATATACTACTGTGAATAGGTAGGAAGAGAGTGGTCTTGTCTTGTCTGATATTAGTGGGATTGCATCAAGTTTCTCTCCATTTAATTTGATGTTGGATACTGGTTTGCTCTATATTGCTTTTACTATGTTTAGGTATGGGCCTTGACTTGATCTTTCCAAGAATTTTATCATGAAGAGTTATTGAATTTTTGCAAATGATTTCTCAGCATCTAATGAGATAATACTGTTTTTTTTTCCTCAAGATTTTTTACATAGTGGATTACGCTGATGGATTCCCATATATTGAACCATCCCTGTATCCCTGGGATGAAGAACACTTGATCATGAAGGATGATCATATTAACATGTTCTTGGATTAGGTTTACCAGAATTTTATTGAGTATTTTTGCATCAATATTCATAAGTGAAACTGGTCTCAAGTTCCCTTTCTTCATTTGGGTCTTTGTATGTTTTGGGTATAAGTGTAATTGTGGCTTCATAGAAAATTGAATAGTGTTCCTTCTCTTTTGATTTTGCATAAAAGTTTGAAGAGTATTGGTATTAGGTCTTCCTTGAAGGTCTGATAGAATTCTGTACTAAACCCATCTGATCCTGGGCTTTTATTTTTTGTGAGGGGGTTGGGAGCCTATTAGTGACTGCTTCTATTTCTTTAGGGGTTATAGGAGTGTTTACAGGGTCTATTTGATCCTGATTTAAATTGGTACCTGATATCTGTCTAGACAGTTGTCCATTTCATCCAAATTTTCCAGTTTTGTTAAGTATAGGCTCTTATAGTAGGATCTGATGATTTTGGGGGGGGGGGTTCCTAAGTTTCTGTTGTTATGTCTCTCTTTTCATTTCTGGTTTTGTTAATTTGGATACTGACTCTGTGCCCTCTCTTTAGTCTGCCTAAGGGTTTATCTATTTTGTTGATTTTCTCAAAGAACCAGCTCCTGGTTTGGTTGATTCTTTGTATAGTTCTTTTTGTTTCCACTTGTTTGATTTCAGCCCTGAGTTTGATTATTTCCTGCCTTCTACTCCTCTTGGGTGAATTTGCTTCCTTTCGTTCTAGAGCTTTTAACTGTGCTGCCAGGCTGCTAGTGTATGTTCTCTCCAGTTTCTTTTTTGGAGGCACTCAGAGGTATTAGTTTTTCTCTTAGGAATGCTTTCATTGTGTCCCATAAGTTTGGATATGTTGTAGCTTCATTTTCATTAAACTCTAAAAGTCTTTAATTTCTTCCATGACCGAGTTATCGTTGATTAGACTGTTGTTCACCTACCACGTGTATATATATGGGTTTTCTATTATTTATATTTTTATTGTTATTATTATTATTATTATTATTTGGGGGGTTAAGACAGGGTTTTTCTGTGTATCCGTGGCTGTCCTGGACCTCACTTTGTAGACCAGGCTGGACTTGAACTCAGAAATCCACCTGCCTCAGTGTCCCGAGTGCTGGGATTAACGGCATGTGCCCCCATGCCTGGCTTATTTCTATTATTATTGAAGATAAGCCTTAGTCCGTGGTGACTTGATAGGATGCATGGGATTATTTAAATATTTTATATCTGTTGAAGCCTGTTTTGTGACCCATTATATGGTCAGTATTGGAGAAGGCATCATGAGGTGTTGAGAAGAAGGCACATTCTTTTGTTTTATGATAAAATGTTCTATGATATCTATAGATATAGATATCTGTTAAAACCATTTGTTTCATAACTTCTGTTAGTTTCACAGTGTCTCTGTTTTGTTACTGTTTCCAGGATCTGTCCGTTGCTGAGAGTGGGGTGTTGAAGTTTCCCACTATTATTATGTAGGGTACAATATATACTTTGAGCTTTAGTAAAGTTTCATTTATGAATTTGGTTGCCCTTGCATTTGGAGCATGGATGTTCAGAATTGTGAGTTCATCTTTGTTGATTCACCCTTTGACAAGTATAGTGACAGTCCTTATCTTTAAAAAACAAAAACAAAAACAAAAACAAAACAATAACAAAAAAAACAATAACAAAAACCTTTTGGTTGTAAGTTGATTTTATTCCATAGTAGAATGGCTATTCCATCTTGTTTCCTGGAAATATTTGCTTGCAAAGTTTTTTCCAGACTTTTCCTCTGAGGTAGTGTCTGTCTTTGTCACTAAGGAGGGTTTCCTGTATGCAGCAAAATCCTGGGTTCTGTTTATGTATCCAGTCTATTACTCTATGTCTTTTATTGGGGAATTGAATCCATTGCTAAGAAGAAATATTAAAGACCAGTGACTGTTGGTTGTTTCCTGTTACTTTTGTTGTTTGAGGTGGAATTATGTTTATATTGCTATCTTCTTTGGGGTTTCTTGAAAGAAGATTTCTTTCTTGATTTTTGTATGGTGTAGTGTTTCCCTCCTTGTGTTGTAGTTCTCCATCTATTTTTTTGAAGGTTTGGATTCGTGGAAAGATATTGTGTGAATTTGATTTTATCATGGAATACTTTGGTTTCTCCATCTACGGTAATTGATAGTTTTGCTGGGTATAGTAGCCTGGGCTGGCATTTGTGTTCTCTCAGGGTCTATATAACATCTGTCCAGAATCTTCTGGCTTTTATAGTCTCTGGTGAGAAGTCTGGTGTATTTCTAACAGGTCTGCCTTTTTATGTTATTTTACTTTTTTCCCTTACTGCTTTTAATATTTTATCTTTAGTGCATTTGTTGTTCTGATTATTATGTGTCGGCAGGAATTTCTTTTCTGGTCCAGTTTATTTGGAGTTCTGTAGGCTTCTTGTATGTTCATGTGCATCTTTCTTTAGGTTTGGGAAGTTTTCTTCTATAATTTTGTTGAAGATATTTGCTGGCCCTTTGACTTGGGAATCTTCTCTCTCTTCTATACCTATTTTCCTTAGGTTTTGTTTTCTTATTGTGTCCTGGATTTCCTGGATGTTTAGGGTTAGGAGATTTTTGCATTTTGCATTTTCGTTCACTGTTGTGTCAATGTTTTCTATGGTATCTTCTGTACCTGAGATTCTCTATTCTATCTCTTGTATTCTGTTGGAGATGCTTGCATGTATGTCTCCTTGGTTTTCTTTCTCCAGGTTCATCTCTCTTTGTGAGTTTTTATTCTGTATTTCCATTTTTAGATCTAGATGGTATTTGTTCAATTCCTTCACCTGTTTGATTGTGTTTTCTTTAACTCTTTAAGGGATTTTTGTGTTTCCTCTTTAAGGGCTTCTAGCTGTTTTCCTGTATTTCTTTAATGGAACTATTTTTGTTCTTAAAGACCTCTATCATCATCATGAGATGTGATTTTGAATCTGAATCTTTCTTTTCCAATATGTTGAGGTATTCAAGACTTGCTCTGGTGGCCAAACTGGGTTATGATGATGCCGACTAGTCTTGGTTGCTATTGCTTATATTCTTGCACTTACCTCATGCCATCTCATTTTCTTTGGTGCTACCTTCCCTTGCTGTCTCTGTCTGGAGCCTGTCCCTCCTGTAATCCTAGTTGTGTCAGAACTCATAGGAGTCCAGCTGTCTCTGAGATCTTGGGATCCTGGGATCCTGATATTTTGGGGGTGTCTGAGCTCCTGGAAGTCATGCTGCCTCTTGGATCTTGAAATCCTGGTGTGACCAATCTCCTGAGATCCTGCTGTGTCAGAGCTCCTGGGGGTTAAACGTTTTCTTGGTGTTGCAAGATTTGGTGGGGTGCCAGAGCCCTAGGTTTTCTCTAGACACAGTTGCATACTGCAAGGAACCTGTGCCTCTGGCCGGGAGGATGATTTTGTTTCCCTGGTTCTTGTGGGGGTCCCAGATACACAGGTTGTTGGGAAAGATGTTGTGCCCTCAGCTGTGCTCTTCTGTCAGAACTCCAGTGTTCCTGGGTGTGTCTGATCTCCTGGGAGTCGAGCTTCCTCTGTGATCCTGTGATCTTGGGCATTTCAGAATACCTGGGAGTCATGCTCCCTATGGGTGTTTTAAGAGTGGGTGCAGAGCCAGTACCCCAGGTCTGATCCAGGTGCAGTTTCAGACCAGAAGGAATCCATGCCACTGGCAAGGCAGGAGTTCCTGTGTCCCTGGATCCTTAGGGACTCAGTTACTCCTGATGTTGGGGCCATTCCTGTGATCCTGGTAGTGTTAGAGCACCTGGGATTTGAGCTTACTAGGGGTATTGTGGGACTAGGTCAGCACCCAAGATCTACTCATGACACGGACTCTTGCAAATATTTTTGATTTAGCATCATGGACTTATTTTTGCCTGTGGTACAGAAGTGAAAATGGTGCTTTTTCAACAGGTGTGACATTAATTAAACTTAATTTTAATTTTTTCGTATATTTGTGTCTGTGGTGCATATATACACATGTGGAGGGCAGAGGAGGATGTTGGGTTTTGCTCTATTTCTTTCCACCTTATTCCCGTAAGACCTGCTCTTTCACTGAACATGTAGCTAGATAAGCAGCCAGCAAGTCCTAGCAATTCTCACTCTGCCTACCACAGTGCTGCTATTGTAGAAGCAACCATCCATGGTTAGTTTTCCAAATGGGTACTAGAATCAAACTTGCGAACGTCCTCCTTTCACAGTAAATCCTATTTATTACTGAGGCATTTTCATAACTGCATTGAAGGGATTTTTAGAGGAAAAAAATGATGTAAACTTTTCTACATTCCATGTATTCAAAGCTAAGTGATATGTATACAAAATTCTGTACATGCAACAGTATTTCGTTGACCCAGTATTAATTTTATATTAAGTCAGTTTCTTTTCTAAAACTCCTCTGTGCTTTTCTTTATATGACACAATGGAAAAATGAATTCTTTAATATAACCCTTATTACTTATTTTTTTAAATTTTATTTTATGGGTATGTTTGTTTTGCTTGATTGTGTGTATGTACACAGCTTGTATGTCTTGTACCTGAGGAGGCCAGATGAAGGCATTGAATTCCCTGGAACTGGAGTTATAGGTTGTGAGCAACCTTGTGGATGCTGGGAATCCATTCTCACATCTCTGGAAGGGAACCAGTGCTCATAACTGATGAATCATCTCACCAAACCCCTCACTGATTTTTATAAAATGAATTATGTAACTGAAAGTGAAAGACAAATTTACTAACCAGTGAGGGAATGAAACTCAGATCCCAAAGAATCTATTTTAAATTATATGTAATTGAATGTTGCATGAGCTTTCTTTGAGGATAATAATTTGTCTTTGATATATAGTCTCACTATGTATGTCAGGCTGGCTGGAATTTTCCTATGTAACCTATGTTGTCCTTTACACTGGAAATCTCCTGCTAAGCTTCCTAGACTAGGATCATAGACCCAAAACGTCTTACATGGCTTAAGAAACAAAGCTCTTAATACCTATTTTTCAGACATATTTGTGTATTAGTGTTTTGCTTACAGGTATATATGTGCACCACATATGTGCCTGTTTCCCATAGATATAAGATGATTATTTCAGACACCTTGGACCTGGAGTCACATAAAGAGAAAACACATGGAAACTTATATCAAAGATTCTTTCAAAAAAAAGCAACCAGAAATTAGAATGACTTTGGCAAACAAACAAATGGGAGAGGTAGAGTTGTTAGGTTTGTAGGGTCACATTTGTATCATTTTAAAAATTATATGTGGCTGAAGTTGAAAAAAAAACATTACTGAGCTTTTAGTAAAAATGTGCGTCTTTGATTTTGTCTAAGCAGTTAACCCTATAACTTCATGCCTTCAAGGAAACTAAATCTAAATCTTAGAAATCTGTGAAAATTTTTATTTTCTACTTTAAGTACCTGTTAATGAGATTTTAAAATTTGGTTTACATTCATTGTGGAAACACAGAAGTCTTGCACAAAATCTTAGAAATGTAATTTGTTGTTTATTATGTTTAACAATATGGAAAAAATCAATTACATATGCAGACAATTTGTATATTTTAATTGACTTATGTTTTGCACTAAGTCTTAACTGAATCAATATAGCAAAATAAATTAGACATTATATTTGATAGAAAATAATGAAAAAATACTTTGAAATACAATTAATTTTCTAAAATAAGATATATATGTATTAAAACTACTTTAATTTTTGAAAAGCTAAAACATAAAAGAAGACTTCTCTGATAATCTTTCAGGGAAAAAAAACTATAATGATTTCCCATTAGATAATATTTTACTGCTGTTTTTCTTTTTATAGTATGAAATGGTCAATTTAATTTTTTTTGAGTGTTCTTTTTCATATTGGTATGAAATGTGACTGCTTTTATTACTGTGCTTTACAGAAAGAAGATCAACAACAAATTGTGTGAGCAGAAGTTTGATATGGATATACAGAAATTCAATGAAGAACAAGAAAAATCAGTGGTTGGTATCATAACTAACTTTATAATTAACCTAGAATAACTAAGTATCAAGTAGGAATGGAGAAACTAGCCTTGTGTTGGGCACATGAAACGAAGTTAAGTTTCATTATCTATCTATCCTTGGTTCTGTTCTAGTCCTACTGAATTGTAAAGCAGAGAAGTATGATCACATACTATATCAATGAAAACCACTAGGTATTTTCTGGTAGACCAGATTATAAATTTTCAAGAGGCAGACTTTTGCTGAAAGATGAAGAGAGGATTACCAGTTTCTACAAAAGTGAGCACACTATGTCAGCCTCAGGTACAGTTGAAAGGAGAGAGAAAGCTTACTTACTGGTGTCATCTGGACTCTGTTGTTAATATTCGAAAGCCAACTCAAACTGGCAAATCAGTTCTTACAATCCTAAACTTAGTACAAATTTTGTAACAACAGTGGATAGAAACAACCTTTCTCAACAGCCCTGGCAGAATATTCCTGTGGAAGAATATCACCAAACTATTTTAGATCATCTCTCCATTACTGTACCAATGACTGTAGTCAGCACATAGTTTCCAAGTAAGATCTGAGATGATGACCATATTAACTATTTTTTATTTGATTGGTTAATAGTTTGAGAAGTATTCAATTTGAAATGAACAGGAGATCCATTCCTGCCTGGGAAGGCATTGAGGAAGCCGCCATTATGAGTCAGTTCTGGAAAGAGATAGGGACTAAAGATAAAAAGTAAATGAATACTCCAATTGAAGGCAATTTTTAAACCTTGAACCCTGGATGAAATTTCAAGGGGGAGTAATCATCCATGTATATGAGGAGTCTAAAGACAGACTCCCAGAGTACTTCAATATTTGTAATTCTGCATGAGGTAGGGGTGGGGGGGTGAGAGTGAACCAGTAAGGGAAGAGAAAAATTGGTACAAATAAAACTACCATGAGTGAAGGAAAACATTTAAGGAAGAAAAGTTCACTAACTTTGTCATATGCTGCTAATGGGCCAAATAAAATAGATTTGCAGGGCTGGAAGATGGTTTATTTGGTAATCTTTCTCACTGTAGGCATGGAGACTCGAGTTTATATTCCCTGAGTAAGCATGCACGCACACACCTCCACCACCACCACTACCACCAACACCACCAACAACAAAACAAACTAGCAAAACTAAAAACAAACCACCACAACAATAAAAGTTGGTGTGGTGGTGAGCATTTTAGAACCACCAAACTCAGATTTAGTTCAGAGATAAGAAGATTCCCAGAGCTTCCTGGCCACCAGTTGTAGCCTAATGGATGAGCTCTAGGTTCATTGAGACCCTGTCTCCCAAACAGTGGGATGCAACCAAAGAAGACACCCAATATTAATCCTTTGTCTCCATATGTATGCACGTGTACATTTTTTAAAGGGAAACTTCACAAAGTGCAGGTCATTGTACTTAATCAGGATGATTTGAGTGGAAATGTGAGGTACAAAACTGATCACAGTGAATAAAGGACAAAATAGGAATCTAGTAGCACAATGAGAAAAGGTGGAAACGGCTTGTCTTAATTTTTTTAAATGCAAATTACCATGGTTGTCTGCCAACATAAAGAATACGAAGAGAAATTTATATTACTTCTTCCATGTGTTACTTGAGATTGGAACCTAGAGACAACAAATCTACCACTAAACTTTGTCCCCAGACATCTTTTTACACTTTATTTCGAGGCAGGGTATCTTTAAGTGATCAAGACTATTCATGATCTTGTGATCATTCTAACTCAAACTTTATAAAAGTTAGTTTTATAGGCATTACACTGACAACCAGCTAAAGTCATGAATTTAAAATAACAGTTACAATTGCTGAAACTCTTGACAATAGTTGAGAAAAGTGAAGATGTTGGACTTAGTAAAGAATAAGTATAAGGCATCCTTAAGAAAGGAAGAGAAAGTAGAAGACATGGCACATACACCTTAGGTGGGGACTAGATACAGAGATGAGGTAGTGAACCACCTCCTGGGATTACTTCTGCTAGTTAGAAAAAGGAGGCCACCATATGGTAAAAGCATTAACACTAGCTAGAGTTAAGCTTACAGGGCTAGGATTTTACCAAGTTCATGTTTACATGGTGCATGCCTATAAACTTAAGTACTTGAGAGGCTAAGGCCAGTCTCTGCAGCATGGCAAACAATTTCTCATAAAAAAAAAGTTTTATTAACCCACAATTGGTAGTATAATTGTATTTCATGTTACTTAAAAATATAAGTATATTTAGTCATAAAAGTTGTTAAAATGTTAAATCACTTGGAAAACTATTCCTTTTACTTTTCATATGGAATTATTTTTGCTCACGTAAATATTTTAGTATTGGAAATACATTAAGTGGTTGGTTGTTAGCCTAGCATTCATGCTGCATGGCAGTAAAAACAAAAATGAACAGAATTGTTACAGTAATGTTTTCCTTTTACATTTGTAGAACAATTATCAAAAAGAACAACAAGCATTAAAACTGTCCGAATGTAGTCAGAGTCCGACCATGGAAGCAATTGAAGACATGCATGAGAAGTCCATGGAGGTATGTTGCACATGGTCCATAAAATGTTCTTAGGAAACGAAATATGTTTTAGGAATCAAAAAGTTTAACTACTTGCTATTTTGAATTATTTCTTGCTGAAGTGACTGATATTATCTGTAAAATCCTAATGACTTTGTAGGACTTATTCAAGACATGAAATGATAAATTGGGAATTTGACCTCAGATGTACCTCATAGTTTATTAACACTATAATTATCCTGCTTAACTAAACATAGCACATCTATACATCATTTGCACAGAATCTTTCATATTTGTATCCTTGGGAGTTTCTTTAGTAAGAAGTGCTTTTCTGTTTTAGGGTTTGATGAACATGGAGACCAACAACTACGATATGCTTTTTGATGTAGATGGTGAAGAGACATTATGAAGCATACTCTGAAGTACTCTTCTCCTTTCCCATCTTCAGACTAATGAAGCATACATATTTCTCACTTGCTGGTACATTTGTAACCTAATAAAAAATTCACTAACATTTTTGTCTCCTATGAAACAGAGTTTGAAAGGCTCTTTAATCCTTGTAATTCTGATGATTCTAAGAATGAAGTTAACCCCCATGATTACAAAGTTAACTAGGAGGTATACCTTTAGAGTCAAAATAGAACTCCTTTATTTTTAAACATCTTTAATCATTTTCTTGTTTAAGTGTAAGAGCCTCTTTATATTAACTTCCAAACAAAATCTAAATGAATAAGTGAGTGGCAAATAGTCCTTTGTACCGAACTTCCACACACTAATGTAGTGAATTATTTAAAATTTATTCCTTAATCTTTTTTTAAAGTCCAGACTTTATCCCCCTCCTTGTCCACCCTCTGATTGTTCCACATCCCATACCTCCTTGCCTCATGCTCCCACACCCCCACTCCTCATCTCTAAGAGGATATCCCCACCATCCTACCCCCACCCCACCAGACCTCCCTACTCCCTGTGGCCTCAAGTCTCTTGAGAGTTAAATGCACCTTCTCTAACTGAGAACAGACCTGGCAGTCCTCTGCTGTATATGTGTTGGGGGCTTCATATCAGCTGGTGTATGCTGCCTGGTTGGCGGCTCAGTGTCTGAGAGATCCTGGGAGGTCCAGGTTATTTGAGACTGTTGGTCCTCCTCCTTCAACTCCTCTTCCTCAGCTTCTTCTAGCTTTTCCCTAATTCAACCACAGGGGTTCCCAGCTTCTGTCCATTGGTTGCATGTAAATTTCTGCATCTGACTCTTTCACCTGCTGGTTGGGTCTTTAAGAGGGCAGTCATGATAGGCCCATTTTTGTGAGCACACCATAGCATCAGTAATAGTGTCAGGCCTTGATGCCTCTTATTGAGCTGGATCCCAATTTGCGCCTGTCACTGGATCCCCTTTTCCTTAGGTTTTTCTCCATTTTTTTCCAGTAGTTCTTTCAGACAGAAACAATTCTGGGTTAGAGCTTTTGACTGTGGGATGGCAACCCCATCTTTCCACTTGATGTCCTGTCTCTCCACTGGAGGAGGACTCTACAAGTTCCCTCTCCCCACTGCAGGGCATTTCATCTAGGGTCCCTCCCTTTGAGTCCTGAGAGTCTTTCACCTCCCAGGTCTGTGGTATATTCTAGAGGGTTTTCTAACCTCCTACATATCAAAGATGCCTGTTTCCATTCTTTTTGCTGGTCCTCAGCGCTTCAGTCCTTTTCCCCAACCCCACATTACCTGATCATGTTCCTCTCCTCTTCTCCTTGTCTGCTTTCCCACCCAGGACCCCTCCACCCTCCCTGTAGTGATTTTTTTTAACCTTCTTAACATTTCTAATTATTTTTATTCATAAGGATAATTGAAATTTATTTTTGATTCATTATCTTATTAGTTCCCGAAGGTACAAGATACAAATATAGAAGGCACATTGGTTTGGTTTTATTTAATTTATTTTATTTTTGAGATAGGCACTTAGTATTTTTTGTATGTCTAGTAAGGTCTAGAATGTTTTGGTTCAGCATTCCATGTAGGTGCTATACAGGAATGTGACAACATACCTGGCTTACACTGTTCTTAAGAAAATAGTCCCAAAAAATCTCCTATAAACACTATAAAATTAACACTGTCAGTTCTGAGAGACGAAAATATTTCCTGTTCACTTACAAAATTCATTGACAGAAAGTATATTTGTTTCTTGAAACAAACTAAACTGCTAACTGTGAGGCAGGATAAAAGAACTGATTAGCCCCATCTCACTGTTCCAGGCCCAGCCCCTTCTCTCTGTTCCCATTGTTCTTGTTTCTGAGCTCTCTGTCTCTGTCTTTGTTCTCAGCTTCCCCTCTATCTGTTCTCTGCCCTACTTTTTCTGACCTAATGACTTTGCTTCTTCTGTCTGTCTGCCTCTATCCCTTCCCCAGTTCCTCACTCTTCTCCCCTCCCCCAATAAATCCATTTTATACCAGGTCTGTTGCATGGTATAATTTCTCAGGGGCACACCTTGCATGAGACCACCAAAGGTACTCCCTTGCCATGTTATATTTCATAACACTAACACATTAAATGCAACTGACAAAATCTATAAATATTAGTTTGAGACGTGGATTTTTGTATTCTCATAAAGGCATCAAAACATCATTTCATTGTGCTTGGCCTTCAGATAAATAACACCTAACCTTACCTAATGCTTAAGAATGCTTCACATATGTCTTCAAACATAAGTAATCAAGAATGCCTTCTATTTTCATGTTCAGCAAACATATAGAAGTTTGATTTTTAGATTCATTCTTTTTTTAGTATTAGTATTTTATTTATTCATGCAGATTCAACATCTTGCAAACTTTATATGTTTCAGTATGGGGGAACAACAGGGCCAAGAAGTGAGAGTAGGTGGGTAGGGGAGTAGGGGGAGGGTCTAGGGGGTTTGGGGGATAGCATTTGAAATGTAAATGAAGAAAATACCTAATTTTAAAAAAGAAATAATTCTGATAGGCCTGAATTTATGTGTTACTTGACCTTTCTCCCTTACTGCTTTTAATATTCTATCTTTATTTAGTGCATTTGTTTTTCTGATTATTATGTGTCGGAAGGAATTTCTTTTCTGGTCCAGTCTATTTGGAGTTCTGTAGGCTTCTTGTATGATCATGGGCATCTCTTTCTAAAGGTTTGGGAAGTTTTCTTCTATGATTTTGTTGAAGATATTTGCTGGCCCTTTAAGTTGAAAATCTTCGTTCTCATCAACTCCTATTATCCATAGGTTTGGTCTTCTCATTTTGTCCTGTATTTCCTGGGTGTTTTGAGTTAGGATCCTTTTGCATTTTGTATTTTCTTTGATTGTTGTGCCAATGTTCTCTAAGGAATCTTCTGCACCTGAGTTTCTCTCTTCCAACTCTTGTATTCTGTTGCTGATGCTCACATCTATGGTTTCAGATTTCTTTCCTAGGGTTTCTATCTCCAACTTTGCCTCACTTTGGGTTTTCTTTATTGTGTCTACCTCCCTTTTTAGGTCTAGTATGGTTTTGTTCATTTCCATCACCTTTTTGGATGTGTTTTCCTGTTTTTCTATAAGGACTTCTACCTGTTTGTTTGTGTTTTCCTGTTTTTCTTTAAGGACTTGTAACCCTTAAGCAGTGCTCTCCTGTATTTCTTTAAGTGAGTTATTAAAGTCCTTCTTGATGTCCTCTACCATCATCATGAGATACGCTTTTAAATCTGGGTCTAGCTTTTCGGTTGTGTTTGGGTGCCCAGGACCAGGTGGGGTGGGAGTGCTGCGTTCTGATGATGGTGAGTGGTCTTGATTTCTGTTAGTAGGATTCTTTTTTTTTTTAAATTAGGTATTTTCCTCGTTTACATTTTCAATGCTATCCCAAAGTTACCCCATACCCACCACCCCAATACCCTACCCACCCACTCCCCCTTTTTGGCCCTGACGTTCCCCTGTACAGGGGCATATAAAGTTTGCAAGTCCAATGGGCCTCTCTTTGAAGTGATGGCCGACTAGGCCATCTTTTGATACATATGCAGCTAAAGACAAGAGCTCCCGGGTACTGGTTAGTTCATATTGTTGTTCCACCTATAGGGTTGCAGTTCCCTTTAGCTCCTTGGGTAATTTCTCTAGCTCCTCCATTAGGGGCCATCTGACCCATCCAATAGCTGACTGTGATCATCCACTTCTGTGTTTGTAAGGCCCCGGCATAGTCTCACAAGAGAGAGCTATATCTGTGTCCTTTCAGCGAAATCTTGATAGTGTATGCAATGGTGTCAGCATTTGGAAGCTGATTATGGGATGGATCCCTGCATATGGTAATCACTAGATGGTCCATCCTTTCGTCACAGCTCCAAATTTTGTCTCTGTAATTCCTTCTATGGGTGTTTTGTTCCCATTTCTAAGAAAGGGTAAAGTGTCCACACTTTGGTGTTCATTCGTCTTGAATTTCATGTGTTTGGCAAGTTTTATATTATATCTTGGGTATACTAAGTTTCTGGGCTAATATCCACTTATCAGTGAGTACATATTGTGCGAGTTCCTTTGTGATTGGGTTACTTCTCTCAGGATGATACCCTCCAGGTCCATCCATTTGCCTAGGAATTTCATAAATTCATTTTTTAAATAGCTGAGTAGTATTCCATTGTGTAAATGTACCACATTTTCTGTATCCATTCCTCTGTTGAGGGGCATCTGGGTTCTTTCCAGCTTCTGGCTCTTATAAATAAGGCTGCTATGAACATAGTGGAGCATGTGTTCTTCTTACCGGTTGGGACATCTTCTGGATATATGCCCAGGAGAGGTATTGCGGGATCCTTCTGTAGTACTATGTCCAATTTTCTGAGGAACCGCCAGATTGATTTCCAGAGTGGTTGTACAAGCTGGCAATCCCACCAACAATGGAGGAGTGTTCCCCTTTCTCCACATCCTCGCCAGTATATGCTGTCACCTGAGTTTTTGATCTTAGCCATTCTGACTGGAGTGAAGTGGAATCTCAGTGTTGTTTTGATTTGCATTTCCCTGATGGTTAAGGATGTTGAACATTTTTTCAGGTGCTTCTCTGCCATTCGGTATTCCTCAGGTGAGAATTCTTTGTTCAGCTCTGAGCCCCATTTTAAATGGGGTTATTTGATTTTCTGGAGTCCACCTTCTTGAGTTCTTTATATATATTGGATATTAGTCCCCTATCTGACTTGGGATAGGTAAAGATCCTTTCCCAATCAGTTGGAGGCCTTTTTGTCTTATTGACGGTGTCTTTTGCTTTGCAGAAGCTTTGCAATTTTATGAGGTCCCATTTATCGATTCTTGATCTTACAGCACAAGCCATTGCTGTTCTATTCAGGAATTTTTCCCCTGTACCCATATCTTCAAGGCTTTTTCCTACTTTCTCCTCTATAAGTTTCAGTGTCTCTAGTTTTATGTGGAGTTCCTTAATCCACTTAGATTTGACCTTAGTACAAGGAGATAGAAATGGATCAATTCGCATTCTTCTACATGAAAACTGCCAGTTGTGCCAGCACCATTTGTTGAAAATGTTGTCTTTTTTCCACTGGATGGTTTTAGCTCCCTTGTCAAAGATCAAGTGACCATAGCTGTGTGGGTTCATTTTTGGGTCTTCAATTCTGTTTTATTGGTCTACTTGTCTGTCACTATACCAGTACCATGCAGTTTTGATCACAATTGCTCTGTAGTACAGTTTTAGGTCCGGCCTGGTGATTCCACCAGAGGTTCTTTTATCCTTGAGTAGCGTTTTTGCTATCCTCAGTTTTTTGTTATTCCAGATGAATTTGCCGATTGCCCTTTCTAATTCGTTGAAGAATTGAGTTGGAATTTTGATGGGGATTGCATTGAATCTGTAGATTGCTTTTGGCAAGATAGCCATTTTTACTATATTGATCCTGCCAATCCATGAGCATGGGAGATCTTTCCATCTTCTGAGATCTTCTTTAATTTTTTTCTTTAGAGACTTGAAGTTCTTATCATACAGATCTTTCACTTCGTTAGTTAGAGTCACGCCAAGGTATTTCATATTATTTGTGACTATTGAGAAGGGTGTTGTTTCCCTAATTTCTTTCTCAGTCTGTTTATCCTTTGTGTACAGAAAGTCCATTGACTCTATTGAGTTAATTTTATATCCAGCTACTTCATTGAAGCTGTTTATCAGGCTTCGGAGTTCTCTGGTGAAATTTTTAGGGTCAATTATATATACTATCATATCATCTGCAAAAAGTGATATTTTGACTTCTTCCTTTCCAATTTGTATCCCCATGATCTCCTTTTGTTTTCTAATTGCTCTGGCTAGGACTTCAAGTACAATGTTGAATAGGTAGGGCGAGAGTGGACAGCCTTTTCTAGTCCATGATTTTAGTGGGATTGCTTCCAGCTTCTCACCATTTACTTTGATTTTGGTTATTGGTTTGCTGTAGATTGCTTTTAACATGTTTAGGTATGGTCCTTGTATTCCTGATCTTTCTAAGACTTTTATCATGAATGGGTGTTGGATTTTGTCAGATGCTTTCTCAGCATCTAAGGAGATGATCATGTGGTTCTTGTCTTTGAGTTTGTTTATATAATGGATTACATTGATGGATTTCTGTATATTAAACCATCCCTGCATCCCTGGGATGAAACCTACTTAGTCAGGATGGATGATTGTTTTGATGTGTTCTTGGATTCGGTTAGCAAGAACTTTATTGAGGATTTTTGCATCGATATTCATAAGGGAAATTGGTCTGAAATTCTTTATCTTTGTTGGGTCTTTTTGTGGTTTAGGTATCAGAGTAATTGTGGCTTCATAGAATGAGTTGGGTAGATTACCTTCTACTTCTATCTTGTGGAATAGTTTGTGAAGAACTGGAATTGGGTCTTCTTTGAAGGTCTGATAGAAGTCTGCATTAAACCCGTCTGGTCCTGGGCTTTTTTTTTTTTTTGGCTGGGAGACTATTAATAACTGCTTCTATTTCTTTAGGGGATATGGGACTGTTTAGATGGTCAACTTGATCCTGATTCAACTTTGGTACCTGGTATCTGTCCAGAAATTTGTCCATTTCGTCCAGGTTTTCCAGTTTTGTTGAGTATAGCCTTTTGTAGAAGGATCTCATGGTGTTTTGGATTTCTACAGGATCTGTTGTTATGTGTCCCTTTTCATTTCTGATTTTGTTAATTAGGATTTTGTCCCTGTGCCCTCTAGTGAGTATAGCTAAGGATTTATCTATCTTGTTGATTTTCTCAAAGAACCAACTCCTCCTTTGGTTAATTCTTTGAATAGTTATTCTTGTTTCCACTTGGGTGATTTCACCCCTAAGTTTGAGTATTTCCTGCCTTCTACTCCTCTTGGGTGAATTTGCTTCCTTTTCTACTAGACCTTTTAGGTGTGTTGTCAAGCTGCTAATGTGTGCTCTCTCTAGTTTCTTTTTGTAGGCACTCAGAGCTATGATTTTTCCTCTTTGGAATGCTTTCATTGTGTCTCACAAGGTTGGGTATGTTGTGGCTTCATTTTCATTACACTCCAAAAAGTCTTTAATTTCTTTCTTTATTCCTTCCTTGACCAAGGTATCATTGAGTGTAACACAAAAGTGCCCCTCCTTGTCTTTTTTTGATGACTTTGGGTTGGAAGTCAATCTTATCAGATATTAGGATGGCTACTTCAGCTTGTTTCTTCATACCATTTGCTTGGAAAATTGTTTTCCAGCCTTTCAATCTGAGGTAGTGTCTATCTTTTTCTCTGAGATGAGTTTCCTGTAAGCAGCAAAATGTTGGGTCTTGTTTGTGTAGACAGTTTGTTAGTCTATGTCTTTTTATTGGGGAGTTGAGACCATTGATATTAAGAGATATTAAGGAAAAGTATTTGTTGCTTCCTGTTATTTTTGTTGTTAAAGTTGGCATTCTGTTCTTGTGGTTGTCTTCTTTTAGTTTTGTTGAGGGATTATCTTCTTGTTTTTTCTAGGGCGTGGTTCCCATACTTGTATCACGAGATATGCTTTTAAATCTGGGTCTAGCTTTTCTGTTGGGTTGGGGTGCCCAGGACTAGGTGGGGTAGGAGTTCTGCGTTCTGATGATGGTGAGTGGTCTTGATTTCTGTTAGTAGGATTCTTACGTTTGCCTTTCGCCATCTGGTAACCTTTGAGGCTAGCTGTGATAGTTGTCTCTGGTTAGAGCTTGTTCCTCAGGTGACTCTGTTAGCCTCTATCAGCAGACCTGGAAGGCTAGTTCTCTCCTTAGTTTCAGTGGTTAGAGTATTCTCTGCAGGCCAGCTCTCTTCTTGCAGGGAAGGTGCCCAGGTATCAGGTGTTCGAACCTGCCTCCTGACAGAAGTTGTGTTCTACTCACCAAAGGTCTTAAGATCCCATGGAGGGTCCTGTGCGGACCTTGGGGATCCCCAGAAACTCTGCGCACAAGGAACTCCGGTGCTGGTATGGACTGGAAGGGAATTGTGACCCTGATCAGGCTGGTATATCTGCTTCCCTAATTAAGGCAGTCTCAGGTCCTCTGTGATTGGATTGGAGTAGATGGTGTGTTCCACTCACCAGAGGTCTTAAGATCCCATAGGGGATCCTGTGGGGGTCCTTGCAGGTGTCCGGAGACTCTGTGGGCAAGGAACCCCGGTGCTGGAGTGGACCAGCAAGGCCACCAGTAGCTTTCTTGAAACATATAACCTACGTTGCTTCTGGAGGTATTGTTAATGCTAAGGGTCCCTGAGACCATCAGAATAATGTGAAGTTCAAGTTCAATAGTGTCGCCTATTTTCATGTTGAATTACATATTCTGGCATGTGCTATGTTGAAAACATATCAATTGTGGTACCGGACACCGGTATATGTCCATGTTACTTCAGGCCTCCAGCATTCTTGATGCCAATTGGGACAATATTGATATGAGGGTGTCCGACAGTCAATGGAATTATGACAGATGTATGTTATCCATTTTTCTGCTCAATTTGTGTGAAGAATCTTACCATCTATAATAATTTTGATGTCACTATGGATCCTGCCTCTTGAATTACCTTGATGTCCCTTATTCTTCTTGGCAACAGACTTTACTTTGTATGCCAGATGCCTGGTGTCATAGGCATCCAGGTCAGGGGTGAATCTTACTCCCACTTTAGACTAATTAATGACACCCGAGACCCCAAAGCAAAGTGAAGCTTGCTCTTCCTTTGGACTAATTAATGACATCAGAGATCCCAAAGGCCATATAGTCATTCATCCATGATGTCACTGGTAACCATGTTGAGATTTATAGTCAGAGTTTGTAGCAGGCATGGTGTTTCAACAAGTGTTACCTTTGAAGGGGTCCATGACACCTGAGATGCCCCAATCATAAATATCTATTGTGAGCATCATTTTCAGTGCTGCTGCCTAAGTTTATAATGACAAAAGAGTTGTGTACTGTTATTGAAGTTCCCTTTGATGTCAGTGATCACATCTGAATATTGAAGCTATGCTGATATCATTGCTGTTTGCTGTGATAAGCATGCATAATGGTATCTATTACATGAATTTCCTGTTATTAATGGAGACCCTGGTAATGGTTATGAGCAGTGTTGTTTCTGGAGAAACTGCTGAATTCCAAGGTAAATGCTGATACACAATGCCATATTGAGGTAAGTGTTGTTATCTGACACTGGATAGAAAATTGATGTCTGAGATCCTACCCACCACAGGAAGTTCTGTTGATGTCCCTGATGCATTCATGTAGCTCCTGATGTGAAACATGTATGGTATTTTCATTATTATGATTCTACGTGTAAAAAAAAAAAAAAGAAAACTATGTTGATGCCAGTGATGTATGCTGTGACCAGCAATTTTGATGGAGTCCAAGTTTGATTTTATTCCTATTGCTAATGGAAACCCTAGTGGTGGCTATGATCTGTGCTACTGCTTGAAAATATAATGAACCTCAAGGTCCACAATAATGCCCAAGTTTATTTTGAGGGAAGTATTCTTATCTGGTTCTGGAGATCAGATTAAAATGTGGAAACCTACCTGCAACAGGATCATCAGTTGGTATTTCTCATGTATGAGTGTAGCTCACAATATCTAACATGTGATAAATATTGATACTTGTGATCCTGCTGGAAACATGAAGTTATTTTGAAATCAGTGATGCCGCTATGACCAGCAACCATGATGGGGTATTTTATTCCTGTTGCTAATTGAGACCCTGGTGATGGCTATGATCTGTGTTGTTTCTTGAGAACCTGATGAATTCAAAGGCCCGTAGTGAAACGATAGGTTATATTGAGGTAAGTGTTCTCAGTAATGGAGATCAGATTGATATCTAAGATCCTAACAGCCACTACAAATTCTGATGATGTCACTGATACATGAATACATTGCATGATGTTGACTAAGTAATGTGCAAGATCCTTACTGCCACATGAAATAATGTGAATATCAGTGATTTATCCTGCAACTAAATGAAACAATTATGACAATGATTTATTCTGCTCTGTGAATTGAGGTTGATGTCATTGATATATAACTGTCTTCACACCCCATTGGATTGCCCTAGGTCCATGCTACCATTCGCAACCTGGTTGCCAGTGATCCCTGCTGTCCCTGGTTACTATGTTAATATCACTATTACATAGTTCCTGTAGAAACTATGGTGATATCAATCATCCATTCTGCCTCAAGTAGCCATGTTTAAACCCACAGTCCATGATGCTTCTTGGATTATTGTTAATGTCAAGGATCCCTGAGGCTAGCAGAGTCTTAGGTGAAGTTTTAGATAAATTTTGTTGCGTCACATCATGTTGAATTACATGTTCTGAGATATATTATGTGGAGGTCACATATAGTGTGGCAATGGACACTGTTGCTTATTACATATACTTCAGGCGTCCAGCAGCCATGGCAGTGATACCTTCTGTCTTATGGGACCACATTAATATCATTGTCTCCTACTGCCAATGGAATCATTGTTGATGTCTGTTATCAATGCTTCTGTCAAATTTATGTCAAGTATCCTTCTACCTGTAAATATTTTGATATCATGATTCAAAGTGCCACTAGGGGAGTTTCTTTACATGGTCATATCTACCTTTGAACCTCTCGTGATATCCCTGGCAACTGATACCATGGTATATTTCAGATTCCTACTCATACAGGCAACCAGGCAGTGAGTGATTACTACTAACACTTTGGAACAATTTGATATCAGTGATCCCAAATGCTAGGGAAACTGGCCAAGGGAATTTGGAAATTGATGTCACTCATCCATGCTGCCACTGGTAACCATGTTGAGATCCTCAGTCAGTGTCTTTGAAGATGTCGTGATGTCTGTGATAAATCAACAAGAATAATGTGTTCTGAAGTTCATTGTCAGTACTGGTGTCTAAGGTCATAATGAAATAAGTGCAGTGTGCTGCTACTGGACACATGTTTGATGCCACTGAACATATTTGCAAGCTGAAGCTATGTTAAGGTCAGTGTTGTATTCTGCAACCAGAAATCATGATGAACTCAATTCTTATTGCTTATGGAAACCTTGGTGATGTCTATGATCGGTGCTTTTTCTAGAGAACATACTGAATTCCAAAATTCATAC
Source organism: Mus musculus (assembly GCF_000001635.26). Lineage (NCBI taxonomy): Eukaryota > Metazoa > Chordata > Mammalia > Rodentia > Muridae > Mus > Mus musculus. Next base: position 27,566,097 of record NC_000086.7, on the reverse strand, counting down.
TGACACTTGATGTCATGTTGAGGTAAGTGTACTTATGTAGCACTGAATATCAGATTGACGCCTGAAATCCAACCTGCCACAGGTAATTTTGTTGATGTCCCTGATACTTTCATGTAGCACCTGCTATCATCCATGAAATGTACAATATTCTTACTACCACCAAAAGAAGTAGTGATGTAAGTGATCTATCTTGTTCCTGGAAAAGCGTTTTATGACCCTAATTTTTTTATGCCCTCTGAATCAATGCTGATGTCACTAATATATACCTGGCAACAGACCCCATGATATTGTCTGAGAATATTGTTGACAATGGCAAAATTATTGTCAGTGATCCTAGCTGACACTGGAACCATGTTGAATTCACTAATGCACAGGTGCCACAGAAATGTGGATGATGTGAATCATGCATCCTGCCTCTAGTAGCCATATTGAAATCCATTGCCTGTGTTGCTCCTGAAGGGACTGTAAATGTGAAGAATCCCTGAGACTGTCAGAATCTTCAATGAAGTTCAGTCAATAATGCTATCTTAGGTCATGTTGTGTTACATGTTCTGAGGTATGTTATGGTGAGGTATATATAGTGGCATCAGATACCACTGTATGTCCATGATACTTCAGGCCTCTAGCAGAAAATATGTCAGTGATCCCTGATGACTCTTCTGCCCAAAATATGACTTTCATTAACTGCCAATGGAATTACTACTGATGACTGTTATCTATTCTTCTGTCTAAAATCTCAGAAGTGTCTTGCCATTCATAAGCAATTTGATGTAACGATGCACGTGGCAACTGGAAAAGAGATTTGTTTACATGAAACCCTCTGAAAGTATTTTTATGTCCCTTGTACTTACTGGCAATGGACACTATGTTATATCAGAGATCCCTGCTGCCATATACAAACAGATTAGGCGTGTTTTCTACTCCCATTTTGGACAATATTGATGACATCTGTGATCCTGACTACCAAGGAAAATATATTGACATTACTGATTCATGCTGCCACTGGTAACTATTTTGACACCCATAGTCTGTGTGGTCATTGAAAAGCTACATGATGTCTATGATAAATCAACCATAAGAATCTGTTGTAAAGTCTATGGTAAGTGTTGCTGCCTAAGTTCATAATGAGTTAAGTGTTGTTCGCTGTTACTGGAGACTAGTTTGATGCCTGTAATCCTAACTGAAACCTGAAAATACCTTGATGTGAGTGCTGCATGCTGTGACCAGCAATAATGATGGAATCCATTTTTTTTTCTATTGCTGATGAAAAACCCAGTGATGGCCATGATCTCTCCTATTGTTTGAGAACCTGCTGACTTAAAAGGTTCATGTTGATGGTAGAGATCATGTTGAGGTAAGTGTTCTGAGGTGACACAGTAGATCAGATTGATGTCTGAGATTCTATCTTCCATAAGAAATTCTGTTGATGTTCCTGCCAGCTATCAACCATGTAATGTACATGGTTGTTACTGCCCCTGGAATTGCGCTGTCAAGATAAATATTGCCACCTGATAAGAGGTTTATGATCATAATTTTTCTTCCCTTTTAATCTATGCTAATGCCATTGACATATAAATGGCAATAGATTCCATGGTATGGCCTTCCTTACATGCTGTCATTGGCCACCTTGTCATTAGTGATCCCTGCTACCACTGAGAACTATATTAATGTCACTCATTCAAAGTGCCTACAGAAAATATGATGATATCCATTATGCTGCCTTCAGTGGCCTTGTTTAAACCCACAGTCCATGATGCTTCTGATGAGACTGTTAATGTCCAGGATCTATGAGACCATCTGAAGATAAGGTGAAAATTTAGGTTTTACTGTTTCTCCATGTCATGTTCAGTTTCATATTCTGTTACACTGAGGACACATAGTGACAAAAGATACCATTTTTATATTCATGACATTTCAGGCCTCAAGCAGATGTGATCACAGTAATCTCTGCTAACTTATGGGACAACATAAATATGAGCGTCTCCAACTTCCTATCTAATCTCTACTGATATCAGCTATCCAAATTTTTCTGCTGTTATTTATGAGAAGTATGCTTTCAGCTCCAACAATTTTTATGTCAAAGATCCATCCTGTCATCAGAGAAGAGGATTCTGTACATAGTCATTCATGCCCTCTTAAATATTTTGATGGCCTTGATACTTCCTGACAACAAACAAGGTGGTATATACCAGTTCTAAGCTGCCACTGGCAACCAGGTCCTGAGGGATTGTTACTGCCTCTTTGGAACAGGTAATGACATCAGAGATCCCAACTTCCCAATTGCCAAGTTAAAAGTATTGACATTACTTATCCATAAAGCATCTGGTAAACATGTTGAGATTCATAGATAGTCTTGACTTTGAAGAGTCTGACTTTGAATTCTGTCCTGTCTATGATCCTTTAGTCAAAGAGTCAATTGTAAAGTTCATGATCAATATTGCTGCCTAATGTCATAATGAGTTAAGTGCTCTGTGCTGCTAGTGGAGATACTTTTGACACCTGGAATGGTATTTGAAACCTGAAAGTATGTTGATATGGGTAATGAATATTTTGACCAGCAATCATGATTGATTCCATTGTTTCTATTACTGAAGTTGATGGAAACCCTGATCATAAGGATGAACTCTGCTCATATCTTCAAGGCTTTTCCCCACTTTCTCCTCTATAAGTTTCAGTGTCTCTGGTTTTATGTGAAGTTCCTTGATCCACTTAGATTTGACCTTAGTACAAGGAGATAAGTATGGATCGATTCGCATTCTTCTACATGATAACAACCAGTTGTGCCATCACCAATTGTTGAAAATGCTGTCTTTCTTCCACTGGATGGTTTTGGCTCCCTTGTCGAAGATCAAGTGACCATAGGTGTGTGGGTTCATTTCTGGGTCTTCAATTCTATTCCATTGGTCCACTTGTCTGTCTCTATACCAGTACCATGCAGTTTTTATCACAATTGCTCTGTAGTAAAGCTTTAGGTCAGGCATGGTGATTCCACCAGAGGTTCTTTTATCCTTGAGAAGAGTTTTTGCTATCCTCGGTTTTTTGTTATTCCAGATGAATTTGCAAATTGCTCCTTCTAGTTCGTTGAAGAATTGAGTTGGAATTTTAATGGGGATTGCATTGAATCTATAGATTGCTTTTGGCAAGATAGCCATTTTTACAATGTTGGTCCTGCCAATCCATGAGCATGGGAGATCTTTCCATCTTCTGAGATCTTCTTTAATTTCTTTCTTCAGGGACTTGAAATTTTTATCATACAGATCTTTCACTTCCTTCGTTAGAGTCACGCCGAGATATTTTATATTATTTGTGGCTATTGAGAAGGGTGTTGTTTCCCTAATTTCTTTCTCAGCCTGTTTATTCTTTGTGTAGAGAAAGGCCATTGACTTGTTTGAGTTTATTTTATATCCAGCTACTTCACCGAAGCTGTTTATCAGGTTTAGGAGTTCTCTGTTGGAATTTTTAGGGTCACTTATATATACTATCATATCATCTGCAAAAAGTGATATTTTGACTTCCTCTTTTCCAATTTGTATCCCCTTGATCTCCTTTTGTTGTCGAATTGCTCTGGCTAATACTTCAAGTACTATGTTGAAAAGGTAGGGAGAAAGTGGGCAGCCTTGTCTAGTCCCTGATTTTAGTGGGATTGCTTCCAGCTTCTCTCCATTTACTTTGATGTTGGCTACTGGTTTGCTGTAGATTGCTTTTATCATGTTTAGGTATGGGCCTTGAATTCCTGATCTTTCCAGAACTTTTATCATGAATGGGTGTTGGATCTTGTCAAATGCTTTTTCTGCATCAAAGAGATGATCATGTGGTTTTTGTCTTTGAGTTTGTTTATATAATGGATTACATTGATGGATTTTCGTATATTAAACCATCCCTGCATCCCTGGAATAAAACCTACTTGGTCAGGATGGATGATTGCTTTAATGTGTTCTTGGATTCGGTTAGCGAGAATTTTATTAAGAATTTTTGCATCGATGTTCATAAGAGAAATTGGTCTGAAGTTCTCTATCTTTGTTGGATCTTTCTGTGGTTTAGGTATCAGAGTAATAGTGGCTTCATAAAATGAGTTGGGTAGAATACCTTCTACTTCTATCTTGTGAAAAAGTTTGTGCAGAACTGGAGTTAGGTCTTCTTTGAAGGTCTGATAGAACTCTGCACTAAACCCGTCTGGTCCTGGGCTTTTTTTGGCTGGGAGACTATTAATAACTGCTTCTATTTCTTTAGGGGATATGGGACTGTTTAGAAGGTCAACTTGATCCTGATTCAACTTTGGTACCTGGTATCTGTCCAGAAATTTGTCCATTTCGTCCAGGTTTTCCAGTTTTGTTGAGTATAGCCTTTTGTAGAAGGATCTGATAGTGTTTTGGATTTCTTCAGGATCTGTTGTTATGTCTCCCTTTTCATTTCTGATTTTGTTAATTAGGATTTTGTCCCTTTGCCCTTTAGTGAGTCTAGCTAAGGGTTTATCTATCTTGTTGATTTTCTCAAAGAACCAACTCCTCGTTTGGTTAATTCTTTGAATAGTTCTTCTTGTTTCCACTTGGTTGATTTCACCCCTGAGTTTGATTATTTCCTGCCGTCTACTCCTCTTGGGTGAATTTGCTTCCTTTTTTTCTAGAGCTTTTAGATGTGTTGTCAAGCTGCTAGTATGTGCTCTCTCCCGTTTTTTCTTGAAGGCACTCATAGCTATGAGTTTCCCTCTTAGAAATGCTTTCATTGTGTCCCAAAGGTTTGGGTACGTTGTGGCTTCATTTTCATTAAACTCTAAAAAGTCTTTAATTTCTTTCTTTATTCCTTCCTTGACCAAGGTATCATTGAGAAGAGTGTTGTTCAGTTTCCATGTGAATGTTGGCTTTCTGTTATTTATTTTGTTATTGAAGATCAGCCTTAGTGCATGGTGATCTGATAGGATACATGGGACAATTTCAATATTTTTGAATCTGTTGAGGCCTGATTTGTGACCTATTATGTGGTCAATTTTGGAGAAGGTACCATGAGGTGCTGAGAAGAAGGTATATCCTTTTGTTTTAGGATAAAATGTTCTGTAGATATCTGTCAGATCCATTTGTTTCATCACTTCTGTTAGTTTCAGTGTGTCCCTGTTTAGTTTCTGTTTCCATGATCTGTCCATTGGTGAAAGTGGTGTGTTGAAGTCTCCCACTATTATTGTGTGAGGCGCAATGTGTGCTTTGAGCTTTACTAAAGTTTCTTTAGTGAATGTGGCTGCTCTTGTATTTGGAGCATAGATATTCAGAATTGAGAGTTCCTCTTGGAGGATTTTACCTTTGATGAGAATGAAGTGTCCCTCCTTGTCTTTTTTGATGACTTTGGGTTGGAAGTCAATCTTATCAGATATTAGGATGGCTACTCCTGCTTGTTTCTTCATACCATTTGCTTGGAAAATTGTTTTCCAGCCTTTCATTCTGAGGTAGTGTCTATCTTTTTCTCTGAGATGAGTTTCCTGTAAGCAGCAAAATGTTGGGTCTTGTTTGTGTAGCCAGTTTGTTAGTCTATGTCTTTTTATTGGCGAGTTGAGACCATTGATGTTAAGAGATATTAAGGAAAAGTAATTGTTGCTTCCTGTTATTTTAGTTGTTAAAGGTGGCATTCTGTTCTTGTGGCTGTCTTCTTTTAGGTTTGTTGAGGGATTACCTTCTTGTTTTTTCTAGGGCGTTGTTCCCGTTCTTGTATTGGTTTTTTTCTGTTATTATCCTTTGAAGGGCTGGATTCGTGGAGAGATAATGCGTGAATTTGGTTTTGTCGTGGAATACTTTGGTTTCTCCCTCTATGATAATTGAGAGTTTGGCTGGGTATAGTAGCCTGGGCTGCAGTTTGTGTTCTCTTAGTGTCTGTATAACATCTGTCCAGGCTCTTCTGGCTTTCATAGTCTCTGGTGAAAAATCTGGTGTAATTCTGATAGGCTTGCCTTTATATGTTACTTGACCTTTTTCCCTTACTGCTTTTAGTATTCTATCTTTATTTAGTGCATTTGATGTTCTGATTATTATGTGTCGGGAGGAATTTCTTTTCTGGTCCAGTCTATTTGGAGTTCTGTAGGCTTCTTGTATGTTCATATGCATCTCATTCTTTAGATTTGGGAAGTTTTCTTCAATAATTTTGTTGAAGATGTTTGCTGGACCTTTGAGTTGAAAATCTTCATTCTCATCCACTCCTATTATCCGTACGTTTGGTCTTCTTATTGTGTCCTGGATTTCCTGGATATTTTGAGTTAGGATCTTTTTGCATTTTCCATTTTCTTTGATTGTTGTGCCGATGTTCTCTATGGAATCTTCTGCACCTGAGATTCTCTCTTCCATCTCTTGTATTCTGTTGCTGATGCTCAAATCTATGGTTCCAGATTTCTTTCCTAGGGTTTCTATCTCTAGTGTTGCCTCGCTTTGAGTTTTCTTTATTGTGTCTACTTCCCTTTTTAGGTCTAGTATGGTTTTGTTCATTTCCATCACCTGTTTGTATGTTTTTTCCTCTTTTTCTGTAAGGACTTCTACCTGTTTGATTGTGTTTTCCTGTTTTTCTTTAAGGACTTGTAACTCTTTAGCAGTGTTCTCCTGTATTTCTTTAAGTGATTTATTAAAGTCCTTCTTGATGTCCTCTACCATCATCATGAGATACGCTTTTAAATCTAGGTCTAGGTTCTCAGGTGTGTTGGGGTTCCCTGGACTGGGGGAAGTGGGTGTGCTGGGTTCTGGTGATGGTGAGTGGTCTTGGTTCCTGTTAGTAAGATTCCTCCGTTTACCTTTCGCCATCTGGTAATCTCTGGAGTTAGTAGTTATAGTTGACTCTGTTTAGAGATTGTTCTTCTGGTGATTCTGTTACCGTCTATCAGCAGACCTGGGAGACAGATTCTCTCCTCTGAGTTTCAGTGCTCAGAGCACTCTCTGCTGGCAAGCTCTCTTACAGGGAAGGTGCGCAGATATCTTGTATTTGGACCTCCTCCTGGCCGAAGAAGAAGGCCCAAAACAGGACCTTTCTCAGACACTGTGTTGCTTTGGCAGTTCCCAGGTGGTACAGACTCTCACCTAAGCAGACTAAATTCCTAAGTTCCTTGGAGTCCCGGGACCAAGATGGCGACCGCTGCTGCTGTGGCTTAGGCCGCCTCCCCAGCCGGGTGGGCACCTGTCCTCCGGTCCGGAAGGTGGCCGGCTGTCCCCGGCCCACACAGGGTGCTGCCTCAGCGCCTCTGTGCTTCTGCCTGTTCCAGAAGCTGTCAGGTTCTCTGGCGCACCCTCTCACCTGTTCAGACTAATTTCCTAAGTTCGGCGGGTCTCGGACCAAGATGGCGACCGCTGCTGCTGTGGCTTAGGCCGCCTCCCCAGCCGGGCGGGCACCTGTCCTCCGGTTCGGAAGGTGGCCGGCTGTCCCCGGCCCACAAAGGGTGCTGCCTCAGCGCCTCTGTGCTTCTGCCTGTTCCAGAAGCTGTCAGGTTCTCTGGCGCACCCTCTCACCTGTTCAGACTAATTTCCTAGCAAACACAGAAGTGGATGCTCACAGTCAGCTAATGGATGGATCACAGGGCTCCCAATGGAGGAGCTAGAGAAAGTACCCAAGGAGCTAAAGGGATCTTCAACCCTATAGGTGGAACAACATTATGAACTAACCAGTACCCCTGAGCTCTTGACTCTAGCTGCATATGTATCAAAAGATGGCCTAGTCGGCCATCACTGGAAAGAGAGGCCCATTGGACACGCAGACTTTGTGTGCCCCGGTACAGGGGAACGCCAGGGCCAAAGGGGGGGAGTGGGTGGGTAGGGGAGTGGGAGTGGGTGCGTAAGGGGGTCTTTTGGTATAGCATTGGAAATGTAAATGAGCTAAATACCTAATAAAAAATGGAAAAAAAAAAAGGATGAACTCTGCTGCTGTTTAAGGTAATTCCATATTTTATAGTCCATACTGACACTGGTTATCATATTGAGGTACAGGATCTGAGGTGCACTGGAGATCACATTGATATCTAAGATCCTATTGGCCACAGGAAATTCTGTTGATATCCCTGATGTATGCATGTAGCCCCTGCTCTGGACCATGAGTTCACTAATATATACATCATGGGAAGACAAATCGTTCTATGTCTATACTCTTTGATACCACAAGCAACAATATTGTCATTGATCCTTTCTCCCATTTAGGGCCACATTAATGAGTGATTCCAACTGTCATTGGAATCTATACTGATGTCAGTGATGCATGCTTCTCTCACCTGTGTGAATGTCATTTATTATATATATATATATATATATATATACACTTAGCTGTGATAATTTTGTAGTCAATGCTCCATTCTGACACTATAGATGTGATTTCTGTTCATGGTTCTCCCTGCTCTCTGAAAGAATCACTATGTTCTGATTCTTTCTGGAAATAGACGCCATGGTATATCCAAGAACTTTGATGCCAGAGGCAACCAGGATGTTAATGATACCTACTGACACTTTGGACCAGATTGTGATACCAATTGTCCTATTTGCTAAGATACATATGTTTATTTTACTCTCCCACTGTACCATTTGTAACCACTTGTGCTGACTCTGAAGATCTTGGTAATGTCTATGATCACTGTGGACAAAAGCATCAATTATGAAATGCATGGTCAGAACTTCTGCCCAAGATCCCAATGAGGTTAGTAGTGTGTTTTCCTATTGGAAACTTGTTTCAAGCCTCTGATGTGACTTAGAACCTGAACCTATGTTGCTGAACCCAGGAAACATGATGGTATCCATAGTTTCTATTCCTTGGAAGACCCTATTGATGTCAATGATCTGTTTTGCTGCATGAGAACAGTCTAAATTCCAAGGTTCATATTGATGTACAAAGTTATACATTGAGGTGAATGTTTTGAGCTGGCATTGGGGATAAGCTTGATGTCTGAGAGCTTACCTGCTGCTGAAAACTGTGCTGATATATCTGATACATGAATGTATTTTCTTTTTGTAGACCTTGTTGTGGGTAATATTCTTGCTGCTGCAAGAAGAGATTTGATGTAATTGATCCCTCCTGCCACCAGAGAAAAGATTTATGTCCCTAATTGAATCTTTTCAATATCAGTGATACACTTGTCAGCAGACACCATACTATATCTACAGTTCTTACCCCCAATAGCAAACATCATATTAGAGATTTGTGCTGCCACTTTGGACCATGATGATATCAGTGATTCCCAACTACCTATAGTAAAATTATGATGATAGCCATCCATATTGCTACATGTAACTCTGTTCATATCTATAGACAGTGCTGCCTCTGAAGATCTTGCTAAAATCTATTATCCCTACTGCTAGAAGACTCTGTCTTGAAATTCTTGGTAAATACTGTTGCCTAAGTCATGTTTACTTAAGTGTACTGTGTTACAATCAGTTATGATTTTCATGCCTGTGACCTGACTGCCTTCTGACATCAGTAATCACGACAGTGATTATTGTACCTCTCAAGATATTATGGGGCACAGGAATCTATGAAATGTCCATGATTTATGCATATAGACCCTCCTGGTTTTTTTTAAATAATTTATATGCTCTTTACTGCAACCAGAAGAACTGATCACAGTATCATTGATCCATCCTGGCAATGGAGAAGACGCTTATGTTAATACTATACCCAGGTTCTGAATCTATGCTGATGTCAAAGATACACCTGGAAACAGTAACCATGTTTTTTTCCGGCAAGATCTGTGCTACCACAGGCAACCTTGATTTCAGTGACCCCTGTTACAAATGAGTACCATATTAATATCAATAATTCAAAGTGCAGTTAGAAAGTATTTTGAGGTTTATAACCAATGATGGCACTAGCATCTATATTGAAATGTATGGTCTGTGTTGCTTCTGATGGAATCAAGGAGCCCTTTGGCCACCAGAGTCTATTCTGAACTTTAAGGTCAAAACTGCAGCTTGAGGTCATGTTGTAAAGTGTTCTAAGATATGTTATATTGATTTCATTGATATAATGTGGGAAAAAATACCATTGTTGTATGTCCACAATCCTTGATACCGGGATCATCCAGGATCATCCAGGATGTCCATGTTCTCTGCTGCCACTTGGAACATTAATACATGCTACTCCAAATGCCACCAAAATATATACTGATATCATCAATCCACACTTCTGCCAACTGAAACCATGTTAGGTATATGATGTGTACTGCCAGCTCTAACCAATTTGATGTCAAAGGTCTATCCTGCCACTACAGTGGACATTACTGTCTATGGTCTTATATGTCCTCTGAAACTGTGTACATGCCAATGATACCTCCTGGCAACAAACAACATGGTTCATCTCAGATGATTGCTTCCATTAGCCACAAGAAGATTAGGGATTCTTGCTGTCAGTTTGGACCCTATTGATTATATCATTGATCTCAGTTGCATTGGAAAATATCTTGATGTCACTTAATCCTGCTGCCTGTGGTAACCATGTTGATATCCCTAGTCAGTTTTTGCTCTCAAGAGCTTGGTGATATCTGTGAGCCCTACTGCCAGAAGAATCTATCTTGAAGTTCATGGACAGTGCTGCTACCTACTTCATGTGGAGTGTTCTGAGTTCCACCTCAGAGATGTGTTTGATCCTACTTGCAACTGGAAGCTATACTGATATCAATAATACCTGCTTTTACCAGCAAAAAAAGATGGTGTACATAGGTATTATTGAGATCCTACCTGCCACAAGTAACTATAGTGAATTCCTTGATGCATGTAAGCAGCCCTCAATGCAGATCATATTAATTAAATATCCTTTTTGACACCAGATTCGCTATTGAAGTCAATGATCCATCCTGCCACTGGAGAAGAAATTTATTTGCATGATCTCTTCTTCCCTCTGAGTCTACGATAATATCACTGATTTATCTTGCAATAAACACCACGGAATCTATACTGATGTTGGACCTGCACTCTGCAACAAATGTGTGCAAGGCCCAGGTTCAGCCTGTGTATGCTCCTTAGTTGCTAGTTCAGCATCTGAGAGCCTCAGTGATCCAAGTTGTTTGATTGTGTTGGCATTCCTTTGGAGTTCTTATCCCCCTTGGGGCCCTCAATTTTCTCCCCAACTCTACCATAAGAGACCCAAGCTCCATTCAATATTTGGCTGTGGGTGTCTGTGTCTGTCTGAGTCAGCTGATGAGTAGAGCCTCCTAGAAGTCAACATGCTTCTGTCTGCAATCCTATAACTGTATCATTAATGCTGTCAGGGATTGGTTGTTGCCCATGGGATGGGTCTCTAGTTTGGGCAGTTATTGCTTTGCCATTCATTAGTGTTTTTTCTATCTCTTGTCCATGTATTTCTCATAGACAGAAAAAATTTTAGGTCCAAAGTTTGAAGATGTGTTGGTGTGACGATAGCTTCACTGGAGTTCCTACATAGACACAAGAGGTGGACCATTCAGATTCCATAGCACAATATTGTAAGTCACAGTTAAGATCATCCACATTGGTATTTGAGTGCCTTCTCTTTCCCAGGTTTCAGTCTCATCCTCAACATGCCACATCCCTACACTCTATACCCCTGCAAGTTTCAGTTTTCCCTTCATTCTCATGGTCATCTAGACATCTACCCTGCCCCTACCCACACTGAATTCTGAACACTGCCATGTCATTACCCATTCTTTCTCTCACTCACTTAATTTTGCCCATCTACTGCCCATGATTTTTTTAAGTGAGATTCAATCATCCTCACTTTGTCCTTTCTTCTTGTTTAGCTTTCTTGGGTCTGTGGAGTACAGCAAGTTTATCCTGTATTTTAAGACTAATTTCAATTTATAAGTGACTACATGCCATACATGTCCTTTTGTGTCTGGGTTAACTAGCTCAGGATGATATTCTCCATTCCATCTATTTTCCTACAAAATCCATGATGTCTTTGTTTGTAATAGCTCTATAGTATTCCACTGTGTAGATGTGTCACATTTTCTTTATCCATCTGTCAGTTGAAGGACATCTAGGCTGTTTCCAGTTTCTGGCTATTATGAATAAAGCTATGGACATGGTTGAGCAAGTGTCCTTTTGGGGACAGTGGAATATCTTTTGGGTATAGGCACAGGAGTGGTATAGCTGGCTCTTGAATGGAACTTGAATAGAATATTTACAGTTTTCTAAGAAACACCAAATTGATTTCCAAAGTTGATGCAGAAGTTTGCAGTTACACCAGCAATTGAGGTATGTTCCCCTTGATCCACATCCTCACTAAAATGTATTACCACTTGAATTTGCGATGTTAGCCAATATGACTATAGTATGATAGAATCTCAGAGATGTTTTGATTTGCATTTCCCTAATGACAAAGCACATTGAACATTTCTTTAAGTGCTTCTTGGCCATTCAAGATTCTTCTGCTGTGAATTATCTGTACCTAATTTTTCTCCTAGGTTATTTGGTTTTTTGGAGGTTAACTTCTTGAGTTTTTGGTAAATTTTGGACATTAGTCCTCTATTTGATGTCCATTAAGTGAAAATTTTTCATAATGTGTAGGTTGCTGATTTGTACTATAGGCTATGCCCTTTGCTTTACAGAAGCTTTCCAGTTTCATGAGGTCCCATTTATCAGTTCTTGATCTTAGAGCCTGAAATATTGGTGTTCTTTTCAGGAACTTGTTTCCTGTACCAATGTGTTGAACCTATTTCCTACTATCTCTTCTATGAGATTTAGTGTATCTGATTAATGTTGAGGTCTTTGGTCCATTTGGACTTCAGGTTTGTGCATGATAGATGTGGATCTATTTGCATTCTTCTATAAGCAGACATTCAGTTAGACCAAAAAATACTTGCTGAAGATGGCTCCTTTTTCCATGTATTCTTTTATCTTCTTTGTCAAAAATCAAATGCCCATAGGTTTGTGGGGCCATCTCAGGATCGTCCATTCAATTTAATTGATCCACCAGTTTGTTCCTATATAATAGAATGCAGATTTTAATATTATTTCTCTGTATTATAAATCAAGGACAGGTATGGTGGTACCTCTGGAAGTTCTTTTATTGGTTAAGATTGTTTTAGCTATGCTGGTTTTTTTTTTTTTTTTTTTATCTGTATGAATCTTAGAATTGTTCTTTCAATGTCTGGAAAGAATTGTGTTAGAATTTTGATAGGGATTGCATTAAATTGCTTTTGGTCAGATGATAATTTACAATATGTTAGTCCTACTGCCCCATGAGCATTGAAGATCTTTCCATTTCTGATATGTTCATCAGTTTCTTTCTTCAGAGAATTGAAGTTCTTCTCATTTAATTCCTTATACATGCTTGATTAGAGTTTCACAAAGATATTTTATATTGTTCATGTCTATTGTAAAAAGTTGTATTTTCCTATTTGTTGGCCCAATTATCATTTATCAACGGAGGGCAGGCTGTGTATTATTTTTGAAATAACTTTATATTCAGCTGTTTTGCTGGAGGTGTTTATCAGCTTGCTTATGTTTACTAAAATATCATCTGCAAATAGTGATACATTGACCTCTTCCTTTCTACTTTGTATCTCTGTGAACACCATCAGTTAACTTATTGCTCTGGGTAGAACTTTTAATACTATATTAAATAAATAGTGAGAGAGTGGGGTGCATTCACTTGTGTCCAATTTAGTGGAACTGTTTTAAATTTCTCTACATTTAATTTTATGTTGTCCATTGGCTTTCCATATACTGCTTTGATTAAGTTTATGTATGTGCCTTATATCCCTGATCTCAAACTTTTGACATGAAGGGGTGGTGAATTTTGTTGAAGGCCTTTTCATCATATTATGAGATGATCATGTGAATATTTTCTTTCAATTTGTTGATATGGTGGATTATGTGGATTGGTTTTCAGATATTGAGCCATCCCCACATCCCTGGGATGAAGCCTACTTGATCATCATGGATGAAAGTCTTGATGTATTTCTGAATGGGGTCAAGGTCGCACTTAAAGAAATGTTCAAAGTTCTTAGTTATATGGGACTGCAAATCAAAACGACCCTGAGATTCCACCCTAAACCAAACAGAATGCCTAAGAACAAGAGCTCATGTGACAGCACATGCTGGTGAGTATGTAGAACCCGAGGAACACTCCCTTATTGCTGTTGGGATTGCAGGTTGGTACAACCACTATGGGAAACAATCTGGCTATTCTTCAGAAAATTGGAAATAGTTCTACCTGAAGAACCAGCTCGACAAATTTGGGCATATATCCAAAATATGCCCCACCATTCCACAGAGCCATGTGCTCCACTATGTAGCCTTACATGCAATAGACAGAAGCTGGAAATAACCCAGATGTCCCTCAATAGAAGAGTAGAGACAGAAAATGTGGTTTCTTTACATAATGGAATATTATTCAGCTATTAAGAATGAGATAATCATGAGTTTTTCAGGCAAATGGTTAGAACTGGAAATTATCATCATGAGTTAAGTATCTCAGACCCAAAAGGACATTCATAGTATGTGCTCACGAGTAAGTGGATATCAGCCAAAAAGTACAGAATACCTAGGATACAACCTACTGAACTTAAGAAATTTAACAACAGAAAGGCACAAGTGAGGATACTTCAGTAACATTTGAGGGTGAAGAAAATAATCATAGGAGTCAGGGGGAAGGAGGAACCTAGGTGTGAGTGGGGAGATGGAACAGAAATGGGAAGAGGATCAGTTAGGTGGGACAGGAAAGAAGCCCAGAGTGGTAGAAGAATGAGTGGAAATATTCAGGTTTCAGGGTGGGGTTGAGGTACCATGGAACTCTAGAAAGTACCATGGACCTTGGAGTTAAGACTCTCAGGAATTAGTGATATGCTCAACAGTGGGGAAAGTGAACTTAAATAGCATCCACCTCCAGTAGATAGACAGGGCTTCAGATAGTGCTATTCAGGCTCCTGACCCACATTACATCTCCTCCATCTCCTCTGATATAAGTTTCTTCCCTCTTTTTCACCTACCCCTTTTCTCTTACATTCCAGTCCCTTTCACCCTCTATTTCCCATGAGTATTTTGTTTCCCTTTCTAAGTAGGGCTAAAGCATTCACACTGGTCTTCCTTCTGCTTGAGGTTCATTTGCTCCATGAGTTGTATCTTGGGAATTCTATGTTCTTTGACTAATATTCACTTATTAGTGAGTACATACCATGTATGGTCTTTTGTGACTGAGTTACCTCACTCAAGACAATAGTTTTTATTTTATTTTTTTTCAATTTTTAATTAGCTATTTTCTTCATTTACATTTCAAATGCTATCCCGAAAGTCTCCTATACCCTCCCCTGTGCACTGCTCCCCAATCCACCCACTCCCACTTCTTGGCCCTGCATTCCCCTGTAATGGGGCATATAAAGTTTGCAAGACCAAGGGGCCTCTCTCTTCCCAATGATGCTGACTAGGCCATCTTCTGCTACATATGTAGATAGAGAAAGAAGATCTGAGGGTGCTGGTTAGTTAAATTTTTGTTCCACCTATAGGGTTGCAGACCCCTTTAGCTCCTTGGGTATATTCTCCAGCTCCACCATTGGGGCCCTGAGTTCTATCCAATAAATGACTATGAGCATCCACTTCTGTATTTGCCAGGCACTGGAATATCCTTACAAGAGACAGCTATATCAGGGTCCTTTCAGCAAAATCTTGCTGGCATGTACAATAGTGTCTGTGTTTGGTGGCTGATTATAGGATGGATCCTTGGATGGGGTAGTCTCTAGATGGTCCATCCTTTCATCTTAGCTCCAAACTTTGTCTCTGTAACTCCTTCCATGTGTGTTTTGCTCCCTATTCTAAGGAGAAATGAAGTATCCACCCATTGGTCTTCCTGCTTCTTGATTTTCTTGTGCTTTGCAAATTGTATCTTGGATATTCCAAGTTTCTTGGCTAATATCCATTTATCAGTGAGTGCATATCAAGTGACTTCTTTTGTGATTGGGTTACCTCACTTAAGATAATATCCTCCAGACACATCCATTTGCCCAAGAATTTCATAAATCCATTATTTTTAATAGCTGAGTAGTATTCCCTTGTGTAAATGTACCACATTTTCTGCATCAATTCCTCTGTTGAGGGACATCTGGGTTGTTTCCAGCTCTGGGCTATTATAAATAAGACTGCTATGAACATAGTGGAGCATGTGTCCTTCTTACCGGTTGGAACAGCTTCTGGGTATATGCCCAGGAAGGTATTGCTGCATCTTCAAGTAGTACAATGTCCAATGTTCTCAGGAACCGCCAGACTGATTTCCATAATTGTTGTACAAGGTTGCAATGCCACCAGCAATGGAGGAGTGTTTCTCTTTCTTCACATCCTTGCCAACATCTGCTGTCCCCTGAATTTTCAAACTTAGCCATTCTGAATGGTGTGAGGTGGAATCTCATGATTGTTTTGATTTGCATTTCCCTGATGATTAAGGATGTTGAACATTTTTTCAGGTGCTTGTCAGCCCTTCAGTATTCCTCACTTGGGAATTCATTGTTTAGCGCTGTACCA